>NW_027526385.1:142184844-142784844 GCF_048455015.1 Haemaphysalis longicornis
CATTGAATACGCGCCTCTATACCTCATGCTGAGTCTGTTGTTAAGCAAGGCCCTGAAAAACTGTTTAACTATGCAGGCAGTAGCCGTACGTGCTCATAATAGTAAAATGTATGCCCCCGCATAACGCGATTTTCTGCCACCTAACTGGCACAACTTATTTGATACGCCGAGATTTCACGGCCATTTGCTTGCTTAAAAGAACTTTAGCATTTCAGCGGAGGGTGGGTACCGCGAACAGCTATTCCCTGACACGACCAGGCGTTTTCCCCCACCGCGACGCTTTTATTTCGCTTTCCGCTCACGTTTTTCGCATACCCGAACTGCAGCATTGTTGTCGAGGTGATGTTTGTCGGCTTCCCGTCGGCGACATGAACACAACATACCTCTAGAGAACAGAAACGTGCGATAGGGAAAGAACATGAGGGTGAATAAATAGCGGGTCTAGAAGCAACGTTCGACCGTACGTATTCCGGCAAATTCTCTAGGTTCGAAGGCTTTCTAATTCAGCACGATGACAAATTCGCGGCAGCACTCAAGGCGCGCAGGAAATTTGTGCAGCGAATATATTCCTACATGGAGACACTTCTTTTGTCGTGGTGCACATCGCACGCTTCTTGCATGAGCACTTTGCCCTAACGCTGATTGGTGATGCCGCCAACAACGGCGTAATCACGCCCGGACGAGTAACTCCTGCACATTGCCAACTGATGGCAACGACGGCAACCCACCCACAGAAGAAAAGAAATCTCAATTGGTGATCAACATTCGGGCGTCCTACTAGCATGGCGAAACGTATTCTCACAGGCCATCCCGTTAGTACAAGGCTCGTGTGGGGAGGCCCGCCGCCTTAGCGGGTTAGGGACAGAATTTATTGGCAAATCTTACAGCTCTTTGACGCTTTGAAAGTTCTGTTTATAGCCCTGTTTAACTTGTCACTGCTGACGTGCCGAATAAATCACACTGATTTTAGGTGCCGCCTGGACGTCTGATATCCATGCGCGGCACGGAGCAACAGCCTGGGACTACAACGTCGTCTGCTCGCCTTGTAGTCCCCAGGAAATGCCCGCCAGGTGGTACTTCGACCGTTAGAGCATCGCCGAACTTAAAAAGTATGGTCTATACAAGTTATTGAAGTGCGCTACAGTAGGCAGTAGGTGGCTGCAAATGTTGACCCTTCCAGACATTTAAAAATTGTTTGCACTATGTTTATCTCCATTTTGCTCCTGTGCCTGTTCACAAGCTCTGTTTCGGTGGCTACGCAGGCTTTTCCAGACATTGCGAGCAGCAGGGTGTACACCAAGCCATGTTTTAACGATGGCCTGGCCAAATGCCACAAGCACTATTGATGGGTCTTGAGCACCAGACGAGGGTTTTTGAATATTGTAAGGGCCTTGGGTACTTCATGAAGTAGGACGTTTATTCAACAACACAGCTGTATCCGAACACAGGTCCAGGAACCAACAATGGGGATGATCAGTTCAGAAGAACACAAAGTGTTCCTGAAAGTGTCTGGTGATGGGGATAATGTGGAAGAGAAATAAATGAATTTCAAAGCTTCGGAGCTTCGCGCTTACAATATTGTTATCGTTAAAAGCTCAACTCGCCATTTCTAAGTAGCATGTGTTTGCGTAAGCTACACGCGAATCCCGACACGGAAACTATTAATTGTTATGCCCCGATGAGTTTATGACAAAACTCTGAATTTTAACTTATGAAGTGACTGCACATAGTAATCTTCGATGTTTCTCCCTCACACCCTTCCCTTTGAGACCACAATTCCTTTTCTGTTACCATTCTAGCATCTGCAATGAGTTTGCGCAGTTTATTTACTCGTAACAAGTCCTGATTAGCGGGATGCCTTTTTTATCGGTCCCACATAATTTTATTCATCAGAACCTTTATTTGATACACCACACACCCTGCTGGCGTTATTTTGAATTTTAACCTTATTTATGACTTACCAAGACTATCCCATGAGGTTAAGGAGGAAGAAGCTTTTATTTTTCCAAAGTGATTCCCCTCATGAAGACTTTCAATGTGATACCCCATGCCCCGCTATGGCATAAATTTGATTTTTAATCCAATCGATTACTCCCCATGGGTATGTAATGATTATGACCTGGAGGAAGTTTTTGTCTCCCGTGATTTCCCTCATTGAGACCTTGAATTTGACACCCGACACGCCCAAGCGCACATCACTTTGAATGTAAACCATATGTATGACTCAGCATGACTTCTGTCACGATTATAACCAGTAAGCATTTTTATCCCACTCGAATACCCTCACCGAGATCTTCAGTTTGATACTCCACACCACTAGACACATCTCAAAAAATTTTAAACAATTCTGTGACTCACATTGACTATATCATGATTACGTCCAGGATTTTTTCTTCTTGGTCCAACGTAATTTCCCTAATCGAAACCTTTCATTTGAGACCTCACACTGTAATATGCCTCACCAAAAATATTCTTGACTATGTCTACGAAGCATTTTTTGTTTGTCACACAAGATTTCCCTCCTCGAGACCTTGAAGTTGATACCCACATACCCTAGCGGCACATCACTTTCAATTTTAACCCAATCTGAGACTATTCATGACTCCAGGGCCCCAGCACTATTCAGAGCCCCAGCACATCATCGAGTCTGGACCCCCTCTTTCATGAGCACGAACATGGAGCCTACATCTCGAGTTTGGCATCCAATATATACGTACGATTGCCAGCAAGCAGTGCTTCTCAACCTAGCAGGCTGGTATAGCGGTTATGAATATGAACGAAAATTGCTTCAGACCTCACAGGAGTTACGGTATTATGTCGTCCCGAATACAAAAGTTCGAGCTCACGAATTCGCACCCGATATATTTTAGGGGCGAAGCTCCTTTTGCTCGGGCCCTGTCCCGGCCGTACACGGCACATTGTACACAGCAAATTGATGATGATTGTAGCAGAATCTCCCTAAGGATTGGACAACCAAAGATTGGCCTAAGATATCATAACCTTCAGCGCGTTCGTTGCTACACAACAAGGAGGAGAGGAATAGGAAGAGGTTGTCGTTCGTCGCCTGCGAGCTCAAGACTCTTGGTCGGGCCCTGTCCCGTCCCTCGTTGCTGCCATACACGGCGGAATGATAATGATTGTAGCAGAATCTCCCTAAGGATTGGACAACTAAAGATTGGCCTAAGATATCATAACCTTCAGCGCGTTCGTTGCTGCCCAACAAGGAGGAGAGGAAGAAGAAGCGGTTGTCGTTCGTCACCTGCGAGCTCAAGACTCTTATTCGGGCCCTTTCCCGTCCATCGTTGCTGCCATACAGGGCAGAATGATGAGTATTGTGGCAGGATCCCCCTAGGGATTGGCCAACCAAAAATTGGTCAAAGAGGTCAAAACGTTCAACGCGTTCGTTGCTACCCAAAAAGGAGGAGAGGAAGAAGAAGAGGTTGTCGTTCGTTGCTTGCGAGCTGAACACAAGTTCCGGGGGTACGCGACACCAGACGCTCTACAGAAGGCGACGGCCATGGTGGCTAAAATGCCAGACACCGAATTCACCAACTTACCAATGGAGTTTCTCATCGTCCCAAAAAAGCCCTACATAATCACCACAAACATCGACGTCGTCGGCGGGCTTGTCAACGGAGCGGTGGAAAGCTTGACGTGTCGAGTCTTTATATGACGTGTGGGCGAATGTTTCATGGTTTTAGCGATAAGCGTTAAAGTTTCGCCCCTTTCATCATAATTCACTTCGTGGAAATGGCGGGATTTTTTACCACGCCTGAAATTTAATATTCTGAATGGTTATGAAATCTGAGTCCACCTTAGCCCGAGTAAATTCCTAGCTCGTGAGAGAGCCCGTGAGAGAATTGAGTTCTGAAGTTAATTTTGAGTTTTCAGTCCGTTTTGAGTTATGAGATAGTTTTAAGTTCTGACTACATTTTGCGTTTGAACACATTCTGAGTTTGAACACATTTTGAGTTTCAGTACATTTTTGAGTTTTGAGTACATTTTAAGTTAGGGTGCTTTGAGTTCCGAGTACATTTTGAGTTTTCAGTCTGAATGAGTTCTGAGTGTTGTGCCAACTGTGAGTTTGAGTGAGCGCAGACGTGCTGTTCAGCGATAAGTCTGAGTTTGAGTGAGTAGTTATTCGAAAATGAATTTGTTAATGAGTTTGGGTGAGCCGCTCGAACTTTTTCGAGGTATGTATTTGCCAACTGAGTGCGCAGCAGACTGATTGCAGCTGGCATTATGCCCTTCAACGATCGTCCTGCTCAGTGGCGGTGCAGCGTGAAAAGTCACCTCAATATAGACGACCGGCACCACTTCCTAATCAAGCGTTTTTAATGAACGGAGGCCACACGCTCAAACTATCGGAGGCCACACGCTCAAACTGAATTTTCATCCAGATGGTGCAGCATGTGTCGGGAGCTATGCGCCCTGTTGTTCGCATTTATCTTAATTCCCACTATACCTCGCGTCAGTTCTGTGATGCTTAGTCTAAAGGGTACTTTCAATTTCTGTGAAATAGGTGAGCCCAAACTTTCTGGCATTATTCCTTGCATGATTAGTGTGGGACGCTTTCCGCATTATCTCCTTTCCGCCCGATCCGTCGTACGCAGCTGTGTGTATAAGTACCAAAGGCTTAGATTTATGATAAACGTTAGCGCTACATTACAACTAGGAAAACATGAGGTAGAAGGAATGAGGCAGGAGAGTTTAGGTCCCGCGGAACAAACTGCAATATTTATCGACATTTTGCACGACCAAGTTGCTTATACGATAAAGAAAAAAGAAAAGCAATAAGGCGTTACAACTAAATAAGCAAAACAATGCAATACCCGACCTTGCAATGATTCCAGGAATAACTGTTTATGTGGCTTGTTTCTTTTATTGTCATTTAGGATCGAGTGTCGTGCCACTTCGCTGTTGGTGCGGGCAGTGTCGATGCAGAAGATGGACAGTACTGTTATGTACGTACAATAACGTTTTTGATAAAACGTTTTAACTGCATATTCATCAATTAACCAGAATGCTTCTCTCCATTTGTATTTATACCACACCTTTTTGTAATGCTCATATAAATTGCAGTAAAACTCCAAATATTAGACTTTATCGGTGCAGTGAAAACACGTCCTAAAATGTGGTTTTCGCAAAATATGAACCAAAAACACGCCTACAAATACTCGCGAAAATGTTTGGAAGACTCCCTCTATTTGAAGTACAATGCTTTACAGGCTCGGAAACGCGAATTTCTAAAGAAAAGTATTGTGTAAGGAATAATACAGTGCCGGTTTCAATCCTGCTGTATAAAAACAAACCTCTTGCCGCAGTGCGTTGACAAGATTCCCGCCGTCCAGGGTGAATAATAGCACACACGATCCCGACAAGCGCACGGGGAAGCCTAGGCCGGACAGAATAAACTCGTCGGCGATTCACTGCTGACATGAAAAAAAAGAACACATGCACACTGCCTCAGCCACCGCCGCACCCTTAGAGGACATACAAGCGAAGAGAGGGGAAAGGGTTTGCGCAAAGGTGCGGGTAGCGGCTGGGCTGAGAATGTCGAAATGTGAGGAGAAGGATAAAGCTAAGCCAGAGATAACCTATTGATGGAGCTCAAAGTGCGGGGAACAGAACCGCGGCACTTTATTTTTGTCTACGCGGCGATCGTCCCCTTCGTGTGGGTAGTAAGATAACGCGGGCACGCTATAAATATTTCGGATACCCGAGATTCTTAGTGCATTGTATCTACGGCAATTTCTCCGGTACTTGAATACTCCGTCTTAAAAACTTGGGTTACACATAAAACAGGGGTTTCACTGCTTACGCGAAACTTTTTAAATATTCTGCACAATGTCACTTTTCTAGTGGAACAAAAACTCTACAGCTGCTCACACTGCGTTTTCTTTTTCATTCTTAGGATGGCCAAACTGACAGAAATGGAACTTGCAAGGATGGGGTCTGCGTTACTGGTTAAAAATTACCCACGGGGTTCTGTCCACAAATATAGACAAGGTACTTTTCCCGGACTCGCTTAACTTCATTGATATTCAGGCCGGTTATCAATAATAATAAAGTACTCTTACTTGTTTATAGTGACCACGCACTCCTAACATAAATATTTGCAATAAAGCGTGCGATGTTTAAAAACGACTGAAATTGTTTACCTCTAGATAAGGCCAACGCACTGGGTTTTCGTTGTTTCTTTTTTTTTCTGCGGCCAGGTTGTCCTTTGTGGTTCCCATCGTCAGCTTTTTTAGATCACTGTCTTTGATGTTTATGTAGAAGTGCGCAATGAAGATGCATTTAAATTGCAAAATGGCCTTTTTACGTTTTTCAAAATCCGCTCAGATGGTAGCGTGAAAAATAACAAAAGATGTCGGAAATTTCTAGCACGCATTGGCAGACTATACTCGGGGAAGATAAAAATTTGTGTTCTCGAATAAAACACCCATAGTGTAAAGTGTACCTCTACCCCTATGGTTGCGTCTACAATGGTAAAAATCCCAGCAAAATAAGAGTATTGGCGGGAATCCCTTAACTCTGCAAGTTTACACATGGCAGAATTGTATCTGAGTACAAAAAATTGGATATGAAGAGCCGAGTTTGCAAAAGCATGTCTGGGTAGACGCCGATCATATTTCGAAAAGGTCTTGATGGAGGCTCAGAAGAACGGGATAAAATTGTCTCACTGGCGATGTTACACTTATTTCTCTTTTTTCACAGTGCAAGTGCTACTTTGATTCCTTTGTTTTACATATTTGTGTTTTACAATCGTTATTTTGTAAGCCGTGGCAGACAGGTAGCGAGATGTTTTCCTGAGGTGTTGATTTAAAGGCCAACTTCACTCAAATTTTCGACAAAATAAAAATAAGGGCCCCTAATATTACACATGAAAAGAGTGCGAAATGCACAATAATCAGTTTCAAACAACTACTCGAACGAATAAAACGGCTCCCTACATTGATGTTTTGGGAACCAACACTGAATAGAAAGGCTGCTATTACCATTGTTCGGACGTCACCTACTGAATGGACCGGAAGCGGCCGCGCTAGAACCGGCGATCAATCACAGGCGCCTTAAAATGCGGGGGGTAGCGTTGCGTTTCACACCGCATTTGCACAGAAGAACTTACACTCAAGTTTGCCCAAGATAATGGAGTTAGCCGCAATTCTGACATCGCTTTTCTTTGAATTGAAATGAAGCACGCCGTTCGACAGTCCTTTTTGCACTAGAATAACGGTCTTAGTAGCACTCCTCGGCATTGCGAGTAAAAAAGGGGGTTCTGAGTTACAAAGCTAGTTGCTCGTACGATAGCGACAAGCAGCTGTGGTTAGTCGCTGCCTCGGCTGACCCATCGCTTTCCTTGAAGAGAATAAACTGCACATCAGCAAAGATCAATCACTATTTTTACTGTACATTGCGTGACACAGCTTCGTGAATATCAGCCCGGTATATTAAATTTTGCTGCACATTGCTAATCAATTATAAAAGGTATATAAACCTGTAAGCCATCTTTCACAGCTAATTGATGCAATAAAACACAACAGCTACCTATCTACCGCTGTTTTCTACTTTCTCCCTAGAGATCTGCTGTAGAAAACATATAATTTCAAGTAAGGTAAATCTAGCGCTCTACAGAAGTAAGTACTTAATTCGGGAATGGAATGAATTTTTTTAATGGAATGTATTCGGGAATGTAATTTGTTTTGCTTCTGTTGTTTGTGTTTAGATAGGTCATGTATAAATTAGTGTGGTTTCCTTGAAATAAACAGCTGGAAGCTGGTGCCTGTATATGTATTACTTTGTTTTCTCCGTCCACGTCTTGTTTGCGCCACGTTTTCTTCTTTCATCAAAAAATCAAGTTTATTGTTTAGTGAGAGGAGCAGTTTTGTCAGCTTTCGCACTTCGCAAAGACGACAGCCGATATTTATGCGGATGTATTTGTAACCATGACTATGGCTGATTTTTGTTCATTTATCGAATGAGAAGAAAGTCACACAATGCTTATCACCACGTGCCCAACAGCTCCAGTGAGGTCATCAACTTTTAGGAAGGTTTAAGTGATGGAGGTGGCGTTAGGCTAGCCCAAATACGCAAATAGTGTATGCGTAAGTGCAAGTCGCCAAAAAACAAAAAAACATCGTTTTTTGATCGATGTATTAGAAATGACAAATGTAAGGCAAGTGTGCGTGTCGCAGAATTTTTTTTAGTGGTAATATTACTTTCAAGTAAAAAGGGTTTTGCTGCTTCCGGAACGTTGTCAAGTGCGTGAATAGTTTGTAGCCTTGTAATCTCTTTTATTGGACTGACACAAAAAGCCAGATATTGGTGCCTAGCCGGCTACTGTGAGACATGTGATGGCGACGGCAGTAGAGGGTGGTGGTGTAGCAGAGAAAGCACGACCGAACGCGTCCCAGCGCCCGGCGGAGCGCGGTGCAAGTCGCCGGAGGAGCGCGAGCTTCATGGAACAGGTTCCGCAACCTCCGTCACAGGCCGCACGGAACTTTTTTCAGCGACTCTTCTTAATGTGCAAACATCGTCTGCACGGTGGTTCTTTGAATGACGATACCTAGTGTGCTGCATTCTTACAGAGCTTAGAATTTTGTCATGGTGATTTTAGGAGCATATATAACTTATTTGGATCAAATTTGGGTCAAGACAATTTTAGTGCACTTGACCTTCATATTGTTCACGCAAAAAATTAGCTAAGCTTCATGTGGTGCGCAGCAGTATTTTCACGTGCAATGTCACTGTAATCTCCTTGATTCGTTAGCAACCCGGGTGGAAGTTGCAGCCCAATTCTCGCACAGCAATTATTATTCAGGCACAGTTGAAGCTTCCGCTGGCACAGCCCCAGGATCTTCTCAGCCACTTTCTGCTCACACCGGCATCATAAATTTGCTTCATCTTGCCCATGTCAGGCCAATTAAATATATAAGAGGAAGGGCAGGGTGATCTTTTTGGCGTTTCGGAGTTTCCCGGTGTGTATCCCTGAAACAAGCTCTGAGATACTGTGGCGGTTTACCAGAACAACAGGACGAGCGTCTGCAGAAACTTCCTCTAATGGTATGCATCTTCAGCTGGCAGCCGCCGTGCGGCAGTCAACACCCCCGTCGTTAGGCACAAGCTTAGGAACTGAGGTCATTTTCCTTCTGGCCAGGCCATGACGGATATAGGTGTCCTGCTCGTAGCGGCCCTCGTCAAATAAAACAATTGTGCTCTTGTCCTGGTTAGTACGGAAGGGCGTTCTGCAGGAGGTTCGTGAGCTCCGTCAGCCCTGGAGGCTTGGCTCGCGGCCGCTCCAGCCTGGACCCGGACCTCCTGCTCCAGAAGCAATCGCTTGATTTTTAGTCACACCATCACCCGGAAATTGTAATCTCTATCTCCCGCCTACGCATGCCACTCGACATGCGTACTTGCTGGACGTTCGGCTTCCAGTTTAACTGCCTGTTCGACCGCTTTCTTCTGGCTCAAATGGCGTAGGGCCGTAGAGTCCAAGCTTCCTCCCAACAGCCATATGCTTTCTGAGATCTATTTCACCTCGTCACACACGTTTTACACAGGGAAATATATACGAATTGCTAAAAGATTAAAGTACTCCAGTCGCGACCACCAACGAGATACAATCGCTTCGCGCAAGAAGAGCAAGAGACGGATAGGAGATGCCCTGTTTGGTGAGCACCCATATACGAGACCATGAAAATTGATGGGTGAGGCGCGGCACCCAAAACGCTGAAAACCAGAGCAGAAGTTACACGTCGCCCGAAAAATGCGCCGAGACACGCCATGCGGTCCCCCCCCCTCGATCTCCCCCCAGGAGATACGGGATGCAGTGTAAACGCGAGGGGTTGTGGAACAACACTTGCGGTGTTGTTTTGGCGTGGCGTCGCTTCGTTCATGGTCACTGAGAGCGAATTGCCGAACTGAGGGCTCGGTGATGGTGTGCAGTCAGTGTTGCACTCTCCCCTGCCTCGATGTCCGGCCTGGCGGAGCGCACACTCCGAGAGCCGCCAATGTCACCAGCACGCGCATACCCTCGCGCCCACTTCTTTCTCGCTTGTGACCCACAGCCTTGCCAAAGAGCCAATGATGACGGTGACGGCAACCCACAAGCACAATCCCCTGCGCTGGTTTTCGTGATTATGATGGCGGGTGCGCCTTACTAATTGCAATGTGAGTTTTCATTTTTAAGAAAGTGAGAATAACATTATTAATTTCTCGAATGACTTCCAGGGAAACAGAACACATAATATTAATACGAAGTAGGGGAGCACACAATGGTATGTTTATTCGAACGAGGCCTCTTTTTTAAATAAGTGTCATGTTTCTAGCGCCTGGTTGCGTCCGAGCACGTGTTTACAAATGCTTCCCTGCAAAGCGCCCCATGTGATGTATGATATGACTGCACGCGGTACTTATTTAACTGCTGCTGAACGGACTCGGCCGTTAAAGCTTTGTGGTAGAGTTCTCATACTGGCCCTCTAGGCCTGGGTTTGAGCCCTAGCGGGTTTGTCTCTAAATTTTTCTATCGCATTTCCTTTATGTTATAAACTCAATTAAACGTGTTGTTTTTAAAAATTACGGTGATCGGGAATGTTTTAGGACGCTTTAGATTCGGGGACCCGCCAATGCCCCCGCTTATATAACATTCTGCATCACGCGACGGCATATGTCACATGTGGTCTTCACAACGAAGCGTTCGGAAATACCTCATCCGGGTATCTTATATGTATCCAAGTGAAGCACTTGTTTCTTTCACTTGAAGATGTCTGCCGCTCAATCCATCCTATTTGAACAAGAAACGCAGTGGTGCTTCATTTGTGCTCAGAGTGTTCCTTTGGTTTTTTGAAAATGCTCTCAATTCGAATAGATATTTCTTCTAATCAGAACACAAGAGATAAATTAGCCTAAAGCAAGCACTTCGGTCTTCCATTCACTAATGTTCGTTTTGGAACGTCGTTGTGTTGCTGCGTTTTTACGAATGTGTACATTATCGCAGAGCGAAACCTGGACTCGAAAACGTTGTCTTTTTCAAGATCGTTCCTTTCTTCTTTGGGGTACATTTTGTGAGGTGTGAGCTTCGGGGTGCTCTTCATCTACCGCTCTCTGCCCGTTCAACTTAGCGCGCAGAGAGTACCTCCTACTCTTGTGACATGCGGACCATCCATCTGGTCGTAACTAGCTACAGCTTCGTCCCAATGTATTCACTTATCACAAAAAGTCGGCTTCACTGTATAGGGGTATCACAATATACAGGAAGTCCGAGATTATAGCTACTTCTGGCGTCGTTTTCTCAGTATTTGGGGTGAGTGAAGCCATTGTATTGCGGATTTTTTCTGTTGATGTTGGGTTATAGGCTTCGTTTGTGTCGTCATGCTAATGAACGGCTTAGTCACATTGTACATGCCTCGCGACGTGTCGGAGTAGTCGTGCTTGATAGTCATGTCAGGGTTAGACCAGTACGTCGGGCTGTTGCCGAGTAGTAAATCCTGGTCTTCGCAGTGTCGTTCATATATTGCATGGTCTTCGAATGTCCGCCAAAATACAACAACGCCTACAGAAGCTGGCGATTGAAGATTTGTTTTCCTGGTCCGAGGGACCTTCCAGGTGTAAAGAAGCGCTGCTGCAGCTGCTCTAAGACGGGTATGTATGCACCGAAGGCGAAAGGTTGAAACGGCTGGATTTGGCTGTAGTCAAATTGGTGTTAATCTATCTTGTGCAGATGCTTTTCGGGCAACGGACGAGGTGCGTGGGCAGAGACGCCCCGCAGACCTAGTCATTCGTAAGGGTAGCGAGATTAGGTGCGGCCAGTTTCTCCCCAGTGGTAGCAAAGTAGATGTTGTTCGAATGCCTGGCACAGTCCGTCTTCACTCGGGTGGGGTGTGGCTCACAATCTGTACGGGGGTTGCAACTGTAGACGACGTTATGAAGGTGCTTCCTGGCTACAAATAACAAGACGGCCTATAAGATGACTTGCTGTACCGTAGGCCATAGCTTAGAGCTCCCGGTGTTCTTCCGGCGGCGTATATATCTAGAGTGCTTGAAGCACTTCTTCCAGGCTAACTTTGGTGAGGGAAGTGACAGAAGGTGACGGCACTGTCGGAGAAAGTTTCGGTAGTCGCGCAGCACTGCGGAAAAATTTGAACGCAAAGTGTTGTGACAGTGACTGTGTACAGGTGGTTTGTCTCAAGCCTTACTACCGTTGTTGACAGGAATTTTATAGTATAAGCTGCCGTTAATTTTTATTATTTATTTTATTTATCATTGTACCCACAGCGCCTTTTCAAGGCATTACAGTGGAGGGGAGGAGGTGATAATATACATTTGTACAAAATACAGGCAAAACAGAAATCAAAATAAGAACAGTGAGAAGCCAAATCTCGGCATGTTCAACGAAGGTACACTACAAAGAACACGAAAATACATCGTTGCACATAATTGTCACAACTTTTTTGGGTAACTTATTCCATTCGCTAATTTCTTTGGGGAAAAAAGCATGCTTAAACAATCGGTTCTACAATGTATTTTATTTATTTTACAGGAGTCATCCGTCCTTAGTGAAACAGTCGGGACTGAATAAATAGGAGCTTCGAACTATCCATGCTTTGTTTTAAAATATATTCTGAAAACTTTTTTGTCTAAGTACTCTCCTACGATGCTGAAGAGAATCCCAAACTATGCTTCGCTTAGCAGTGGACACACTGAAGTTCTTTGAGTAATCATTCAAATCAAAGCGAGTAGCCAAGTTTTGTACTCCTTCTAGTTTCTCGATATCAGATTTTATACGTGGAACCCCTGCCGTACAAGAATACTCGAGTATGGGACGAACATTGGTCTTGTACAGCAACTCTTTTGTCTTCACGGGAAAACTTTTCGCGTTGCGACGTTGGAACCCGAAGACACGATAAGATTTCGCACACGCTTAATTTACATGACGGCGCCAAGACAGGTCCAAGGTAAGATACACACCAAGATATTTATGTTCGAACATTTGGTAAAGACATGTACCAATAATTGTATACGCATAAACATGAGGCGTTTTCTTTCTCGTGAAGCACATGCACACAGATTTTTGCAGGTTGATCTGCGTTCCGAAAGTTTGAAACCAATAAAATAGCTTATTCAGATAATGTTGAAGTGCGGTAGAGTCATCCAAGTGATTTCTAGTTCTATATAATACACAGTCATCTGCAAACAATCCTATTGTAGAAGAAATACCGGTAGGAATATCATTCAAGTAAATTAAAAATATTAGTGTGCCCAAAAGAGAACCCTGCGGTACTCCTGAACTTACATCGACACCTTTAGACTGCTGACCGTTTACAACAGCACGCTGGCTCCGGCTGTTCATGTACTCTTGTATTCAACGAACAGTTTCAAGGTTTATGTTATACCACGCCAATTTTTACAGGAAGAGTGGATGAGGAACAACGTGAAACGCCTTTGCTAAATCAAGAAATATACAGTCTACGGAGAAACTTTGATCCAATTCACCAGCAATATCATGAGTTAATTCTCCTAATTGCGTCACACAAGAAAATCCAGCTCGAAAATCATGCTGTTGCGGGCTAAGCAGCGAGAATGAATTTAAGTGGTTAATATTGCGAGTAAAAAATACATGTTCGAACAGTTTGCATACTACACGCTTGAAAGAAACAGGCCCATAATTGGGTACGAGGCTACGTCGTCCCAATTTGTGCAACGGCGCAACGTTTGAAGTTTCCAGTCACCTGGTAGAAATCTTTCCAGTGACCTCGAACAAAGAATTCGATATATTTTAATAACCCGGCTGCAGATGACGATAGCCAAGCTGTAGGTAGTTCATCGGGTCCCATGGCACTGTACGGTTTCAAACTTAAACCCAGCTCCTAAATTCCCGTATATCAAACTCAGTATCACCGATGGGTTCTGCAGAAGGGAAACAAATCAAAAGGTATCAGTACCAGGCCGCCGTTCAGTAAAAACGGATTTAAAAAACGCATTAAAGCAGTTAGATTTCTCGCGACCTTCCGACAATCATGCACCATTACATTCCAGAGCCGGAATCGACACTTGGACCATTCTATTTGATTTCATCAATCGCCATAGTTCCTTCGGACGCTTCTCAACACGCTCGGTAAAAGAATAAAAGAACCAGTTCTTGGCCTTAGTAGCGGCTTCTTTAAACTCATTCTTCACAGCTTCCAATTTTACTTTATTAAACGAGTTAGGATTTCTTTTGAAATCAGAGCTTTAGCTGTATGGGTTGAGTAATAGAAACCTTTACCGTAAAGATAATTGTAAAGTTAGCCGTTTAAGATTTCAATGTGTGCTCTATCAGTATTTTCTAAGAGTTAGGGTTACAATAAAAAAACAATAACAGCTGCTTCAGGGCTCACATATCATACTGCCGTGAACCATGTATGCGTTTTCTGTTTATTTATTGTTTGTTTATACTGCCCAGCTACGGCCGGCTCTCTTATCTGTGTCAAGCGAAGCGCGTCTTGCATTCTTTATTTTTATGCCGCATGGGCAGATAGCCCGTGGGGCTATCTGCTCATAGAGGTGCTTATCTGCTTATCATTCAGATAAGCAGACTGTTTCGTGTTAATGTCACTAGCCCAGAATAATCTTCTCTGATCTACAATGTTCTGGGTGTAAATCGCCGGTTCCAGAAACACTCGCGCTGAAAGATAAAAGCCTGCAGAGCAGACGCCACAGTATTTTGTATTTCAATCGTCAACGCCCTCCCGCACTCGTCACTTTGTTGACTTTTGCTTCGCCGCCTGTGTATTCTTTGAGTTGTTAGGGGAGCAGAAGTTCGCTCCAATCAACGTGTTTTCCTTCAAGACAACTGCGTCGTCTCTGACTTCGTGACATCTGGTAGGGGTGTGGGGTACGCACCTTTTATGACGACATCAGGAAGCCTCCAGCCCAGTGCAACTAGAGCCAGCCTCCGACTGCAAGGATTGCCGCACGAGTTCGGCCTCCGGCCAGAAAGACCCGAGACGACTGCTGCAACCACCCCCATGGTGCAAGAACCAACGTCGCCAATCCTGCTGCAGCAGCTCCGGGTACCGCCAACATTCGGAAGAGGCCCCTCTGAAGACCCGGAGGAATGGTTGGAGAACCTGGAGCACGTGCGGATCTTCAACAGGTGGAACGATGAAGAAACCTTCCGGCATGTTTTCTTTTACGTTGAGGATGCAGCTCGAACTTGGTTCGAGAACCACGACACCGCCTTGACCGACTGGACCCAATTCAAAAGCGAGTTCCTTAAGACCTTCACGACCGTGAGGAGAAAAGAACGAGCTGCGCTTTTACTGGAAACTCGAACGCAACACCCGAACGAAGTAGTAGTAATTTTTGTTGAGGAACTCAAGCGTCTATTTAGTCGCGCGGACCCGGATATGACGGAAAAAAAGAAACTGAGCTTTCTGATGCGAGGAGTAGAGCAAGACATTTTTGCTTGCCTTGTCTGCAGCCCCCCAAATCGGTGGCCGAATTTGCGTCCGATGTGGCAACCATGGAGAAGGCGATGGAAATTCGAACGAGGCAGTACGACCGTCCCATCAATGCGCTAGTTGCAGCCTCGATCGATGCCGGGGCTCTTATCTCAACACACTACGTGAGACAATCCGCGCTGTCGTCAGGAAAGAACTGCGGAAACTTTTCCCAACAACGCCACAACCCCAAGTTACCTCTATGAGCGACGTGGACCGGGAAGAAATTAACTCGCTTAGGAGACTTCTACGCCTTCCGAAATACCGCGTGGGCCTCAAACTATGACCTACTCCGCGGCTGTTCGACGACCCCGCCCTGCTCCAACTCGTCATCAAGAAGTCCCCTCGTACCGCCCTCCACTGTCGCCCGCCCGACCACCTGCAGGCCAAAACCAGGCGCCGAGGAAGACGGACTTATGGCGAACCGCCAATAATCATCCGCTATGCTACCACTGGGGTGCCGCCGATCACATCTATTGTCGCTGCCCGTAAAGGAGACTCGGACTGCGTGGTTTCTCCGTCGACGCCCCACGCCCCGGACACGGCCAGCGCCCTACTGAGATCGACGAATACCTGTACAACACCAACTGAGGACCAGGCCGCTTCAACCGTCGCCGTCGCCCTACCAATACCAGTCGCCTAACCGCCGTAGCAACGCTGATTTCGCACTTGGAAGGTCCCCCAGCCCACGACTGGGAAACTAAAAGCAGTAACTGCTGCAGGTAAAGTTGCACTATTGCGGAAAAATGGAAACCCTCCACCGACGCAACGACTTGCGGAAGACGATGATTCCCGACATGCAGTCGGCCCGACGACCCGATCTAACCAGGACGTCACTCTCGAACACGACGACAACCACAAGGCGCGACGCGTACCCGAATTGACCGAACCTTCCACTGAGAAGACGGCGACCACGCCGCGCAGTGCCCGACCGTCAACACGCACAAGCCGAGATACGACGCCACGACGCACCCTGAAGTCGAAGAAAGCAGCGTCCGACGTTCAGCTGTCCATCGACGGCTTTGAAGCAGTCGCCCTCACAGACACGGGAGCCGACAACTCAGTCTTGATCGAACCATTTGCGTCTAAGCTGAAGAACGTTATGACCAGATGGGACGGTCCACACATTTGCACAGCATGAGGCCACGTCGTGATGCCAAGTGGAACATGCAGATCGCGCGTCACCATAGACGGCACAACGTACGCTGCGGCGTTCGTCATTTTGCCTAACTGCTCCCATGACGTAATTCTCGGAATGGACTTTTTGATAAACAACGGTGCAATAATTGATCTACAGGTCAAGTCTATAACATTTTCCTCCGATCACTGCATGTCGACGGAATCCAACGCCGAAAACCGTGCTGCTATGAGGATCGCCGACGATCATGTCACCCTGACACCCCGCACAAACTTGATGATGAGCGTCTACTGGGAATATGCGGTTCCTGACGTCGACGCTATCGTACAGAGTGACCAAAGTTTGCTCCTCGACCGCGGTGTCTTTGTCGCAAGAGGTATTGCGGGCTTTCAGCAACGCAAATCCCACGTTTTGGTCACTAATGTCGGCGGGGAATACCAGCATTTAAACAGGGGCTCTGCAATTGCGTACCTGGAAGAAACGCAAGAAGCAAGTGACGTGATCGCGGTTGCCGGCTTTGGACGCGCAGCCGAAGATACCTTCAAGCTTCCCAATCACTTCGACGTGAATCAGGCGTTACCGCAAGAAGAACGCAACAAATTATTGGATTTGCTGCGTCGCTACAGCGAGTGTTTTTCGTCGAACTAGAAACTACGTCATACACCTCTAGCGAAGCGCCGAATAATCACCGAAGATGGAGCCCGACCAACCCGGCAGTCACCGCACCGCGTCTCTTCACACAAGCAGGAAGCCATCCGGGCCTAAGTCGACGACATGCTCAGCGACGACCTCATACAGCCATCGAAAAGCCCCTGGGCTGCGCCGGTCGTACTGGTGAAGAAAAAAGACGGCAAATAATGGTTTTCGATGACTACCCGCGACTGAAAAAAACACCAAAAAGGACGTGTACCCCCTGCCACGAATCGACGACGCCCTCGACCACCTCTTCCATGCAAAGTACTTCTCATGAATGCATCTGAAGACCGGCTACTGGCAAATTGAGGTGGACGAGAAAGACCGAGAGAAGACTGCATTCATAACCCCGGACAGCCTATAGGCCTATACGAGTTCAAGGTGACGCCGTTTGGGCTGTGCACGGCGTCAGCTACGTTTCAAAAAGTCATGGAGACTGTGCTAGCTGGCCTGAAGTGGCACACCTGCCTCGTATACCTCGACGACTCTGTGGTATTCGCCCGGACTTTCGACAAACACCTTGCATGGTTGGAGTCTGTACTCGAGGCCATTCGCACGTCGGGGTTAACGCTGAAGCTTGAAAAGTGTCGTTTCGCGTACGAGGAGCTCAAGTTTCTGGGCCACGTCTTCAACGCCGCGGGAGTCCTACCTGACCCGGCAAAAAACTTCAGCCATTGCCAACTTCCCAATGCCGAAAGACAAGAAGGACGTGCGAAGATTTCTCGGACTGTGCGCATACTACCGGCGCTTCTTCGCAAACTTCGCACGCATTGCAGAGCCACTCATACGCTTCACGATAGATGGCACCTATTTATCTGGAAAAACGACCAAGAAAAAGCATTCTGCGAGCTGCAAAAATGCCTGCAAAGCCCGGCCGTGCCAGCTCATTTCGACGAAAACGCCGAAACGGAAATGCACGTGGACGCCAGTGATATAGGCTTGGGTGCCGTCCTCGTCCAAAAACAAAGGGGTTGCGAAAAGGTAATCGCCAGTGCCAGCCGTGGTATGTCGAAGGAGGAGAAAAACTACTCTGCCTATGAGAAAGAGTGCCTGGCAATTATTTGGGCGATTTCAAAATTTTGACCTTACGTGTATGGAAGACCATTCAAGGTTGTGACAGACCACCACGCGCTGTGTTGACTCGCCAAATTGAAGGACCCCTCTGGCTGTCTTGGGTGGTGTAGCTTGTGCCTCCAGGAGGTCGACGTTACAGTCGTCGATAAAACTGGCAGGAAACACTCCGACGCCAAATGCGTGTCGCGCGCCCCCATCGACCCACCACCACAAGACTCTTATGAAGACAGCGCGTTCTTCGAAATCGTGACAGAGAGCGACCTAGGCGCCCAGCAGCCTGCCGACCCCGACTTACGCGTCATAATTGAATACCCCGAGGGAAGCAACGTCATCGTTCCTAGGACCTTCAAACGCAGCTTACCAGCATTACAGCCTGAGAAACTCCGTCCTCGTGAACAATTTCAGCCCCGGAATAAGAACGAATTACCTTCTTGTCATCCCCGTAGACCTTCGTAACGAAAGTTCGAAAGCATGCCACGACGACCTGTTTTCCGGACATCTCGGCAGAACCCGCAAAATTGGAAAAATCAAGGCGAAGTACAACTGGCCCCGCCTTACATCCGACGTCACACACTACGTCCGGAGCTGCCGTGACTGGCAGCGGGGAAAAACGTCACCGACGATACCCGCCGGACTTTTGCAGCCGATCGGCATCCCATCAAGGCCCTTCCAACAGATTGAAATGGACCTACTGGGCCCGTTCCCTGCGTCACGATCGGACAACAATTGGATTTTCGTAGCAACAGACTACATGACGTGCTACGCAGAGACCGCCGCTCTTCAGAGGGGGACTGCCCAGGAAGTCGAAAATTTCTTCATAAGCCAAGTTGTGCTGCGACACGGAGCCTCAGAAATTCTAATCAAGGACCGCGGTACGGCCTTTTCTGTGGAGCTGATGCATGGAATATTACGCTACAGCAACACGGATCCCAGAAGAACGACGGCGTACCACCCCCAAACGAACGGACTAGCGGAACGTCTGAACAAGACAATCGCAGATAAACTGTCAATGTTCGTTGACGTTCAACTTAGGATTTGGGATGAAGTGTCACGTTTGTCACGTTTGCGTACAACACGGCTATCCTGGAGAGTACACAGATGACGCCGTTCGAGCTTGTCTACGGAAGACGGCTGACCACGATGCTTGACGCCATCCTTCCGCATGTAGAAGACGACGCCCTCAACCCCGACGTCCAGGGATACCTTCAGCGTGCGGACGAGGCCCGCCAGCTTGCTCGAGTTCGTACAACGGACTAGCAGCTCGTGAATGCCGGGCGCTACAACCTCCGACGCCGAGATACCGAGTACCACCCAGGGGACTGTGTTTGGTTTTGGACTCCCATCCGACGACGCCGACTCAGTGAGAAGCTTCTGTGACGGTATTTCGGACCCTACCAGATTCTACGACGTGTCGGCCAACTTAGCTACGAGGTGATCCCCGATCGTGATTCCGGAACATCACGACGACGACGCAGCCCGAAGTCGTCCACATGGTTCGCTTGAAACCTTACTATGCAAGATGACGGACTTTTTTTGTTTGCTTAGACTTGTCTTTTGTTTTAGCATCGGGTCGAGGCACACTTACAGCGGGGGTAATGCCGCGAACCATGTATGCGTTTGTTAGTTTATTTATTGTTTGTTTTTACTGCCCGGCTTCGCCCGGCTCTGTTATCTGTGTCAAGCGAAGCACGTCTTGTATTCTTTATTTTTATGCCGCACGGGGTATCTCATTCAGATAAGCAGTCTGTTTGGTTTAACGTCACTAGCCTAGAATAATCTTCTCTGATCTACAATGTTCTGGGTGTAAATCGACGGTTCCAGAAACACTCGCGCCGAAAGATAAAAGCCTGCAGAGCAGACGCCAGAGTATTCCGATCGTCAACGCCCTCCCGCACTCGTTCGTCTGCTGCTTCGCCGCCTGTGTATTCTGTAGGTTGTTAGGGGAGCACAAGTTCGCTCCAATAAACGTGTTGTCCTTCACACCAACTGCTTCGTCTCTGGCTTCGTGACAATACTTCGACGTTTCTACGATCTGTATAGGCAGAAATAAATATAATTGGTATTATTGGTATTAGTGGCGTTTTTATGGCACCCACCAGCTTTTGGGTAATTGAATCTATACAATGTTTGTTTCGCTATAATTGTTATTGGTATTTCACTCAATAAAGTTTTCCGCCGTGTTTTAAGAAGCCTTCAAAGGTATGTCCATCATTTGGCAGTTCAGTTTTTGAATAAGTGTGTTTACTTCGCAAACGTAGAGAGCGACCACTGCCACATCTCTTTATGAGATCGGAATTAGCAGCTGTAAACTGTAGTGTTTTAATTCGTGTCGTAAGGTGGTTGCTTTATCGGACACGTTGCGTTTTATAGAAGGAAAGGTTCAGAACGCGTCACTGATGTTACCACAATACCACACTTACACTTGATATGCTGTCGCGAAATGGCTGTACTGCAGGTAAGCCTGTAAAGTCGACTGATGGTTTAAAAGAACGTCAACAGATTTAAAAAATCGGTACGGATAAGCGATATTACGTTTAGATGGAAAAGTCCCAGAGGTGGAGTAAAGCGTTTTCAGATTTAAGCTGTATGTTTTCCGGCAGGACTATCCCCAAATGATAACACGAATGTCTTTGACACGTTTCATTCGTGCTTCGAGAGTGGAATTATTTTTGGTGCGTATTGTAGGTACGTGCTGAGAAGCTGTGAATGCGTGGAACACAAAGTTGGGTATGATGAAATATACCGGTGAATTGTTGTGTGCGTTTTTGGCTCCGGTGGCGTGCGGGAATTGCTCGGGTGGGCACCCTAAACGCGATCTGTAAGGTGAACAGGGGCGGCCGGTGGGGGTGGCGTGAGCGTGTGAGGATGTTTTGTACAACATGCTACACTACGCTACCTATGGCATTCTTCGCGGGGTGAGACGTTTTGCCATTGAAAGCTAGAACTGAAACCAGGCCCCCTTCCGCGAGCCCCAACACGGAGCAGTGACCAGATTACGGTGAAAGATAGGCGAGGAGGGAAAGGAGACGTGCGCGGGATCCGAACGCAGAGAAAGGCGAGGATGCCGCCGCAGCGATACGCTAGTGCCATGAAGGAAGGCCACGTGCGGCGCAGAACCGTCTGAGATAAAGGACGACGAACATCCACCTGTGGTCCCTCGTACAGCAGCGAGGCTTAAGCAATACTAGGGTCGAAAAAGAGGAAAAACACTACTGTAGAGTATAGCTTCCGCTTCCTGCAGGTGTTACGCATTAGTGTGAGCTTCATTTTTTTCTTTAAGACGTTGTTGGCGACAGATGGACTACGAGTGGTCTCGTTATTCTTATTCGTATGGTGCCCCTTAGGTTCGGCTATATACGAAGAGTTATCTGTCAGACAAGCAAGACTGAAACCAAACTAAGGACCGGAAGAGTAGACCTTGTATAAACCTCTTATGCAGTTTCTATAACCCATCCAACGCCAAAAACACTCTATCAGCTATTCGGGTCTTTCCCAGATGCAAACGGGGTGAGTTTATGGTTGCTACGTGTGACTCCCATACCACGTGCTCCGAAAAGAGTTCATGCTTGCATTGCGGTAGTTACGTCGTTAGCCGAGGCTCAACTTTCCACTTTTTATATGCAGAACACCCAGTTACTCAACAATTCCATTGGCTTGCTCGGATGTCGGGAAAGCCGAGATCAGAGATTCGGCTACCATCATCACCATCATAAGCCTGTTTGTGTCCACTGCTGTAGGAAAGCCTCTCCCAAAGATCTCCAGCCACGCCTATCTAGTACTAGCTGAGGTTATGTTTTCCCCGTAAAATTTCTGAGCTCATCTCTCCATCGAGTTTTCGGTGGAACCTTATTCCGTTGGCGGTTTATTGGGAGCCCCTATGAAAAACGCATGGTTCACCCCTTGTCCCCCATTCGCATTGCGTGACCAGCCCACGCCCATTTCCTTTGAATAGAACTAGAGTGTCCTCTACCTTAGTTTGTTAGCTAATTTAAAAGACTGTTTCGTTGTCTCTCAGCATCACCCCTAGCATTCGTCGTTTCATGGACCGTTGTGCAGATCTAAGTTTCCTTTCAAGTCGTTGGGTTAGACCCCAACTTTCTGTCCCGGAAGGAATTACTGGAAGAACACATTTATTAAATGCTATCTTTTGGAGTGACGGAGGAAGCTAATCAGTCAAGATATCTAACTTGTAGCCAAAAGCAGCCCACCCCACGCTCATTCTGCATGTAATTTCCCGTTTGGGTTCGAATCAGCAGATATGAGTTGTCCCAGATTTACGTATTCTGTGATGTTTCGAAGACTTCATTGCCTACCTTTAGGCGACGTACTTTGACGTGCTGATTCGAAAATACCTTAGATTTTTTCGTGTTCCTTTTAGAGCCAGCAACCATACTTTCCGAGCACAACTGGAAGGCATGCGCTGCAAATCCTAGCTGCTTGGATTGAACAAATGTCGCCTGGAAACCTTAGGTGGGTGAGAAATTCCCCATTAAGTTGCTCTAATTTTTTCCGCCTTTAAGCTTTCCGAACACGCCCTCCACACAGGCGGTAAATAATTGTGGTGATACTTTGTCCCTCTTAAGGACACACTTTTGAATAGGAAATTTAGATGTTCCGTGATAGAGCCCTGGTGTTCTCCAACATCGGCCGTATATCTCTTCGAAAAGCGAAAGTATGCGTTGTTGATGCCGTGACTACGTAACGCCGTTATTACTTCTGAAGTGGGAACTGAATCAAATCCCTTTTAAAAATCTATGAATGACATATACAGCGGACATATATTCAGCACACTTTTGGGTTACCTGCTTATTAGCGTGAATATGGTCAAAATTTGACATGCCCGCCCTGAAACCAGATTGCTCTCGTGGCTGTAGAAAATCCAAAGTGGCCATCATGCGGTTAAAAATTACCTTTGTAAACTATACGTAGGTAACAGAAAAGAGGCTGATGGGTCAGCAATTTTTAAGCTCTTGGGCATCACCTTTCTTATCTAGAATTATCTAGAAGAAGTACATTCTCATTCTGCTACTCATTTGGCACCACGAAAGAGCTCAAGCACTGCAATATAAGAATGAATCTTTGTTCGCACAACGTGACCTCCAAGACACACTATATCATATGTTATACCATCGTTTCCCACAGCTCTGCCTTTCTTCATTGCTTGGAGCGCCGTTGCTACCTCAATTGCAGCAACCGGCGGAACCTTATCTACAACATTTACGGGAAAACGTGTTTCTGAGTGAGGGGTAGAAGCGACCAGCTTTCAGTAGAATTCCTCGGCTGTATTTAGGCTACCATTATTACTGTTTGTTACGTGACCACTGGCGTCCCGGAGTGCATACATTATCTATTTTTCTTTAAATAGTGAGGTTCCCTCTAGTCGCTTTCAAACTGCATCTGCTTTTAAATGCTGCTTCATTTTTTGCTACATTGAAAGCATGGTGTTCGGTAGTCTTGCTTTTGTCGATGATTTTGGATAGCTCTGCCATTTCGATTAGGTCTCGAGGAGTGGGGCCACATCAATGCGGACGAATGCGGGCTAATCTATTTTCCGGTGCTGATAAATGAGGTCCTTTGTTTTCTCTGAAAGCTTGGATTCGAAGCCCCGCTGTTTGTTCTCCTATGGCTAGTACTGCTCCATGGCCACATGTATGAAATAAAAATTTAGACATTCCACGTCATTCTTGTCATTAGACAACGCCCAGAAATTGTTTTCAAGTAATAATCAAAATTCTTTAACAGCCATCTTTAACAGGCGTCTTCCGTTTAGCATAATTAATCCTTCCCTTCAATCCAGGCTGATACAATTTCTAACCATTCTGTGATCCCTTGTTTTAATCCGGTCAATCACCTGCACAACGGGAATCATGTGGGGAGTGCCAGTTAAAAAGAAGTCAATTTCATATCTCGTTTCACAATTCGGTCCTTTTAAAGTCCAATTTCTGTGCTTTCTTTTCGTAAGAATGTATCTATAATTCGTCGATTATTCTTCACGGCAAAAAAAAGCGTGTCTGCGGTTGTTTCTAGAAACTCGGCGAAATTTCCTAATCCATGTTCCCCTATCTTTTGTGCCCGTATTTTGGCATTGAAGTCGCCCAAATGACTCTGTACGTAGCTTTTACTTGCATAATTGCCAATTCAATGTCTTTGAAAAATACGTCCACAACCGCATCATCGTACGTGTATGTGGGCGCATAGACGTGCACAACATGCAACGTGTGTAGCTTATTGAGCCTCATTACGAAAGACGTTGCAGGCTTATTAATGCTGCAAAATTTGACAAATTCCCTTCTAAACCCATGTGAACCCTAAATCTTGCAGCTCCGTGAGTGTTTCAGAATACCCGCGATAACAGAAAATATCACCAGTAGGAAATGTCCGCCAGTAGGAAGAACATTCAAGTAGATAACTCTGGAACGAATAGGTCTACGTGATCTTTTTTGTGGTTCCAAACTGTCTCTCTTTCATAGTCATCCTGCCCTTTTGTATATTTTTACTCGCCTGTTTTTACCTTAAGATGTATTAAAGCAACGTATTTTTCGCTCCTGTTGGCTTCAATAACCTTTGCGTTTTACTTCTCGACGCAGGATAGATGAATAGGGTTACCTTTTCGTGCTTTTGCTACCCATTCATTGATTTGGGCTAGCCGCATGTCAAAACCGCCAAGGAGAGTTCATCGGGTCAGAATATTAAACTACCATTATATCTTTTGGATATTATCTCATACTTAAACATCTACGAAGAAGGTGTGATACACTTTAATATCGCTGGAGAATAAGCACAGCCACAAAGAAACGCACGTATAAAAATACGGAGAGTGCGAACACCCCCGCACGGGGCACCTTGAGCAATCTTGGTGACGGTACTGGCGATACCGCGGACCCCGAGCCCCCAAACATACGCTGGATCCAACCGTGGCAATGTGTTTATAGGTGGAGGGTTGGAAACCACGAACGGTGGCCGTCGGAGCCTTGGTCAAGCTCCGGCCGATGGGCTCCCTGCCTGTCTACCAGGCAGGGAGCTCCGGGACCTCTTTGACTACCAGGGTAAGGTCAAAGGAGAAAGTACCCCCGTCTCCCTGCTTTCCAATGTATCATATGGCATCTTCAAACCCCCCCCCCCCCCCCAGACGTGATCGGCCCCCGAAAAGGGGCCGCACCGAAGTTTCTTTTCCTCCTTTGCAATCGATCTCTTCCCCAAAGCCCGATAATTTTTCGCGCTTTCTGATCATGGAATCTGTTGACAAGGCAAAACCAATCACTTCCCAGTCTGTGTTTCTAATCTCTAAGTTTCTTGAAAGCCTTGTCGGAAAGTCCTACAAGGCTAAGAAACTCACAACGGGAGAAGTTCTGATAGAAGTTGAAAACAAACAGCAATCCTCTAACCTTCTCAAGCAAACGCGCATGGTAGATGTTGACATCAAGATCACGCCCCATCGCAGCATCAATAGCTGCCAGGGCGTGATCTCTGATCGGGATCTAATGAATGAGACTGAAGCAGATCTGCTCGAGGGCCTCCGAGAACAGGGCGTGACAGCAGTGAGGCGAATCACCATACGCCGAAATGATGAAATAATTCCAACTAAGCACATAATCTTGACACTTGACCGCTCTAGCCTTCCTGAGTCGGTCAATGCAGGTTTCTTGAGATGTCCAATCCGACCCTACGTGCCAAACCCACGCCGCTGTTTCAAGTGTCAGCGGTTTGGGCACGGCACAACGTCTTGTCGTGGTAAATTGACGTGCGCAAAATGTGCAGCCCATGATCATCAAACTGACAATTGTAAATCCGAGAACTTCACCTGTGCCAACTGCCAGGGACCACACGCTGCCTATTCTAGGAGCTGTGAAAAGTTCAAACAAGATAAACAAATCATTGCCTTGAAAGTCAACGAAAACATCACCTTCCCAGAGGCACGGAAGAGGTTCGCCTCCTTCCCTCTGGGCAGGTACGCCGACGCAGCTCGCCGGGGGGCGGAGCGGCGTCTGGTTTCGGCGGGGACCCAGTACCGCGAGTCGGACTTGGTCCCGCCCTCGCCCCCCCCCCTGGGTTGCCTCTGGCGGCCCAACCCGCCACCGCACCGCCTGCTAAGTCAGCAGCGGCTGTGGTGGCATCCACGTCCGTTGGGGATGCTGCTGCACCCTCTGTTTCCTCCTCTCCACCGGCCCGAAGCACACGCGAGGGCCCGGAGGAGATGAAGCTGGAGGAAACCGCAGCAGTTCCCACCTCCGCCGCACCGCCTGTGCCACCCGGGGCGCTCCTGACGCCCTCGGCGGTCGCGGCCAAAACGAAGGGCACCGCAAAGGGTGCCAGGTCCGGGGGGTCCGGTACGCCGGGTACCACTTCCAAATCAGATGATGACTTGGATGTAGGACCCTTCCTGTCTGCTTCGCAGCGGAAGGAACGGGTCCCTCCATCTAAACCTCCAGAGGAGGTAAAGAAACCCCGTCCAAGAGTCCAAGCCCCGAAAGACCCTACATAAATAGTCACACTCCAGTAGCTCTAATACATAATAATGGGAAGAGAAAATATCGTTCAATGGAACTGCAGAGGCCTTCTAAATAATCTTGACGACGTCTATGAGATTCTGCATGCTAATCAGCCAAGTGTAATGTGTGTTCAGGAAACACACCTGAATTCCAAGAACACAAATTTCTTGAATAGTTACCTGGTATACAGAAAGGACAGGGTTGGCTGCACACACTCTTCTGGCGGTGTGGCCATAGTCGCCCGCAAATCCTTAGCATGCCACCCTGTCACCTTGAACACTATCCTGGAGGCTGTGGCAATTCGAACGATAATATTTAATAGGTTGATAACGGTATGCTCCATATACATTCCTCCTGATGTTTCACTTTTAAGCTCTGACTTCGAGGCGCTGGTTGACCAGCTGCCCGAACCATACATCCTGACAGGCGACCTTAATGCTCACAACACTCTTTGGGGCTCTTCTCGCACGGATGCCCGAGGTCGCCTCATAGAGAAATTCCTTACATCTTCAGGAGCATGCCTTTTCAACAGTAAACAGCCTACATACCATAACATAGGACACAACACATACTCATGTCTTGACTTGGCGATTGGCTCCGCAGTTCTCTTTCCTCTTCTCGAGTGGGGTGTGGGAACTGACCCATATGGCAGTGACCACTTCCCCACCTCACTTACATATATAGGTAAAGGCCCAAGCAGTTCCTCTTCCCATAATAGGTTCAATGAAGCACGAGCTAACTGGAATACATTTACAGAGACATCCAAACTACACCACACATCCATAGGACACCTACACGTTGAAGAAGCTACCCAACTCCTCACGGCGCACATCCTCGACGCCGCCGAAAAGTCCATTCCCCACGTCTCTGGTGCCCCGCGCAACCAGCGGAGGCCGTGGTGGAATGAGGACTGTAGGCGGGCGCGAGAGGCCCAGAACAAGGCGTGGGGTATCCTTCGTCGGTACCCCACGTCGGGAAACCTCCTCTTGTTCAAACGGGCCAAGGCATTAGGGAAACGTGTGCGCCGTGAGGCAAAACGAGGCAGTTGGCGTACATTCATAACATCAATAAACTCCTACACAGACACACGGAAAGTATGGACACGTATACGCAAACTCAAAGGACAACAGACACACAGCCTGCCCCTGGTCAGTACAACAGGGGACACTCTGGAAGACCAGGCTGACACACTCGCACAACACTTCCAACACGTGTCCAGTTCAGCACACTACACGAACACTTTCCTGAAACATAAAGCCTCTTGTGAAAAGAAGTCCCTACACGACAACAACAAATCACAGACTTCGTACAACTCCCTGTTTTCACTACATGAGCTGAGGGCTGCTCTGAGCACGTGTAAACCCTCAGCTCCAGGCCCAGACAACATTACATATACAATGATACAGAACCTACACACAGACACTCTTGTAACACTTCTTCACCTTTTCAACAAGATATGGCTTTCGGGGCACATTCCAAAGTCTTGGAGGGATGCCATAGTTGTAGCATTCTTGAAAGAAGGGAAGGACCCTTCTTCTCCCGCTAGCTATCGACCCATTGCCCTGACCAGCTGCCTGTGCAAGCTTCTCGAGAAGATGATAAACCGGAGGCTCGTGTACGTTTTGGAGTATAACGGCCTTCTCGAGAGCTGCCAGGCAGGCTTCAGGGCGGGGCGATCCACGAATGATCAACTTGTGGCACTAGAGTCGTATATTAAGGATGCCTTCGTGCATAAACAGTTCTGTTTAACTGTGTTTTTCGACCTAGAAAAGGCCTATGACACCGCTTGGCGTTATGGGATCCTTACTGACCTGAAGTCATTCGGTGTTTCTGGTAATATGTTTAACACCCTTGCTAGCTATTTGTCGGAGAGAACCTTTCGCGTCAGAGTTGGTTCTGCACTGTCAAAGGTACACGTGCAAGAAAATGGCGTGCCGCAAGGCGGAGTTCTAAGCTGCACTCTCTTCATAGTAAAAATGAACTCCCTTGGGAAGGCACTGCCGCCTACAATTTCTTACTCCATGTATGTAGATGACGTGCAGATATCTTTTAAATCATGTAATATGTCTATCTGCGAACGTCAAGTCCAGCTCGGCGTCAAGAAGCTTGCCGGCTGGGAAGACAAAAATGGTTTTAAAATTAATCCCGGAAAGAGCTCTTGTGTTGTATTCTCCAGGAAGCGTGGGGTCCACCCGGACCCAGACATCACTCTTGCGAATGTGCCAATTCCTGTGAAGAAGGAGCACAAGTTTTTAGGCATTTTATTCGATGAAAAACTTACATTCATTCCTCATGTCAAACAGCTCAAATGTAAATGCCTAAAGGCAATGAATATTCTTAAGGTTCTCTCGCATCAATCTTATGGGGCCGACAAACAACTCCTGCTGCGCCTGTACACAGCGTTGGTGGGGTCCCGGCTCGACTACGGCAGTGTCGTGTATGGGTCGGCGACAAAGACCGCACTGAGAATGCTCGACCCAGTGCTGCATCTTGGCCTTCGCCTCTCATGCGGCGCTTTCCGCACTAGCCCTGTCGAAAGCCTTTATGTTGAGTGCGACAAGTGGTGTCTAGGGCATCAGCGGGAGTATGTTGACCTGCTGTATGCATCTAAGATTGTGTCCCTTACCAACCATCCTTTTAATCCCATCATGAACAATACATCAAACTTGCAACTCTTTTTAAATAGGCCATCTATTTCCTTACATTTCTCTCTCAGAGTTAGGGAGGAGGCTTCTGCACTCACGGTCCCTCTTTCAGATACGCACAAGACACCCATCCATAATTTAATTCCACCATGGCATCTACATCCTATATCATGCGACCTATCATTCACATTAGTAGAAAAAAATAGGGTACCAAGGAGTGCAATTCTGCAGCACTTCCTGTTCCTGCAGGACAAGTACAGGCGCGCAGAATTCTATAGCGACGCGTCGAAAACTGGCTTTACTGTATCTTGTGCAGCACACGGACCAAATTTTACCGTAACTAAGACAATTAATTTTCATACCAGTATTTACACGGCAGAAGCCTATGGCATATTACTCGTTTTAAACCACATCCTCGAACATAAGATTCCAAAGTCCATCGTCTACACAGATTCTCTAAGTGTTGTGCAGGCATTGTCATCAGGAAGGTCGTCAAAAAACTATGTAATCAATGTTCTTTTAAAGGTCATAATGACTGCATATGCTTCAGATTTAGAAATAACCATATGCTGGGTACCAGGTCACTGTGGGATCCCTGGCAATGAGACCGCTGATCAAATGGCTAGTGCTGCTGCTCTCATGACCACAGTTGACATAACAACAGTACCTTACACCGACTTAAAGACACACATCAGACGACAGCTTCGTAACACATGGCAACTACACTGGAGTCAACAAACAGACAACAAACTACACGTAACAAAACCTCAACTGGGACGCTACATAACTGACTCACACAACAGATACACTGAAGTTGCCCTGGCTAGGCTGCGGATAGGTCACACTCATGCGACGCACTCCCACCTGCTCACTGGAACTTCGGGACCCACGTGTAGCAGGTGTGGAAAGGGCCTATCCGTAGTCCACATACTAATCACATGCAAGGCACTTGACACAACACGACACAAACATTTCCCTGAATTATACAGACGACACATTCCTTTGCACCCATCATACTTTTTAGCCGACGAACCCATGTTTTCTAGTCAACGTGTTTTTAAGTTTTTAGCTGAGGTAAACTTTCTGCAGCTCTTGTCATATCATGTGTAATCACCCTGGCCCTATACACCAGCCATCTCCATTGTCTTTTGTTTTGCATCACCTTTACTTTTAGTCGGATATTTTAGTAAGTACGGTCTCATCATAATTCAGTAACTTCTTCTTTGGCGCTCTTTGCCCATAGTCGGCCTTGCGCCAATAAAACCCAACTATCATCAGAGTGCGAACACGAGCTCTCCGGTCCATAGTCTAATGCACCATATAGTTCATAGAGACCGCCCAACCTTTAGGTAATAGGTGCCCTTACATGAAAAAATAATTTCAGGAAACTTTTTACATTGTGGTTGGCAGAAAAATTTAGGAAGGATATTCTTCCTTCGGATATTTGAGCGCCGAAACCTCGGTCTGTCAGTATGTGTCACAGTCTGTCGCTCGCTTTATTCGTCTGGCCAAGACAGAGAAGATACTGAACAAAACTTCTAAAAATCTTGCAGGATTCATCATGCTTGTCAGAACTGTAGAACAAAACAACATTCCGCATATCTGAGTGAGAGAAAACACCAATACTTAAATGGCATTGGCAATGTTTTATTATAAAAAACATGGATGCTTTGTTGTTGCGATAGGCAAACAGTACATCCCCTGCAGCAAAATAGGTAGCATTTGTGATGGCGTACCCGCAAATGTTTCGTGAGCCTACCATGATTGACATACCAGGAATGCCTGACCCGCTAAAAAGGGGCGGCAGGGTGTCACCAGTGACCCCTTCGCCTAATGTACGGGTTTTTCTTATCTTTGTTCGCTTCCTTCTTCTACCCGACATCCCTTCTCTCCCTTTCTGTCGTCCCGTCGCTGCGGATTCCTCTCCGCCCCACTTGACGCGGGGAATACGCGGGCGTTTGATGTCTGCGTGCGCGCGCCACTGGCTGTGTATATTGTTTTTTCGGTTTGTTTGCTTTGCTTGTTTGTTTTCATCTCACTCGCGGGTCGAAAAGAGGCATGCTCGCCAGTTCCAGCAGCGGCTGTGTTGATTAGCTTGCATTATGCATTCGCAGGTACTACAAACGCGGCCCGTAAAGGCCGCGGATGTGCGAGTCCGCTCTAGTTACAAACGCCTGCGCGCTCGCACCGCGGCTCAGGCTCGGGCCCAAGTCCGTTCTTGTTGTTTTCGCTTCATCCCCAGGGGAGGTAGTATAATTGTATAGGGGCCCGCAAAGACCCGGCATCTGTCAGTCACTCTGGTTACAAACCCCTGCGCGCTCGCGCGGCGGCTTGGCCTGGGACCCGGGTTCTTTCGTGTTTTTTTTTTCTGCTTTACCCCGGCGGGGGGGGAGGGGGGTACTACTAACGTACTGGGGCCCGTACGGGCCGCGGATGTGTCAGTTCGCTCTGGTAAAAAACCCTGCGTGCTCACGCCGCGGCTCGGGTTAGAGCCCGGGTTCATCAGTTTTTTTCGCTTCATCGGCAGGGGAGGTTGCACGCTCTAAATGGCCATACATGCATATTTTTAATGCCTAGTTCCATCGCTGTGGTATGTGAGCCCTATTTTGTCCCAAGTTTCTCTTTAAGGTACGGTTTGAGATTGTTATTTATGTTACCGAGCCACATTGACGGTTCAGTACTCTATTAACTAATTTATTACCTATAAACTAACTGCACCAACTAATAAGAACTTTATTAAATCTAGTAGCTATAAACTACGTTTTTTTTTACTCTGAGCATCCTTATATTGCAATTGGAAATACAATAGAGGTTGTTCGAAAAAAAGGTAGTTTGCTGACAGAATTTAAAGGCCATGATTTGTAACCGCCACAGAAACCTGCGCAGAAGAGCGGCCTAAACTGCTACGACAAACCTCAACGGGCTCAAATGACAGTGGGATTTAATGCACTAGTTTTTGCTTGCCTCCTGTCAGGCGTGGATGGAGACGAGTCCAGCCGGCACCGGATAACTTCTGATACGAACACTCGAATATTTGCGCACATGTTAAAATATAATCCATATAAATTTTGAGGCCACCGCAAATCTAACTCCAAAAAACAAAACGAAGACTTGAATGAATTCAAATCGGCGAAAACGTCGTTCTTAACAAACGCAAATGAATTTTACGAGGACAATTTCTCAACGTTACTCTGATTCCTGCCCCGTCATTTCCAGCGTCCCCCAATGAAGGGCACTCGGGCAGTTACTCCCCCATTTATATTAATCACGAAACAACTCGTATTGACTAGATGTAACTACTCGCCTACTTGCAGACGACTGATCGCTTTTCAAAATCATGCACAGTTCAAACGATGACGCTTAGCATAAAATTGTTGGCTTATGGCGCTCTTACCAGGTGTCGCCTTCATTACTCTTTCGTGGTCTGAAACACCCATATAAAACAGCCAGATATATTAACAAATTAGAGCTAATACGAAGTCACGCTGCCCCGTGTTGCGTGCGGGACTCTGGGAGGGGAGCCCTCCCCAAGGCCGAACAGAAGCAAGTATTTAAACCGTCGGCTGGGTGGCCGGTGGTAAAACAGGAACACGTGTGCGCTCCGGCGGAATCGGGGGGACGGGTCGCGGCTTCAGAGGAGAACGAAGGCCGGCTTCTCGGAACCGCGGGACAGGGCGGTGCCAGCGACTCGGAACCTCCGGAGGAGAGGAGAGAGCAACGGGAGAGTCGTCTTTGGGCAGCGGTAGAGAACGGCTGTCCACGGAAAGCTCGTCCGAACGACAAAAGGCCTGGGGCCTCCTTCCTTAGGATTTAGCCCGAAATAAACGTCCTTTCATTGTCACCGGTCCGCAGTCTGGCCTACCTCACAACAAACTGGTGGCAGCGGTGGGATAAGCCAAGGCCGACAAAAGAACTTCGTGCAGAAGAACCACCTGATCCGGGATCAGCGCATACTCATCATCGTGGCCTCCGGGAGACACGAGCGACGCATGAGGTATGAGTGAAGATCGGACGGAAGCCTCGAGGAGGAAGACAACAAGGCCTTCCTTACGTGTGGAGAAGCTGCGGCAACGGTGATCCGGGATCGACCGACGCAACGTGGCTCCGGGAGACACAGGCACCGCACGCTGGTAAGTGCTTGAGCGACAAAGCTTTGCTGACAATTTTGAACAGGGTTCAAATCAGGCGCTAAATTGACTCCCACTCGGTGTGTAGTTCATTTGTGTTAGTAGGCAGAAAGCTCTCGCCAAGCATGAACATTCCAAAGTGCACGAAAGATGAGTTGCTGCTGCTAGCAGCGGAGTTGGAGCTAGTGGTGAATACAAGATTGAGAAAACCGGAAATTCGCAGCGCCATTCAGGAGGTGAATTTTGAGGAGGACAAACTTTCAGATGCGTGGGCCAAAACTTGCTGAGTGGAAAAGAAAAAGGAAGAGGATCGAAAGAGGCAGGATGAGGAACGGAAGAGGCAGGACGAGAAAGGTGCAAAAGATGCCCAGATTAAGCTTGAGGAAATAAAGCTTCAGCAAGCTAGGCTGTCAAATGGGGATTCCTCAGTCGCACAAGGAGGTGCAGTTAAGATGCCAAATTTGCTTCAGCTATTTTAAGACGGGAGATGACATCAGCCTCTACCTAGTAAATTTTGAAAGGCGGTGTGAGAGGGAATCATTCAGCCGCAATACCTGGCCACAGAGGTTGTTGTCGTTGCTTCTGGGGGAAGCATCGCAGGTTGTGGCACGACTAAGTGCTGGCGATGCAGAAGACTACAATTTGGTGAAGTCGAGCCTGCTCGCGAAGTACAAGATTTCGGAAGAGGAGTTTCGAAGGAGGTTTTGGCAAGATAAAAAGAAGCCAAACTAAAGCTTCGTTGAGTTTGCTTGCGGACTGAGCGATAACTTCACAGAATGGGTCAAAGGCTCTGACGCCGATGGCTATTTTTCTAAAATTCTAAATTGAAAGACCTCATGTGTTTAGAGTGGTTTTACGAGACCTTGCCGGAAAGCATGCGCTTGTGGAATAATGACCGGCAGGTTGGCGTATCCTTAAGAAGGCAGCCCAGCTGGCGGATAAATACGTGGCTAGCCGAAACATCAAGAATGTAGAGTCAGTCTGGATGCGCGCCAGGACAAGTTGAGGAAGGGAAATTTCTTTCCGGCGCCACAGAACCGCTTCATGGAGGCTAAATGACAGCAGGGAAGCAATGATGCACCAAACACGATACCGAAAACGGTCGTCAGAGAGCCCGAAGGCCCGCCGAGAAATTGTTTTGGCAGGCGACCTGCAATGTGTTACAACTGCAAACAGCCGGGACACTTTGCTCGAAATTGGCGAAATGAGAGGCCGGCTTTTGCGTGCGTGAGCAACCGTCCAAACAACCATGACCTGCTAAAACCGTACACTAAGGAAGTCATGGTAAATGGGCAGAAATGTAGGGTGCTTAGGGATTCGGCAGCTACAATAGACGTGGTCTATCCGAGTTACGTGATAGCGGAAGACTACGTGTCAGGGTGTGCGTGAATAAGACAGGCAGTGATGAGGATTCGGTATGTTTATCTACAGCAAAGGTGAAAATCGAAGGACTGTTCGGGGTCCTGGAGACTATTGCCGCTGTTTCAAAGGTGCTGCCGAAAAGCTATCCGTACCTGTTGTCGAACAGCTCCGAGGCGTTGCTAAACGAAAGGAGATGCGCCTTCAAAGACGCGCTAGTAATGGCACTGACACGATCTAATTCGCGGAAACTAGCGCATGAGCTATGTTACAGCCGTGAGCCAAGTGAGGTGGAAGTGGACGAGTCGGAGAGTTTGGCCGAGATGGTTGCGCAACTAGAATCTAATGCTTCGGTTCCTGAGATAACAGAAACTTACGACAGTGACTCAGGGGCATCCGAGGCTCCGGAAGGGGGCCCGTCAGAAGGGGTAAGCGAGGGGGAGCTTCAGGCAACAGTGTTAGCACCCACTGCGCCTGTTTACGAATAGTTGCTGGATACTGACCGCGAAGCTTTCACAGCGGAGCAGAAACGTGATCCGTCATTGCAGGTTCTGGCAGTTAACTCGAAGGAAGGTGTTGCATCTAAGAATATCACCTTCCAAAGAAGGCAAGGATTCTCTATCGCAAGTACGATGACAAGCGCGGAAGAAAATACGATCAAATAATGGTGCCGGAGAGGTATGGAAAACGTTTGCTCGCTCTGTGCCGCGATCACGCTTGTGCAGGCCATTTGGAAATAAACAAGACCAAACAAATGTTACTACAGGAAGTTTATTGGCCAGGGTGTTTTCGAGACGTGCAGAAGTTCCTGCGAACTTGCCAGACCTGCCAAAGGGTGGGAAAGTCGAATGATACGCGCAAGGCCCCAATGGTGAGCGTTCCTATCATTTCCAAGCCATTCAACCGAGTAGGAGTGGATGTCGTGGGGCCACTTCCAAAGACTAAGTCGGGGTACAGGTACCTACTGATGCTACTGTGCCCGGCAACCAAGTTTCCGGAGGCCATACCGTTGAAGGAAGCGACTTCCGTCGAAGTGGTCCATGCTTTGCTTGGAATATTTTCGTGGTTGGGATTTCCTGCGGAAATACAATCAGACCACGGTACGACTTTTACGAGTGCGCTAACCACCACTTTCCTCGAAAAATGTGGAATCCGGATGTATCGCAGCTCAGCTTATCACCCACAGAGCAACAGCGTGAAACGATGGCAGGCTGTGCTCAAGAAAGTGTTGAAGGCTTTGTGTCACGAAAGGAAAGCGGACTGGGACTGTTGCCTTCAGGGCAACATTTGTTTGCCTTGCGAACGGTGCCGCACGAGGGAACAGGGTTCGCCTCTGCCGAGTTAGTGTACGGGAGAAATGTTCGGGGCCCCCTAAGACTGATTCGGGAGCTTCGGGACGATCAAAGAGTTGACCGGACTGTGGTAGAGTATGTAGTAGAACTACTGCAAAGGATGAGTCAGACCCGTAAATTGGTGAGAGAAAACTTGGAAGTGGCGCAGAAAGTCTCAAAGCGCTATTATGACCGAAATGCGAAGAACAGATCGTTCGCAGCGGGACACAAGGTGATGATCTTGCGACCGAATATGCAGAATCGTCTCGAGGTTCACTGGGATGGGCCAGCGGAAGTTATCCGACGCATCTCTGATGTGAACTACTCAGTAAGACTACCAGGGCGGAGACGTGAAGTTTACCATGTGAATTTGCTGAAACCATTCTTTGAAAGAACGGAAATCGTAAGCATCGCTTTCAACACCCTACCGGAAGTTTTGGTCGACGATCCCATTTGTGGGGGCAAAGTTAATCCGTCGGTAGAGGAAATTGTGCTTGGCGCCGTCGACAAAAGTGACTTAAACGATAACCAGGTGCGGGATTTAAAAGGTGTTATTAGGGAATTCCTCGAATGTTTTGCGGCACAGCCAGGGAAAACCCATTTGATCATGCATGACATCGAGCTCACCTCCGCAGCGCCTTTCCGGTCAAAAGCCAAAGGGTGTCTCCCAAGCAATGGGAGATTATGAAAGCGGAGATCAACAAGATGTTGGAGGTGGGTGTCATACGGGAAGGTTACAGCGTATATTGCTCTCCTTTGATGTTGGTCGAAGTGCCTGGGAAAGAGCCCCGACCTTGCGTCGACTACAGGAGACTAAACGCCATAACCAAAGATCAAGTTTACCCCTTGCCTAATATCGAGGAAGGGTACAGCTCGTTCGTGGAGCAAGGCTCATCTCCACCTTAGACTTGGTGCACGGGTACTGGCAGTTTCCTCTAACGTAACGAGCTAGCCGGTACGCCGCGTTCATCACGCCGTTCGGAATGTTTCAGCCCGTCACCATGAGCTTTGGCCTGAAACATGCGCAATTTTGTTTTTCAAGGCTGATGGATCGGGTCCTGGAAGGGCTGAGTGAATTTGCACTGCCCTATCTCGATGACGTGGCAGTTTTCTCGGCTGACTGGCAGACGCATTTGGAGCATATACGACAGGTACTGGCACGATTCCGAAGTGCGGGTCTAACTGTGAAGGCGGAAAAATGTCAGTTGCGAAGGGCGTGTGTCACCTATCTGGGACACACGATAGGCCGGGGAGAGCGAGAGCCAATGGCAACGAAGGTTGCTGCCATCCGTGAATTTCCCAAGCCGTTGACAAAGAAGCATGTGAGGTCTTTTCTGGGAATGACAGGCTATATGAGCACTACATCCCGAACTGCTCGGACGTGGCCTGTCCCTTAACTGATAGTTTGCGTAAGCGGGAACCTGAGGTTGTAACTTGGACGGCGGCCAAAAAAGCAGCGTTTCAATCTCTGAAGGAAGATTTGGCTTCGTGACCAGTGTTGGCTTCACCGCAGTTCGACCGTGAATTTGTAGTTAAGTGCGACGCGAGCAACCATGGGCCTGGTGTCGTTCTGTCACAGATTGATCAAAATGGTGAGGAACACCCCGTGCTGTACCTGAGTCGAAAATTGACGCCCCGTGAGGAAGCCTACAGCACCTCCGAGAAGGAGTGTTTGTGTATCGTCTGGGGCGAACCAAAAGCTAGCCTGTTATATTCAGGGAACCAAATTCACCGTAGAAACCGACCATTGTCCCCTTTCGTGGCTGAAGCAAATGTCTGATAAGCATGGTAGGCTCTTGCGATGGAGCCTCATTCTTCAAGAGTATACATTTGAAGTTAAATACAGGAAAGGTGCCGAAAACAAGAATACGGATGGTCTGAGTAGATGCTTCTAAGAAAAGGGAGTGTTTTGTACTAGTGTTTGTTTACTCTAGGTAGTATTTTTTAGTAGTGATTTTACTTTGTGTCCACGCTGCCCTGCTTGGCGAGAGCTGAATACAAAAGGGGATAGGCAAGGAAGTGCTTCTGTGAATAGTCTGGCAGCGGCGTCGCTCGGGCACTGCTGGCTGGCGTTGTTTTTGTGCGTGTGTGCGTGCAGTGTGGGCTCGAGAGTGTTTGGTGTGACCCGTGAACATTCTTTGCTCGACCCTGCATTGGGGGACGCAGCCTCGGCAAAGGACCTAATTGGAGGGAGAAGTCTATTCCGTGCCGGCCTCTGGGAGGGAGCCCTCCCCAAGCCGAAAAGAAGCAAGTGTTTAAACCGTCGGCTGGGTGGCCGGTCGTGAAACAGGAATACGTGTGCGCTCCGGCGGAATCGGGGGGACAGCGGGTCGCGGCTTCAGCGGAGACCGAAGGCCGGCTTCTCAGAACCGCGGGGCCAGGGCGGTGCCAGCGACTCGGGACCTCCGGAGGAGAGAGCAACGGGAGAGTCGTCTTTGGGCAGCGGCAGAGAACGGCTGTCCACGGAACGCTCGTCCGAACGACAAAAGGCCTGGGGCCTCCTTCGTTAGGGTGCCGCTTGAAATAAACGTTCTTTCATCGTCGCCGGTCCGCAGTCTGGCCTACCTCACAACACCTGCATATATTATTACAGTCGAACACGGATATATCGAACTCCAAGGGGATCGCGAATTAGTTCGATATATGAAAAATTCGATATAAAAAATATGGACTCTGACACCTCACCTATGGCGGACGATCACTTACCGATCGTCGCATTCAAGAATGACAACTAATTTCGCACTCACGACGCAACAGGACGCTTTATTTCTGTGGAAAAAAAATCGCTGATCTTGGCCTGCTTCTTCGTCCAGGAAATGAAATTAACGACGCTGGTCTCGATCTTCTCGAGGCTGCACAACTAGAAAATTACATCAGTACGCTGCGCCTTCGCACACGATGCACAACACGCACGCAAAAGAAGAACAGCGCGCACGTACCACAATAAATTTCAAGGTAACAATTCCAAGGCTCTCTGAACGGACTCCAACAAAGCGCTCGCGATGGTCATCTCTGAGAGAAACAGTTATCTCAGAAAGGTGCGGGACAACGCGCCAAACAGCAGCAACAGCAGCAAAATGCAAAAGAAGGAGGATTCCGCCAGCGCCTTCGTTCTCTCTTCCCTTTCCCGAGACGACATCGGGAGAAGACAGACCCGAAGATAGAGAAAAAAAAATCTCTTATTCGGCAAGCCAAGGAACGTACGCAGCCGCAAAAAAAAAAAAAGGGGGGACGCGCGCAGTCGGGGCATCCCTACCTCGCACTGTCACATTTTCCGAGCGTTCGTGCTGGTGTGCCTAGAGAGATTTAGCATACCGGGCTCCCTCCGCTAACGCTACGGCAGCGGGGCCCGACTGGGCAAGCGCAAATTCCTTCCGGTAGGGGGAATTAGTTCCGCGAGCCAGTCCTCAACCTCAATCAGGGGTGCAGCGACCGCCGGCGTTCGATATACCCGATGTCGGGAAAAATGCGGTTCGATATAAACGTACGAATTCCTATACTTTTACACAGAATTTTCAAGGGGATAATTTATGAGTTCGATATAGACAATAATTCGATATACCCGTGTTCGATATATCCGTGTTCGACTGTATCTATATTGCCCCCCCCCCCGACATAACATTACAGGACAACAAAAAAATCCAACGCTGAAATCAAAGCTACAGGTTTCGATTCGTTGCCGATAGTACAATAGCACGAGAGTGACTTCGCCGGTTTCTGACATCCCAAGAAATGGAATCTGTTCATAGCGCAATATGCCCAAACTTTTTGTCACGCGCACGTATCAGATTAGTTTTCCGGCAGAGTGCGCGCGTTAGGTGTTAATGTTAACGCATACCGCTTACATAATTGTGCGTTATGCTTCAGTACGTGTTAGCATTGTCAAAGCCATGCCAGCATGGCAGCGACCGTGGAAGTAAACACGGTGAGGCAATAACGTGCACGCGCTGGTGGCTCTGCAGGTGCCAGGTGACAGGGGAACATATCACCATTTCAGTTGAAAATTGCAGCCTCGGCTATAGACCAGAATTTTTGCCCAGTCGGCAATTTGGCGGCAACCGGTGCGCCATCTGGCGGGCATTTCTTGGGGACTGCGTCGCAGCGGACGACGCCGCAGTCACACGCTGTTGTTCTGTGCCGTGCGTGGATATCAGACGTCCCAGCGGCATCAAAAACCGGTAAGTGTCATTTATTCAGTACGTCAGCAGTGCGAAGTTTAACAGTGTTTTAAGGAGAAAGTTCAAAACGTCCGAGAGCTGTCCGGTTTGCCCATAAATTCCGTTCTCAACCCGCTAAGGCGGCTTGCCACCCTACGCGGGCTTTGTCCTGAAGGGGGCTGCCTGTGAGGCTGCGTTTCGCCTCTCCAGCAGTGCGCCCGACTTACTTACATCAATCATTTCATTAATTATGCGCAGGTTGCCGTCATCGCCTTGCTGATGTACAAAGGCAACTCGCCCGGGCGTCATTGCGCCGTTGTTGGCTGCACCAGCGTAAGCGAAAAGAACTCATGCAAGAAACGTGTGAAGTGCACTATGAAAAAAAGAAGTATCTGCATGTGCGGAGTCTCTTCGGTGCACATGTTTCCTGCGTCCTTTGATTTCCGCCGTGAATGGGTCGTCGCGCTGAATGGAAAAGACTTCGAACCCACCAAATTTGCGAGAGTAAGTACGCGGTTGTACGCTGCTTTTGAAAGCGCTGTTTATTCACCCTCATGATCAATCCTTCTCGCCCGTTTGGGCTCCCTGCAGATATGTTCTGTTCAATTCATCGGCCGAAAGCCGACGAAAGTCAACCCCACACCGATGCTGCAGCTCGGGCACGCAAAAAAGGTGAGCCGAAAGTGAAATAGGAGCTTCACGTTGGTGGAGCACACCCGGGCCGAGAAAACGCTGTTCGCGTTTCCCACCCTCCGCTAAAACGCAAAAGTTCTTTTATGCAACCCAACGGGCACGAAATCTTGATGTATCGAATTAGTTGCTCTTGTTTTGTTAGCAAAAAATAGTGCTATGCGGCGGAAGTTTTAAAAGATACATATTTTTTACTGTTATGAGCATGTAACGCCTACGACCTGCACAGCTAAAGCAAATATGTGAGGGCCTTGTTAAACAACCAACTCTGTTGGAGGATTTTATTACTAATTAGAAACCAATAATTATCCATTGCACAGTTTTGACGCCATGCTGTGCATGTTTCATTTGGGGTTGGGTTAGAACTGCAAAAAGATGTGCATTTTCGTTTCTTCTGAACAAAGAATGGTGGTTGGATGTTAGCAGTGCAAGGCCAACTGTGGCAAAGAGTGCCAAAACAGGGGTTGCATAGGAGAGCTGAAGATGCACTAACATCGGTCAGCAAGAACACAATTAAAATGATTGAGAAAATGACGATGGCTGGTGTAGAAGGCGCTGGTTTGGGCCTGTTGGTAGAACCTGACAATGAATTGAAACGCTAGAACGGGACAAGCGAGTCGACACACACAAAGCGCTTTGTGTGTGTTGACTCGCTTGTAACGTTCAATTCATTGTGCTGTAAAAGGCCAAGTTGTCGTTGTGCGTGGTATGATATTACGCCTAAAATTTCACTTGTAAATAGTTAAAAGCACACTACATGGAAACCACAAGATCAGACAGGAAAACGCTGGATGTGGTGGGATGTCTTGTCTGTAGAGTTCGGTGAAGTGTTTAGTGCTTTGCATTGAAGCAGTACGTGAATCACGGATAGGCTGTCTCCACACCTGCTACGTAGGGGTCTTGGGGATCCCGTGAGAAGGCGGGAGTGTGTTACGTGTGTGTAGCCTATCTCTAATCTCAGCCAGGGTAACTTCATTGTGTCGGTGGTGTATGGTCCCAAGAGCGGTTTTATTATGTGTAGTTGTCCGTATGTTCCTTCTAGTGTGCTTGCCATGTCTTGCGAAGGCGTTGTCTGATGTGTGACTTGAGGTCGGTGTAGGGTATTGTTGTTATGTCAACTGTAGTTGTAAGAGCAGCAGTGACGGCACTTTGATCAGCGGTCTCTTTTTCTGCCATCCCAGAGTGACATGGCACCCAGGACACAGTCACTTCAAGGTTTAATGCGTATGCAGATGGCATTAATGGGAAGGTTGACGAGATGGTTTTTAGAGTTGCGAGATGGCAATGTCCGCACAACACTTAAACTTTTACTTTTATTTGTTTGATATGAGGGATTAATGTGAGCTTTTCGTCAGGTATTGTACCTAGAAAACTGTGTTCCTGTTTGACTGGGGTCAAGACACCATCGAGTGATGTCTGGATCTGGCCTTTTTTCTTAACAAACAGCTCAATTCAAACACAATGTTGAAGTGTGTGTTTTATACGTTAGGTCGACTCAGCTAGATACTGAGTGTTTCCCGTTCAACAATATTACCATGGTGGAAACATCAAGGCTGGTTTCCCGTTCAACAATATTACCAAGTTGGAAACATCAATGCTGATAGTTGCAAAAATGTGCTAACAATAACGATATGTTTTCAGCAAGAAATTGGAAACATTGCAGAACCCCTCATGTCAACAGCCATTTACTACCCTAAATACCTTGCTTATTAGCTCGAGCAGTGCAACAAGTGTGCAAGCAACCTGTGTAGTGTAATGCCTGCTTCATACTTTGCAGCTGTGAGACGGGACATGAAAAAGCATTTTTTGCCATGAGCAAAGCAGGCATAAGCACGAAAAAATGTCTTTTGACAAAAAGCCGCTCCTTCAATGCCTAAAAATGTTGCATCGGATCAAAGAATGGACACAGTTGGGGTTATGAAGTCATTTTAATTGAGTCCCCTTGCAACCACTTTGAACATACGCAGGTGACACATGGACGAAAACCAATCTTGCGACCACTTCTGACAACAGTGCAAGGAGCATCGCCTGCTCCTTCGCGAGCATCCCACGACCAGGTACAAGCCTTTGATAACTATTTCTGGTACTTCATAAAGATCAGTACCGGTGGTGGCCCTTCCCTGAAGGCTCTCCATGCTTAGAAGTTAAAAACAAGGCACTAATACAATAGGCTAAACAGCACACGTGTAAAAAAGCCTTGGCAAGAACGCCTCTCAACAAAACTTGTTGCTGAGCTAGTTGGTACAAACGAAGTGAAAAAAGGTGGAGCAAATTGGGCGTGGACGAAAAAGAAAAATGATTGTATCGGTCGTTTGGTGCATACAACTGTCTCTTCTTCATCCATGTCTAGTTGGCACCACGTTTTCTTTTTTCTTTAACAAAACACCTCAACTTTCAAATTTATTGCTCTTTGTTCAAAATTGGATTTCTTGCACCTTGAAAACCAAGCACCACGAATTTAGTAGACTGCCTGCAATTACAAGTGAAATCTAGAAGCACGAACGCTCTCAACGTGTTTGTTACTCTTTGTGCGTCATTTTGCCCGTGTCAATGTACATTTAAATCATTCGTACATGCATTTACTAAGTGCGCAAGAAATCATCCCACGGGTTCGTTCTTCATTTGCGATTTCATTCTTTAAAGGCTTGACAATACATTGGATGCACTGTAACTGTGAAATTTGTCTAATACTTGCCGCTACGGTAGCATCATGGCAGATCAGTGGAGAAGTCGAGACTTCAAAGAAGTTTTAAGGTTAACGGTTTACTTTACTGAGGATATTGGCTGATCTTTAACGCATACCAATTTTAAAGAGTACACTTCTTACATCAAATGAGAAAAGCAGTCAATAGAGCAAGAGTACTTAAAGGGAAATGGCTGACTGGTTCACGGTCTCCTGGCGAAAAGGTCCCACAACGGGCAGCAGCGTCTCTCGAATCAGTCACTGGCACAGGCTGCCCACCGCCCTCTCTGTGAACCCGCTCACGAGGGTTTATATTTTCTCAAGCGTACTCGTGGCGGAAAAGCTCAATCTGGCGCTACTTTCTGCAGCCAATCAAGGAGACTCTTGCTAACACCAGTCAGCCCTGTTTCCGCCAAAGTAAAATGAACCACTCACACACAGATAAAAGGTTTAAACCCGAAGACGCATGCTTCAAGAATTATTGACGTAAAATAGTCCGGACAAAACACACCAAAGTAAACAGTGGAAAAGACAGAAAGGTCGTTTGAACTACACCAAGGGGGGGGGGGGGGGGGCGAGGGGAACGCCGCTGCCGCGCTGTAACCCAAGCTGGGCCAATGGCTCCCCCTAACAGCCATGTCTTCCGGTCGGTCAGCGCACAAAGACACACACACCGCATGCGTTTTTTTAGAAAAACTGGGCCTTGGTGGCCGAAGAAGTAGTTTACAATAAGGAAAAACGCAAACTCGATGGGGGATGTGGTATGGCGCCCGAAACCACAAAGGAAAACCGAAGAACAAAAGGCTGGGCGCAAGATGTCGCCGCGTTTGAGTCAGCCAGGGATAGGGGAAGGTCCGAGAAGAAGACAAGGAGGTAGAAGCTCGCGCTGGAGAAGCAGCATCTCCACGGCGGCACTTCCAGGGCCTGTCTTCGGAACGGCCAGGTCCCCTGTGGCCGTCGTAAGGACGCCCGGGCACTACGCCGCCGCAACGCTGGGCTGTGGTGGTATTTTCACAGCCACCAACCTCCAATACCTCCGTGGTCCTGCTCACCTTGTCCTCTTCAGCACCCCTTCAACACCAGGCCGCATCAACGAGCCCGCTGCCTCTGAGACGCTCGCCTCTGCCCATCGCCTGGTGCCCTCAACGCCGTTGCCCCGAGCCGCGACAACCGTTTGCATGGCGTAAGGAACTTTCTTCATTTCTATTTCCGTTACGACTAATTTGCTCGTGTCATCTGACTTCATTTTGATACGTTCCAAGACATAGCTTTTGGTTTACCCATTTTTGTATTATTTACAGTCCCTTCATTGTGATCGTTCATTAAATGTAATCGTCCTCACTACTAGCCAAACCCGGGTTGCGATCCCTCCTTCCTGCGTCCCTGCAACTTGTCCTTGTGTCTTCCGAACGTTAACATTATCACAAAGTGGCATCCGCGACAGGACTCTCCTCTAACACATTGGAGAGTGAGACAATGACAGGAAATAAGGATCCAGGAGTTTGAGATTGCTACAATGGTAATCGAAGAGTTAAAAAAACTGACTGCTGAGGGGCTCAAGTTTGGGCTCGAGGGAGAGGCACTTCGAAAAGGGGTCGAACCCGAGCGCGATAAACTAAGAGCACAGCGAGAGACTGAAAGGATAGAGCGCGCTAAACTAAGAGCCCAACTAGACGCTTTGAGGGAAGCCGCACAAGAGAAGCAGATTGCTGAGCTTGAAGCGAGGGTGGCACTACTCCAGCGACAGTGGGTTGATGTCTGTGGACAGGCGACATCTCGAAACACTAATAATGGCGGGGCACACCTTAAGCAGAGTGATAAGATCGACGGCAAATTTACGCTAGTTCCCTCAGAAAAAAAGAGAGTGTTTCCGGAGCTGAAAACCGACGAAGACAGATTAGCGTGCCATATAGACATTTGGGTATGTGAACCCTACAGAGAAATGGACACGCTGCAGCCACAGGTGCTGCCGTATGGTGCGGCGGCTGCTAGTTCAGACGCGCCCGAAACCAACACATCGCTGGTCACTGTAGCCATCGTATAGGAAGAGCCGTCCAAAAGCGATTTTCCTGAACTGCCATGTATCGGAACGCTCATGGAGACAGTGCTTCCGGTAGAGATCAAGAACGTCCGAAAACACAGGCAGAAACATGGCAAGGCAATTATTTCTTCGAGCAGGAGAACAGTATCCTTAAGGTCTGCTATTCCACAGTGTAGCCGAACGAAATGTCTCACCAGGAAGCTTCGGATGCAGGTCCAGATTGAAGCCAGCTTGATAAAGCTGCGTGAGATTAGCTCCACAGAGCCAGTGTCAAAGCTCCTGGCAAGGAAGCCAAACATAACTAGCTACCGAGTGAAAGCTTCCAGGAGCAGAATTTGCTGTTTTGCTTTAGGCATACTATCTCCAAAGACAGACCGCCAGAAACAAAGACAGACCTTAGCTTCGCGCAAGCATTCTGGCAAATTAAGAAGAAACGCTCCAAACCTTGAAGTGACGAGACTTCAGAAGTGTCTGTGCAGGCAAAATTTTCATGGCCATGAATGCTGGAAGTATAAGTGCAGGAAGCTTAATATCTGACTTGCAAAAGCAATGTGGCACTATTACAGGCCTGAAACATTCTCTTAAACTGCGGACAATTTTTGTATTTTATACGTTGACGGACACTTTCAAGTTGCTGACAGTGCGCAGACTTGTGTTGCGACGTGTCGGACATTTGGTGTGAAAGTATGTAGGTGTGTCGTGCAGCACAAACTTCCCGAGTGCATTTAATAGTGAACTTGACTTCATTTCCTTTTGGTTCCTGGACTTGGAAAGTGCGTGTGGTGTCATCTCAGCGACTTTCTTAAAGTGGGGGGTATTGTGGTATGGCGCCAGAAACCACAAAGGAAAACCCAAGAAGAAAAGGCTGGGCGCGAGCTGTCGCCGCATTTGAGTCAGCCAGGGATCGGGAAAGGTCCGACAAGAAAGAAGACAAGGAGGTAGAAGCTCACGCTGGAGAAGCAGCATATCCAGGGCGGCACTTCCAGGGCACGCTTTCGGAACGGCCAGGTGACCTGTCGCCGTCGTGAGGACGCCCGGGCACTACGTCGCCGGCAACACTGGGCTGTTGTGGTATTTTCACCGCCACCAACCTCCAATATCTTCGTGGTCCTGCTCACCTTGTCTTCTCCAGCACCCCTTCAACACCGGGCCGCATCAACGAGCCCGCTGCCTCTGAGACGCTCGCCTCTGCCCATCGCCTGGTGCCCTCAACGCCTTTGCCCGAGCCGCGACCACCGGTTGCATGGCGTGAGGAACTTCCTTCATTTCTACTTCCGTTAGGACTAATTTGCCCGTGTCATCTGACTTCATTTTGATACGTTCCAGGAGATAGCTTTTGGTTTAACCATTTTTGTATTATTTACCGTCCCGTGATTGTGATCGCTCATTATAAATGTAATTGTCCTCACTTATAGCCAAACACGGGTTGCGATTCCTCGTTCCTACGTCCCTGCAACTGGTCCTTGTGTCTTCCGAACCTTAACATCATCACAGGGGCTTCACGACAGCACTTTCACGGAACGTTGTATGCAAGTTTAGGTTTCGTGCTCCTCTGAACTTGTTTACGAGGGGATGGTAAAGTCTTATTTACTCTAATAGATTTCTAATGCACAGAGTGTGTGTGTTTTTTTCCTCTAGGATCTCCAGGCAATGAGCCCGTTGCCGTCCACACTTGCGCTGCCTCCATCACCTTCAGCCAGCACTGGTGACGGAACAGAGCCCCATCCACTTCCAGACAGCACGTGTGAGACGATTGAGGGAGCGACATCTGAAATGTGTGCCCTCAACGTCAGCACTCGCATGCTTTCAGTAGAAACCAACCCTTCGGTATCTGAACACACTGAAAGATACAGTGACCAGAGCTGCCAAACAGCCATATGTATGAAGCTGTGGAGTACAGTGGGAAGACCCACTCAAAGCTTTGCACGAAGAACACTTGTATAGTGCACTCCCACTAAAGATGTGTGCAAGAACACAAATGATGCCAACAACACTTTCTGAAAAAATGTCGGAGCTTGTGTGCATCTTTTATATGGGCCTTAGCGGCGATGGCTTCTGGAAGCTTGTTATGACTGTAACTGCGCTTGTATGTAACAACCGCAGCATGAGCATTAGTGACCAAGTGCTGCTGACGCTCATGCGTCTATGCCTAGGACTATTATAATTTGACATAGCTGTAAGGTTTTCTGTTTCTATTTCGCAGGCTAGTAATGTGTTCAGGGAAAGGCTAGGGGTTTTGCAAAATACAATCAGCAAGGTAGTGGTGTGGCTGCCACCGGAAACAATTCGTGCAACATTGCCAGGACAGTTTGCAGACAGTGGATTCGCCAACACAATATGCATTGTTGACTGCACTGCAGCACAAATGCAGCGCCGGAAGCGCCTCTACGCAAGAGGGCAAACATACAGTCGCTGCAAGGGAGGAAATACTCTGAAGTTTCTGGTGGAAATTGCCCAAAGCGGGTTCATCACGTTCGTCTCTGGTCCCCTTGTGGATGGGCCTCTGATAAATTTATATTTGAGGACACTCACTTCGCTGACTACTTGTCAGAATCTCTAGAAGTGATGGCTAACAGGGGTTTCACTCTAACAACTGCCATGAACGAGAAAAATGCGAAGCTCAATGTGCCAACTTTTTCAAGAGGCAAGCCGCAGTTCTCGGAAGCCAAAGCAACTGTGCCCAGGAGGATATCTCGGCTAAGAATCCATGTAGAGCGCGCGATAAATCGCACGAAGTTGTACAGGATCTTAAAGCACTCGCTTTCCATTCATCACAAAAAGTTGATGAATACCATTGTTTTGGTGTGTGCAGGTTTGTGCAACTTAAAGGGGCCACTAATTGCTTCTAAGAAAGATGAAGAGGAAGTGGTTGCAGATAAGCACTGAACACATGACAAGCGTGGTACCTAAGTGTTCAGTAGCCTGTGTGTGCAGTGTAAAGCCACATGCAGTTGGACATTTATCCAGAACTTGTGTAATGCGTAGTTCTACCTCATATGCTGTATCCATTGCATAATAATCGCCATTGATGGGCAGCGCAACGTAAACTTATGCTTGCTTCAGGTCCACAGTGTTAGTAATTTTCTGTGTGCTTCTTCGAAGTCTCACCGTGCAACCCTTTGTTCAGTGTACTGCTGTTTGTTGTCTTACTGCTGTTACTGTACTTTGTTCAGTTTAGTGACACTTTGCTGTATGAACAGGACGTCTTTTTTGCTGTTCGGTGTTTCGAAGTATTTTTTTCTTTTTGCATTATAGCACTACCCAGAGCTGGCAGTGCTATGTAAATTAAGCTTTACTGATGTCTTCACGAGCTGTCTGTCCCAAATGCTACAAATTGTTAGTTGGAAAGCCTCAACTGAACGTTAGTGTGCAATAGGAGCGTCGTTTTATAGTTGTTTGGCTCCCATGGAGAGGGGGAGACATGCAGAATACTTTCTGAAGGTTCATGTTCGGAAAACGGCAGAAAAATATGAGCACGGTATCCTTTTCTATCACACTTTACTATAAAAAGGTAGTTCTCAGTATGAGCACGCATTATTGCACACACTTATAGTACACACAATCCTCAGCGTCAAACATTCCTACAAAATACACAAATTTATTTATAGAAGCAGATTTTATGCACACTTTTTTACGAACTTTTGTACAAATTCATCATTCCGAGCAGAACTCTGCATACTCATTACAGATCGTTAAGATTTTTGCCGTGCAGAGCTTGAACAAGCCTTGGAAAGTAGTGCATGAAATAAAAATCTGAGATACGTGCAATATGTTTAATTACAAATTTCTTGTCATAGGGAATCACCACCAGGACAGAATTTAAGGCAGACCAAACAAAAAAGTAGCACGTAGACCTTTGCAAGCAAAAGATAACAAACTGTACTTGAAAGTAGTAGCCATTCTTTCCTGCTTTTAACAGGTAGTGGCACCCAGATGCGTCTTTTCGCACATCATATTTGTTGGTGTTGATCAGCTCAAGACAATCATCTGTGTAGGGACATTTGATCTCGATAATGCTGTCTTACCCAATTATCCATCTGGGCTTGCAGAAAGAAGGGGGTGTGTTTCACTAACTACGGTGCCACAACGCTCCACAGTCAAATGATGCTCTTTCAAAAAAAACCTGAAGGGCAACAGGCTCAAACCATTCCCGTGGCTTGTAGCCTTGTTGCCCCTGAAATGGCTCAACAAGCATGCCTGGACGAACTTTTCTGCAGGGGTGTCCTTTCTCCGTGGCACTTTCGACATGTTCGATGCAGTGAGCCTCAGCTTGCGGCTACATTGCCACCGTTTCCCCTTTTATTGCATTCTCAGGCGTGCGAGTTGTGCTCGGGCAGACTCCTATTTGCACACCCACTTTTAATAACACTCCACACACACATTGCATGAGAGGTCTGAGCTTTCGTGGGAAGTGTAAAAATTCTCCCTCGGAGTAGCTGCAGTTACAGGGGTAGTGTTCTGGCGCTTACCATCTGTTGCAACAAGCTTCCTTTTACACTGAGAAGTGGGGCAAAGACCGACTCTCGCATTGCTTTCACATACTCGTCGTCCGTGCTAAAATGAGGTACTGTAACCTTGCCAGGTGCAGCTGTAACGTCAGGCATCTTCTTTCCCATTCGAAAATCCATGCTGCCAACTTGTGCTGGCAATACATTGCGTCTTGTGCCTCTGTTTCACTGGGCACTCCGGTCTGTACAGGATTCCGCGGTGAGGCCCTGCCGCTGCGCTGAACTCGATTTTCCACAGAAGTGCAACTAGCAAGGTAAAAAAGCGATACAAAGTAAAATACGGGTTTTTTCTGATGAATGTCGAGCTCTGCTATTCTTGTGCAGACTAACAATGCTGTAATAAATTTCCATATAACATCAAGATACACCCAAGGTGTTTTTGCGTGCCACACAGATGATACAGCGGGCACAATAGTTCTCCATAAATATACTGGTAAGGAGACTTGCCGGGCAAAAAACCAACAAAGACAAATTGCCATAAAAACACGCAATATTCTGAACAAACACTTTTACGCTTAGGCAAGATGTGTGAATGACAAAGGCATCACAGTACGACATATAACATTATTGGAATGTTTTCAACGCTGGCAATGAGCACGTCCACTGCTGTTTGAACAGTGTTCACACTGTGCAAGTTCAATTTGTTCTACTGAAGACTATCACAATTGCACGTAAACTACTTTCCACTATGCAAGAAACACTAGGATCGTAGATGTTTGTGCTGCACCAAGCAGCTGATCGGATTTAATGCTCGGTACAAGAGAGCAGACAGTATGCTCAATGCGACAAAGAAGCTAACTTTTGCAGTCTGTTTGTTCCACCACTGTATTTACCAAAAAACATCTTGGTTAACAATTTACTTTTACCTACATGGCTGCACACCCTGGTCAGTCCCACCTTGCACAAACAGGACGCAGAAAGCATGTGGGAGTCTTCGGTGATACACACCCATGCTTCATACGGGTGGTTTTCGTCTGCCTGTAACGGCCCAACTTCTCCTTTTATGAAAACGACATCCTTCGCAACTTGATGTACCAGCAACTGTCTAACTTTGCCTATAATGCCATAATTGTGCGAGTCCAGGTTCTTCAAGGGTTGAACATCCTCTAGGTCACATGCCTTTGATTTGAATAAGTAGTATGTTATGTTGTGCTCTTTAATGGAGGGCCATAGTTTCATGTCATCGGTCCACTCTGCAGCTTTAATGGTCACGGGGTGAGGCAGCACACGAGGACCTGTTCGTCAGAAAAATATGTTGCACCGTTGATCAAAATCTTGCCTTGATTAAACTACTGCCGTGCGAAATAACTATACAAAAACTAGCGTGTAACAGGGATATCGAACAATCAGAAGTATAAATAATGAGAGGAAACAAACGCACAAAGAAGTTAGGCTGGTTTCTCAATGTTTCCCTAAATAAATTTCTAATGCGCGAGCTAAACCGGTAAGTGGCAGCGGGACTGAAAGACTAATCGTGAGTCAAAATCTGAAATGCCATATTAACGGGTGCCCGTCCCATCACGCTACGGACACCCTGCACCTAGACACAGACTGCTGGTCGGAATCCCTTCATATTACTTCTTTGCCCTAAGCACATGTTTTTATTATAAAGGAAGCGCGGTACTGCATGGCTCAGGTCCTACACAGGGCGTATTAAATGACAAGCTCGCGCACCACCCGGAGTATGCCACGCTTACAAATTTGCACCACCGCGCGATCGTTCGCTGAATGCGCCAACCCACGAACTTGTGAGCGTACGTAGGATGCATTCGACAAGCATCGGCCGCACATTCCCACATTCCGTTTAAGCCCTTACCACGACCGTCCTGGCAGACACCTTTGCCGCTCTGATCACACATATTACGTGCTCGCTCCATGCAGTACCTTCTATGAGGGGCTTGCTTGTTTGACGCGTAAGCGCGGCTACCGGAGCTTTTCTGTCAGCCCTTGAAAGTAACCCGACAATGCCCGTCAACCAGCGCAATCATAAAATACAGCTTGCATTTAATGGCTCTGCGTGACACTTGCAAGTTCATTTCAAGCCTCCCAACAACACGAGAAGTGCATATTGCTCAACACGAAAAAGGCGCGGCTGGATTAGCGAGAGCAAAACAAGTGGCCCGATCGAGCCGCATTACGATGTCGGCGCACACTAAGCTGCACCACGGATTTAATAATGAGTTACCGCCGATCTCCTTATCAGTAAGCAGTAACCATATACCGCAAGCAAGAAGGCAGAGACCATGCTACCAGTGATGGCGTCGCATGTAGCTCGCCGGACTGCACACTGCGCTTGCGAGTTTAGGATGGTATAACGTTAGATATTAGTAACTATTTGCACACTTTGACCAACCCCTGTTTGCACTGTCAAACTTCGTGTGGCAGTAAGGCGGCAGGAAAGTCCACTTCCCGATTTTTAAAGTAGTTTCCGCAACCGAATCAGCCATGTCACCGACTGAAAAGGCAGCAACTGTATGTGTCATCCGCTCGCGACGCAGTCCCCAAGAAATTCCCGCCAGATGGCGCACCGGTCATTAAAAATGGCGGCGCCCAGTGCACAGTGGAAAGTCTTGTCTCTACGGGCGGAACTCCTGCCTTGCCGACTCATTTACTCTTCATAAAGAAAACACAATGGAAGCATGGTGGGATGGAGGGGGAGCATCGTGACAGGGGGCGACACCGAGTACGTGGTCTGAAGCAGTGCTGTGGCTTGAGAGGAGTGTCGGAGAATGAGTGCCATCTTCGTGAGCCATTAGAACGGCCGAGGGGAAAGCCACAACCCCTACACTTCAGGTTGCTGAAAGAGCAAACACATCCGGCCTCGGTTCGAGGAAAGTGAACCCGTCACGAGACTCTGCGTGTTAAGAGATTGGCTAGTGGCAGTGTTCCCACACATTCGGGCGCCTCATTTACCCCCTCCCTCCTGTTTTGATATTTGCTTTTTATGAGCTCACCTGCTGCCCTGAGCTAGAGTTCACGCTCCCACAACACTTCGCGAAATGAACACGGCGTGTTAGCCACCAGTCTTCAATCCTTGCCGCAAAACAAAAGGCGTGATAATAGGTATTGCAGTAGGTAATAGATATTGCGCTAGGTGCTGTATATTTTTGGTGAAGCAAAATTTTTTAAGCTGCAAGGTGTGCTAATTAGTGCTAATTTGTGCTGATCAAGATCAAACGATCTCAAACCGCTCCCAAAAAAGAACCTTGAGACCAAATAGTATTAAAATGGCTTGCCGATATGGAAACAGGCATTAAATAGGCATTTATGGCCATTTAGAGCACGCAACCTCCCCTGGGGTCGAAGCGAAAAAAAACAAGAACGAACCCAGGCCCGAGCCGCGGTGCGAGCGTGCATGGGTTTGTAACCAGGGTTGACTGACAGGCCCGGGACCTTTACGGCTCCAATTCATTTGTAGTATCTTCCTGCGGGACGAAGCAAAAAAATAAAACAAGAACAAAGCCGGGCCCGAGCCCTAGCCGCGGGGAAAGTGCGGAAGGGTTTGTAAGGAGAGCGGACTGACAGATCCGCGGCCTTCATGCACCCCAATACGTTTGTAGTACCCGCGAATGTATGATGCAAGCTAATCAACACAGCCGCTGCTGGAACCGGCGCGCATGCCTCTTGCGTACCCGCGAATGTGATGAAAGCAAACAAAAAAACCCAAATAAGCGCGAATGCCGCGCGCACGCGGGCTTCAAACGCCCGCATATTGCGCGCGGCGAATCGGGCGGGGAGGAATCGGCAGCGGCGGGACGACAAACAGAGAGGGAGAAGGAGGGATGTCGGGTAGAAGGAGGAAGCCAAGGAAGGGAGAAAAAAAATGAAAAGTGCTGTCGGTGGGCGCGTGACTTCGGTCAAATGGCGGCCTTGCGCATCGGCAAGTAAATCGTTGTATAAAAGTAGTAAATAAAGGCTGGTACTCGAATGCAGGGCGTTAGTACCAAAAGCTAGACTCCACAGCTGCGCCACTGAAGCCGACAAGGGGATCTCTTTTAGGACTCGCTCAAATCAAATCATTACGCTGAGGTTCGTACACGAGACTAAAGTGAACATTATTCTGTGTCCTCACCCACAGAATAGGCGGTGCCTTATGTAGAAATGTGCAGGTGATTTTGGCACCACCGCTAGGGTATTTTATTGTGAATTGCGTATACTTTAAAAAGACGTGGTTGCTTGCGGTTTTATAGTGCCGGTAAGATAATTATATTAACCATGTCAAGATTGTTTTTGTTTTCAGTGTTGTGTAGAACCTAAAAAGTATTCAGTTTCTTTGAAGACGCTTTAAAAAATTTCCAGATTTTTCTCAGCCAGGTTTCGACTCCATATTCTTATGCCAAAAACACAATCTGCTCAAAGTATGATACATTAATTGCCTGGGATGCATGACCAAACTTTCAGAAGCTTAATATTTCAGGCAGTCCCAAAGGCAACTTTATTGATGAAAGCTTGTTTCATTCAAAACAGGCGACATCAAGCATCGTGCTGTTAACTTTCCTTGTAAAGTCTACTAGGCTTCTATAAAAAACACATTTTTTGTCACGGTACACGGAAGCTCTGTACAGAAAAAATGGATGTGTTCTGATGGGCATGTTTAATATTTGCTTCAGAACAAAATGTGCGGAGATCAAAGGTGACTTCTTTCCCCACCAATTTGTAGCTCATATCTTTTTATATCTCGCTGAATATCTCAGGCTTCCCTATTCGCATTTGGACCACTGGTAGTTAAAAAAGTCATGCTGGAGTTTTAACTGCGCTTGACAAGTATAAAAGTTCACTTGTAATGCAAAAGTGTTTCTCTGGCACTATTTTGAGCATGAATGTGTTTGTTGTGTTTTCCTGCGTTCCCGGACACCCATATCCTGCTTGTTATCTACCACTATGACAGAAATAACAACCAAGCGATCATAACTCCACCCCAATATTTCTTTACCCTCAACTTTCAACTGAACTGACCCTCTCTCTTTTCCTGGTGTTTCAAAGCAAAAAAAATAGAAGAGCACTACAAGTCTTTACTTTTCCTTTTTCGTTACAAATCCCGTTCCTAGATTTCACTACAATAATCCCTTAGTATTTTGTTCGTCTCGACCTATTGCGGAATGTTATGAAACGCATTGCACATGAATTCTTACAAACGCATCGGGAATTGCCCGTATTGTGTATGCACTACGCGAAGTCTAGGCGATTTGACACACGTCATGGTTCGTATGCGGTATTCAAAGTACGGCCGCAGTTCTCTTGAGTCTAACCTCTTTCTACATGGGGTTCATGTTTTGCACTGCTTCATTTCTTAGTTGTATGGTGTTTGGAGCTTTGGAAGGAAGCAGCACACTAGCAGCGCGCTTTACAACTTGCTTGTGAAACAATTGTCAATACATCACTTTGAATAAGTCACTGTACTGAAAGACTAGATGACATTCTTGGGTACCCTCCGGGAGATAAGGACAAACCTTTTGCACCCTGCTCCTACGGGGTAAACACTGGCCCACACAGGCGCGCTCCAGTATAAAACGTTTAACCTCTTAGCATACATTGAATCGATTGGTTGATTGTAGGGTTTAACTCGCCTACTGTAAACAGGCCGTGAACAGCGCCGTAGTGGCGGGCAATGGATTAATTTTCACCACCGAGGGATCGTTACTGGAGCGGAAATCTTCAACACCCGGGCATTTTTGCTTTTCGCCTTCATCAAAAAAGTGGCCGCCGCCGCCAGGGATGGAACCACCATGACCTGAAGCCAAATGTTGGGTATCCTTCATAAAAACTGTTGTGAGTTTCCTGTCTACGTAATTCAATTTTTTCTCAGATGTGCTTCACATGTACTCTACCGGTTCACAAAAGTAGATTTCAAAATTTGACCAAAGGCGTACGTCCGCCTGCGTCGCAAGAGCGTCTTTCCTCTCTCGCTGCAAGACACTTTTATTACCGGCAGCTAAACACCAGTACATGAGAGAGGCTGGACCACACTGCTTCGGGATAAAATTTAACAAATAAAGGTTTTGAATTATCGCTTGGCGGAATGAGGATTATTCGCAAAATCCGGTGCGGTGTGTTATTTTTTCTTTTTCCCTTGAGACGCTCTCAGGTTTTGCGTACATTCATGATCTAGTTGATCGTGGTACCGTAATTTAGCGACAATAGTAGGCGCGTAGGAAGTGCACTAGAACAAAAGCATTGGAAGGGATGTCAGAACAGCGCGTCTTTCTACCGACGGCGCTTACGAGCTATCCACGCTACGTTACCTGTGTTTTTATGTTCGACATGTTCTAAAGAAAAGCCAGATGGAGGGTAATCAACAAAGTAAACATGTATGATGCACCGCACGAAACGCTGCAAGCCGCAAGGATCTCGCTAAAAGAGGGAGATAATTGCTGATGATTATGACACTGCGTGATAAGGAGACTAACCACAGAACAATTACGGTATGTGAAAGCCTAAACCTTTTTACGTAAAATTGCTTTTCAAGAATTTTTTTTGCAAATCATATTTTTAAGGCGTATTCTGAAGGATAGCGCAGTGTTACCGGGTCAAGTGCACAAGCCGGCGGAAGATTATAGATGGCGTATGTAGCCTGAAAAACAAAACTGGCGAAAAGGTAACTTTCCGGGACGATGGATCGCGGGTGAAGTGTATAAAAACACTTCCCGTTGTCAGAATGGAATATAGGTCCCTGGCATTGTAACCAAGATTTCTATTCGAGTACGTCGTTCCGACACTGTTGAAGCAGTTGGTATTTTGAGCGGGATGCACTGATGTACCGAAAAGCGCAGAAATATCATGGTCCCCTACTTCTGAGGACGATGATGGTTGAACGCGAATCTCTCGTCCTGCAAAATTTCAAGGCTTTGGGTCACAGCCAAGAGTTCTGCGTTCTAAAGTCAAAACTGCTGGCGAGTAAAAGTCAAAGCTAAATGATTTAAAATCCCACCCACCTGTGAATAAATGTTCAAACTCAGAAGACATCTCAGGAAGTCCTCGCGAGTAATATTCTCTTTGAACGATTGCCGCGGTTAATTGGAGGAGTGCGTAATGTTTTAAAACACTCAACGTGTGAATTGCAGGGCTTTCTATAATGCTCGTGAAGTTGCGAAGGCTAATCGTGTGTTACAATTTTACAAAAAGGCAACCTCAAACACTCAGGTAGGCCAAGCCCGTGTGCTTTGTAAGGAAATGCAAAATCCACCGGCGTGTTATCTTTTCATAGTCTCAATAAGTTCCTAATGAAAACGTGACCAAAAGTGGTAACCAAAAAGGAACCTAGTGCTGCTGATAAGCTTTTTGTATAAGATAAACCACATTCAGACTGGCGTCTCTGTGCTGTTTTATTGCTTTTTAGGTGAGGAGCACCTTAGGTCTGCAAAACACCCGTCTGCATCCCTGCGCATAGCATTACCATCGCAAAAAATCACACAGGCACCGGGAGGATTTGAACCTGTGTCTGGAAGACCAGACAGAGTTTGTGTCAGCCGTATTGGGCTACGACCGTTTTTTTATTAATTTATTGCCAAACATTTACACCCAACTTGAGCAAAAGAAAGAAAACACAATAATGATAAAACTGCTAGCCAAAATCCTGTTAGCAAAAAACGGCTAAAATTGGTAGAGGTGCGTTAGAGTCTTTATCACGGACAGCCAGCCCGGAGGGTCAGGTTGAGCCCTCCAGACATCGATCATAGTTCGCATAGAATCACCAAAATACTCTTTCGAGCGTTTAGCATCAACGTCACGATGACGAATCGCCATACGCGACTTCCAAATGCTTGGAGGGGCAGGACCATGACAAGGTCCCATGGTACCCCGTTGTCACTCTTAATGCGTAGGCACTTGATACCATGTGCATCCAGATAGAATTCCTTTTTCAAGGTCCGCTGAAGCACGTCCCAGAAAATAAACTGCGTCCCAACACTAGAGGAACACATATTCTAATGTCTCTGGTTTTTTCCACGGTGGGTTGACTGCTATAGCAGTCAACCCACCGTGGAAGGTGTTGCGGATCTTCTAGCGTGATCGCTGACGGCGTTCGTTGATCTGGAGTTCGGGCAAACATTGGGGACGAGTGGGGCGAAGAATGAAACTTTATGTACAGATATTTACATGGCGTTTGACTTAATGAACAGGGTTCTGCGCTCCTGCGCGCACGAGAATAAATAACCAGGTTGAGTCCGCCCCCTTTTCCCCTTTTCTCGGCTGACGTCAGGCCGCACCAAGCCGGGGCACTGAACTGACGTCTACACACTCACAATGAGAAGGCACTTTCCCTCTCACAGGTCAGTCGGTTGGCTTTGGTGGAGCAACCCTCCTTGAACAGCGGCGTCTCGGAATCACAACAAAGCGGCCCCATGCCACTCGGCTCGCAGCTGAAGATTGTCGCTGGAGGTGCAACGCAGCACGCCTTTGTTTATCCCTCCCTGCACAATTCTCGCTTATTGTCACCTGCATTGCCGGCGGGTGCTTGGGTTACTGTGAAGCCGCGGAAAGCGGCTAATGCCCAGTAACAGAATTAGTCGCCCCGCGTCCTTGCGCACAAAGCCAGGTCGTTCCCCGTCGATGAGGGGGGGGGGGGGGCAAGGAACCGGCAAAACCAGACGACTGGAGCGGTTGGGTGATTGAACCCGATAAAATTGCAGACGGTCATCGCAATGCCAACAGGCCCATCGGGACAGCATCTCCGGCCGGCAGGAAGCTCCCAACGTAATTGGTTTCCAGCCCGCGTAGGAGGGAGTCTTGTCCCAGGTAGAGACTACGGGCAGGCACAAAAACACCTAAATCAGTCCTTCCAGAGGGTAACTCATTGTTTAAACACGACGAAACGGTTAGAATCACGACCAAGACAATTGCGGGAACACTCCTGGCTTTCCATGTCACGGAGGGCTTCATGGCTCTCTCAAGTCCACCCGCAGATATCGAAAAACAGAAAAAAACACAGCTACCAAGAAAGCGGGTGCAAGGACAGTCGCCTGAAAGACCACCAGGCTGCCTCTAAAGTCAAACAAACATTCTGATTAAAACCCATTTAATGTGGCAACACTCAACACGAGAATATGAACTGAAAAAATAATTCTGGTATGCAAAACGCATCAACAAAAAAACTTACAATGATACCAACCGCAGCACTCAATATTTGTAGGAAAAACATATTTCAGAAAAAAAATGAAACCATATTCCTCGAGGCCTACTCTACACTAAGGGCAGCGGCTTAGGCCGTCAGCGTTGCCATTGAGCTTCCCCTTTTTGTAACGGACCTCAAATGAGTACATCTGCAAAGCGAGGCTCCAGCACAGGAGGCGGGCATTCTTAGCGAACATTGTGTGCAACCATGTGAGGGTAGAGTGGTCACTTTCAATAACAAAATACGAGCCGCTGATGTAGCAAGCTAGCTTTTGAACTGCCCACATGAGGCACGTGCAGTCCTTTGTGTGGGCGCTGTATGCCTCCTCACGCACGGTCAGCTTCCGACTGGCGTAAAGCACGTGGTGCTCGTCACCCGTATCCCCTTTCTGGCACAATAGCACCCCGATGCCCTGATCACTAGCGTCGCACTGAATGACAAAAGGTTTGTTGTAGTCAGGTGCTGAAAGCAACGGCTAGCTCGTCAGCGCTCTTTTCAAATCGTTGAAAGCCTGCTGCTTCTTCTCACCCTATTTTATCGTAAGGGGCTCAGTTTTCTGAAGGGCGTCAGTAGGGGGCTGGCTAACTCAGACTACCTGTGAAAGTATCGCTGGTAGAAGCCTGCTACGCCCAAAAAGGAGCGGATGTCGGTCTTGGTACGAGGCGGCGGAAAATCGTGAATCCCAGCTACCTTTACCTCAGAAGGCCGTCGGTGCCCCTGACCAATCACCTGGCCTAGGTAGGTCACCTCTGCCTGGAATAATTGGCACTTCGAAGCCTTGTCCATGAGACCTGCTTCCCTCAGCCTATCTAGGACGGCGCGTAGATCTTCCACGTTTTCCGTCCATGACCGAGAGAATATTGCTACGTCGTCAAGATAGGGTAGCGCAAAGCTCTCCATTCCCTTAAGCACCTTGTCCACGAGGTTATAAAAACAATAGGGTGCATTCTTCAACCCGAAGCTCAAGACTTTCGGTCGGAACGTTCCAAGTAGGAGATATGAATGTGGCATACCCACTAGCCTGCTCTGTCAAAGGCACCTGCCAATAGTCCCTAAGTCTAAGGTTGAAATGAACTGGGCCCTGCTCACCCACTCAATTCGTTCCTCAATGTGAGCGCCAGGCTTGTCACGTTCTTTGTCCCGTTTTAGCGCTGTTTTTTCACATTCAGTTATGTACCAACAAGCCCGCACCGACACACTTTTCCAGTTCATACTGGAGCACTTCGTCCCAAGTCATGTTCAACGTCGACGTACATTTACCGCATATTCAGGATTGTTTTGTTCAGACGTTCTGTTGGTCTGTTCGTTTGGGGGTGGTACGCCGTCGTTCTTCGGGGATCCGTGATGCTGTAGCGTAATATTCCTTGCATCAGCTCCTCAGTAAAGGCTGTTCCGCGTTCCGTGATTAGGACTTCTGGGGCTCCATGTCGCAGCACAACGTGGCTTATGAAGAATTTCGCGACTTCTTGTGCAGTCCCCCTCGGAAGAGCGGCGGTCTCTGCGTAGCGCGTCAGGTAGTCGGTCGCTACGACAATTTAAATGTTCTCGGATCGGGATATAGGAAACAAGCCCAGAAGTTGCATACCAATCTGCTACAAGGGCCTCGATGGGACGGAGATCGGCTGCGGGTCTCGTCGGTGGCGGGTCTCGTCGGGTCTCGACGGTCCCGGCGGGTCTCTCTCGGTGGCGTTTCTTGTCCATGGCAGTCAATGCAGCTCCGGGCGTTGTGCGTGACGTCAGATGTAAGGCGGCGCCACTAGTACTTTGCCTTGATTTTTCCAATATTGCGGGCCGCGCCAAGATGTACAGAAGAGGGGTTGTCGTTGCACGCTTCCACAATTTTGTCACAAAGGTCTGCGGGGATGACAAGAAGATAATTCGTTCTTGTTCCGAGGCTGTAATTTTTCTTTACTTGAACAGAGTTTTTCAGTCTGAATGCTGGTAGGTTGCGTTTGAAGGTCCTAGGCACGGCGACGTTGCATCGATCGAGGAAGTTAATTATGACGCGTAAATCTGGGTCGGCATTCGGCTCGGCGGTCAGGTCGCTCTCCGTCACGACTTCAAAGAAGGCGCTGCCTTCATCAGAGTCTTGTGGTGGTGGGTCGATGGGATCGCGGGACAGGCAGTCGGCGTCGGTGTGTTTCCAGCCGTATTTGTCGACTATTGTTACGTCGAACTCTTGCAGGCGGTAGCTCCACTGCCAAAGACGGCCGATGGGTCCTTCAAATTGGCGAGCCGACACAGCGCACGGTGCCCTGCCACAACCTTGAATGGTTTACCCTACACGTATGGGAGAAATTATGAAATGGCCTATATATTAGCGAGGCACTCTTGTCAGTAGCTGAGTAGTTTTTCTCCTCCTTCGACAGACCACGGCTGGCAAAGGCGATTACTTTTTTGCCGCACCTTTTTTTTTGGACAAGGACGGCACCCAAGCCTACATTACTGGCGTCCGTGTGCATTCCTGTTTCAGCGTCTTTGTCGAAATGATCGAGCACGTGCAGGCTTTTCAGGTGTTTTAAAAGCTTGCAGAAGCCTTTTTCTTGGTCGTTTTCCAAGCTAAAAAGGGTGCTAGCTTTCGTCAAGCGTGTGAGTGGCTCGGCAATGCGTGCGACGTTTGCGACATAGTACCGGTAGTATGCGCACAGTCCGAAATATCCTCGCACGCCCTTTTTGTCTTTTGGACTTTGGAAGTTCGCAATGGCTGAAGTTTTTGCCGGGTCAGGTAGGACTCCCGCGGCGTTGACGACGTTGCCCAAATACTTGGGCTCCTCGTAACCGAAACGGCCCTTTTCAGCCTTCAGCCTTAACTGAGACGTACGAATGCCCTAGAGCACAGACTCCAGCCTTGCAAGGTGTTTGTCGAAAATTCGGGCAAATAACACAACGTCGTTGAGGTATACGGGGCAGGTGTGCCAATTCAGGCTAGCTAGCAGGGTGTCCATGACTCTTTGAAACGTTGCTGGTGCCGTGCACAGCCCAAACAGCATCACTTTGAAATCCTATAGGACGTCCGGGGTTATAAATGCGGTCTTTTCTCTGTCCCTCTCGTCCACCTATATTGGCCAGTAGCCGGTCTTCAGATCCATCGATGACAAGTACTTCGCATGTCAGAGGTGGTCGAGGGCATCGTTGAATCGTGGCAGGGGGGACACGTCCTTTTTGCTGATTTTGTTCAGTCGCCGGTAGTCAACGCAAACCTTAATGTGCCGTCTTTTTTATTTTCCAGTACGACCGGCGCCCCCAAGGGGCTTTTTAATGCATGTATAATGTCAATGAGCATGTCGTCGACTTCAGTCCGTATTGCTTCCCGCTCGAGTGAAGAGACGCGGTGTTCGAGCACGTTCTTTTTACTCGCATTATTAACCGCTTAATTCATTCTCGTTGCTTAGCCCGCAGCAGCATGGTTTTCGAGCTGGATTTTTTGTGTGACGCAATTAGGAGAAATAACTAATGATATTTCTGGTGCATTGAATCAAAGTTTCTCCGTGGACTGTATATTTCTTGATTTAGCAAAGGCGTTTGACGCTGTTCCTCGTTCACTCCTCCTGGAAAAGTTTGAGGGGTAGAAAAAACATTGATATTGTTCGTTGGATAGAAGAGTACTTGAACTGCCGGAGACAGCGTGTCCTTGTAAACGGTCAGCAGTCTAAAGATGTAGAGGTATGTTCGGAAGTACCGCAGGTTTCTGCTTTGGGCCCACAATTATTTGTAATTTTGTTGAATGATATTTCTACCGGTATTTCTTCTACAATACGATTGTTTCCAGATGACTGTGTATCATATAGAATGAGTAATCACTTGGATGACTGTACCGTGATTCAACATGATCTGAATAGGCTATTTTATTGGTGTCAAACTTCGGGAATGCAGATCCATCTGCAAAAAACTGTGTACATGTGCTTCACGAGAAAGAAAACGCCTCATGTGTATGCCTACACCATTATTGGTACATGTCTTAACCTAACGTTCGAACATAAATATCTTGGTGTGTATGTTACCTCAGACCTGTTTTGGCGCCATCATGTAGCTTCTGTTTGTTGGAAAGCTTGTCGTGTTTTGGGTTTCCTACGTCGCAACGCGAAACGTTTTCCAGCGAAGTCAAAAGGGTTGCAGTACATGACCAATGTTCGTCCCAAACTCGAGTTTGCTTGTACGCTATGGGTTCCACGTATCACATCTGATATCGAGAAACTAGAAAGAGTGAAAAACTTGCCTACTTGCTTTGTTTTTAAAGATTATTCAAGGAACTTCAGTGTGTCCACTGCTAAGCCCATCCTAGGTTTGGATTCGCTTCAGCATCGTAGGAAGAGTAATCAGACTAAAATTACTTCACAATATATTTTATAACAAAACAGGGATAGACCGAAGTTACTATTTATTGAGCTAGCACTATGTTTAAATAAGGACAGATCACTCCTGCAAACTAAATAAAATACAATGAAGAACCAAATTGTTTAAGCATGCTTTTTTCTCCAAATGTATTAGCGAATAGAATAGGTTATCCAAAAATGTTGTGACAAATATGTCTAATGATGTATTTTTGTGCTCTTTATAGTGTACCTTCGTCGAACATGCCAAGTTTTGGTTTGTCATTGTTCTTTAAATTATTTCTGTTTTGCCTGTATTGTGTACGCCCCCCCCCCAGTAATGCCTTGAAAAGACGCTGGGGGTACTAAGATAAATACAATAAATAATAAAATGAACGGTAGCTCATAATATAAAATGCCCGTCACCAACAGTAATAAGGCTTGAGGCCAACCACGTGTACACAGTCAGTGTCGCCACACGCTTCATTCAACTATTTGCGCATTGATGCGCGATCTGCCGAAACTTTCTTTGACAGTGCCGTCACCTTCTATCACTTCCTTCAAGGATGTTTGCCTGGAAGAAGTGCATCAAGCACTCAAGATATATACGCCACCGGAAGCACACAGGGAGCTCGAAGCTATGGACTACATGGCAGCAGGTCATCGTAGAGGCCCTCCTGTTATTTGCAGCCAGGAGGAGCCAACATAACGTCGTCTACAGTTGCACCCCCCCCCCCTTTACAGATTGTTAGCCCCACCCCACCCGAGTGAAGACCGACCGGTGCCAAATATTCTAACAACATCGGCTTTGCTACCACTGCGGCAAAACTGGCCACCCCTAATGTCGCTGCCCTTACAAACGACTACGTCGGCGGGGTTTCTCTGCCCACGCACTTCGCCCGTAGCCCGGAAAGCATCTCCACAAGATAGATGAACACCCTTCCGACTTCAGACAAATACATCGCATTTCAGCCTTTCACCGTGGGCGTATACATTACCCCCAAAACAGCAGCTGTAGCAGCACCTGCTTTACACCTTAAATGTCCCTCGGACCAGGAAAAAAATCTTCAGTCGCCAGCTTCTGTAGGTGTTGTATTTCGGCAAAAATTGGAAGACAATTCAATATATGAACGATACAGCGAAGACCAGGATTTACGACTCACCAACAGCCCTACGTCTTGGTCTAACCCTGACGTGACTATCGAGCAGTACTACTGCGTCACGTCCCGATGCATGCACAACATGACTAAGCTGTTCTTTATAAGGACGACACCAACGAAACCTATAACCCAACGTCAACTGAAAAAAAATCCGTAATAGAACGGCTTCAGGACCCGAAATTCTGAGAAAACGACGTCCGAAGTAAGGATAACCTCGAACTTGCTTTATATTGTGATACCCCTATACCGTGAAGCCGACTTTTTTGTGATAAGTGAATTCATTGGGAGGAAGCTGTAGGCTAGTTACGACCAGTTTGGATGGTCCGCATGTCACAAGAGTAGGAGGTACTCTCTCCGCGCCAAGTTGAACGGGCAGAGAGCGGTAGATAAAGAGCACCCGGAAGCTCACACCTCATAAAATGTACCCCAGAGAAGAAAGGAATGATCTTGAAAAAGACAACGTTTTCGAGTCCAGGTTTCGCTCTGCGATAATCAAAGTACACACATTCGTAAAGACGAAGTCAACAGAATGACGTTCCCAAACGAACATTTGGGAATGGAAGGCCAAAGTGCTTACTTTCGGCCTATTTATCTCTTGTGTTCTGATTAGAACAAATATCTTTTTGAATTGAGAACGTTTCAAAATACAAATAAACACTCTGGGGCACAAATGCAGCACAACTCCGTTTCCCGTTCAAAAAAGATGGATTGAGCGGCAGACATCTTCAAGGGAAAGAAACAAGTGCTTCACTTGGGCACATATAAGATATCCAGGTGACGTGTTTCCGAACGCTTCGTTAGGCAGCCCCCATGTGACATGCCGTTGCGTGATGCAGAATGTTATATAAGCGTGGCCATAGTAGGGGCCCCAAATCTAAAGCGACTTAAAAGGTACCAGATCAACGTTATTTACAAAAACAACACGTTGACTAGAGTTTATAAGATAAACGAAATGTGATTGAAAAATAGAAAGGCAAATCTTTTAGGGCTCAACCCCAGGCCTTCTGCGCCGGTATACAGGACTCTATCACAAAGCCCTAACGACAGACTCCGTTCAGCAGGAGGAAAATAAATACCGCGTGCAGTCATATCATACATCACATTAGGCGCTTTGCAGGCAAGCGTTTGGAAACACGCGCTCGGACGTAACCAGGCGCTAGAAACAGAAAAACATCATTTAAAAAAGAGCTCTCGTTCGAGTAAATAGACCATAGTGTGCTCCCCTACTTCGTATTATTATAGTGTTATTTGTTTCCTGGAGGTCGTTCAAGAAATTAGGAATATTATTCTCGCTTTCTTAAAAGGAAGACTCACATTGCAATTAGTAATGCGCACCCGCCCTCATAATCACGAAAACCAGCGCCGGGGTGTGTGCTTGTGGGTTGCCGTCGCCGTAATCATTGGCTCTTCGGCAACGCTGTGGGTCACAAGCGAGAAAGAAGAGGGTGCGAGGGTATGCGCGCGCTGGTGACATTGGCGGCTCTCGGAGTGTGCGCCCCGCCCGGCCGAACATCGAGGCAGGGCAGAGCGCACCACTGTCCGCACACCACCACACAGCTCTCGGTTCGGCAATTCGCTATCAGCGCCCATGAACGAAACCACGCCACACCAAAACAACACCGCAAGTCTTGTTTCACAACCACTCATGTTTACACTGCATCCTGTGCCTCCTCGGGAGGGACTGCAAGGCGTGTCTCGTCGCATTTTTCGGGAGACGTGTAACTTCTGCACCGGTTTTCAGCGTCTTGGGTGCCGCGTCTCACCCATTCATTTTCTTGGTCTCGTAAATGGTTGTTCACCCAACAGCGGCATCTTCGTCTCTTGCTCTTCACACCCGAGTGATTGCATTCCGTTGGCGATTGCCACTCGAGTACTTTATTATTTTAGAAATTTCTGTATTGCCCTTGTGTAAAACGTGTGTAACGAGGTGAAATAGATCCCAGAAGGCATATGGCTGTTGGCAGGATGCTTGGACTCCGCGGCCCTAAATTGCGCCTATTGAGCCAGGAGAAACCGGCCAAACGGGCAGTTAAACTGGCAGCCAAACGTGCAGCAAGTACGCAGGTCGACTGGAATTCGACGGCGGGAGATCGAGATTACAATGACCGTGTGATGGCGTGACTAAAAATTAAACGAGCGCTTCTGGAGCTGGAGGTCCGGGTCCAGGCTGGAGCAGCCGCGAGCCAATCCTCAGGCCTGACGGAGCTCATGAATCTCCTGCAGAATGACCCTCCGTACTAACGAGGACAAGAGGCTCATTGTTTTATTTTACAAGGGCCGCCCCGAGCAGGACCCCTATATCTATCCTGGCCTGGCCGGAAAATATGGTCTCAGTTTCTAAGCTTGTGCCTAACGACGGAGGCGTTTACTGCCGCATGGTGGCTGTCAGCTGAAGATGCATCACAGGCGGCACAGAAAGTGTGTCCCAAGTCCGGCCCGTGTATGGCCGCTTTCTGTCATGTCCGGCCAGCCTAAAGTTCTGGCACCCACTGATCATACGATGAACGGCCAACATTCGGCAACCAGAACTTCGGTATTTTTCCGGCCTCCCGTGCTCAGACGCACAACGGCTGATGTTCAACCGAAGTACGGCACGCCTCCGGCCACAGAAGATCCGTATTCTTGTGGGAGTTGGTGCTCGAAAGGAGACCGGCCCGAGTGCGGCTGCTGCGCATTTGCTTTTTCAACGGTGAACCACGTGTACGGCGGCAGAATATTCGTTTTCTTCGGGCAACCGGTGTTATAAAGCCGACCGGCCGACGTACGGCCCCAGAATGTACGTTTTCATTCGGTTAGCGGTCCTCGGCCGCATTACGGCAAGCGAATGGCCGCAGAATTTTTGGCAGCCGGTGTTCAAAATGAGACTAGCCTACGTGAGGTCTCAGGTTATACGTCATTCTTTCGGTAAGCGGCGTACAGCGTAATAACAGCACGCGTCTGGGCGCCGAGAATTCATGCGCAGACGTGTTTGGAAGGAGACCCGCCGGTGTAGGACGGGTTTTTCCCTGGGTGAAGAAAGAGCCGTTAGGGAGCCGAGTTACGCAGACGCGTTTTTTATCCGATCGGTGTTTCTACGTTTTAAATGAATGAACTTCGTTTGGCAAACAGTAATGAGTGTTCTAGTTGAACGGGCATGGTGCAAGGACTCGCTGGACATCACCAGGGAACCTTTTAGGCCATCAGAATGTCATTTATTGCCACAAGAACACTGTGCCACACCAACGGGTCAGCTAAGCCTCGCCGGTCATGGCCGCTCTACGCCTCGTCCGCCGGCTTCTTCGACGCGACAGCACGAGGATATTTGCACCCTCAAGAAATGCAGAACATTGGAGACATCGCCCGGCAGAGATGTCCTACCCGAGATAGGGGTGGTTCCCCAAAAAAAGTGGCCTTAAAGGGCGTCGAGCAAGCGGCCACCACGCAGGAGCTCAACCGGCGCCATGTCAAGGACTCCCCACCAAAAAAAGGCAAGGGCGCGCAAAAGCGCAAGTTTCTGGCTATTCTTCTGACAATAATACTGCGAAAAACAATGTTGCACTATTTTTTTGGTGATAAACGCAGAAGAGGATAAGCTCGTGGATTGGTAGGCTCACCTTCGTGCCCTGCACTATGTTACTTCATGGGATTTTATGCCTACCTATTTAAAACAAGTGTTATTTTGAATTTGCCATAAAAGAGCCTTGTGAATGACAAAGCCTGGATGTTACTTTAGTTGCGGTGTTTAAAGGTGAGCTGAGCTACACTTGGGATATGACTCATTTGGTTAAACATAATCCTAGCAAACACGGATTTCGTCAGGTTTTTCTTGCTCAACGCAGCTTGTTAAGTTCACAGACGATTTGGCTCTAGCAATAGATAAGCTTAATGTAGTTGGCTGTATTTTCCTGTACTGCAAAAAAGAATTTGATGGTGTTCTATATGACCTTCTTGTTACTACATTGCGGGCTTAAACTGAATAAATCGGTTATTGCATGGATAGCCAAGTATATCTCTCTAAGACAGCAGTCGGTCGCTCTCAATGGTTGTTCGTCTGGATATGTTCCCGTCACCTTCGGAATTCCCCAAGGCTCAGTTACGGGACCTTTTTTGTTTCTGTTGTATATAAATTATATTACTATTGGCCTCAAATGTTTGCTCAAAATGTTCGCCAAAGACTGTGCAGTTTACGGAACTAAAGCGAATGAACGTGCTTCCGAAAACCTGCAGCATGATTCGAATCTAATAACATCCTGGTGTGCTGATTCAGAAAAGTCATTGAATGTTAAAAAGTGTGTCACGTCACCTTTACAAGAAAAACTTAATTCTCATTGAATACGTATACCGTAAATTACGCTGCTTTAAGAACGGCCGGGGCATATAAATAACTACGAGTTTATTTAAGGAGTGCTTAGAGGTTAAATAGGCACGTTCACAACATAAACGTTACGGCTGCACGTGTTTTTGCTTTCTAAATAAAATTTCAGCGAACCTTTCAGCTAACCTAAAAGTTCAAGAACAACCATATTTCACGTAAGTGTGCTCAATGTTGGAGTACGCATTTGTTTTCTGTGATCCGGACAGCAAAGAGCTGGTTGATACGCTCGAAAAATACAGAATATGGCAGTGCGATTCGTATGAGGTAATTGGTAGTGTCAACTTCGCATGAGGGAAAGGAAAAGTAAACTTAAATGGTAAGATGGGTAAGATCACAGACGAAAGCTCAGGTTAAAATGTTTTAGCAATATCTAGCATTTGAAAACTGGAATAGAAGGGGAGAAGTATATCAAAGCGCCATTAGACATATCCCAAAGTGGGACCGCTAGCTTGAAGCAAATTAGTAACTTTCTTTTAAAGGTGGCGCCTTGCGCGATTCATTTGATCATAGATCAATACGAGAGTGTAATTATCTTCCATGTATGATGGTATCCACTGTTTATAATGACAATTTCAACCGCGCTTTTTAGAAAAATTGTATTACTTCGCCTCACATTTGATGCTTAGTTTTATGTATTTCCCTGCAGTTGTGCATGCAAAAGCGAAGCAGGCATCAAATAAATAAATAAATAAATAAATAAATAAATAAATAAATAAATAAATAAATAAATAAATAAATAAATAAATAAATAAATATATAAATAAATAAATAAATAAATAAACTTGTGGAGCCACAAGTTCGCCTCTGATGGGTTGAGAACGTTACGCATTCAAACTTGATCAATGAAATATTTATTGTTTTATTCGTTGCCCTATGCAAGCTTTGCTGAATGAATACTACCATTGCTATGTTATTGGTTTGAAACAAATTATGAAACTCTAGTCTTACGCCTTTCCTTGCGTGAACACAGAGGGGTACAACTGCAGCCACCTGAAGCAGAGCGTCGTTCGAAACGCGTCTGTAATTTTTTTAACGTAGCACGATTTTATAGGAAAATTAAGCTCTTTTGAACTATTAAGCGGTGTGCACATAACTCATGAAAACAACATGAAAATTACATTGAAGATGACACTACTTCTTTAATCTTTCCCTGGGGTCAGCCCTGTGAAAGATCATCAGAAGAAATGATCGATTAGAAAAGGTCTTTGCAAGAAAAATGGGCAAATACGGGACATACTTTTTATGTGAAGGAAATTGTATTGAATTCACCTGAGTGTATTCTGGAGTAGCAAAACGCTTCGCATAGACATTAGTGCCGGTTTTATATACAGAAAAACTGGTCAAGCAGCTGTTGTAAAATTGGTTGATTTAGTTATAGCATCAAAGTGTTCAGGAATGTTGTTAAAGAAATTGGCTAAAGGCGACACTTTGTCAAGTCAAGTCACCTTTATTTGGTATCAACAACAACAACACAGATACCAGGGGCACAGACAAAAAGCCAGAGAAAGAAGTCTTGACGGGTCTGTGCCCCTTTCGTAGTAATTTACAAAAAAAAACTAATCGTGCGTGTGGAACGGTAACAAACTAATACACACAGTTGAAATTTTATACAGCAAACATTCTTGATCAGCTCATGCGCGAAGACACATTTCAGACACAAAAATGAGAAATACTCTATAATAACAGTTTCACACAAAGGAATATCTACGTACCCAGCGAGTTAAGTAATGACGGCAATGTAAAGGAGAGCAACTGGCGACCATAATTTGTGCGTGTAAGGGGAATCACCCATGTATCAGCATGGCGAGTATGACGAACAGGACAGTTTCGTTTCATAGTTGATAATTGATCGATGATAATGTTGTTTCGCTTCATTCCTGCGTAGTAACGCTTGAGGAGCGTGTCATTATAAAATTGCGGAACAGCGCGGATACAAAGTTCTTTAAAAATGGGTGCAGTGTGAGCATCATGCGGCAAGTTTGAAATAGCTCTCACAGCTTTCTTTTGTAAGATATGAAGTTTTGTTATGTTTGACATGGTTGTGTTTCCCCAGACCAACTGGCAGTAATTTAGTTTGGATACAAAAAGGGAATTATAAATTATTAGCTTAACACTTGTTGGGAGATAGAAACGCAGCCTTGCAAGAACTACTGTAATACGCGCCAAGTTTGTTGAAATCGCTGCGATATGCCTATTCCACACCATGTGTTCTTCGAATATCACTCCCAGGCTTTTCGCGTGATCTACTATTTCTATTTTAGACGTACCAAGCATAAGATCCCCATCAACATTTCCTTTTCGGTTTTTTGCTCTGAAAAGGACAGCCTTCGTTTTAGTGGTATTTATGTTTAACGAGTTGCATACGCTCCAACTATGCAGTGTACTTAATGCACGATTTGCTTCAACCAATAGCCTTGTACCATCCTTACAGGTTAGAAGTAATGTAGTGTCATCAGCATAGATGACGAATTTGATTGATGGGGCACTGTTCACTAAATCGTTTACGTATAGAATGAAAATTAATGGCCCAAGGATGCTACCTTGAGGTACTCCGGCTGTTATAGGTTTAATTTCGGACAAATGAGTGTTTATTGCAACAGTTTGGCAGCGGAACTGAAGATACGATTGAATCAAATTATAGAAAACTCCCCTGAAGCCATAATGGTCAAGTTTTCTTAGCAGCATCGCGTGATTTATCCTATCGAATGCCTTTGAAAAGTCAACAAATACACCCAGTGTTAATAATTTAGCTTCGAAGGCGTTTAAAATAAATTCTTTTTGCGTTAGAAGAGCATACTCGGTCGATAGGTTTTTGCGGAAACCGAATTGGGAGTTTGTTATTATAGAATGTTTGTCACAAAAAGAAGTCATACGCTCATTTATTAGTTTTTCTAATCCTTTGGAAAAAACCGGCAGCACAGATATAGGGCGGTAATTCGAGAAGTTATTCTTGTCACCCGCTTTAAATACAAGACAGACTTTTGCATGCTGCATGCGGGCTGGAAAGGTTCCATGCTGAAAGACAAGGTTGTAAATGTGTGCAAGGGGAGGGCAGATTATATCGATTGCGTATTTGACAGGCCCAATCTGTAGGTCATCTACATCAAGTGCTTTGCTATTTCGGAATGAACTAAACGTGGAAATAATTTCGTGCTCGCTTGTAGGTGCTAAAAACGCACTTTTGCAGTTCCTGGGTGCCATATACTCTAAACAACGTGGGTCGTAATAGCTCTCACCAACAGATACAAGAAAGTTATTAAAAGCGTTGGCCAGCTGCTGACCGGACATGCGTATCCCATTTTGCATTACTTCGGTGCCCACTGTGTTATCTTTCTCACGACCAAGTAAAGTGTTTAGATTCATCCACAGTAAATCGCTACGTCTTAATATTTCAGGGCTAAATAGATTGTGTAGGTAATTTTGTTTGGCTTGCCTCAAGTAACTTGTGACTTTATTACGAAACGTTTTAAACGTGCGCAGGTCGGTAGGGTCTCTTGTCCGTAAAAAGTGCCGATAAAGGGCATCCTTTTGTTTAATTAATTCAAGTGAATGTTTTGAAATCCGTGGTTTCCGCGCTTTTTTATTTGTTAAGGGCGTATGAACGAAAAACTTTTTGTAACTAGCTGTGAATAGGGAGAGAAAAGTATCGTACGCAGTGTCAGGGTTTGTTTGCTGATGCACATCATCCCAGTTTACTTCCGATAGGTCCTGTCGAAATTGCTCCAGCAGGAGTGGGGTTACGCTTTGAAAAGTCCTTTGGGGGGTGCACTTTAAAGGCTTGGTCGATGCATTGCTTTCTTCTATTAGGAATATTGGAAGGTGATCGCTGATGTTGACGCCAATAACGCCCGACACTGTTTTTTCAGGGTTAATATTTGTGATGAAGACATCAATTAGCGTTGAGGACTCTTTCTGAACGCGAGTGGGCGTATTAATGGCGTTGGTGCAGGCATTTGAATCCTGAAGCGTCATAAGACTACAGTTTTCTGATGACGGAAGTAACACGTTTATATTTATATCACCGCCCAAGACCACGTTCAAACCGTTATCGTTAACCCAGCCCAAAAACTTATCTAGAAAGGCTAGAAATACAGATACATTCCCGCTTGGAGGCCGATACACCACAGCATAAACATAGCGATTGCAAGAAAGTGTTAAAATTTCATAATCACGTGTGGTTTGACAGAACTCCTCAATGACGTCGCAGTGCAGTGTATCTTTCGTTAGCAGCAGTATGCCTCCTCCCCTTTTGTTCATACGGTTCAAGCAATGCTTGTTATAGCCAGTCATCCTAGGTACTTCACTCTGGTCTTGGTACCATGTTTCCGTCAACATGATCACGTCAAAAGAAAAATTAAAACACGAGAACAGTGCATTGAGGTCGTCATTCTTATTCCTGGCAGACTGCGCATTTAGATGAAAGAAAGATGCAGGGCGTTTCTTAGTCTGATACAGACGAGATACATCAGAAGTGGAATACACAGCATTCGCCATGTTTGTCGTGTGCAATAAGGGCAACGCTGAGTAGGTATGAGGGCACTTATTGAATCTTTTCTAGGTCTTGTGAGCGGGTCACGCGCAGCACACGCGACGAGTCACTTTTGCGGGCAAAGATTTTGCCATCCCGCGTCCATGCGTACTTCCATCCTTTTTCATTTTTCCGTGCAACAACCTGGCCAAGCAAAATTTTGAGTGTCGGGCACAGATGGTCATTCACGAACACCGGGGAATGATTAACGTGCCCAAGTCAGAGGTGCTAAGACGCTTTTTCCGTGATTTTTCGATAACCAGGTCGCGTTTCGCCCGGGAACGAAACTGCACCACAACGTTAGGGCAGCCCTCTTCCCTCCTAGGCACGCGGTGACAGGCATCGATGTCCTGTTCGGTTATTTCCTCTGTGATGACATCACCTAGCTGCTTGAGGAGCTGTGGGAGGCTTTCATTTTCGAAGAAGGGTATACCTTTTATTTCTATGTTCTTATTTCGGGAGTATTGTTCAAGATCAGTTATGCGTTGTTCAGAGCTGGTTGCTAGCTCTTTCAGTGATTGACATTCAGTCAAAAGGGAAGCGTTTTCCTTTTTCAGCGCAGCATTTTCCTTCTCTAGTTTGGTATGACGCTTCGCCATTGCATCAAACTGTTGGCTAAAGGAGGTGATGGACGACTTCAGTTCTTTGTATTCCTTACGCAGCTCCTTCTCGAGTGCATTCCGCATTTCGCGCATCTGCTGCCTAAAATCTTTCAAGAATTTTTCCATTTCAACCGGAAAATCACATAAAGACATGTATTGTTACACTTTCACAATCACTTTTGGCGCTTTTGGCAGCAGCGGCAAAGCATCAAATGGGCAGTACACTAATGAACAGCGTGTGAACCAACCTGGGTTTAGAATGACATGCGTGAGGACGGGCGTCGATTTCGGCCGCTGCTGCCAAATGAGCCTCAGGCAGGTTTCATCTTTGCGAATTTCAACTCACTAAATTATGCGCCTTACGCCCTCCCCCTCTTTCCTTGTTTATTACAGGTAAGCCGCTCCACAGAAGTTATCAGGATCTGGACAATACCTCTGTTCCAGCTCGGCAAAGAAATAATATTTTCTGGATTCAGCAGTAAAAGAGGCACAGCAAATAAGGAAACGACTACTTGTGAGCACTGTTTAATAAATGAATTTTGTCAACTGACGCGGATAATTAAGCAAGGCTGCACTGATGGCTAGACGGCTGGTGGTTGCTAGCAGTTTCGCTTTCATGTGGGTGCAGTGGATCCAAGATGCTGGGTTTTTGCTGGTGCAGAGCGCGACTGAGTCATCTGCTTGCGCGACATGCACTGACCGGCCTCAGTACAGTAAACGTAATGTGGCTTAACTCCAATGCGCGTACCACGGCCAAATTTCCGGCAGCTTTAGTCCGCCTGGAGTCCGACGACCGCATCTCGACTGTCCTCCAGTGGCCGTATTTCGGCCGCACGCGGGTGGCTTTGTAATGGCCGAAGCGCTACGGCTGGAATCTGGCCGTATGAACGTAAGCCGGTCGACTGGCCGACGGACACTGGCCGTTGGAGAGCGGTCGGAGTACGGCCGTATGCGGCCAAAAGGCCCACATTTGGACACGGGCCGAACATGGTTGCCGGAATAAGGCGTGACAGAAAATTACCGTCCAAAGTACACCGGCTTGCGTTCGGCCGAACAGACCGGTTCTACTGAGGATATCGGTATAGGACGTTTCTGCAGACGATCGTCCTGTTGTTCTGGTACACCGCAGAAGTCTCTCACAGCTTGTTTCAGGGATACACACCGGGAAACTCGGAAACGTCCCAAAGTTCACCCTGCGCTTCCTCTGTTAGTTTGAATTGGCCCGACATGGGCAAGATGAAGCACAATTATGATGCCCAGCATGAGCGGAAAGTGGCTGAGAAGATCCTGGGGCTGTGACAGTTGAAGCTTCAACTGTGCCTGAATGAATAGTACTGCCCGAGGAACGAGGAAAGAAGTTTTGCGAATTGTGCTGAAACTTCCAGCCGTGTTACGAACGAATCAAGGAGATTGCAGTGAAATTGCACGTGAAAATACTGCTCCGCACCACATGGAGCTTAGCTAAGTTTCCGCTAGAACAGTATAGAGGTCAAGTGCACTAAAATGCGCTTGGCCCAAATTTGATCCAAATCAGTTATATATGCTCCTAAAATCACCGTGCCGAAATCCTAAGCTTCGTAAGCACGCAGCACAAAAGGTAAAGTCGTTCAAAGCAGCTCCGTGCAGACGATGTTTGCACGTTGCGAAGAGTCGCCGAAACAAGTTCCTAGCAGCCTGTGACGGAGGGTGCGGAACTTGTCCCGTGAAGCTCGGCTCTTCCGGCAACTTGCACCGCGTTCCGCCGGGCGCAGGAACGCGTTCGGCCGTGGTTTCTCTGCTACACCACCGAGCTGTACCGCCGTCGCCATCACATGTTTCAAAGCTAATCGCATAGGTAGCAATATCCGGCTTTTTGTTTAAGGGCAATAAATGAGATCAGAAGACTACAAACTATTCAAGCGCCTGAGAACGTTCTGGAACTACCCAAACCCTTTTGCTTGAAAGTCATATTTTTTCTAAAAACAAATAGTGCGAAACGCACACTTGCCTTACATTTGTCATTCTTATTACATCGATCACAGGAAAAACGGATGTTTTTTTATTCTTGGCCCCTTGCACGTACGCATATACTAGTTGCCATATTTGGGCTGGCCCAACTTTACCTCTATCACTTACGCCTTCTAAAACTTAAGGACTTCACTGGAGTTGTTGTCCACGTGGGGATATACATTGTGTGACTTTTGCCTCACTCGATAAGTGAACAACATCAGCCATATTCGTGGTTACAATTACAAGCGCATAAATATCGGCCGTCATCTTTGCGAAGTGCGAAAGCTAACAAAACTACTTCTTTTACAAAACAAAAAACTAGATCTTTTTCCGATTCCCGAATGAAGGACTTACTTTTGCAGAGCGCTAGATTTAGTTTACTTGAAATTAAAATATTTTCAACAGCACATATCTCGGGAGAAAGTAGAAAACAGAAGTAGGTGAGTAACTGTTGTGTTTTATGCATCATTTAGCTGCGGAAGATTGGTAATAGTTTAGATACCTTTCCAGTGCGAAAGCCCAGCTCAAGAGATTTCTTCAAAGGCTGCTTGAGATCCGCCAGCGCTTATTGCGAGTGATGAGTGCGAGCACCACAGGGCTCAGGAGATGCCCTCGGGTGCATGAGCTGCTACGTTACCGTCTCATCTAAATATTCAAACGTGGAAACAATTCTTGAAAAACAATAGTGGGTTTTGTTACTCAACCACGCATTAGAGGAAACTTCTGCCGACATCCCTGGTCACGGGCGTCTGGAGTGTCGGCGTCTGCCGCGCCATATCTCTTTCATTTACTGCCATGCTTTTTATACGATGCAGCGAAGTTCCCGATGACACAGACAGTCGCTACAACATAATGCGAGTGCGATTAATAATATATTTTTGACAGCGCCACCCAGAATCAGGTTTAAACAGGGCAGACGGTAGCCGTTGTGTTTTTTCTCAGAGAAGCGGGAGCAATGCGCATAGGCAGGAACACCGGGAAAAGTCATAGCTGCTTCCAGTGTTGTCGAGCGAAACAATAGCCGCTAAACTTTTCAGAGAATACCATCTAGAGTACCTGGTGCTGGAGCGTTAAAACGTAAGGCAATGAGCATCTTGCGGTGGTCTGTCACCCAAACAGCGGCAGCGAAACAAGCGGACCAACTTCATTGTAAAAATGACTATGTATCTCATGTCCCTTTTCACGTATTAGAGATATGACTAACTGGATTTCTTGGCGCCCTTTTATAAGCACAATATTATTTAAGGAAAGTTGAGGAAAATAATAATGAACGTGCGAGATACACAGATGAGAAAAAAAAATCAGGGTCCTTCAACTCTAACAAGAAAGGTCGCGTGCGAAGCTGGGCGCAGCACAGAGATTACATGAAACAGGTGTGTTTATAATTGGTGGTTGACATTATTCCAAGCCAATTAGGTCAATACAACTTGGAGGAGCTACACCTGTATTCCAGCACAGAAGCATGGGAAGTGTGTCTCCAAAAAGGCTTGACAACAGAGGACCTGTAGTGCCGTCGCATCCGGCCATGAGACGTCCACGCCGAAATTTCGCACCAGAATAACGAGCATGTCACCGGTAGGAGCATGACGCCTGGCTGCGAGTGGACGCATCCCCCTCATCTGCATGCATAACCGGAAGCGACTTTCGTCCCGGAAAAGGTACAAGACCGGCACTTCCACCGCGATGTCTATCCCTAAATTATGTTGTTATGCTGCCCCATCTATACTGACTTACAAAAAACTAAGCCACTTCTGTTAACCAACCAATGCGAAACTTTAGGCTAATATTTATTTTGCATTTAAATGTACACGTGTATTAGTAAATTATAACAATGCTGTTTTTCGAAACCCTGGGCATTTGTTTTAAAACGCACGATTCTGCACTAGGAATCTGATGCCATTTTCTTTATGACTGGCTTAATACAGCGAAAACGAAACAAAAAAACCATATCACCCGCTAATGCCAAATGATGGCCCTTAAAACTTTAAACGTTATTATGGGTGGTTTATATTTAAATATTAACGCACCTCCACGAAGTCAATCATGACGAGTGAGCGACGCACTGGGGATCGTTCTTATAATCACCCGTGAGTGTGCTTACTGCTGTAAAATGATTTCTAATCCAATACAATCCATTTCACTCCAATCCAATCTAAATCATATCCAAATTCAAATCAACCGAATCCAATCCAATTCAATACTCCTGGCGATGCGAAGCATGGATCTCCAGGAGCACTCTCTCTCCCTCTCTCCCTCTCTCTCTCTCTCTCTCTCTGTAACATTTAGTGAGCCTTTTATATTGTTCTTGTTAATCTTTTGTGAACACCTTGAAAAGCAGCGCGAAGAAACTCAGACGCAGAGAGGCTAAGCAGACACGAGCGCTGAAATCGCTACTTGAAAAGGTGAAAAAATTGCAACCCCAAGCTCAACGAAACCCGCATTTTAAAACGATATCGTGACGCCCGATACCGCGAAATCTTTGACGCTTCACTCATAGCCACTGAGAGGGAGGATTGCGTGAGTTCGCCTTCAGTGGCACTCTTTGAGTGCGGGATTGCTTATCTGGCCATATAAAAAATTGTGCGTGTTTTATCAACTTTTACTCCCGACGCCGCTTTCAAGCTGTTTCTTTAGCTCGTTTTTACTGGCGTATGAACACTTTCTTTTCTTCTATTTATGGCCAACTTTAATAAAATTTCACCAGTTCCTTGTCACCGCTTGTGTCATTTTACCCTCTGTACGTCCGAGTTTTTTAGCGCTCTTTTTCAAGGTTTCATGTATACCCAACTAGCTCAAAGTAAAGCTTTATTGCTTTTGTGAACTTTTTGTTCAAAGTTGTTTCGATTTGCATGGTGATGTGCCGTGAGCACGAACGCCGTACGCCGGACAAGCCTCGGCATTAAGGTGCCTCGCCCCTTAAACGTTTCTTCTAGGTTAACCAATCAGGTTACTGGTCGTAAATTTTTATTACATCCGGGGTATTAGCAATACTTTCAAGCGAGTACATCATCTGCGCTCGTGCATCTGGGTCATCATGTCGAACGGCCATACCAAGTTTTCAGAGATTGCAGGCTTAAAGCCTTAAACACGTCAAGTGGAATGAAACCGTCATTGGGTTCTCGAACGACACGCATTTGTAGAGAGACATCAACAGTTATTTCTTTAGTATCGGCTAGAGAATGTCGCAGTAGAACACTGCGCCAGAGCAGTCAATGAAAATATGATGCACTGTATACAATTTACGGCAATGTTGGCAATTCAGGGTAACCTTTAAAATATTGTTTTCTCCCGCAGCCATAGACTTACAGATAGCCTGCCGACATATAGTGAAAAGAACAGGCTTTTTACTGAATACTTCACAGGCTTTTGTTTTAGTCACTTTAAAACATCTTTACCTGAAACTACAATGAGTTATAAACAAGCACAGGTAATTCCAACTAATCACATCCTTATCTAGCTTTTTTGGTGGTGCAATATCTAGGTGTTCGTAAGAAAACCTGGCATTTGGGACTCGAAGACCCAAACCACCCCCTTCAAGAAACCCCTGCGGCCTTTTAGGTTCAGTGCAATGGACGACACATCAAAATGTTTTAAATAGTTCAACAACATCCTTTGCGCCCCCGTTCGCGTATAACAGTGGTCTTGCTTCTCTGGAAATCAGGCCTGGAGGCAATGTGTCTTAGAAACAGGTACATTAGTCGTAGGCCACAATTTTTAACGAGAATGAACGAATTAGAACTGCTCAATTTCCCCCATCCTGAACGCTGAATAGACACAGCAAAGTCCATGGGACGTTTCTGAATAATACCAATTCACTTGCGCAACACATGAAGCATGTCTGATATTTTAGCAACCAAGGATACTATAAAGACAGAAACACTCGAAAACGTGGGCAAACCCTGACTCGTTTTTTTAACGTTTCACCCCGGCCTTTTGCGGTTACTTCTGACCAAAACTCAGTTTTGGTTTGATAACGTTCTAGTGGCACAACTCGTTATCTAGTAGGCGAGGTGACCCAACTGAGGTTTGCAAATTCCTGTGGTGTGCTCTCCCAGTCTCCGAACTCCGTGCCTATGTACTTGCTCCGGTTCATAATGCTTCAAACCAAAACTCGGAGGGGTTTTGACACCATTCTTGTGGCACCATCGGTAGATATAGTGGGCTAAAAGCCTCAACTGAGGTTCACAAATCTCTCTGGTATGCTCTATCAGTATCCAAGCCAAGTGCCTATGCGCTGGCTCTAGTTGATAGTGCTTCATGTCTGCTAACAAAAATCTGTCGTTACTCGAACAGCTCTTTGAAACTATGTTTATCACAGCACACGACCTCAGCATTGTTAGCACAGCAAGGAAGTTGAACCCCCCCTCCCGCAAAGAAAACTCACTCATCTTAGCAATTTCAAACAAAATGGCTCGAGGTTGAAGCCAACTGTACTGCTCTTAAAGGGTATCCTTGCTTCATACTTGACAAGAGCTCAAAGCTCTCACAAGTATTTTATTGAGGGATAGGCTCGTGTAGCAGTTTGATTAGCACATGTACCAAAAATCTAGAATAACTCAGCGGGCATTCATATGCTCGAGCACTGAAAAGAGAATCTCGTGTGTTACGTGGCCAAAGGCTTTAGCCAAGTCTAACTGCAAAATAGCAACCATATGATTGAATTGGCGGTTTCTAAATTGCTAGACAATACAGGTAGGTTTTGTGTGATTGAGCGAAGTTTTATGCCGACGCTTGCCGTTCACCCACCATATATTGAATAGAAGTCTGTGACATTTTTCTGGAGCTTTCATATATATTTTAGCTACATTTGAGAGTGTAATTGGTGTACTATCGGCAAAAGTAAAATAATTTGGTTCACTATCACTTTTGGCTTCGGTTTTACAGAAAGGCGGGGCCAAAATCTCGTATCTTAATGCGAGGTATATAACCCCCTGCAGATGCTCAGAAATTTAGCATTTGAAGGCTTTGTAAAATGCATAGGGGAGGCTAACAGTCCAAGTCGCTTTATATTGAATTAGCTCTACTATGTCCTGTTCCTATTTCAAACACATAATACGTGCCTTGTACTTGTTTTAACTCATCCCCTCGCTTCGGCATAAAGGGTAAAGGCTGGTCTTTAAATCGGTGTTTTAGTGCCGTTTTGTGGCAGAGAAGCTATTGAAAACGTTCCACAATGCGCTTTCAAGATTTTACTTGTGACGAGCACGATAGGATTTAGAGATAGCGACCTGCCTCTGCTCAGAGATTCCGCGTGCCGAATGTGTCATCGCTTCATTGCTTTTTAGTTATGTGCGACGCCACTGCATCGGATTGCGCTGCCTTTCAACCCCACTTCTTCAGTGTGTATGCGTTTTCTCGCTCTGCTGCATTGGTATTTAGTCTTCATCTGGGCCCTTTACCCTCAGTGTTCGTCGATTCATCTGGCTGGTGTCCACCGAGCGCGCTACCACCCGGATGTGGTCCGCAAATACGCCCACAGCAGCTTACTCTTTGCTACCGCATTCCGTAGCGTTCCACGCAATTCATAGGGTGCGTACCTCAAAAATAAAAATGAAAAAAGAAATAATAGGCGGGTTTTGTTCCATATAAGTGGAAAGAAAGAGTAAACACAAAGAGACACTTGGCGTGCACTGTTTTATATAGTGCATCGGAAAAAAATACAGGCAGAAACACTCGACGCTCGATCAATTCAATTTGTTTTATGATGCTCTTTATAACACAATTATAACAAAGAAAACGAGCCCACAGGCTTGATTGGCCGGTAGCTTTGTGGAGACAGTGTTGCAGCAGCATGGGTAGTGATTGTGGAAAAAATAACTGCAGTGGGTCTGATATCGAGGTTATAGGCTACAGTCGACATCGGCAGAAGGCTTGGCAACAGACATACCCGAAAAAACGCAATTGCAAAAAAATATGGTCAAACATTTTGTGGTAAGTTTTTGCGCCACAATTTGGAAAATATATCGTACGCAATAGTATTGTTTGCACATCTGAGAATGGCTGGTAGCCGCACGAGAAAATCAATTTATTTGCATCCCGTTCCCACCGCCTGGGTACGGGGACAGTAGATCAAAAACATATCCTTAAGATACCAAAGGCAGCGACCGCGGAGGGTGACCGTTTTAATTGGGCAATTTTTTGGGATTGTAAGCCACCCCTAGGGAGTTCCTACAACAGCGCTTCAGTTGTGGGGGAAGCGCCACAGCCGCTGAAGAGGTTGCCGTGGAGTAGTGCTCTGTTCATCGGAAAAACATTGTTTTTGCGGAAGAATCACAGCGCTTCAACGTACAGAATGACCCTATAAAATCTGTTTTATACAAATTCAAGCCTTCCGTCTGAAACCTTCACTTTTATAGACAAGCTTGGCGTACTAAAACAGTTTCTTGACTTGAAGGCAAACTAAAAAGGCTCCCGAATATAGAAGGTAAACAGAATGAATGAAAATAACAATGCTATTCGAGAACAGAGATACCGTAGAAGTGTGGTGTACATACTCCGTTGTAAGTTTGCGCCGCAAAAAAAGCGCGTCTTGGCTGAAGCGTGAGTTCTCGGTGAAGGCGGGTATTATATGTAATTATCATACAATCTGTATTGATTGATACGACGGCTATACCTTTTATTCGAGCTGTAACACGCTGCACTGCTAGCGAAGGGAAGCTGGAGACTTTGCGGAATAACTCTCCACCACCTGACGGAGCGCTCCAACCCTACGCAACAATATTTCGGCAAACTGGCTTCTATAGTAGCCGGCAGCTATGGGAAGGTCGCTATCTGTAAGGCCAATCGTGATCTTGGGTGACCGCACCAGCATTAAACGTTGCCTTTTTATCTATCTTTGCTACATATCTTAGTTCATCTCCAAAAGCGTGTTTCGTGGTCGTTTTGCCTAACCACAAGGTTTTTTCCTAGCCAGTATTACCGCCATTTATACCTTTATGTCTTTATTGGGTGGAATTGTGTCTTTATTATACTGCCTGGGCAGGTTCCTTAATGTGGGTTGTCGGGAAGCAACAAATATTCCTGCCAACCTTTACCGTCTTTTAAGTTCGGAGCACTTTAGGGGCCCGAATTGTCGTTGTAGCTCGTTCGGGATCAGACAAGGCTTCGTATGCCTCCAGCTGAAGGGTGGTGTAAATTTTGTTGTTTACGTTGCCTACTAATGCCTCGACCTTTAGAAGCTTAACAGATAACATGCACTGATCCCACTGCAACCTTCCTTTTCTTGGTGGCATCTCGGATCCAACGTCGACAGGCTGGGGTCACCTAAAGTAGCTTGCATCACGTAGTAACGGGTACAAAAGACGTTAAACTCTGTAGGTTTACATACGCGCCATCGAGGCGAGCATGGACTCCGCCCGGAAATTGTGAGCTGCATAGGTTTCTCTCCCCACGAGGAGCGCCTGCTGGCGGTTGTTTGCAGAAGCAGTGCAAATACTGTCGACCTAACAACAGCATGAGAAACAGAAACACCATACATCTCCCACAAACATTTCACCACATGATTCGTTGGTTCTTCACTGTCTATTTTTTTCCTCCTTGACAACGGTAGTGTCCGGTTCTATTTCCATACGTAGGCGGGAAAGTTGGCACTGTTTTTTTTTCGAGGCCAGCTCTATACGTAACTGCCTCTGCATCTGCCTCGGCCTCCAGAAAGGGTTCTCGTGCGACTGCTGAAGCTGGCGCTCTGCCTTTGGACGTGATTCGATTCCAGGAAACCCTGCGAATACCTCTGCGACATCGGCTGCGCGCCAAAAGCCACATACAAACACAACACGAATTGATCGAAATGGTAATGTGAGGTTCGGGCAAAACACTCAGGGCACTAAATCCTTCTGTTTCCCTAATGCACAAAAAGCAATGCCATCTAGTGTGGCGCACTGGGCACTTTCGCCCTTACATAGCAGATGCAGCATCCCCAGAATTGACTCCAAACAGAGCATGTCTCAAAGTGTACCCCTACCATTACAGTATTGCCATACCCGCCAGGTGTACTCTGCCGCGCACCACATCTTAACAAATGGCTGACGCACACCTGAGCGGAGTTCCTCTGGGATATGTATTCGCTACACTGCCCAGGCGTTCTCCTATCGCCTCGAGCATGCGACATTATCTATGACCGCCGAGCTTCACGCTACCAAGGAAGCTATACGCTACATTGTACGGCATTGGATTGTTTTCACGGACTAGAAGGCGGCTCTGGAAAGCTTGAAATGGCGCGACTGCTTCGCCAATCATGAACATGCCTCTAATGACATGACATAGTTTCATCACCTTGCCAACGATGCTGGACACCGTAGAAAACTTCAGTGGCTTCCCGGTCACTGTGGTATTCTAGGAAAAAAGAAGGCGTATGAAGCTGCTTGCACGGGCCTGCAAATGCGGAATGTGAGGAATATGTTCCTCACTAAGCGTGATGCCACAGCTATGGCAAGGCGGCCATTTTAACGAAATGGAACCATCTCTGGTCCATGCCTTCCTATGCTACATAGACCCTCAGCCCAGGATGAGGCTGCCAGACATACTTCCGCATCGATCGGAGACGCTATACGACCGACTTCGTCTAAACGCTGCGCTTATGAAGTCATACCTTTTTCGACTCGTTGTCACCACAGACCCTTACTGCGACAACTGCAGATCGCTGGAAATTGTGGGCCATTTGCTGTTGCAATGTTCCGCATATATTCACGCAAGGTGCTTTCACGTGCAGAAAGAAGGGCGCCTCAGTACAGGGCCAATGCCATTATAAATACTTCTTTTGTCCATGGCCATCTTTACCGGCCCAATGCAAAGTATTGGCGGTGTTGTTCGACTATCTGGACGAGGGTTGCGTCATTGCAGTATTATATAGTTTGGAAGACAGACCGCAATTTATACTACTCGCACAAACTGAGAGTAACTTTAAGGTATTTTTTATCTTCTTTTATTTATTCTCCTCATTCTTTATTCTTGCGCCCTGTATTCTATCGGGCCTTTTCTTTCCCGCTTTCCTCTTCCACCGCCCAGTATATTGTCGGTGTCGAAATTCCGGCATACATCTCTACTTTCTTTTCTATTAAAGAGCCTCCTCTGTCTCTCTCTCTCTGGCTTTATCTTTCCGTCGTGCATACGCGTAAATTTGCTGTTAAAGTTTCCGTCATAAGAAAAAAAAACGAATCACTCGTATAAACCGGTCATAAAGCGTGTGACGGTTTCTTGGAGCATCGGGAGTGGTTCCTAGCAATAATAGCGTTGTGAACAAGGCGGCACGACCAGTAGCACTGTCAGCAAAGTCCACGTATTTACGGCAGTAGTTTGTAACTTCTATTCGATTCGGCTGGTTCTTAACGTTTTGTTTCATGACAGGTCGGCGCAACGCAGCTGCCTTTGGCGGCGGCTAGTCAGCGGCAATTGCCTCCAGTTTAGACTTATGAACGCCGTGACTTTGCCATTCCCGCTTTTCAAAACTGCACCGGAGGGGATACTTCCCCTGCTACCTTTACTCTCCTGTCACTTTTTGCGGCATTTTTTTATACCCATGGAGAGCAGTAGGGTCGGGTTCTAACGACGGCCACACAACTCCGCAGCTCGTGGCCTCCTCCGCGTCAACATCGTTCCTGAGGTTCTCCGACGAGTTCTAAACCCCAGTGTGGCTGCTACAATGGCGTAACTCTTGACATAATTGCTCTACGAATGTGCGAAGCGTCGGCAAAGAGAATGACGGGAAACGAGGCTCTCACGCGTGATGCACCCTTTCTTGCCTCCAGGGAACCACCGAATGTGTAACGCCTTTCCGCACAAGTAGCTGGTGCGGCAGGTCCCCGGGCATGATGGAAGGCATTTGTAGAAGAGGAACATGTAACGTCGTTAAGCTCTTTTTGACGCACCCCGAGACCCGCCAGCGCTTTTTTGAACACGTCTGTCACACTCGCGTATGGAGAAAAAAAGCAGTACGCACTTTGTCTTTCGGTATGCCGTGAAGCAATCAGTGAAAGTTGCAATGAAGATACTGATTGCTTGTATTAATGGCGAGGCAGCTCCTATGATTTGTCTTCATACAAGAAACGGGCCTGAAGTTATTTCTTTGGTGCCCCCCAGAAGGACAACCTCAGGGCAGCGCTGCCAAACGTCAAAACCTTCAAGAAAATTCCTCTACTCGAAAAGGCCTGGCACCCAAATCACCTCTTAAGAAGACCGTCTTGGTTACGTATTTTCCTCATCGCAGCGGTGGCAGGCTAAGTTGATAATTTGGAATATAGACTTCAAAAACCTGTTGCCGTGGACAGACTGAGCAGCTGTCACCGTTCCGAAAGAGATCATATCTTCGCGTCCGCAGTTGTCCATGGCTGGAAGTGGAATTGAACTAGGCCACTGAGGCAGAACAGCGAATCTTTTTTAGCAGTTTCATAAAACCAAACAAATAAGGTTCCAAGTGAAGATATAGTTAGACCTGTGAGCCCAAACGAAATGCATGCTTTAAACCTACAAGGAAACTTTATTTCGATGTCTGGCAACCGATTATATGCGTGTAAAAAGACGTAAAAAACCGAGACAAAAACTCACCCCGGAAGCCAGCCTGCCAGACAAAAAACACCGGCAAAATCATCACACAGGGAAACCTTCAAAAAGGAAGCAGATTGCAGTAGTTCTCTCTGTTGCAAAAAAATTGCATCTATTTCAGTGTATCCAAGCTGGCAATATATTGAAACTTAAACGTATGCCGTTTCATCAAAACAACCTGAAGGGCTAGTTGGCAATTTGACACTATGAAAAAAATTCCGCAACTAAACACGGGAGCAACAGAAGTGCCGTCACCCTTCTTCGTCCAATCCTGAGTGTGCGCATTTTATTTTCTCCTAAATAGTTTCCCTGTGAAGAAAACAGCGATGCGAACAGGCGCCAGTTGGTTGCGATGGCGGAAATGGTAAACGTTCTTGACTACGTCGCCATTGCTTCGGCAGTATATATCGCGGCTGTTCCTCGCTCTTGCCTACCAATTACATTCTTTCTATTTCTGTTTCGCTGTAATAGAATGATGTGTGATAGTAGGCCACTGCGTTATGCCCGCGGAACAGGTGTGCAAAATTTCAGTAACAGATACATCCAGTTGTATACATTGTGCGTCAAAGAGTGCTATTCAACAAAGAAAATAAGGCATTTACAGTCATCTCAATGCGCCTGTGTTCGTAGGTTTCGCGTTATTTTTTAGGCCACATGATCACTCGCAACAGCTGACCTATTCTTTCATACCAACCGCGAGAGAGGAAGCAAAACGGTTGCAACTACAGATGAAAATGAGTCACAGTACGTGTTTACATACTTTATCGTGCTTGTCAGTATTTACAGTATTTGTCAGTTGTTACACCTCAAGCACGGCACCAGCCAGACAACACCTGTGGCTAGAGTAAATGAACTAAGAATTGCGAACAATATTTACTGGGCCTCCCCTATTATTATCTTCGGCTAGTCCACGGACTGCCCGAGACTCGATCCGGAGCTCAATTTTTCAATGTATTTTTAAGGAACTTCCAATCCCATAGCAGTCCTCGGACTGACCGGGGAACGTCCAAGTGTGGTAAATCGAGGATGCCCGTTGTCTGGCCCCCTGAGAACAAGCGCATTTTAAGCCCCAATACAGCAAAGCATAAAGAACGTGTTCCAGCAAAACTTTGAAATCGTCGTCCCTTCTTCCACGTGTCAGTGACGTTTGTACAACGACTCACTGTGTCTGCTCGTGCATGAGCCAAAGAAGTGGCCGACAATTATGATACCCCTTAGTGCAGAATTTGAGCGCCGGTCTTTAGCTATTCCGTTTTTGCAAAATATGTTAGGGCATAGAATACCAGGCGCGCCCTTACGTATGTTTCGGACCACATGTAATATTCACGTGTTACTCTTACTTCAAGCAATACTTCTTTCCGAGTCGTTGATTATCATCAAGAAGTGTTTGGGCCGGAATAAATACAGTAATGTACGTTGGACTTCCTGCGCTAATGCCTGACACTCAAATGTGATGTTTATGCAAGTGTTTCGAGAGGTAGTGACCGCGTTCAGAGCCATTACGAAAGAATTGAAAGGGTTATTATCGCACACAAGCGGCAGCAAATTTTGGTGCGTCTTGATATATACAGTGCAATCTCTCACTACTAACATCTTTCTAGGTCAATGACTGTTATTAAGAGGTTCAAGAAGTGCACTACGTGTTTGCTGAACTCGGTAGGCAAGAATTATACAGCCAGTATCAGCAATCCATTGTCAAACTTCACCGCACATAGCTCGCGAACTTCATCAGGCGCGCATAAAAGTTCAGTGGGCTTTGTTGAAAGACCTATATCACTTTGAGCTGGGTAACCCTTAATAGAGGCGAACATTTTCGAATTTTTGGAACCTATAATTTCTAAGGTAGAAATGCAACTGATATCTTAGTAACCTTTACATACGTATACGCATAAGGGTTACTTAGGTATAGGTTACTTCGCAGCTGTCAGCATGTATTCTTTATATAGGTGACATTTACTGCCGTCCAAGGCCACACATCTGGATGCTGTCATGTTGCTTTCCATTCGCGCTTTCGCCGGCCCCCGCTGTGTCAAGCCCGGATGGCGCTTTTCTAGGGCGGTAAAGAGACAGTGCGTCAGTGGAAGACGATATGTGTGACCGCGCTCTTCATTGTACAGTGTGAACTCACAAATCCTCGGTTGGCTTTTGTTTGCCGCTTGAATAAGCTTCCGGCCACACGGCTGTCGCCAAAATATTCGTTAACTTTATGATTCCCAAAATGGTAGTGCCGGAAAAACCTATGCATAACATGCCCCTTTCGATAATGCTTATCTAAGTTGTCACTTAAATAACTTCACGAATATTGGAAATGCGAGTCTTATAAACAGGCGTGACTTAATTTGATGTTTGATTCTTTTTCGTGCCATATAAAAAACGAGCATCAAACTTGCAAAATAGCGATTTTATTAAAGGGTGGGCATGAATTGAAGCTTCAGTGAAACCAAGCTTTAGTAAACAACAAACTTTGATAGCTTACTTCAAAAAGACGCCAAAGTTGCGACCACATCTTAATTAGGCCAAAATGTCTTCTGTGACCACTCGGGTCAAATTATCAAGAAATATTGCAATACATGCATATATGTGTGCTCACTTAGCAGGATCATATTTCCAGAAGTTTGGCATCAGTAGTTTAGTACATTCCCGTTTTTTATTATGAAACACATGAGGTGTATTCCTTAAAAACGAAAGCTGCGAATCACCCCAATCTTATTATTGACACTGTATTAGATTTTTCTTGTATAGCTTTAAATTTCAAAGTACAATTCAATTTAGTCATATACACTTATTACACCTGTTTGATAAATGTTCTGTGGATAGCTTTACAAACACAGTCAAATATACAGATTCTTTACCTCAATACTTGCTCGGATGTATGAAAAGTATTTCAAAATTTCCGATTGCTTGGACGCTGTCATTGAACAATTTTAGACGAATTTGATTTTGAGTAAGTTAATTCCACGGTTCTCAGATATTCATTTTCCCAGCCCACCGTTATTTTCTTGATTCCGCAGAGAAAAAAAGAAAAATCTTGGAAAGTATCACAATCATTTATTACAAAATCACTGTTTTATACAAAGCAGTATTTCGGGCAATATTCGCTGCATTGTCCGTGTCACCAAGAGCCTGTTGTGTTACATTGGGAATTGATTCAGCTTTACGAATTCATCTTTACACTTCGCTCTTAGGTTCCTTTTGGCAATTCTACTTGAGCTTTAGAATTCCACTACAATTTATCTTTTTTATGCAGCACTAACATCCTTTAAGGCAGATTGCAATCTGTCATTTGGACTAACTTTCATGCGGACCTATAATTTCCGGCAGAAAAAAAGGCACTTTGTGTAGTACATTTGTCTGGGCGTTTCGTGTAGTACACATGCGCGCGCGAAATCAGGGCACCCTGAAAAATTTATGAGGTCATCTGAATAACTTGTTCCCTGCTGCCATAGATGGAGTTATATATGTGAGGGGCCATCACTTAGAGTTCCCAACCTTGAAATGCCATCTACTGAAAATTTCAGAACAATAACAAACCCAAAAGAACAATACAAAACAAATGCAACTCTAAGCCCTAACACCAAACCAGGGGCATGTGAAGTACTCAAAATACATTTCACGGAAATGAAGACGCAGACCAGAGAATGAAATGAAAGGCCACACTAGAGTTAGAGTTGTTTCCGGCCTTTCGATTAAATTCACATAACTTCGGTAATCGTTACACAGCGTAATTTTGCCGCATTGTTCAGAACATGCAAAGCTATAGTGTATTGTCATACCTGCCAACCCTCCCCAATTTTAATCGTGCCGTGTTCCAGTTTATCTTCCCAAATGTTTCGGCATGTCACCCTGAACAGGCAGAAACTTCGGGCCACGAGAAAAAAACTTGGGTGCAGCACGTCCATTTGCAAAGGAGAAAAAAACACTTCCGCGCCTTCATGTGGTATCACACGTAAACGCAACAGTGCGAACATCGCACTAAACCAAGGAAACGTGCTTTCACGATGCTAACGCTGTTTGCGGTACATGGTTGGCTGCACTTCAACATCCACCCCCACGTACTGGCAATTTCATTTTGAATAAGGCTCCCATGTGGAGGCCGAAAAGTTTTTCATATCAGCAAAGGGTTGTTATCGGTGTTTTCTTTCTCAGCTATAAGTATGAAGGAGTCGCCAACTTACATTTTTTTTCGTCCATATGTGTTGTGGGAGTGGATCCATCTAGAACTTGCACCGATCCCCAAGTGCCATTCCCAGAAGGTGTAAAACCATACCTATGTGCCTGTATTGATCCGAAGGGTTATTTGGGTTAAAATGCAATCAGGTTGACAGCTGGGAAGTTTGTATACACTCATAATGAAAGAAAAACCGCAAACCTGATAAGACGAAGAAAACAACACCACACAAGCGCTCACTAACCACTAGCACTTTATGAAAGAGCTTTTTTTCGTAATATTTTGTGTTGACCCTGCTGAAATACGTACGTTATAGAGCAGCTACTGTTGTTTAAAAACTACAAATATCCACGCTGAGGACATCATTATGGAAATTCATACCATACATGCAGTAATGAACCGACAGAAATAGTCACTAAGCATTAGGCAAAGTAAGGTATGAAGTCACCTTAACACTTGAGGAAAGGCCTCGCAAATTTACAAGTGAGTCACACTTTTATTCTCTGCAGGCATGGTTGCCACCTTTACATAGAGTATTTGAATAGACGCGGTTTAGTTATGGTACTTTTATAGCGTTGTTTCAACTGAAATCCTTCTTTCTTTCTTGATGTGTCATATGCCGCGGAGTCCTGGTTGTCAGCTCAGGAAACACTGCGTCGAAGAACAACAGTAGTGCTGATAGTCATAGAATAGGTAGCCAGCTAAACGCACACTTTTCGAACAGCCGGGCACCGTTGAGGGTGCGGCACCCGTGTTTACACCTGTCTCCATGGACGTTGGCCGGCCAGGTCTATAAAAATATTCGTCACAATTTCTATGTCGTCAAAAAAAAACATTAAAGCAGCCTGCATTCTGGCTCATATATACCACCAATCTCTAAAGTCGGTTTACTGAATTACACATGGCTGATGCGGAACAACCATTCACCCTGCAATACCACACGCATAAATGACTAATTTCGGTAAATCAGAATAATGAACACACGAAACATGGTGAAAATGACCCGCACTCTGAAAATTACTAGCACCAAATTTACCTTCCCAGGCAAAAAAAGAATGGAGAGACTTGCGCTTGAGAAAAGTGCGTTTAGAAATTTTAGGCTGCATTTTGTGGAATACTTTTCTGCAGCATACACCTTGTGCTTAACCGGATATATTCATACAAGTCCAATCAACTAGACGCAATTACGAAGATGCGCTGCGAGAAAAATTAATATTCTGCGGTGGCTAAATCAAAATGCTCATACCCACAGAATAGCGTAATGATATGAGTTTAACAAAATAAATCAATTAATCATGCAGAGCTATCCAACAATTACATCGGCCAATATTTCGTCGAGCGCACACGATGCAGAAAACAGCATAAACAAAACACTAAACACAGCGTAGAAAGAAAGTCATGAGCGCCGGTATGTGCTACAATGTACGGGTGTGCCCGATCGTTTGCTTTAATCTGACGCAAAGAACGCGAGCACGTCATTTCATTCAATTGCTATCACGGAGAACAGCAAACATGCAGCGAAGCAGCCAGTCAGGAAACGAAACTTTTTTCGAATGCTGCAATTTCAAATATCCCATTTGAAAAGCCCCAGCGAAAAACATACATCCAATGAAAGTGCGGAAGCCATTGCTGGAATATGCTCACCGAGTTCGCTCCCACTGGCGCAGGGTCATTGGTGTAGCATGACGACTTGATGGTCATTAAAAAACGGGCCATGTAGCGCTGCCAGTCACAAACTGGCTCGCCGCAGCCTCGTTACTCACGTTGACAAACAAGTCTTGCAACAGCAACTCTCGCTTCATCGTAGGGGAATCACCGTATTGAAAAGGCTTGAGTGCCGCGAAAACGCGCCCTATGGGCCTGTGTGCGCCAACATTTCTCTATATCCTGTCATGCAACGGAGAAATCAAAGGTCGCCTGCCAAGAAGGTGCGACAAGCGTCTCCTATAGGTTACCCGGCTTTTTATAGGTTAGAATGTAAAGGTTACATGACAATTTTTTTTTAAGTAACCTCTAAATCGCTGTTGTAACCCTTACGCCGCTTTTAACTTCACGCCTGTAACTCTTAGAATAGACTGGGATAAAGAAAATATGAAATTAGTTCCATTGTAAACGTTACACTATAGGATACTTCCGTTTAGAGGTTACATCACAGGTTACCAGGATTAGAGTGTACATTCTCAGCTGGGTAACCCTTAATAGAGGTTTACATTTTCGAAATTTTGTAACCTGTAATTTATAGGGTGTAATAGTAACCTTTATCATAGTACCCTCAATATACGTATACAGGTAGGGGTTACTTACGTATAGGTTACTTTGCACCTTTTATCGTATATACCTCTATATAAGTGGCATCTACCACCGTCCAAAGCCACACACGTTGAAGTGTCCATGTTGCGTTCCACGAGCACTTTCACTGACGCTACTGTGGCAAGCCCCCGAAGAGAAAGGCGCGGTAGACAAACAGTGCATCACTGGAAGACGATATGCTCGACCATGCTCTCCATTGCTCCGTCTGAACTCGGAGAACCCCGCGTGTCTCTTATTCGTCCCTTGAATAAACTGCCGGCCACACGGCTGTGGCTATAACAGAAGTTACTTTTACTATTCCCCAAATTGCCGTGCCAAAAAGATGAGATAGTCATGGTGAGTCATAGGTTGGGTTAGAATTTAAGGTGAGGCAGGTAAAGCATGTCGGGTATCAAATTGAATGATTCAATTAGGGGAATCATCAGGGGCATTTAAATATAGCGTCCTGCTTACGTTTATGAGAGTCAAGTTTAGTCAGATTTGATTAAAAGTGCAAATGATCCTGCTAGGATGTGTGGACTATCAAATTAAATATGGCGTTGAGGGGAACCAGATGGGGCAAATTTAAAATTGCTTTACAGTTATAGTTTTGAGATAGTCGTGGTGAGTCATAGATTGAGTGAAACATCAAAGGGAGGCCACTAGGGCTTGTTGGGTATAACGTAAAGGTCTCGATGGGGGAAATTGCGTGGAATAAATAAAAACTCGTCCACTACTTTTCATCATGATATAGTCGTGGCTAGTCACAGATTGTGTTTAAATTCAAAGTGATGCCGATAGAGTGTGCAGTGGTATCAAAATATTTGTCTCGGTGAAAGAAGGTGGATCGGATGCAACCTTCAGAAACCATGGCACTGAATAATGACCAGTTAAGGAAAAATGACTTATTCAGTGCCCCATAGGATATTTGTGCTGGCGAATTGTTGGCACGCCAGTGTAAAGCATAGTTGCTTCGGCACATTGCAGTACTAAACATCCGTCAAGAAGCATATGTTCCCATGCCACAGCTTAGAAACTATTCGGCTGATATGCCTCCTATGTACGCTAAGAAGTAAGTGCGTTGGCGCAATCATCGAATTCCTCCGATCTCGTGCGCATAGTGCAAATTTCTAAGCAGGGCTCACGGCTGTTGGTGTGCGAACGTGTTGACATTGAATACGCGCCTCTGTACCTCATGCTGAGTCGGTTGTTAAAGAAGGCCCTGAAATACTCCTTTAACTCTGCAGGCCGTAGCCGAACATGCTCATAACAGTAAAATATTTGCCGCCGGATACCAGTATTTCCTACCGCCAAACTGGGACAACTTAATTGATACACCAAGATTTCACGGCCGTTTGCTTGTTTACAAAAACTTCAGCATTTCAGTTTCGCGTGGGTACCGCGATGTGCAATTTTATGGCAAGACCAGGCGTTCTCCGCCACCGCGACGCTTTTATTTCGCTTTCGGCTGAACTTTTTCGCATTCCCGAGCTGCACCATAGTTGTCCGGGTGATTTTTGTCGGCTTCCCGTCGACGACATAAACATAACATGCCTCTAGAGAACAGAAACGCTTGATAGAGATTTAACATGAGGGTGAATAAACAGCGGGTCCAGACGTAGTGTACGACCATACGTATTCCAGCAAATTCTCTAGGTTAGGAAACTTTCCGATTCAGCACGATGACCAATTCGTGGCAGCACTCAAGGGGCACAGGAAGTTTGTGCAGCGAATAGATTCCGCACATGGAGACAATTCTTTGTCGTGCTGCTCTTGACGCGTTTCTTCCATGAGCACTTTGCCCTAACGCTGATTGTTGGTGCAGCCAACAACGGCGTAATCACGCCCGGACGAATAGATTCTACACATAGCAAAGTAAAGGCAACGACGACAACCTGTCCACAGTTTGGAAAATAAACATCAATTGGGGGTGAAAGGTCAGGCGTCCTACTGCCATTGCAAAACGTGCTCTGACAGGCAACCCACGTCAGGACAAAGCGAATGTGGGTTGGCCCGCCGCCTTAGCGGGTTCGGGATAAAATTATGGGCAAAGCTGACACCTCTTCGACGCTTAGAACGTTCCCTTTAGAGCACTGTTGGACTTGTGTCTGCTAACGTAACGAAATGACACCAATTTTCAGTGCCGCCTGGAGGTCTGATTTACATGCGCGGCACGAAGCAACAGCCTGGGAGTACGACGTCGTCTTCTCGCTCCGCAATCAACACAATCCACAGGAAATGCCCGCCAGGTGGTACTTCGACTCATTAGAACATGGCGGCTCTAAAAATAATTATCTATACAAGTGTTTCAAGTGTGCTACAGTGGGCAGCTGGTGGGTGCAAATGTTGACCCTTCCCGACATTAAAAATAGTTTCCCCTATCTCCATCTATATCTTGCCCCTGTGGTTGTTCACCAGCTTTGTTTTAGTGGCTACGTGGGCTTTTTCAGACATTGCGAGCCGCAGGGTGTAGACCAGGCCCCGTTTTAACGATGGCCTGGCCAAATACCAGAAACACGATTGATCACTCTCAAGCACCAGATCGGGGCTTTTGAATATCATAAGGGCATTGGGTACTTCGTCAAGTAGGGCGTTTATTCAACAGCACAGCCGTCTCCGAATACCCGTCCAGAAAACAACGGTAGTCATTATCAGTGCATAAGAATACGAAGTGTTCCTCAAAGTGCTTGATTATGGGAATATTGTGCAAGGGAAATAAATAAATTTCCCCGCTTCGGAGCTTCTCACTTACAATATTGTCATCTTTCAAAGCTCAACTCGCCATTACTAAGTAGAATGTGTTTGCTTCAGCTACACGCGAATCCCGACACGTTAACCAATCATTGAACAGCCCTTCGAGCTTATGACACAACTCCCAAATTTTACTTATGAAGTGACTGCACATAGTAATTTTCGATGGAGTCATTGCCTGGTTTATATGTTCTTCCTCAAACCCTTTTCTTTGATACCAAAATTGCGTTTCTGCTAGCATTCTAGCATCTGCAATGAGTTTGCGCGATTTATCTACTGCTAACTAGTACTGTTAGCTAGATGCCCTTTTTATCTGTCCCACACTATTCTATTCATCTAAACCATCTTTGATACCCCACACACCCTGCCGGCGATATTTTGAATTTTAACCTAATTAATGACCTACCATGACTATCCCATGAGGGTAATGAGGAAGTTTTCAATTGTGCGAAGTGATTGCCTTCATGAAGACTTTCATTATGATACCCAATGCCACGCTGCGGCTTCACTTTGATTTTTAACCCAATTGATGACTCCCCATGACTAGTCATGAATATGACATGGATGAATGTTTTGTCTCACGTGATTTTTCTCATTGAAACCTTCAATTTTTTACCCCACACGCCCAAGTGCCCATAACTTTGAATGTAAACCATATCATGACTACCATCACTATGTCACGATTATAACTTGGAAGCTTTTTTCTATCCCACGCGAATACCCTCATCGAGATCTTCAATTCGATACTCCACACACACTTGTGACATCCCAATGAATATTTACCATTTTATGACTCACTTTGACTATGTCATGATTACTACCATGATGTAATTTTTAATGGTCCAACGTAATTTACCTATTTGAAACCTTTATTTGAGACCCCACACGCCTACGGGTCATCATTCTGAATTCCTACCTTTAATATAACTCACCACAAATAGTGCTCATTGTGACTACAAAGCATTTTTTGTTTATCCCACGTGATTTACCTCATCAAGCTGTTCACGTTTATGGCCCACATGCCTAACGGCACATCACTTTGAATTTTAACCCAATCTGTGACTATCCATGACGCCAGTGTTCCAGCACTATCCAGGGACCCAGCACACAATCGAGGCTGGAACCCCTCTGTCATGAACACGAACACGGAGCCTACATCTCGAGTTTGCTATCTAATATATGCGTACAATTACCAGCAAGCAGCGCAGATGATTCTGGCAGTCAGGTATGGCCGTTGTAAATATGAACAAAAATTGCTTCACACCTCACAGGAGATACAGTATTTTGCCGTACCGAAGGCAAGAGTTTGAGCTCACGAATTTGCACCGGTAATCTTTTTACCACGCCTGAAATTTAAAATTGTGAATGGTTATAAAATTTGAGTCCATCTGAGCCCGGGTAAATTCTTAGCCCGAGAGAGTTGAGTCCGATTGACGAGGGTCCCGCTGCAGTCGCCCAACTTTGGGACCCTCGTCTGCACACTACTGACTGTGAACTTTGTTATTTTGAACGAATAATAAACTGAAACTGAAACTGAAACGGAAACTTCTGAAATTAATTTTGTGTTTTCATGTCATTTCGAGTTCTGAATTCCTTTTGAGTTGTGAGTACATTTTTTTGTTTGAGTACATTCTGAGTTTGAGTACAGTTTGAGTTCTGAGTACATTTTCAGTTCTGAGTACATTTTGAGTTGTGAGTTCATTCTAAGTTTAAGTACATTTCAATTTTTGAGTACAGTACATTTTGAGTTTTGAGTACATGTTGAGTTTTGAGTAAATCATGAGCTTGGGCACAGTTGAGTCTGAGTACATTTTGGAGTTTTGAGTACATTTTGAGTTTGCGTGCTTTGAGTTCCGACTACATTTTGAGTTTTGAGTCCAAGGGTGTTCTCAGTTTTGCGCTCACTATAAGTTTCAGTGAGCGCAGATGTGCTGCTCAGCAATGAGTCTTAGTTTGAGTGAGGAGCGATTCGAAAATAAATTTTTGAGTGAGTTTGAGTGAGCCGCGCCCAATTTTCCATGGTATGTACTCGCCAGCAAAACGCGTAGCAGGCTGATTGCAGCTAGCATGATGCCCTTCAACGATCGTCCTGCCCAGTGGCGATGCAGCATGAATAGCACCTCAATATAAACGACCGGCACCGCTTCTTGATCAAGCACTTTTATTAAACTTAGGCCACACTCTCACACTATCTCGAAGAAGTGTGCATGCGTGCAGTTTACTGAGGTTTCGTCGAAATGGTGCAGCATTTGTCGGATGCTGTGTGCTCCGTTCGAATATCTTTTAAACCCCTCTGTACCTTGCGTCAGTTCTGTGGATGATTAGTCTAAACAATACTTTACTTTCAACTTCTGCGAAATTGGTCAGCCCGAACTTAGCCTACTTTACGTCGAGGCTGGATTTTCTCCGCATAATATGTGTGGGATGCTTTCCCCATTCTACCCTTTCCGAAGTATCAATTATACGCAGCTGTGTGTATCAGCACCAAAGGCTTTTATTTATGATAAAGGTTAGTGCTAGATTAAGACTATGAAAAGATGAAGGTGGTAGAAGGGATGAGACCGAGGAGTTTTGTTCACGTGGAATAAATTGGAATAAATTCAACATTGTGCACGTTCAAGTTGCTTATACGATAAAGGAAAGAGAAAATAAATAAGGCGTTACTACCAACTAGGCAAAACAGCGCAATAACCGACCTTGCAATGATTCTGGAATAACAGGTCATGCGGCTTTTTTTTCATTGTCCTTTAGAAACGAGTGTCGTGCTTCTACGCTGAGGGACCAACAGGCGTCAATGTAGCTGACGGAACGCCCTGTTATGTAAGTAAAATGTCGTTTTTGAGAAAAAGCCTTTAACTGCATATTCACAAATTTAACAGAAAGCTTTTTTATCCACTTTTATTTACATCACAACTTTTTGTAGTGCTCACATAGACTGCACTAGAACTCCAATTATTCCACTTTATCGGTACCATGAAAACGCGTCGTAACATGCGGGTGTCAAAAAATATGAACAAAAAACACGCCTAGAAATACTCGCCATAACTTTTGCAAGACTCCTTCTCCCCGCACGGGGCACCTTGAGCAATCTTGGTGACGGTACTGGCGATACCGCGGACCCCGAGCCCCCAAACATAAGCTGGATCCAACCGTGGTGATGTGTTTTTAAGGTGAAGGGTAGAAACCTCTAACGGTGGCCGTCGGAGCCCAGGTCAAGCTCCGGCGGATGGGCTCCCTGTCTGTTTACCAGGCAGGGAGCTCCGGGACCTCCTCAGCTATCAGGGTAAGGTTGTGGAAGAAAGTACCCCCGTCTCCCTGCTTTTATACTATGCTTTATGGTATTGTCTAAAACCCCCCCCAACCGTGATCGGTCCCTGAAAAGGGGCCGCACCGAAGTATCCTTTCCTCCGTTGCCGTCGTTAACCTTTCCTGAACCGGACCATTTTTCTAGATTTCTTGTGATGGAATCCCTCAATCCAACCCACCCTCTTGCATCTCAGTCAGTCTTCTTGATCGCCAAGTATCTTGAAGCCATAGTAGGAAAATCGTATAAATGCAAGAAACAAAGGTCTGGTGAACTCTTAATTGAAATAAATGACAAGCAGCAGTCTGCAAAGCTTCTAGCACAGACTAGACTGGCTGATCTTGACATCCGGGTCACACCCCATCGGAGCCTCAACAGCTCGCAGGGTGTGATATCCGAGACAGACCTCCTGAACGAAACCGATGCGGATCTTCTTGCCGGCTTGAAGGATCAGGGCGTCACTGCCGTGAGACGCATCACCATCCGCAGAGACGACAAGGAGATTCCCACCAAACACATTATCTTGACTTTCGACCGCGCAATTCTTCCACAATACATAAATGCAGGTTTTATCCGTTGCTCCATCCGTCCGTACATCCCGAACCCGCGGCGCTGTTTTAAGTGCCAGCGGTTCGGGCATGGTACGAACTCTTGCCGTGGCCGAACGACGTGTGCAAAGTGCGCGGCGCACGATCATCCGAGCGAGAACTGCTCAGCCGAAACTCTCACTTGTGTAAACTGCGGGGGGCCGCATGCGGCATACTCCCGCAAGTGCGAAAAATTTCAACTAGAAAAGAAAATCATCAACAAGAAAGAGGTTCGCCTCTTTCCCCCTGGGGAGGTACGCCGACGCGGCTCGCCGGGGGGCGGAGCGGCGTCTCGTTTCCACAGGGACCCAGTTCAGCGAGTCTGACCTGGTCCCTCGCCCGCCCCCCCCTGGGTTGCCTCTGGCAGCCCAACCCGCCACCACGCCGCTTGCTGAGGCAGCAGCGGTTGTGGTGGCAACCTCTTCCGTCGGGACCGGTGCCGCTCCCGCCTCTGTCTCCCCGCCCTCCAGTGCGTTGGAGGGTACAGAGGTGATGGACACCACGGGCCCCGCACCGGTTCCCACCGCCACCGCACCGCCTGTGCCACCTCTGGCGCCCCGGACGCCCTCGGCGGTGGCGGCTCAAACGAAGGGCTCCCGAGGGGGGGCCAAGTCCAGGGGGCCCGGTCCGTCGGGCACCCCTCGGACATCCGACGACGAGATGGATGTCGGGCCGTTCCTGCCTGCAACGCAGCGCAAGGAACGCGTCCCGACGCCAAACCCTCCCGACAAGCCAAAAAAGGCGAGAGTCACAGCCCCGAAAGACGACACATAAACAAACACACACACTCCAGTAGCTCTCACACTAAATAATGGGAAGAGAAAACATAATTCAATGGAACTGTAGAGGCCTTCTTAAAAATCTTGACGATGTATACGAAATACTGCATGCTAATCAGCCAAGTGTGATGTGTCTTCAGGAGACGCATTTGAATTCCAAGCACACAAATTTCTTAAATAGGTACATGGTCTTCAGAAAGGACAGGGATGGCTGCACACACTCTTCGGGCGGTGTAGCCATAATAGCCCGGAAATCCCTAGCATGCCACCCTGTCGCTCTCAACACCGTCCTTGAAGCTGTAGCAATACGCACAATAATTTTTAATAGGTTGATAACGGTATGCTCCATATACATTCCTCCTGATGTCACACTTTTGAGCTCTGACTTCGAGGCGCTGGTCGACCAGCTGCCCGAACCGTACATCCTAACAGGCGACCTTAATGCACACAACTCTCTTTGGGGCTCCTCCAGAACGGATGCCCGAGGTCGCCTGTTGGAGAAGTTTCTTACATCCTCCGGAGCATGCCTTTTCAACAAAAAACAGCCTACATATCATAACTTAGGACACAATACATACTCTCATCTTGACTTGGCTATTGGTTCCGCAGTTCTCTTTCCATGTCTTGAGTGGGGTGTGGGCATGGACCCATATGGTAGTGACCATTTCCCCACTTCATTAACGTATATAGGTATAGGCCCGAGCAGTCCATCTTCCCATAACAGGTTTAATGAATCCAAAGCAAACTGGAGTACATTCACAGAAACATCTAAACTACACCACACAACCATAAAACACCTACACGTGGAGGAAGCCGCCCAACTCGTCACGGCGCACATCCTCGACGCCGCCGAAAAGTCCATTCCCCAGGCCTCCAGTGGGTCCCGCAGCCCAAGGAGGCCCTGGTGGAACGAGGACTGCAGGCGGGCGCGAGAGGCCCAGAACAAGGCGTGGGGTGTCCTTCGCCGGTACCCCACGTTAGATAACATCATTTCTTTTAAACGGGCAAAGGCTTTTGGAAAGCGAGTGCGTCGTGAGGCGAAAAGGGAGAGTTGGCGCACCTTCCTCACTTCCATCAACTCGTACACTGACACACATAAAGTCTGGACACGAATACGAAAACTAAAAGGACAACAGACACACAGCCTGCCCCTGGTTAGTACAACAGGGGACACACTGGAAGACCAGGCTAACACACTTGCACAACACTTTGAACATGTGTCCAGTTCAGCACACTACACAAACACTTTCATGAAACACAAAACATCTGTAGAAAAGAAGTCCCTGCGTGATAACAACAAGTCGCACACTTCTTACAATTCTCCTTTTTCAATTCATGAGCTGAAGGTTGCTCTGAGCACATGTAAGCCTTCAGCTCCAGGTGCAGACAAAATCACATACACCATGATACAACACCTACACCCAGACACTCTTGAAACACTCCTACATCTATACAACAACATATGGCTTTCGGGGCACATCCCTCGCTCTTGGAGGGAGGCTATAGTAGTGGCTTTCCTGAAGGAAGGAAAGGACCCTTCCTCTCCCGCCAGTTATCGCCCCATTGCCCTGACAAGCTGTCTGTGCAAGCTCCTCGAGAAGATGATAAACAGGAGACTCGTGTACTTCTTAGAGTACAACGGTCTTCTCGAGAGCTGCCAGGCGGGCTTTAGGGCGGGGCGATCTACGAATGATCAACTCGTTGCGTTAGAGTCATATATTAAAGATGCTTTCCTGCATAAGCAGTACTGTATGACAGTATTCTTTGATCTCGAAAAGGCGTACGACACTGCTTGGCGGTACGGCATCCTCAGCGATTTGAAGTCCTTTGGTATGTCGGGTAACATGTGGAACACGCTTGCCAGTTACCTCTCTGAAAGAACGTTTCGCGTGCGAGTTGGAACTGCACTCTCTAGAGTTCATGTGCAGGAAAACGGTGTTCCGCAAGGTGGAGTTTTGAGTTGCACGTTGTTTATTGTAAAAATGAACTCTCTTCGGAAGGCTCTGCCACCAACCATTTCCTGCTCAATCTATGTAGACGACGTGCAATTATCCTTTAAGTCTTGTAACCTGTCTATCTGCGAGCGCCAAGTCCAGCTTGGTGTTAACAAGCTAGCTGGCTGGGCAGATAGCAACGGTTTTAAATTTAATCCAGTGAAGTGTACTTGTGTTTTGTTTTCGAAAAGGCGCGGCATTCGGCCGGATCCAGACATCAAACTCAATGGTGTCTCAATTCCAGTCAGAAATGAACACAAGTTTTTAGGTGTAGTCCTTGACGAAAAGCTCTCGTTCATTCAACACATAAAACAACTTAAACATAAATGCTTAAAGGCCATGAATATACTCAAGGTTCTCTCCCACTCTTCATATGGGGCTGACAAACAGCTTCTGTTGCGTGTTTTTACCAGCTTGATAGGCTCACGATTGGACTATGTCAGCGTTGTCTATGGGTCAGCCACTAAAACATCCCTCAGAATGCTGGACCCTGTGCTTCATCTAGGGCTCCGCTTGTCCTGTGGTGCCTTTCGGACTAGTCCAGTCGAAAGCCTGTATGTAGAGTGCAACAAATGGAACCTACAACGTCAGCGAGCATACACAGACCTTCTTTATGCTTTTAAAATTTCATCCATGCCTCACCATCCTTTTAAATCAGTTTTTCATGATACCTCCATGACTGAACTCCTTTTAAGTCGACCATCTTTCTCTGCGCCCTTCTCTTACAGAGTTAGAGAGGAAGCGTCAGAGCTTGTTGTCTCCTTTTTAGATACCATCCAAAGTTCTGTAACAGATCTCATAGCACCATGGCATCTCCGCCCTGTCTCATGCGACACATCATTCACACATGTAGATAAAAACCGAGCTCCCACATGTGCAATTCTGCAGCATTTCTTGTATTTGCAGCAGAAGTATGAGTGCTCTGAATTTTATACGGATGCCTCTAAGACTTCCACCTCTGTGTCCTGCGCGGCGCATGGGCCCGGCCTTAGTGTCACCAAAACTCTGAATAGTCATACTAGTATATTTACGGCAGAGGCTTACGGTGTACTTCTTGTTGTCAATCATATACTTCAAAGTCACATCCCACAATCCATTATATATACAGACTCCCTCAGTGTCGTGCGGGCGTTGTCGTCAACAAAGTCTTCCAAAAATCACGTTGTAAATCTAATAGTCAAGGGTATTATGTCGGTGTATGTACGCAAGTTTGAACTGGTTCTTTGCTGGGTCCCTGGCCACAGTGGTATAGCCGGGAACGAAGCAGCGGACCGAATGGCTGCTGCTGCTACACTCTCGAATACAGTAGACATAACCACATTACCCTACACCGACGTGAAACCAGACATCAGACAACAACTTCGCAAAACATGGCAAACACACTGGACTGAACAAACAGACAACAAGTTACACGTAATAAAACCACACTTGGGACCATACACCACCGACACACGTAATAGATACACTGAAGTCGCCTTGGCTAGATTACGGATAGGGCACACTCATGCAACGCACTCGCACCTTCTCACGGGGTCTCCAAGACCTCTGTGCAGCAGGTGCGGAGAGGCCCTATCCGTGATCCACATCCTCATACAATGTAAGGCACTCGACATTACACGACGAAAACACTTCCCACAACTACACACACGACATATTCCACCACACCCGTCATACTTCTTAGGAGATGAAGCCATGTTCTCTGTTCAGCGAACCTTAAGGTTCCTATCTGAAGTTCATTTCTTACAGCTCATCTCTTATCACCCATAGTTTTACCCCTGGTCCTATACACCAGCCACCTTATTTAATTTTTAACCACTCTTGTTCTTCACCCTGGCCCTTTACACCAGACGTGCTCATTGTTTTTAACGGATTTTATTTCGTGTTCTCTCCTATCAAATCACTTTGTGTTTGGCGCTCTTTGCCCATGTCGGCCTTGCGCCAATAAAATCAATCCATCATCATCATCATCAAGACTCCTTCTATTTGAAGTACAGTGCTTTACAGGCCCATAAACGCAAATTTCTAAAGAAAGTTTTGGCCAGAGTAATATTACAGTACCGGTTCCAATCCAGCTGCATAAAAACAAACGTCTTTTCGCAGTGCGCTGACAAAATTCCCACCATCCAGTGGGAATCATTGAACACACGATGCCGAGAAGCACACGTGGAAGCCTAGGCCGGTCAGAATAAGCTAGTCGGCGATTCACTGCTGAGTTGAGAAAAAAGAACACATGCACACTGCTCCTGCCACACCCGCACCCTAAGCGTAGATGCAAGCGAGCAAAGGGGAAAGGGTTTGTGCAAAGGAAGTGGTAGCGGCTGGGGCTGAGAGTGACGAAATGGGAGACGGAGGAGAAAGCTATGCCTGAGAGAACCGAAGTGGAGGCCTCAAAGTGCGGGGAAGGAAACCGCGGCACTTCAATTTTGTCCACGGGCCAGTGGTCCCTTTTTGCATGGGTAGTCAGATAACGCGGGGATGCATAAAATTGCTTCGGATAGCCGAGGTTTTGAATGTAATGTATCTACGGTAATTACGCCGGTAATTGACTGTTCCGTCGTAAAACTTGGATCACACATAAAACGGGGGTTCCACTGCGTTCGCGAAACATCTACAATATCCTACACAATGTCAGTTTTCGTGCGCAACATAAGTTTCACTGCTGCTGACACTGCTTCTTTTTTTCATTTTTTAGCGTGGCGATACTGGGAAAAATGGAACTTGCCATGACGGGGTCTGCATAACTAAATAAAAATAACCCATGGGTTTTCGTCAGCAGATATGGACAAGGCACTTTTACGGGACTTGCTTATCTGTATTGATATTCAGGCCGGTTATCAATCACAATAAAGTATTATTTCTTTTTTTATTGTGATCACTTACTGCTAACAAAAATGTTTTCAATGAAGCATGCGATTTTTGATACCCACTGAAATTGTTCATGTCTAGATAAGAATTTAGGATTTAGGATTTGGATTTGTTATTGATAATGATACTGGATTTTTGTTGTTTATTTTTTTTGTGCTGCCAGGTTGTTCATTGTGGTTCCCATCGTCAGCATTTGTACATTACTGTCTATGATGTTTATGCGCAAGTGCGCAAAGAACAAGTCTTTAAATTCCAAATTGGCTCTTTTACGTTTTTCAAAATCCGCTCAGATGGGAGCGTGAAAAATAACGAGAAAATTGGACATTTTTAGCACGCATTGGCAGACTATACTCGATGAAGATGACAATTTGTGTTCTTTAATAAAATGCCCAAAGTGTAAAGTGTACCTCCGCCCCTATAGTTGCTTCAACATGGTAAAAAGCCCTGCAAAATAAGAGCATAGTTAAGAATTCCTTAACTGTGCACGTTTACACCTGGCAGCCTTGTAGCTAACTACAGAAAATTGGTCATGGTGAGCCGAGTTTGCAAACGCATGTCTGGGTAGATGCCCATCATATTTCGAAATGGTCTTCATGGAGGCGCCGAGGAAACTGGATAAAATGGTCTCACTAGCGATGTTACACTTTCTTCTGTTATGTCCACAGTTTAAGCACTGCTTTCTTCCCTTTGTTTTACAAATTTACGTTTCACAACCGTTATTTCCTCAGCCATAGCAGACAGGTAGCGAGATTTTTTTGTGAGGTGTTGATGATTTAAAGGCCAACTGAACTAAAATTTTCGACAATCTAAAAATAACGTCCCATAATAGTACACAGGAAAAGAGTGCAAAATGAACAATACTACGTTTCAAACATTAACGCGAGCGATGGAAATGGCTCCCGACATTAGAGTTTTGGGAACAGACAATGAATAGAAACGGCTGCCATTAGCATTCTTCAGACGTGGCGAATGTGAGAGAACGGAAGCGGCCGTGCTAGAACAGGCACACACTCAGAGCCGCCTTAAAATGCGGGGGGTAGCGTCAGGTTTCACGCCGTTATTTCCTCAGAAGAACTCCCACTCACGTTTCGCCAGGAAAATGGGGCTAGGCGTAACTCCGACATCACGTTGATATCAATCGAAATGAAGTAGGCCTAAGGACGGTCCTTTCTGCATCAGAATAACTGCATGATCGAGTAGGTATCTTTGGCATTACGAGTAAAAAGGGGGCCCTGATTTACAAAGCTAGTTGCTCGTACGATAGCTACAAGCAGCTGTGATTAGCCTGTGCCTCGCCGATGACATCGCTCCCCTTGATAAAATACACCGCACGCGTGCGGAGATCAATAACTTTTTACTGTACAATACGTGCAAGCAGCTTCGTGGATATCAGCCCAGTATTTTACGACTTGCTGCACATCTAGAAACAATTTTAAAAGGTATCTAAACCATAAGCCACCTTCTACAGCTACATTGTGCACTAGAAAACAACAGTTACCATCGACCTCTGTTTTTTACTTCCTCCCGAGAGATGTGCTGTTGAAAATATTTTAATTTCAAGTAAACCAAATCTAGCGCTCTACAAAAGTAGGTACTTCATTCTGGAATGGAAAAAAATCCAGTTTATTGGTTTGTGAGAGGAGCAGTTTTTTTAGCTTTAGCACTTCCCAAAAACGACGGCCGATATTTATGCCCATGTATTTGTAACCACGATAATGTCTGATTTCGGTTCACTTATCGAGTGAGGCAAAAGTCGCACAATGTTTATCACCACGTGCAAGACAACTCCACTGAGGTCATCAACTTTTAAGAAGGTCTAAGTGATGGAGGTGGTGTTCGGCCAGCCCAAATATGGCAAAAAGTGGATGGGTACGTGCAAAAGGCCTAGAATTAAAAAAACATTCTTTTTTCTGTGATCGAAGTGATAGGAATGACACATGTAAGGCAAGTGTGCGTGTCGCATAATTTGTTTTTAGTAGAAATATTACTTTCAGGTAAAAAGAGTTTTGCTAGTTGCAGAATGTTTACAAGCACGTTAATACTTCTTAGGCTTTTAATCTCTTTTATTGCACTGAAGCAAAAAACCGGATACGGCTGCCTATGTGGTAGTTTTAAAAATGTGAAGGCGACCTTAGTACAGCGAAGTGGTGTGGGAGAGAAACCACGGCCGAACGCGTCTCTCTGCCCAATGGAGCGCGGTGCAAGTCGCCGGAGGAGCAGGAGCTTCACGGGACAGGTTCAAATATCTTCTTCACAGCCGCTCGGAACTTGTTTCGGCGACTCTTCGCAAGGTGCAAATGCCGTCTGCACGGAGCTACTTTGAACGACGGTACCTAGTGCGCTGCGTGTTTACGAAGCTTAGGATTTCGGCATGGTGATTTTAGGAGCATCTATAACTTAGTTGGACCAAATTGCAACAAAGCAAACTTGAGTGCACTGGACCTTTAAGGCTGTTCTATGGTAAATGTGGCTAAAGTCCATGTGCTGCGCAGCAGGATTTGCACGTGCAATTTCACTGCAATCTCCTTGATTTGTTTGCAACCCGGCTGGAAATTGCAGCACAATTCTCAAAACTTCTTTCTTCGTTCCTCGCGCAGCATTATTAATTCAGGCACAGTAGAAGGTCCAGCTGGCACAGCACCAGGATATTCTCAGCTACTTTCCGCGCATGCCGGGCATCATACGTTTTCTTCATCTTGCCCTTCTCGTGCCAATTTAAAGTACAAGAGGAAGCACAGGGTAAACTTTGGGGCGTTTCCGTTGTTTGACGATGTGTATCCCTGAAAGAAGTTGTGAGAGCCTTCTTCGGTCTACCGGAACAGCAGGACTAGCCACGCAGCACAGCAAGTCCGAATCTTGACCGGCCAACCTTCGGCTGTTCTCCGGAATGCTGGGCCATCGGTAATAAACTGGCCAGCGTTGAACATAAGATGAATGGTTTGAATACGGCCATCATCCTCTGCGCACGTTTTCGTCAGCCAATGTTCTTAAGTTGGTCAGCTTTCACTCGTTATTTGTCAACACGGTTCATCTCGGGGAGAGGTACTCAGAAGTTATTGGCGGAATAAACACCAGTGATTAACGGCGCTAGCTCCAGCAACGTTTACTAAAAATACAGGCGGCAGGATTCCCACCGCCGAGTACTCGCTTGTTGCTTGAAAGCGGGTTTACAAAAGAAGATTAGCTTGTGCACGGCCACCCGGCGACCGCTTTTTTTTCCGCTTGCAGGGGAACACATGATGAATGGCTGTTGTCCAGTTCTAGAGTACTCGTGTTTCGTAGGCAGCCGTTGTTCAAAAGTTGTTTTGGAAACGTACGTTATCCGGTCCGCTTATGAATCTGCACTCTATTCCTCTTCGAAAGGTGAACGGCTGATGTCTGTCGCAGGTCTAGCACAGCCCATGCCCAGTCACCGGAAATCCGAAGGTCCTGCGTGGACACTCGCCCAGCCACCGAACAGTGCGCTGTGTGAACATGTGCACTCATGGACAAATTAACGAGGACACAAAAATATTAACCGAATACGCTAAATGAAAGATGATGGGTAGTGAAGGTAAAATAATGGCTTGCCAGTGGTATATTTAGAAAGGCACATTTTCTACCTTGTGTTGTGACATGTGTTCGGGCTTTGTGGATAAAAACCTGCTAGCCACTTTGGAAACACATGAGGTTAAGGATAAGGTGAAATGCTGCTGCAAACAATCGACGAACGGCTGCGTTTTCCAGTGCCCGGACAAAGAAAGTTCGGTAAGTTCATTATTGCTGGCCATTTTTTTGCGCGAATAAGGTTCGGTGCAGAAACGTGTTACGGCTCGATTTCTCGCATACGGTTCAGTCTCACGGTGTGGTTCGCGGAAGCTAAATTCAATTTACTGATCCTGATGGCGCTCGACATGTCTAGTGTTGCTGATGGACAAGTGGTAGGCATAGTGGATAGGGCTAGGAACTCTGAACTAATTGCCAGTGCTCTTGATGAAGTCGTGAGGAATGCAGGCTTTTATCGCACGAGCTCTGTTTATTGATGCGGCTGGGCGGATTCACCGCACTATGGAGTGGCTTCGATAGCTGGGCCACTTTGAACAAGGCAAAATACAATATGCGACTGCTCAACTTATCGGAGCCAAAACTTTCCTTGAGAAAAAAGGAAACACGGGAATAGTTTTAAAATCTGAGCTTGAAAATAAAAGCGTTTTCCCATTTTCATTTTTATCTGATTCCTGGCCGAAAACATTTCCTAATACTTTCTCTAGTTTTGTTTCTTTGGAAACGATTTCTTTTCTTTAAACAATTTGTAGTTCAGGAGCACCTCGGCTGAACGCACGAAAGTTGTGCGCTCTCACCTGGAGTGGGGTGCGGCTCACGGTGTTCTCCTGGGGTGCCTTCGCTATATGACAGGCCGGGGAGTTTTTTTTCTTTTCTCCGCAACGTGGAGGGGTCTATTTTCCGTCTGGTGCCACAAAAAAGCAGGCATCGCTGCCTACTCGCAAGTGCATGCTCAGTTTGGTAGGGCGTTTTCACAGTAATGAACGTTCGTGTTCGAGTGATGTCCTTGAACGGGGAATATGTAGTCGGTCACTCAAACTCCTTGCGCACTCAAAACACAACAGAACCCCCAAAACTCTATGTACAGGTTCACGCTTAGAAAAGGTTGGTACACAGCGCCGGCGAACAGGAAATGCAAGAAATCAGCCCCGAAGTTGACCGGCGACAGCAAATAGGACAGCCATGGCCGTATTGACATTTTTTAGCCATGCGATGGGTGCAGAATGAGAAAATTTGCAGACACTTCGTTGGTTTTTCCGCGTCTTTCACAGTGATTTGCGCGTCCATTGCTTCACGCGCACGTGTAATATTTAGCTTAGGTAATCCTGGCAGTGTAATCTAAACGCCGTGCAGGTTTCCTTCCACTCCTGCAAGGGTGTTGTAGGGTCCCTTTAAAGCAATATACATTGCACAATAGCCGTGTAAATATCTGTAGGTGCCTCGAACCGCCTTTCTTAGTTTGGTGACAGTGTGAGCTGTGCAGAGTTGTAACTTGTCTTTCTTTTCTTTTTGTTTTCTGCTGCAGGTGCTCCTGAGCATGGCAGCTGTGTTTTCCATTGGAACTCTGTGCATGACCACAGTAGCGGTTACATCAAAAGAAAGCAGCATCAGTGTGGGAGCAGCAATTGAGGAAATAAATCTGCACCACATTTTGTGATCAACAGCCTTTCTCAGTTGTTGACTTTAATTGTTTACTTCAAAGAACGAATGATTGCTGTTACGAGGTCATATATTCTCACTTGGCTGTAGAAACGACTATACCCATTCCAGGGCTGGATGAAAGCTGCAGCACCACAATTTTAATGCCTCTTGCAGTGGAACGGACGGACTAGTACGTTGCATGGCTAAAGTTCAACTATGGCTGAGCGGCTCTGGTTCAACAGCTGGCCCCCCTGAAAGGATCAATAGCCGTCGTCTATAAAAGTTGAACGGCCGTGGGTAGTTACAGGTTGAACTGCCGCCGGTCAATATAAGAACGGCAAGACGACGGCAAGGTCTGGCGGCCGAAGGGCGGTTGTAGGCCCCTTGGCGATGCTTTGGTCAAAGGTGAGCACCTCTTCAGCTTGCACCAGGGAACTTTCCGCACATGGCCAAGGCCCACTTTTGAGTATGCGCTTTGCACTCAGATGGAGCAATGGCCGAGCAGAAATTATCCGGCCAGAGATGGACAGCTCATGCGTAGCCGTACATGCTTGTGCTGCTTGGGTAGTGTCTGCAAAACCTTCCTATAATCGTATACCCCTTCAGCTGGCACAGGAACAAGCTTAGGAACTGAGACCAGTTTTTTTTCGGCCAGGTCAGGATGGTCACAAAGTGCTCGAATCGCTGGATGTAAGTGTCCTGCTCGTGGCGGCCCTCGTCAAATAAAATATTGAGCCCTGGTCCTCGTTAGTACGAAGGGGCAATCTGCAGGAGCTTCGTGAGCTCCGTCAGAGCTGGAGGTTTGGCTCACTGCCACTCCAGCCTACGGCGGAGCTCCAGGCTGGAGCGGCAGTGAGCCAAGCTCCAGCTCTAGAAGCACTCGCTTGATTTTTAGTCACGCCATCACCCGGTCATTGTAATCTGGATCTCCCGCTCTCGCATCCCAGTCGACATGCGCACTTGCTGCACCTTCAACTGCCAGTTTTACTGCCCGATTGACCGCGTTCTTCTGGCTCAAATGGTGTAGTTTAGGGCCGCGGAGTCCAAGCTTCTTGCCAACAGCCATATGCCTTCTGAGATCTATTTCGCCTCGTCACACACGTGTTACACAGGGGCAATATAGAAATAATGAGATAATGAAGTACTCCAGTCGCGATCGCCAACGGGATACAATCGCTCGCGGGTGAAGAGCAAGAGACGGATACTAGGTGCCCCTATTGGGTGAACACCCATTTACGAGTACAAGACAGTTGATGGGTGAGACGTGGCACCCAAAACGCTGAAAACCAGCACACAAGTTATACGTGGCGCACAAAATTCGCCTAGACACGCCATGTGGTTCCTCCCCAGGAGACATAGGATGCAGTGTATGCGCGAGGTGTTGTGGAACAACACTTGAGGTATTGTTCTGGCGTGGCGTCGCTTCGTTTATGGTCGCTGATAGCGAATTGCTGGGCTGAGGGCTCCGTGATGGTGCGCAATCAGCGGGACGCTCCGCCCGGCCTCGATGTGAGGCCAGGCGGAGCGCACACTGCGAGAGCCGCCAACGTCGCCAGCACGCGCATATCCTCGCACCCTTTTCTTTCTCGCTTGTGACCCACAGCCTTGCCGAAGGGCCAATGCTGACGATGACGGCAACCCACATGCACCTTCCCCTGTGTTTATTTTCGTGATGATGATGGTGGGTGCACCTTACTAATCGCAATACTATAATAATACGAAGTAGGGGAGCACACCATGGTATATTTATTCGACCGAGTCTTCTTTTAAATAGTGTGTTCTGTTTCTACCGCCTGGTTGCGTCCGAGCACGTGTATTTATTTCCCTCCTGGTGAACGGAGTCTGTCGTTAGGGCTTTGTGGTAGAGTTCTTTATACCGGCGCAGAAGGCCTGGGGTTGAGCCCTAGTGGGTTCGACTTTCATTTTTTTTATCGGATTTCTTTTATCTTATAAACTCGGTTCGACGTGTTGGTTTCAAAAACAATGGTGATCTGGTACGTTTAAGGTCGCTTTAGGCTCGGGGCTACGCCTTTGGCACCCCTTATATAGGATTCTCCATCACGCGATGACATATGTAACATGGGAGCTGCACAACTTAGCGTTCGGAAATACATCTGCCGGGTATCTTATTTGTATCCAAGTGAAGCACTTTTTTCTTTCACTTAATCATATCTGCCGATCAAGCCATCGTATTTGAACGGGAAACGGAGTGGCGCTCCAATTGTGCCCCAGAGTGTTTATTTGTTTTTTGGAAGTTTTCTTATTCAAATAGATATTTCTTCTAATCAGAACACAAGAGATAAATTAGCCGAAAGCAAGCACTTCGGCCTTCCATTCCATAATTTTCGTTTAGGAACGTCATTATGTTGACTACGTCTTTACGAATGTGTATTCTTTGATTATCGCACAGCGAAACCTGGACTAGAGGACGTTGTCTTCTTCAAGATCATTCCTTTCTCCCCTGGGGTACATTTTGTGATGTGAAAGTTTCCGGGCGATCTTTATCTACCGCTATCTATCCATTAAACTTGGTGCAGAGAGCGTACCTCCTAGTCTTGTAAATTGCGAACCATCCAAGCTGGTCGTATCTACAGACTGCTTCGTCCCAATGAATACACTTATCACTAAAACGCCGCCTGCACTGCATAGGGGTATCACAATACAAAGGAAGTTTGAGGATATCGGTACTTAGGACGTCGTCTTCTCAGAATTTCGGGTGCGTGAAGCTGTAATATTGTGGATTTTTTCTGTTGATGTAGGGTTATAGGCTTCGTTGGTGTCGTTCTGCTAATGAACTACTTCTTCACGTTGTGCACGTCTCCCGACGGGTCACAGTAGTCGTGCTTGATAGTCACGTCAGGCATAGAACAGGACGTCGGGCTGTCGGCGAGTTGTAAATCCTGGTTTTCGCTGTGTCATTTATATGTTGCCCTGTCTTCAAATTTTCGCCGAAATGCAACACCTACAGAAACTGGTGATTGAAGGTTTGCTTTCATGGTCCGTGGGACCTTTCATTTGTAAAGCAGGTGCTGCTGCAGCTGCTCTATGAGGGTTATGTATATGCCGACGGCGAAAGGTTGAAATGCGCTGGATTTCGCTGCAGTCAGAAGGGTGTTCATCTATTTTGTGGAGATATTTTGCGGGCAAGGGGCAGGCACATGGGCACAGAAACACCGCAGACCTAGTCATTCGTAAGGGCAGCAAGATTAGTTGCGGCCAGCTTCTCCACAGTGGTAGCAAAGCAGATGTTGCTCGAATGTTTGGCACAGGTCGTTCTGCACTCGGGAGGGGTGTGGCTCACAATCTGTACGGGGCAACTGTAGACGACGTTATGGTCGTTCCTCCTGGCTACAAATAACAGGAGGGCCTATACGATGATCTGCTGCAAGGTAGGCCATACCTTAGAGCTCCCGTTGTGCTTCCTGTGGCGTATATATCGCGAGGTCTTGACGCACTTCTTCCAGGCTAACATCGGTGAAGGAAGCGACAGCAGGTGACTGCGCTGTCGGAGAAAGTTTCTGCAGATCGCGCAGCACTGCGCAAATAGTTGAAGGCAAAGTGTTGTGACACTAACTGTGTACACGTGTTTCGCCTCAAGACTTACTACAGTTAGTGACAGGAATTTTATAGTATGGGCAACCGGTGATTGTTATTATATATTTTATTTTTTATAGTACCCACAGCGCCTTTTCAATGCATTGTAGTGGGAGGGGGGAGGGGCAGGGAGAAGGTAGAAATGTGTACAAAATACAGGCAAAACAGAAATAATTGAAAAAACAATGACAAGCCAAAACTCGGCGTGTTCAGCGAAGGTACACTACGAAACACCCGAAAATACACCATTAGACATTACTGTCACCACATTTTTGGGTAACTTACTCCATTCGCTAATATAATTGGGGAAAAAGGCATGCTTAAAAATTTGGTTATACAATTTATTTTATTTATTTTACAGAAGTGATCTCTCTTTAGTGCAACATAGTCTTGATTCAATAAATACCCACTTCTCTCTATCTCTGTTTTGTTATAAAAACTATTGTTAAAAAGTTCAGTCTAAATACTCTCCTACGATGCTGAAGCGAACCCCTACCGACGCTGCGCTTAGCAGTGGACACACTGAAGTTCCTTCAGTAATCTTTGAGAACAAAGCGAGTAGCCCATTTACACTATTTCTAGTTTCTCGATATAAGATTTGATACGGGGAACCCCTACCGTAAAGCAAACTCGAGTATGAGACGAACATTGGTCTTGTACAGCGACTCTTCTGTCTTCACTGGAAAACGTTTCACGTTGCGACGTAGCAAGTCCTAAACACGACAAGCTTTCGCACACACATAATTTGAATGAAGGTGCCAAGACAGGTCCGAGATAAGATACACACCAAGATATCTATATTCGAACATTCGGTTAAGACATGAACCATTATTGTTATAGGCATAAACATGGGGTGTTCTCGTTCTCGTGAAGCACATGTACACAGATGTTTGCAGGTGGATCTGCATTCCCCAAGTTTTACACCAATAAAATAGTCTATTCAGATCATCTTGAAGTGCGGTACAGTCATCCATGTGATTACTAAGTCTACATGAAACACCCATTGTCTGCAAACAATCGTATTGTAGAAGAAATACCGGTAGAAATATCATTCAAGAAAATTAAAAATAATAGCGGGTCCAAAACAGAACCCTGCGGTACCCCTGCGGTACTCCCGAACTTAGATCGACATCTTTATACTGCTGACCCTTTACAACACGCTGTCTCCGGTTGTTCAAGCACTCTTGTATCGAACGAACAATTTCAACGTTTATGTTATACTACGCCAATTTTTTTCAGGAGGAGTGAATGAGAAACAACGTAAAACGCCTTTGTTAAATCAAGAAATATACAATCCACGGAGAAACTTTGAACCAATGCACCAGCAATATCATCAGTTAATTCTCGTAATTGCGTCACACAAGAAAATCCAGCTCGAAAACTATGCTGTCAGGGGATAAGCAGCCACAATGAATTTAGGCGGTTAATAATGCAATTATAAAGCTTGTGCTCGAAAACTTTACATACTACACTCATCAAAGTAGCAGGTTTATAATTAGGTACGAGGCTACGTCGTCCCGATTTGTGCAACGGCGCAACGTTCAGTTTCCAGTCATCTGGTAGAACTCCATCTTTGAGTTACCTCGAACAAAGAATTCGAAAATATTTTGATAACCCGGCTGCTTGTGACGATAGCCACGCTGTAGGTAATTCATCCGGCCCCATGGCACTGTACGGTTTGAAACCTAAATCCAGCTGCTCAATTTCCGTATATCAAACTCGGTATCACCCATGGGTTCTGCAAAAAGGATACAAAATTTATAGTTATCAGTACCAGGCCGACGTTCAGAAAAAATGGATTTAAAAAAGTATTGAAGCATTTATCAGTTTCGCGACTATGAGACATTTATGCACCATTACATTCCAGACCCGGAATCGACACTTGGGCCTTTCTATGTGATTTCATACATCGCCATAGTTCCGTCCGACGGTTCTAAACACGCTCGTTAAAAGAATAAAAGAACGAGTTTTTGGCTGTCCTAACGGCTACTTTAAACACATTCGTCACAGCTTCCAATTTTGGTTTATTACACAAGTTAGGATTTCTTTTCATGATGATGATGGTTTGATGTTTATGGCGCAAGGCCAACTGGGGCAAAGAGCGCCAAAACAATAGTCGATGATAGGGGTGAAACCTTAAACACTAAGTAAAATCAGCAAAAACAAAAGTAAAGTCACAAAACTACAATGAGCATGGCTGGTGTATAGGGCCAGATTTCATGATGCGTGATAGGAAATGAGGTTTAAAAATTTCACGTCGGACAAATACTCAAACACACGTTTCACGGAAACAATGGCATCATCACCTAGGAAAAACGATGGATGTAGGGAAATATGTTGTCTGTAGAGTTCTCTGAAGTGTTTGTGTCGTGTTGTGTGAAGTGCCTTGCATGTGATTAATATGTGCACTACGGATAGGGCCTCTCCGCACCTGCTGCACTGGGGTCTAGAAGATCCCGTCAGCAGATAAGAGTGCGTCGCATGGGTGTGCCCTATCCGCAGCCTACCCAAGGCGACTTCTGTGTGTCTGTTGCGTGTGTCAGTGGTGTATGGTCCCAAGCGTGGTTTTATAGCGTGTAACTTGTTATCTGTCTGTTCACTCCAGTGTGTTTGCCATGTTCTACGCAAGTGTTGTCTTATGTGTGGCTTGAGGTCTGTATATGGTACGGTTGTTATGTCTACAGTGTTCCTGAGTGCAGCAGCAGCTGCCCTCTCGTCTGCCAACTCGTTTCCAGCGATCCCAGCGTGTCCTGGGACCCAGCAGAGGAGCAGCTGATGCTTCTGCGCATACACAGACATGATAGATTTAAATACAAGATTAACTATGTGGTTTTTGGGGGGTGTATGGGATGACAGTGCGCGAACAACACTCAAGGAATCTGTGTAGATGATAGACTTTGGAATTTGATTTTCAAGTATGTGTCGTACAATCAATAAAATTCCATATGCTTCTGCTGAGAAAATTGTTGTGTGGACGCTCATGGTTCTGGCTGCACTGAAATTCGGACCATGAGCAGCGCAGGAGACCATGGTGGAGGTTTTAGACGCGTCACTGTAAAATTCTGCAAGTGGGTATTTAAACTGCAGAGACAGAAAGTGCTGCAGTATACCAGCTAGCGGTACCCGATTTTTGTCAAGTTTCATAAAAGAAAGGTCGGAGGAAACAGGACGAACTTTCCAAGGAGGTAAAATGTCTGAAAAGGATGATCTGTACACGTCTAAAAACGAAGCGCTCAGATCCGAGGCTCGCTCTCTCACTCGAAGTGAAAAGGGCAGAGGAACGGATGGACGATTTACAAAGAGCAGAGATGTCGATGTGTCGTTAAAGACAGGATAAAAAGGATGATTATTCAGCGATGAAATTTTTAAAGCATAAAGCAATTCCATGTATGTTCGTTGGTTCTCAAGGCTCCACTTATTACACTCAACATAAAGACTCTCAGCAGGGCTAGTGCGAAAAGCACCCGACGAAAGACGAAGGCCCAGGTGTAGAACTGGGTCAAGAATTCGCAAGGCTGTCTTAGTCGCCGACCCATACACCACACTGCCATAGTCCAAACGAGACCCAACCAAAGCAGTATACAAGTGAAGCAAGAGTTCTTTGTCGGAACCATAGGATTGGTGGGAGAGAACCTTAAGTATATTCATTGTTTTGAGACATTTATTTTTAAGTTCCTTGATGTGGGGAATGAATGTGAGTTTGTGATCAAACACCACACCTAAGAACTTGTGCTCCTTGTTCACAGGAAGCGACATGCCATTAAGAGTAATGTCTGGGTCCGGATGGACCCCGCGCTTCCTGGAGAACACAACGCAAGAGCTTTTTGCAGGATTCAATTTAAAACCATTCTTGTCTGCCCAGCCGGCAAGCTTCTTGACGCCGAGCTGGACTTGACGTTCGCAGATGGATATATTACATGATTTAAAAGATATCTGTACGTCATCTACATACATGGAGTAAGAAATTGTAGGCGGCAGTGCCTTCCCAAGGGAGTTCATTTTTACTATGAAGAGAGTGCAGCTTAAAACTCCGCCTTGCGGCACGCCATTTTCTTGCACGTGTACCTTTGACAGTGCAGAGCCAACTCTGACGCGAAAGGTTCTCTCAGACAAATAGCTAGCAAGGGTGTTAAACATATTACCAGAAACACCGAATGACTTCAGGTCAGTAAGGATCCCATAACGCCAAGCGGTGTCATAGGCCTTTTCTAGGTCGAAAAACACAGTTAAACAGAACTGTTTATGCACGAAGGCATCCTTAATATACGACTCTAGTGCCACAAGTTGATCATTCGTGGATCGCCCCGCCCTGAAGCCTGCCTGGCAGCTCTCGAGAAGGCCGTTATACTCCAAAAAGTACACGAGCCTCCGGTTTATCATCTTCTCGAGAAGCTTGCACAGGCAGCTGGTCAGGGCAATGGGTCGATAGCTAGCGGGAGAAGAAGGGTCCTTCCCTTCTTTCAAGAATGCTACAACTATGGCATCCCTCCAAGACTTTGGAATGTGCCCCGAAAGCCATATCTTGTTGAAAAGGTGAAGAAGTGTTACAAGAGTGTCTGTGTGTAAGTTCTGTATCATTGTATATGTAATGTTGTCTGGGCCTGGAGCTGAGGGTTTACACGTGCTCAGGGCACCCCTCAGCTCATGAAGCGTGAATTCGGAGTTATAAGAGGTGGCTGACCTGTCATTGTCATGTAAAGGTTTCTTTTCGGCCACGAGTTTGTGTTTCATGAAGGTGTTTGTGTAGTGTGCTGAACTAGAAACGTGTTGGAAGTGTTGTGCGAGTGTGTCAGCCTGGTCTTCGAGTGTGTCCCCTGTTGTACTGACCAGAGGCAGGCTGTGTGTTTGATGTCCCTTGAGTTTGCGTATTCGTGTCCATACTTTCCGTGTGTCTGTGTAGGAGTTAATTGATGTTATGAATGTACGCCAACTCTCTCGTTTTGCCTCACGGCGCACACGTTTTCCTAACGCCTTGGCCCGTTTGAACAAGAGGAGGTTACTCGACGTGGGGTACCGGCGAAGGATACCCCACGCCTTGTTCTGGGCCTCTCGCGCCCGCCTACAGTCCTCATTCCACCACGGCCTCCGCTGGTTGCGCGGGGCAACAGAGGCGTGGGGAATGGACTTTTCGGCGGCGTCGAGGATGTGCGCCGTGAGGAGTTGGGTAGCTTCTTCAACGTGTAGGTGTCCTATGGATGTGTGGTGTAGTTTGGATGTCTCTGTAAATGTGTTCCAGTTAGCTCGTGCTTCATTGAACCTATTATGGGAAGATGGACTGCTCGGGCCTTTACCTATATACGTTAATGAAGTGGGGAAATGGTCACTGCCATATGGGTCCGTGCCCACACCCCACTCGAGAAGAGGAAAGAGAACTGCGGAGCCAATAGCCAAGTCAAGACATGAGTATGTGTTGTGACCTATGTTATGGTATGTAGGCTGTTTATTGTTGAAAAGGCATGCTCCAGAGGATGTAAGAAACCTCTCTATCAGGCGACCTCGGGCATCCGTACGAGAAGAGCCCCAAAGAGAATTGTGAGCATTAAGGTCGCCTGTTAGAATGTATGGTTCGGGCAGCTGGTCAACCAGCGCCTCGAAGTCAGAACTCAAAAGTGTAACATCAGGAGGAATGTATATGGAGCATACCGTTATCAACCTATTAAATATTATTAAGCGTATTGCTACAGCCTCAAGGATAGTGTTCAAGGTGACAGGGTGGCATGCTAAGGATTTCCGAACGATTATGGCCACACCGCCAGAAGAGTGTGTGCAGCCATCCCTGTCTTTCCTGTATACCAGGTAACTATTCAAGAAATTTGATTGTTTAGAATTCAAATGTGTTTCCTGAACACACATTACACTTGGCTGATTGGTATGTAGAATCTCATACACGTCGTCAAGATTATTCAGAAGGCCTCTGCAGTTCCATTGAACAATATTTTCTCTTCCCATTATTTAGTGTGAGAGCTACTGGAGTGTGTATGTTTATGTGTCGTCTTTCGGGGCTGTGACTCTTGGATTGGGCTTTTTGGGCGGCGTATCTGTAGGCTTGGACGTCGGAGGCCGCTCCTTGCGCTGCGTTGCAGGCAAGAACGGGACGACGTCCATCTCGTCGTCCGATGTCCTGGGTGTGCCCGTGGAACCGGGCCCCCCGGACTTGGCCCCCCTTCGGGGGCCCTTCGTTTGACCCGCCACCGCCGGTGGTGTCGGAGGCACCAGAAGTGGCACGGGCGATGCGGTGGCGGTGGGAGCCGGTGCGGGGCTCGTGGTGTCCATGGCACACTCCAACGCACTGGACGATGGGGAGGCACGGACGGGAGCCGCATTGGCCCCGACAGAAGAGGTTGCCACCACAACCGCTGCTGCCTGAGCAAGCGGCGTGGTGGCGGGTTGGGCTGCCAGAGGCAACCAAGGGGGGGGCGGGGGCGGGACCAAGTCCGACTCGCGGTACTGGGTCCCCGCCGAAACAAGACGCCGCTCCGCCCCCCGGCGAGCTGCGTCGGCGTACCTGCCCAGAGGGAAGGAGGCGAACCTCTTCCGTGCCTCAGGGAAGGTGATGTTTTCGTTGACTTTCAAGGCAATGATCTGTTTTTCTTCTTTGAACTTTCCACAGCTCCTAGAATAGGCAGCGTGTGGTCCCTGGCAGTTGGCACAGGTGAAGTTCTCGGATTTACAATTGTCAGTTTGATGATCATGTGCTGCACATTTTGCGCACGTCAATTTACCACGACAAGACGTTGTGCCGTGCCCAAACCGCTGACACTTGAAACAGCGGCGCGGGTTCGGCACGTAGGGTCGGATTGGACATCTCAAGAAGCCTGCGTTGACCGACTCAGGAAGGTTAGAGCGGTCAAGTGTCAAGATTATGTGCTTGGTTGGAATTATTTCATCATTTCGGCGTATGGTGATTCGCCTCACTGCTGTCACGCCCTGCTCTCGGAGGCCCTCGAGCAGGTCTGCTTCAGTCTCATTCATTAGATCCCGATCAGAGATCACGCCCTGGCAGCTATTGAGGCTGCGATGGGGCGTGATCTTGATGTCAACATCTACCATGCGCGTTTGCTTGAGGAGGTTAGAGGATTGTTGCTTGCTTTCTACTTCTATCAAAACTTCTCCCGTTGTGAGTTTCTTAGCCTTATACGACTTTCCGATAAGGCTTTCAAGAAACTTGGAGATTAGAAACACAGATTGGGAAGTGATGGGCTTTGTCTTGTCAACAGATTCCATGATCAGAAACCGCGAGAAATTATCAGGCTTTGGGGGAGAGATCGATTGCAAAGGAGGAAAAGAAACTTCGGTGCGGCCCCTTTTCGGGGGCCGATCACGTCTGGGGGGGGGTTTAGAAAATGCCATATGATACATTGAAAAGCAGGGAGACGGCGGTACTTTCTCCTTTGACCTTACCCTGGTAGTCAAAGAGGTCCCGGAGCTCCCTACCTGGTAGACAGGCAGGGAGCCCATCGGCCGGAGCTTGACCACGGCTCCGACGGCCACCGTTTACGGCTTCTACCCTTCACCTTAAAAACACCTCGCCACGGTTGGACACGGCTTATGTTGGGAGCTCGGGGTCCGCGGTGTCGCTGCTCACCGTCACCATGAATACTCAAGGTGCCCTGTGCGGGGAGGATTTCTTTTCAAAGCCGAGCTTTAGCTGCATACGTTGAGTAAAGGAAACCTTTAAGTAAATAATGATTGTAAAGTTAGCCATGTAAATTGCAGTGTTTGCTCAATCAGTATTTTAGGGTTACAATAAAGTATTAGGGTTACAATAAACAAAACAATAAAAGTGACTTCAGGGGCCACTTATTATGCTTCGACGCTTCTGCGATATGTAAAGCCAGAAATGAACAACATATTTATTATTGCTAGTTGTGACGTTTTTATAGCTCCCAACAGATTTGCGTTATTTCAATCTATGGAATGTTCGTTTCACTGTTATTGTTATTTCACTCCATAACGTGCTCCGTCCTGTTTGAGGAAGCCTTGAAAGGTATGCCCATCATTTCTCACTTAAGTTCTTGAATAAGTGTGTTTACTTTCAAAACGTAGAGTGCGGCCGTTGACACGTCTCTTTATGTGATCCGAACGGTCAGCTAAAAAGAGTAGTATTTTAATTGGGGTCGTAAGGTGATTGCTTGATCGGGTACGTTGCGTTTTATAGAAGGAAAGGTTCAGAACGCGTCCCTGATGTTACCAGAATACCACACTTACACTTGATAAGCTGTCGCGAAATGCCTCTACTGCAGGTAAACCTGTAAAGTGAACTGGTGGTTTAAAAGAACGTCAACAGGTTTCAAAGAGCGGTACGAATAACAGATGTTATGTTTAGATGCGCCGGTAGCAGAGGTGCAGTAAAGCGTTTTCAGCTTTAAGCGGTACGTGTTCCTGCACAACTAGCCCCAAATAATATGAACATCTTTGACACGTCCCATTCGTGCTTCGAGAGTCGAATTATTTTTGGTGCGTATGTCAGGTGCGCAGAGAGAAGCTGTGAATGCGTGGAAGACAAAGTTTGGTAAGATGAAATTTACCGGTGAATTGTGTGGCGGGTTTTTGGCTCCGGTAGCGGGCGGAAATCGCTCGGGTGGCTACCCTACAACGCGATCTGTAAGGTGAACAAGGATGTCCGGAGGGAGCGGCGGAAGCGTGTGAGGCTGTTTTGTAGAACAAGCTACACTACGCTACCTCTGGCAATCTTATGCGGGGTGATTAATTTTTACCTTGAGCGCAAGAAGTCAAACCAGGCCCCCTTCCGCAAGCGCCCCACACGAAGCAGCGGCGAGATTACGGTGAGAGATAGGCGAGGAGAGAAAGGAGACGTGCGGGAGATTCTTGCGCGGAGGAAGGCGAGGAGGCCACCGCAGTAATACGCAAGTGTCACGAAGGAAGGCCACGTGCAGCGCAGACCCATGTGCGATAGAGGACGACGAAAATCCACCTGTGGTCCCTTGTACAGCGGCCAGGCTTAAGCAACGCCGAGAAGCGAAAATGAGGAAAAACGCTACTGTAGCGTATAGCTTTCGCTACCTTCAGGTCTTACGCATTAGTGTGAGCTTCATTTATGTAGATGTTGGAGGCGAAAGATGGGCTACCAATGGTCTCGCTGTTCTTATTCGTCTGGTGCTACTTAAGCTCGGGCGATATACGAAGAGTTATTTGTCAGACAAACAAGACTGGAACCCAACTAACGACCTGAAGAGTAGACCTTGTATAAACCTCCTAGGCAGTTTCTAAAAACCCAACGCCTAAAATGCTCTATTAGCTATGCGGGATTTTCCAGATGCAAACGGTGGCTATGGTTGCTATGTGTTTGTGGTTGCTATGTGTAACTTCTATACTACGTGCTCCGAAAGAGCCCATGCTTGCATTGCCGTACTTACGCCGTTAGCAGAGGCACAAGTTTCCGCTCTTTATATGCAAAACACCCAGTTCCTCAACGATTCCATTGGCTTGCTCCGATTTCGGGCAAGCCGAGATCGGAGATTCGGGTACCATCATCATTATTATAAGCCGGTTCGTGTCCAATGGGACGCTCTCTCCGGCCATCAACAAATCGGGGTCATGATGTCACGCCCAAAAGTGACGTGATAAAGACATTTTTGTCACTTTCTGGGCCGTGGGCCTTTTTTGTTGTTGTTACTTTTATCACGAAGGCACTGCGATAAGGTGTTTTTTATCACCATTGCGCAAGTACGCCTTTCTGCAGCGGTGGGTTTGCTGTGGCGTTTGTTTGATGCCCGAGTTTTGTGTCAACATAGCCGCTACCCGCGATATACGTTGTCGTGAAAGGTTGCTTACCCCATTGTCAAGTGTGCGTCGAGCTGTTGGTTGATGAACGCGTCGCGTATCTGCTGTAAGTGTGTTGCACACGATGCCTGTTCGGCAGTCACTGGCTTCACCATAACTACATTGTAGTACCAGTACCAGGCCCATAAAAAGTTCGGATGACCGATATCCTACTGCACTAATACAAAACAAAACAAAACAAAACGTGTTGCGGCAAGGCGGCGAACTTGATCATTTGTGTGGTAGCTTCATCAGACCTTGGGTGCAGTCTTTTCCAGGAACGTTGCCAGACGGAGCTTTGTGAGTTCGAACCTCCTCCGAAAATTTTCGGGCAGCGCTTAAGAGAGAATTCTTGTTCCCTTGGGCAAAACACCTGCCTTCCGACAGCCTATAACCCCTTCCGAAAAAGTTTTCGGGCTACGGCCTTGGTCTTTGCTGATGTTTGCCTGCAACTGCGTGCTTTAATTTTCATTTGTGTTAACGAACAGGCACGGTGTAGAAGCGAGCCAATCCTTGCTTTCCACAGCACGAAGTCCTAGCTAGGCTAGGTGCAGTAAGGTGCCAAAGAACTTGTGGGCACTGCGGATGAACAAAACATTATTTTAATGTTGACTTCATGCTTTTCAGTTCTTGGTTGGGGATTATAAGTGGTTCATTTCAAATCACTCTCGTCCATGAAGATTGCAGTACTAGCATTCATGCCTAGCACTTGAACTGATTTGCATTGGCGAGAAGGCGATGGCATGGGCAAACAATTTATGACAACGCGAGGGCTGGGTGGGTCGCGTATTACATATCTGTCATTGCAGCTACGTACTTTTTTTTCTTAAGACTGTATTTGTTTACTTAAGACCATATTTGTTTATTCGTAGCGAATATGATTTTATTTCATACCGAGTGTTTATTGAATGGCAGAAAAAAAGGAAGCAGCAGAAACTAGGGTAAGCTGTTTTAATACCACAGTTGAAGTTCAAGTGGCAGGCTTCATCCATCTTGCACAAGAACGGAACCGATCGATGTTTAATAAGTGGATGCCCTCCCTAGTTTACTTGGCTGCCTGTTTGTGGAATTTATCCATGCGGATTCTCATTCCTGTGTGGTTGTAGTCTTGTTTCTCACAGAACTATATAAGTAGTAATAAAGTGCACTGTCTGACCTTTTGAATAAAGCCAAGGTGTAGGTTGCATACATAGTAGGGATAGGCGTTGGTTAAAAGTTTTAATCCGATGAACCGGCTAGCTTTATTTTTATTTTATCCATTATTGGTAACATTCGTTTCTAAAAAATGACCAAAATAATATTTATTTAAATTAAGCGGAGTTCGTGCTTCTTACCAAATTATACCCAATATGTCTCTGCTAACGACATCACTCCTACCCTTGCCCGGTGACTTCCGGTGTTCTGAAAAGGTCGGTGTTAGGCGCTGTACTATTCGTAATATACAGCGTGTTTTAGGGAAGACTTTAAGCAATTTTTAAAAATATGCTATCGGAGGTAGAATTGTTTTTCTTCCGCCAAGTGACCAGGTGCCGTGGCGGACGTAAAGAGGGATTTCCAGGTGTTATTTAGCCGAAGAATTAGCGAGAATGTTTTATGAAATTAATATTAATTCGTGCTTGGTTGTCATGAGGTAATTGTACAGCATCATGAGGCATTCGGTAATCATTATTACATTTTGTAATTTGTAATTGCGTGCATTGCTACAGTGCTGAGACCCTCGGCTCTCCAGATGTGTGGAATGGGCTTCGTACGGAAGCTGAGCGCCACAAAGCCACTACCACGCGTTTATGTTACTCGGAGCTGTACACTTAAAACGCCTGCAGTGCTTTCTCTTCCGCCCGAACAGAGGCAAGCGGCTCCTGAACAGGCAACAGGCATCTGGCAGCCGGATTTAAATAATAGAAAGCTCTCATTTTTTACTTGTATGTTTCTAAATAATGTTTGCGCATATATCGGGGCCGCCGAATGCATTCCGCGGCCGGTCATGGCGGCACTCAGCAATCGTGATCACAAATCACATTTTGGCGGTCGTGGAGGTTCCAGCGGATTATCAACACGATGCCGCTTGCCTCTGTTCATGCCGAACATAAATTGCGGCGTGTGCGTGACGTGCACAGCTCCGCGTGACAAGAACGCACGGGCGCGTCTTTGCCGCGCTCAGCTGCCTCGCGGAGCTAGTTGCGCGCATCTGGAGAGCTCAGGATATCAACACTGTAGCTCTGCACACTGTTACAATTTCCTAAATGTAATAATCAATACCGGATGGACTCATTGTCCTCTACAATTTCCTCTTTCCAACCCAGCATCAAACTAGAATTATTAGAAGTTAAATAACAAATTTTACTAAGGTATTCCGCTAGGGAGCACTTGGGACCAGTTTCTTAGCGTCCGCCACGCCCTCTCCACAATTGGCGCAAGAAGAACAATTTAACATCCAATAGCCTTTTTTAAGTAACTCAATCTTCTCTAAACACCCAGTATATTATTGACCTTTCTGATACTGCTAACGCATCTATAAGGTTGTTTGGTGATGATTGTGCTATATACAGAGAAATCTCTAACTTATATGATAGCGGCAGCCTTCAAACCAAACTAAATAACAATTCGATATAATGCGAAACATGGCGTATCAAATTTATTCTTAACAAATGTAACTTTATTGGAGTTTTTGAGCAAATTACCCCACGAACACTTCTACTTATTATCTCAATGGTGCACCATTACCTTAAGCTACTACCCATAAGTATGTTAGAGTCCATATTACCAACACACGCTTTTGGGAAATGCACGAAATACATATCATACAGCACAAATCACACGCTAGGCTTTCTTCGTCGCAATATTTTTCTTGCTCCGACATCATTGAAATGAATAATATACTATACATTTGCTCAGCCGAAAATGTAATACGCGTCATCTGTGTGGGACCACGGTACAACATCGATTACCTCACACGTAGAGTAACTGAAAAAATGTGCTAGTAGATTCGTAATACCAAACTGTTAGCGCCTATCCGTTGGCTTACCATTGTGCAGAACTCAGCAGTATCATCAGTCTTTTGTTCCAGAAACCAGCGTGCTCTGGAACCGACTTTTGGCTTCCATCGGCTGCATCACCGAATCTGTCACGTTTAAGTCGGCAGTTTACACATTTGTTTACTTATTGTAATTTTCTTTCTTCTCCGGCCGACTGTGCCCTATTGCTGTGCTTCTTTCTTGATTGGGACAGTCCTCTATTCCGCGTCTGAACGGCATTGATAGTAAATAAATGAAAGAAAATATAAAAATAAAATATTTTTTGGGCTGTGTCATCGCAAATTTGTAAATGCAAGTGTACATCGATGGTTACTGCCTGCCAGTATTTGCAATTAAACATTTGAGGCTTAACGTATACACGTTAATGGTGTTATTAGCAATAAATTGTTGTTGTATTTGTTCATTGCTATAACTCTAAACGTGGTGCTATTGAGAGGATATAGTGAACAATTTCTCCGTCTGACATGTTGAATACCTGAGGCTGGGAGCTTTTTGAAACCAAATTTGCACGGACAGTCACCTTTACAAATTATTGGGACGAGATTAATAGTAATGAATTGATTGATGCGGGAAGGGATTGTTGAATACACTCTAATAATTTTCTTTTGATGGGTGTGTTGTTAGGTAAGAAAATATTTGTAAAATTGAATTCGAAGTATATTTCTTTTCCGAATGACATACCGCGTACTAGCAAGACCAGCCATTTGGCTTTGAGTATTGCGCTTATAGGTGAACACATAAAGCTATCTAGGGCACAATGGCTTCTTAACAATTGCACTCTATATCTCGAACCACCTCTGGACTTGAAAAAAAGAGAGGGTAAAATGAGCACACCACCATAGCAACGGACAAAAGAGGACATCACCATGACACAAACCTACTAGGTGTCTACACTGCTAAACTGAGAGTGAGTGCATGTTACTGTTCGTGGCTATCGTTTGTGGTAGTGGTGGTTGTTGGAGTTCTAGTTGTTGTGTTGGTCATTGTAATTTTCTGCTCACCTTGGTCGATTCTTCTTTCGTATTCGGCAAATCAGTCACGAGTGAAAGTGTAGTCGCTCGTAATTGCTAATCCGTTTTGGGCGACCACTACTGCAAAACAGGTTGTTGGAACACTTCACAAACATTTGAATCGTGTTCTCTTCTATAAATCCCTGTCTAGTAAACGAACTAGATATTTTCGATTACAAGAACGCGTAAAACCAAATTGTTTAGTGAAATATTTGAATTTGGAGCTGCTTGAGCGGATAAAAGCAGTTCTTCAGCATAATAATAGGGCTGTGTAACATCTCAATGAAATCAGGACAAGGATGGGCGCGAACGAGAGCACAGTATAGGCACTATCTGTCCTTTCAATCTTTTCTCTCTTTTCCCTCACAGTTTGTTCTGAGATGTCATGCAATCGAATTGGAATATTCAAGCTTTGGTTATTGCTGTCAGTGTAAGCAACTGCTGCGTTACTGAGTACGCCGTGAAGTGCGCGAAATATTGAAAAATGTTGGAACAACCGCAAAAGAAAGAACAAACCATTTGCAAACCAATTGCCATGATCATAATAATATACTGCACTCTGTTTCAGGGCGTTACGAACGACTTGCTTCAAACGAGAGTGCTTGTTATAAGGTGAACATGCAACCTTGTTATTTTTTACCAGGACAAATTTTATACGATGCCTAACAAAAGATACCAAGCGAGAAGTAAAGACTGAGATGTTCGTTTCCCCGAAGTCCGCTGCCGATCAGGAACCCAATCGCCTGGGCTCCCGCAGAATTACCAGGAGGCTCGGAGGGCGATTGTGCGAATTGACGATGTTTGAATTGACTAGCTTGAGGCGTTTTGATTCAATAATAGGATACGAGGCAGGTATATACAAATATTTAAATAAAGTAACTGGATACATGAGTAACAAAAGGAAAAAAATTCAAGTTGCAGTTACACGCTAGCTCTAAGCGCGTTCGAGTCACTCAATAGCCCCAAACTCCGTCTAACTCTTCTATGCTCGGAGCGTACACAAACCGCTCGAGAAACGGCGGCCAGGACCCTGTGCCCACCGCAGGACCCCTCTAGTTCCCAGGCATACAGCTGTACACTAAACTCCCGACGCGATCCTGAAGTCTACCTTTCGCATAGGTGGCTCACAAATCCCAACCTAGCTTTAGTGGTCGAGACTCCTTGCCTCGCAGGAAACTGCCTATCTGGGAGCTCAGCCACGAACGCTCTTTATTGGCAAAGTTCGGCATGATAACACCTAGGTGTTACTATCTCTCGAGAACGCCTCCCTAGCTTTCGTACACGTGTTAGGGAGGGACCAAATTCTCATAGACATCTGTCACTCAGCCACTTGCCAAATATTCAATTAGGCGCCATCACTTTCAGGTCAAACGCCTATGCAGTAGCGAGGAAGCACGCGGCGGAGAGTACACATGCCGATTTTCAAGGTTCGGGGCGAAAATCGTCAGCTATCGAAGAACAGCCGTTCCGACGGGTGGCGCGCGAGAAAGGAATCTCGCGGGAAAGCCGCCGCGGCCGTGGGGTCAAACAACGATAGTTACCCCTCCATTGTCCTCTACGCTTACAACCTTCTGAACTTGGCGGGGCCGAGTGCCTTCATAAAGGGTATTATTCCTGCGGCTTTCTCGCCATCCACACCAGCCGTCTCCCGAACGCGCCGAAGCAATTTCATGGCTGAAACAAGGTAGTGTTGTGCAACAGGCAGTGCGGCGGGGATCTATCCTTTCACTCGCAAGCCCGCGGCGCCTGGCCGCTGACCTCGTGAGTGGACCTTACAACTCACCCTTTTAAGAAGGTTACTGTACCTCTGGGCTAAGTAATTCCGAAAACAATTTAAACGATCCTCTCGGTTAACCTACTCTTCAAAAAGAACAAAAAACTCATTGGAGAAACAAGGCATAACCATAAAAAGGCCCCCTAACACTTCTGTACTTCTGTTTATCCGAACAGTCTCTCACATAAGCTACAGAACACAACCGGTTCACTAGCCCTCCAAAGGGGACAGAAGTCTTTAGCAAACCTAAAATATAAAAGTGTACCAACACTTAAGACAGCTGAGAAAATAGTTGGGCTTGTGTCTCTGCGACGCTTAAACGGAACCAACAGCGTGGAGACAACTCAAGCCATAGCACTGATTTTAGCTATAACGGCGAACACGTACGTACTCATCCAGCGCACAACAAAAAAGAAAGAACATACGGGCTAACATCCAATTTTGTAGCCCAAAAAATGCCTATAAACTATACACACGCACGTAAATGTTCTCCTGGATGGTGTAGCACGATAGCCTTGCTTCTGCTCATTTGCTGCACACTAAAAGTTCAGTTTGGTGCATCTACCAGAGCGCACACACCACGCACACACTCATGCACCACCGTAATAAAAGGACGTGTTAGCGGGAATGTTCACGTCCGCCGTGGCGATGTTAAATTGGAAGCGAATATATGCTAGCCTCCTCTAGCGGTATTCTGAAAGAGGGACACTGCATCTGCGCCGATTTAGTTGAAATAAGTTTTCTATAAAAAACAATCACTAGAAAAACAAAAAATATAAGTTCACCACGTAAATGATGTGACCAAAAACGCGCACGTTATACATCTCACATCAAAACCCGCCACTAAAATAAGAAAGTCCGCGAAAAAACGCTCAATATATAAACAAAAATGGTGAAAATGGCGAACCACCGTGTAACGCCCCGCATCTCCACAAAAATGCAATTTTGCGAAAAGTACCAGCAGCAATACTAGCAAAAGCTTACATGGTTATAATCTGCCGAACATTTTCAAAACCCAAGAAATATTGAAATGATGATGATAAATACACTTCCTTTGAGCCAAGGTGCTGATGTTAGGTGCCCTCCCGGTGGGACGCTTCCTCAGTCTGGAATGCATTGGACTGTGCTGGCCATCCATGCCCTCTTCAACACTCCTCGATGGTCTGAGCGGTCGGCGCTTGTGAGCTCGTCGACCCACTCGTCATAGGTAGGGTTAGGGTTAGGGGTAAGGGTCGGGGGTTGCTGGAACTCTCATCCAATATGGTACAGGGTGTCTAGTCGGGGAGATGATTTGCATATGGTGGGATATAGGGTGGGATACATGGCACGAAGAAGGTGTTATGCAGGTAGGAGTTAGTCTGTTGTCACCTGAAAATAGTAGCTTCCTCACGAGCGAGGTGCGGGTGGGGGAATGGGTATTTGCGACGATCATTCCTATAGTGCGCGAGTACTTTGGCGTATGTTTGCCATAGGGTGGACTTTACTGTTGCTTCAAATGAGGGTTTGAGGCCCCCGTGGTGAAGGCACGGCGAGAATGAGCGTGGGCAGCGGCGTGTACCGCGTGGTTACCCGCGACGGATTCGGGACTAGCAGACGAAATTATTTGCAATTGTGTGAGTGGTTTTGATTGTAGAATTGTCAAGGCAGGTTGAGTTATGCGTCTATTTAGTTAGATTCTGCAAGCGGATCGGTGTTCGGTAATGATGGTTGAACATTTCTGGCCTATTGTTGAAAATTTTTAAGATAGACAAATACTTTAACAAAACATACCTGGAAAAATAAAAAGTATGCAGGGAATAAACGCGCAAATTATAGGGAAAACGTTTAAATTACAATTAGAAGAAAGGGGAAAACAACGACAAAGTGTGCCATGCCCTGCATTTCCAAAAAAATACAGATTTGACAAATAAAAACGACTTAATTCCTATAAAAGCATTAATAAAAATCAATGGTAGGACCAATTTTAAAACCTACAAAACAAGTAAAACAGAAAAATCAAGCTTGTAACAGCAATGGTCCAACAAACTCAAAAATAGGCATCTCTTACATCATCAAAATACAAAGAATAAACAAATTGAGATAAATAGTAAATTGAGATAAATGGTAGAACAAAATTTAAAAGATCGAAAATATGAAGAAAAATTTCACAAAAAAGATCTGACAAAATACAAACTATGCACCTTCTACATCTCCCCCACAAATCCCCAGAATAAGCAATAAACTCAGCGAAAACATGTACGAAATGCGAACAAAAACGTGGAAAATGGTGAAGAGCATGTAACAGACTGGCTTTCCACGAAAATGCAGAGTTGGCGAAATAACCAAGTATTCGTTATAATAGCATAAATGCAGATAATTTTTGAAAGGAGAATTCTACGAATTCAAAAAGAAGTAAAAAAGAAAGAAAGTATTTTTAAAACAATTATCCCCAAGAATCAAAATATAGGTATCAAACATCTTGCGCCGAAATCCAAGGATAATCTAAAATGCCCCAGAACACGTTTAAAATACAAATAAAGAGTGGCGAATGTGGCAAGACGCAGAGTAATGCTCTGTATATCCAAAAAAGCCGGCTTGGCAATAAAAATCGTGTAATAATTGAAAAATCCTAAAGTAGCATAATTGGTGGAACGGTGTAATAAAACCAATAGTCGGAACAGCAAAAAAAACAATGGAGTTTTGAAAAAATATGTATAGAAAATAAAAAAAACACGGGTCCTATTAAATATTTCTCAAAACTAAAAAATAAACAAAAATAGTCCGGAAAAGACGTCGGAAATATGTACAAAAATAGCGTACTTGTGCGATGTCTAGTGCCCCTTGCTTCTTCGGAAAAGATCATTAGTAGTGACCTAAAGGCCATTGGCAGTTTTAAGGGTATATAGTCACATAATGGGGAAAATATAAAACAGACCTAAAAATATTCCAGCGTGTTTTGCTACTAATAATTATCTTTGGCTGTTTAAGAGGTTACATTGGACAAGTGGGATATGCTACGCGTTAGTAAACAACTCTCTATATTTCTGCAGATTTTGTTTTTCCAAGGCTTTCCGGGACGCGGAAAACATCAGGCTGTATAGCTTCAGGAACAAACGCACCAATGTATATATTAGGAAGAAAGAAAAATAGAGCACTGCTTGCGAAACGTGCTCTTTTTCGGAATGCCACAAGTAGTCCGTCTGGTCAGCAACACGCTCACAAAAATTGTGCAACAAACCGTTATAATTGTATGGATGCTTTTAAGAGTATGCAGGTTTTCGTGATAAGACAAAGAGAAAAGTGTCAGTGAGTGATAATAAATAGCCCTGGCAACGCACCGCACAAACCAGCGACACACAAGAACATCTCGTGCACGATTATAGTTGCACAGAAAATCAATGCGGATGATATAGAATTTTGCAAAAGAATTATCACAACAGACTAATAACTACACCGGCACATACGGTATTTCTCTAAGTGCTTTTTTGGCAGGGTTCTTCCATATACATATTTTTTTCTTACGGCACTTGCAAGAGCCCTTAACGATAATATATTATAGGTAATAACCTAATTTAACGGCCGATGCTCTGGGGAAAACGTGCGGCTTTCACATCGCACTGTAATGAAATATTTGACCTTTTATTCCCCGGAAAGGTTTAGGAACCTGTCCTACTAAAACAAAAGAACGTAATATTTCCCTACCGGCCAACAATATTCTATGATTAACTGTAGTGCTGTACCAGTTGCATGATTTATATAGAAACTGTACAATAGCTTGCTAAAGATCTCTACACTACGTAATGTCAGTACATTCTCGTAATGATGATTATATGTCAACGTGGATCCTCACCTTTGGGAACCAAAAAAAATTATGCCGATGACGGAGGTACAAACGGCTAACATGATAAACCCTTTATTACCGTATACTTCATTATTTATTTTAAAATCGTTCCTTTATACTACCCACCCTTATCTGAAAAGGAACAAATAGATACCAACAACATATGCAGGAGTTGACACTTTGGACAAGTTTATGTCTTTTAGGCTGCAGCCTTGCCGTTAATATTTGGCTCTTAAAGCTAACCCTCACGCCGCCAAAAACTGGTGACTAAGCTGCGAACGGTGTCTGGCGGCGGCATAGAGGCCACCGGCATCGTAAAACCGCCCTTTCTCTGAATATCTCCCCGAGAAAAGCTTACGTTGCAGCGACAAGCTGGCAAAGAAGAGGTGATGGATTCTTTGAGCGTTGAAAACACGGCTATTCCCCTAGTATATTTCCGAGCTAACGCCTGCCGCTCGACAAGCTGCTGAGAAGCATTTTCGGACATTTTTGTGAACTTCAGAAAAAGACACCACAGCAGAATTTAGAGAAAAAAAAAGAAGCAAGAAGCAATCTTCTGCATTTCTTGTGCTGGGAGCCGACGCCGAAAACAGAGTGCAATTTTAGGGCAATTTTCGTTTCAGTTTTTTTTATGAAGCCACGATTGGCGTCACCAACACTGCAAGTTTGACGTTTCCGCCCACGGCGATCCTAGACAGCATCATTTAAGAGCTAGTGCCCATAACAGAATTTTTTTATGCCGACAGCGGCGTGGCTGCTCCCGGTGTCTTAACTTCGCCCTGTTGTCTTTGATGCAGGTTAGCGTCTTCGTGGAGGACAGCGCTGAAAGTATTTGGTGCTTTGGCATTAACCTTTATTTATTTATTTATTTATTTATTTATTTATTTATTTATTTATTTATTTATTTATTTATTTTTATTTTTTATTTATTGTACCCCTCAGGGCCAAAGGTATTACAGAGAGGGAGTGGGTTACACCGCAAGAATAAAAATAATGCAGTGCAGTGAATATACTAACAACAAAAACATTAGATTGCAAAGGTAGTTTGCAAAATATAACATCAAAATTATGTGCAAAGAGCGTTTGAACATCTATTTCTAATATAAACGATGGCAAAGAGACGCTAATAAAAACCTGGCAAAGCTACAATTACAGTAGCTCTTTTAGCGGCCTCAGGAATTAACAGGTATTCGTCCCGTTTGAGATGGTTTTTGTTAAGGCTTCATTTTCAATGCACTCTGGGAGAACATCCCACCCAAATCTGTATACTGTGCACGCTTCGGTTCCCTATCTCTTCATGTGCGCCTTAGCACTGGTGTAAGCTTCGACGAATAATTTGATCGCCTACTGTAGTAACCAATGGTGTATGCGACGACTCATTTGCGCGGGATACCAACGGTCATAGCAGAGGCCTGGAGAGGTAGTTCAAAGAGTTAAAAGTTGTTGCTACCGCCAGGCAGTTTCCGAAACATCGAACCGCTGATCGAGTCACAAGAGCAGTATAGAGTGTTTAAAGTACCGAGATATGGTTGCATGCTATTTGCTTGAGGTAATTGCAGGACGCGTTGTTTGCAGTGGAATAAGAAGTATAAAGGATTATATGCCTGCTGGGGCACGCATACTACAAAAGCAACGTAAAAAAGTCCTTTTCTAGAATACCTAGTTGCAATTTGACATTTAATTGGCCGGAAAGCTCATGATCAATCTCGATCACAGGCAACAGGGTCATTGTCAAAGACTCTTAGATGGGTATGTGCTTGAAGGGAAAGAAGCAAACATTCAAATTGTGCTGACAAAATAAACATGAAGATGTGGTTTGAAGTACAAGAAACGATATAGCGGCAGTGTTGCAGAATCGACCGAAAGATTTCTTCCATCTAAACCAAGGTCGGCAAACATATTTTTTGAACAATTTGCACACAATATTGCAAGACGTCTCACATAGAGCGTCAATTTTGAAGAGGAGCAAGAACATATACCACTGCTCTAATGAAACGCCAATATCTTCGATATCCAAGCAACATAAAAAATACGTTTAACAATGAAGTTTGAGGTTTACAGCAATTGCCTTGCGGCAATTTGCACTGCCTTTTATTTGTTCTTCTCGATCGGAGACAGTCCTCAACGTCCACCATTATTGTTTTAAAATAGGATCGCTATTATGTTCTATATTGCCGCCCGGGCCAACATAAACAGGAATGGGCTCTATCACAGACGCTACCCAACCTTTCAGAAAAACCTCATTTGCTAATTCATGAACAACTCCCCCTAAGCATGTGGCAACTGGGAGAAAAGCCATATTGTTGTTGGCGTACGAAATGTCAAACATTCCAAAATGCATTGTTTTGTATTTCTAGAAATTATTGAGCTTAATTTTCCTCATGCCCTACTTCGCGGCCTCAATACGTATGAGGAAGAACTACTTAGAATGTTTCGTAGAAAACAATTCGTCAAAAATAAAAAAGTGCTCAGAGGATACCACAACTAAACAAAAGACAAAATAAAGGAACTCAGTAGAAAAAACCTTTGAAATAATACCTGATTAAGGAGTAACAGCTAGGTATAGTAACAAGCCGCGCAAAGACACACTAAAAAAACGAAATACTTGCATGTGCCGGTATTTATACTCATGTTTACACAATTTAAACTCATTTATACACAAACGATAACAAAACATGCACCGCAGTGACAAATCAAGTAGCAATCGTAAACAATCTTGCGGAACAAATTGGAAAGTTATAAGTTCATCTGGCTTTAAAAAAACTAAATGGGAAACATTTGCTATCCCCTGTAAATAAAAAGATGCTAAGTTGCATGAACTTTTTTCTTGTCTTAACCATTTTTCGTTTTTATAATTACTGATGAATGTTCATTATCAAGCTCAATACACATTCCTTTTGGCGCCGAAAAAAATTTGAGGCTTTTTTGTCAGCCCATTGAACCACTTCTTTATGTTTATTATGTTTAAAGCTGTTAGTTGTCCCAGTTGTCTGGATTTTTTTAAACCACATTAGCCGTCGCGAAGAGGATCATCGTTGAGCTCGTTGGTACTTCAGTTCTCAATGCGCTTTGAATTGCACGTGCGGCCGTGGGCTACTTTTATTTGGCACAGCTGGTTTTCTTTCTTAGTGACATTGGTATTGCCACTTCTTTATGCCTTTTTGCAATCTTATTTCGGATTGCTCTTTCCTTTTCCTGATCAAAAAGACAAGGATTCATTATGTATGTTATCACGAAGCCAGAGACGACGCAGTTGTCTTCAAGAAAAACATGTTTATTTGATAGAACTTTTGCTTCCCGAACAACTCAAAGTATACACACGTGGCGAAGCAACAGTCAACAAAGTGACTTGTGGCGGCCAGCGTTGCGAGTCGATTGCCACGGCGTCTGCTCTGAAGGGATTTATCTATCGGCGCAAGGGCTTTTTGAACAGTCAAACCGTATCCAGGACGCTGTAGATAAACAAGATTATACTAGGCTGGTGATTTTAGTTCGAAACACACTCCCCACCAAAGCAGATAACACGGGCAGCATAAAGAATGGACACATGCACTTCACTTAGCTTGCGGATATCACGCAAAGCACAGACCGGTGCCGCCGTTAGGCAAAAACAAAACATGAGCAAACAAACCCAACTCATGGTTAGTGGCTTTATCTCCATATAACAGGGCATCGACCCGATGCTAAAACAAAAGACAGTACGAACAACAAAAAATAGTCCGTCATCTTGTGTAGTAAGGTTTTAGGCAAACCCTGTGGAAGACTTCGGGCCGCGTGCGTCGTCATGATGTTCCGGAATCACCCGTGCGTTTTACCTCGTAGGTAAGTATCCAACACGTTGAAGAATCTGATAGCGTCCCAAATACCACCGCAGAAGGTTGCCACTGAGTCCACGTCACCGGATGGGAATCCCAACCCACACACGATCTCCTGGGCGGTACTCGTCGTCTCGGCATCGGATATTGTAGCGTCCGGCATTCTCCAGCTGCCGGTCCGTTGTGCGAACTCGAGGGAGGTGGCGGGCCTCCTCCGCGAGCTTAAAGTATCCTTGGATGTGCGCGTTGAGGTCGTCGTCTTCTACATGCGGGAGCATGACGTCAATCAACGTAGTCAGCCGTTTTTTCGCAGAAAAGCTCTAACATTGTCATCTGCGTACTTTCCTGTGTAGCCCTGTTGTACGCAAACGAGGCATACTAAAGGACTTCGTTCTAAGTATCATGTTCAACTTCGACGTACATACAAAATATATCCGCGATCGTCCTGTTCAGACGTTCCGTTAGTCCGTTCTTTTAGCTGTTGTACGCCGTCGTTCTTATGTGATCCATGTTGCTGTAGCCTAAGAGTCCTTGTATAAGCTCCGCAGTCAAGCCGTTCCGCGGTCCCTGATAAGGAATTCAGGGGCTTCATTTCGCAGCACAACTTGAATTATGAAGAACTCGGCGAATCCTTCTGCAGTCCCCCTCGGGAGGGCAGGGGTCGGTGTAGCGCCTCGTGTAGTCTGTCGCTACGAGAATCCGCTTGTTCTCAGATTGTGACGTAGATAAACGGCCTACCAGGTCTATTTCAATCTTTCCCAAGGGCTCCAATCTTTTGCAGGGGCTGCCCAAGTCCCGAGGTTCTTGTCAGCGGCGTTTTTCGCTAGCAGTGCGAGAAGCTGCGGACGTAGTGAGTGACGTCGGATGTAGGCGGCGCCAGTAGTAGTTCCTCTTGAATTTTTCAGTAGTGCGAGCTGTGCCGAGAATTCACGAAGACGGGTCGTCGTGGCACGCTTCCGAAATTTTGTCACTTAGGTTTGCGGGGTTCACGAGAAGATTATTCGTTTTTGTTCCAAGGCTGAAATTCTTTTTCATGAGGATGGAGTTTTTCAAGCTACACGAGGGTAAGTTCTGTTTGAACGCCCTAGGCACGGCCACGTTGCATCCTTCGAGAAAGTCCATAATTATGCGTATATCGGGGTCGGCACGCTGCTGGGGGAATAGATCGCTCTCTATCTGACTCTGAAGCACGCGCTGTCTTCATCAGAGTCTTGCGGTGGAGGTTCGTCGGGGGCGCGGAAGAGCCAGTCGGGTCCGCAGTGTTTTGTACCGTATTTATAGACGATACTAACGTCGAACTCTTGGAAGCGCAGTTTTCACCACCCAAGGTCGTTCAAATTGGCGAACCAACACAGCGCATGGTGGTCTGTGACAACTTTGGAAGGTGTACAGTACACGTATGGCCAAAATTTTCAAATTGCCTATATAATTGTCAGGCACTGTTTCCCAGAGTATGAGTAGTTGTTCTCCTCCTACGACAGACCACGACTGGCACAGGCGATTACTTTTTCGCAACCGCTTTGCTTTTACACCAGGGCCGTACTTAAGCCTATATCACTGAAGTCCGTGTGCGCTTCTGTTCCAGGGTTTTCGTCGAAATGAGGAAGCACCGATGGCTTTGCAGGAGTGTTGCAACTCACCGAATGCTTTTCTTTGAGCGTTTTTCCAGCTGAAATGGGTGCTATTATTCGTCGAGCCCGTGAGTGGCTCTCCAATTAGTTCGAAGTTCGCTACGAACCGCGGACGTATGCGCACAGTCCAAGAAATCTTCGCACGCCCTTCTTGTCGTTTGGTCTTTGGAATTTCGTTATAGCTGAAGCTTTCGCCGGGTCAGGCAGGACTCCCGCGGCTTTGACGACCAGGCCCAAAAATTTGAGTTTCTCCAACGCGAAGCGGAACTTTTCAGGCTTCAGGGTTAGTCCCGATGAGTGCATAGCCTCGAGTACCGACACCAACCTTTCAAGATGTTCGTCGAAAGTTTGGGCGAACACCACAACGTCGTCAAGGTATACGAGACCGTTGTGCCACTTCAGGCCAGCTAGAACGGTGTCCATGGCTCTTTGAAACGTTTCTGGTGCCGTGCACCGCCCGAACAGCATCACATCGAGCTCCTAAAGGCCATCCGGGGTTTTGAATGCAGTCTTCTCTCGGTCTCTCTCGTCCACGTCTATTCGCCAGTAGCCTGTTTATAGATTTATCGATGCGAAGCACTTCGAGTGGCAGAGGTAGTCGAGGGCGTCATCAAATCGTGCAGGGGGTACATGTCCTTTTTGGTGATTTTGTTCAGTCACCGGTAGCCGACGCAAAACCCTAATTTGCGGTCTTTTTTTTCACGAGTACGAGCGGCGCAGCACACGGGCTTTTTCATGGATCTGTAACGTCCTCGCTGAGTGTGTCTTCCTCTGGTGTCCTGGTGGCTTCCTATATTGTGTCAAGAAACGCGGTGCGGTACCAGGTTACGTCACAATCCTTCCCGCCTGTTAACTGATTTTCTGGTTGCTAATGAGCTACATGTTATGGTCGCACATAAGGAAGGGTGCCTCGTTGTCCTTACTGAATCAAATTATTCAGAAAAAACTCCCAAGCCTTTCCCCGAGGGTGAACATGGTTAAGTGCGAATGCACGGGGTGATGCTATGAGGGGGAGTAAAGTTAAAATCCGTTGGCATTCGCCCGTGAGCGCGCGCGAGCCGACCCACGGAGGTCTGGCAGTTTATCGCTGCATATATAGGGGGGTACGCCGCGCCGAGCGCGCCGAGCCAGGTGGCTGAGAGAGGAGGCGAGCGCAAGGGGAGAGGGACAGCGGCGCACGGCAGCTGCAGCCGAGCGAGGGGGAGAGGAGAGAGTGTGACGTCACGGTGGAGAGAGAGGCGCGCGGCAGCTGCTGGGGAGAAGAGGCGCGCTGTGACGTCATACCTTGACGTCACGGTGCGAGGAGCGGTGCGGGGAGCGGCGCGCACCCGCGCAGCCACGGCGAGGAGGCGGAGCGAGCGCGGTCTCGTGGTGAAGTGACGTCACCGCGCCGTTGCTACCGACGCTCCTCTCCGCTCCACGCCGTTGCTAGGGAGAGGAGGACTGCGAACGCCGCCGCCGCCGCCGGCGGTGGAAGGTTTGGGGTCGCTTATAAAGTGCATTCGCACTTAAAAGCGCTGGCTGCTCAGGAAAAAAATTTCAAGAAAGTAGAGGACAAGCCGAGCCAGGTTAAGGAGCGTAAAATCGCACTACTAAATGACCACCATCTGGAAAAACTAGCGTAGTCTGTGAGGAAGGTAAAAAACAATGTCTTAGAGGTGTTCTTCGCAGCCAAAACGCACAAGGTAGAGGTGCCGTTCCACGCAATATTATCCGAGAACAAGATATGGCATTCGCGCATGTCGGCATTTTTACAGAAGCACTTCAATACACTAATCCAGAGAGACCCATTCTGTGTATTAAATTCCCGATCTGTTGTGAGATGCCTCGAAGAACGTAACCCTGGTGATTGTGACGTGTTGAGCGTGGACGTAGAAGATTTGTATTACGCCATTCCGCATGACAAACTTCAAACGCCCGTCAGGGAATGTATTTGTGAAGACAACAGTGAAATGAAGTTCATGAGCAATAGTGGCGTTTCGGTTAGCAGCTTTCTTGAGATTCTTTTGTTTTATCCTAACTCTACCCTTGTTGAGTGGCGAAATTGGGTCTACACTCAAAAAAGTGGAATTTGCATAGGTTCAAAGGCACCCCAGTGCTCAGAAGTATTTTTCTGGCAAAAGTTGACAGAACTCCGGAAAAAAAACTTAAGCGCCATGTGCACAAGAGTGTTTAGGTACGTTGATGATTTTCTAGTTTTTACGGATCCTTGTCATCTCGTCCGCAGGGTACCTGACGTAATGAAAATCTTTAAGGAGTGCGGCTTAGGACCTAAAGTTACGTTTGAGCTCCCCAAAGAAAAGCAAATTCAGTTCTCGGACTTGAAGTTGTTTATTAAAAGAAGGCATGTTTGTTGGGGGCATAGCCCTAGGTCCAGGAAGCCGGTGCTCAATTTTAATTCAGGGCATTCCAAGATTGTTAAGACTGGCATAGCTGTTTCTTCGTTGCGGTGCGTTTTCGCCAAATCATGTGTCCATCGGTATGCCAACAGCTTTTCTGAACAAGTAGCCAGGCTGACGTCGGCTGGGTACAGCAAGCATGTGATGCGTCTTGCTGTTGACAAAGTACAAATGTGGGTAAAATCTGGTTCAGTAGTGGGTAGAGATACAGAGTCAAAGAAAAAGGACTTCTCGGTCATGCCATATGTGCACGCGTTGTAGCATAGATTAAAAAACGTGGCAGGCTGTTATGGTGTAAACGTCCTTTTCTCGGCGCCCGACAACTTAGGCAAGATATGTAGTGTGGTAGATAGGAGGTTGGCTGGTATAGCTACACGTGGAAGCTGTGGAGTAAAACATGTGTCAAGTTGTGTGCCATGTAGTATTGGTGTGGTTTATACGATTCCGTTTGTCTGCGGTCATGTTTTTATCGGCCAAACATGCCGATGCCTTAACATTCGACTAATGGAGCATAGACGTTCTTTGAAGGGCGATGACTATTCCCACGTCGCACAACACTGCAAAAAATGCAAAAAATATAAAGAATGATGCCCTCTTTTTAAGAAAACAAAAGTGGTAGCCAAACATAAAACCAGCAGGTCGGAGAGATAATAGATGCCTTCCATATTAGAAGGAACGAGGGCAAGTGCGTTAGTGTTCCTTCTCTGTCATTACTTGACAAGAAATTTTCGTTTCTTATCCGCTAGCAAATTGTGTAACTTCTTGGATGGTGAATTTCGTCGTATGCCACAGTGTTTTCAAAATCTTACATTGTTGTCGCTCACGCGCTTTTTCCGCGTTATCTGTTCAAATATGTGCTTTCTTTCTAATAAACTTTCAGTTTCGAGTTCAGCGCTGTGCGTCGTCCACTCTACGTTTTTGTCCCCGTGTTTCTTGCGCTGTTTTTCACCATAAATCTTAATCTGCACCAACTAGCCTAACTTGCCATCTTAGTGCGGTTTGGTAAGTGTCGGGTAGCTCGAGCAACATCTTCGGGTAAATTCGGTGCTTCGCTAGACGTGCCTGACGGAATTTTGAGTTCGACGGAAAACATTCGCTGCAGCGACGCAGCAAAGCCAATAATTTGTTCCATTCTTCTTGCGGTAGCGCCATATTCACGTCGAAAAGAAGCGGATGCTTGAAGGTATCTACGGGTGCGCGTTTAAAGCCGGCGACCGCGATCACGTCACTTGCTTCTTGCGTTTTTTCAAAGAACAAATTCGTAGCACCCTTGCTTAGTGGTAGTACTCCTCGGTGAAATTAGAAACGAAAACGTAAAACTGGCGTTGCCCAAAACGCGCAATGCCTCTTGCGACAAAAGTACAATGGTCGAGAAGCAACTTTTCGTCACGCTCTACGATAACGTGGACTTGAGGAGCAGCATCTAAACAGTAGACTGTGATCATCACTTTTGCGCGATGTGGGAGGGTGACATGGTCAACGGCGATCCTTACAGCAGCATGGTAATCGGGGTTTGGTTCCGGCATAATCAAGTGATCGAAGGAAAAGTTACCGAGTTGTTCTGTAGATGAATTATTTCCCCGTTGTTCATCAAAAGCCTATTCAGGGAATTACATCACTGGAGCAGTTACGCAAAATGACTAACGCGGCAGGGTACCTGGCGCCGTCTACGGTGACGCGTGATGTGCACGTTCCCTTCGGCGTTACGAAATGGCGTTCAATTGTGCGTTTGTGCGGACCGTCCAATCTGGTCGTCACTTTCTTCAGCTTAGACGCAAATGATCCGCTGTGGAGTAAGTTGTAGGCTCTGCTGTCTGTGAGGGCGGCTACATAAAAGCCGGCGATGGACAACTGGACGTCGGACGCTGCCTTCCTTGAGTTCCGGGTGCGTCGTGGCGTCGTATCTGGGATTGTGCGCGTTGGCAGTCGGGAACCCTCCGTCATCGTGGTCGTCGGCTTCTCACCAGCAGCCTTAACAATGTCGGGTACGTGTCGCACCGTTAGGCTGTCATGTTGTTCGGGATTCACATAAGGGTTAGATCTCGTCGTCGGGCTGAGGGCACGGCGTTGGGTACGTCTTTGCGTCGTTGGAGGGTTTTCGTGTATCCGCCATTGTGCAACTTCACCTCCAGAAGATGCTGCTTTCAGTTTCCCTCTTGTGGGCTATGGGACCTTACACGTGAGAAGGCAGGAGTGCTACAGCGGTTCGGTGATTGGTACGGGTTAGGCGATGGCGAACAGTAGAAACTTGCCGGGCCACGGCTGGTTTGAGATGGATACTTGTCCATCTCACTTGGTCGTTGGCTAGGGAGATGGCGAGGTGCGTCGATTCAGAATCCACGCACTCCAAGTCTCTTCAAAGGGCAGCTACGGTAAATGTGGCCGGCTTCTCCACAGTGGCAGCTCAGCAGACAAATATCGCGCGTTCGCCATACTTCGGTCTTCCTCGGCGTCTGGTACTGTACTACAGGGTGTCGGGCAGGCGACAGTGGATGGCGGTATGGCGGGGACTCTTGACGACGGGTTGGAGCAGGGCGGGGCCGACGAAGAGCTGTGAAGTAGGCCATGGCTTGTGGCTCGCGAGGTAATTCGGATGCGTAGAAGTCCCCAGTGCCTGTAGAACATGTTCTGGGACGACGTCAGTCAGGGAAGCTACTTGAGGTTACAAACAAACTGCTTGGACCAAGTAATACAAAGTGTTGGAATGGTACAATCGTATATTCGTCGGGTTCTTAACGCCAGGGATCCACATTGGATTCTGACCACGGAAAGCATTTTCTCTTCTTTCTTTACTGTTTACATGTGACCTCCCAATGTTAAAATTTAGCTTCTCTGAAGTGCGCCTTTGTTACGACAGCTTCACCAGCGTGACCAAGAAAGGTCGCTTCAAAATGTGGCTAAGTGCTCAACGTTTCCAAGGATGGCGCAGCCAAGTCCGTTTCATTAGCATCGCGGCAACTGTTGAGTGAGCCTATCTACCGGCAGACTGCCACGTCTGGATACAACATTGCAACTGAGTGTTAAGTTCGTTTTCGTAAAGATTGTTTTCAAAAAAGAGCCGGAGTGGTCCCGAGATCGTCAGCGGAGCGCATGCTGTGTCGAAAATATAGCCACAGGTAAATGTTGCAAAGTGCATTTTCGCTCTCTTAGGCGGCACTTCGAGCACAAAAAAAGGCAATTTTTTGCCGACTTCACTGACGAACGCATGCTGCTTCTGTACGTCGGGCATAGTGTCGGTAATCGTGATTGTATTTGTAATGCATGTATGAAGCCTTGCACAAGCTCCAACTACTTAGTACGGTTTTTGGTCAGTAAGGACGAACGGAAATATTGGGTTTAACGAGAACACACTCCACCTAGACCAACTTTTTACTTTGTTGGTTTCCTGAGTGGCTGTACTGGATCGCAATGCCTAATTGAAATTATCAAAGTATAGAACCACACTAGGGCCCTCCCGCCACCTTCACTGAAGAATTCTGGACAGATTCTTGGAGATACTGCAATAGTGAAGCTCATACGCAGTATTTGGTGATCAAAGCAGAGCAGTAGTTATTGTTCAATTTTGTGTTTAGCTACAGTTTTTCTGCCGCTGTTTGTGAAGCCACTGCAATAAAGCCTGGTAGCAGATCACTATGCATGTCCGATTATCGGTTGGGCAAATATTACAATTTAAACGTTCGGTTGTTTGTTGTCACAAGTGCAAGACACCGATAGAAATTATTAGTCTGTCACTTTACAACTATGCAGCCTTCTACGACGGCTGCCAACATCAGCAAACATGAGTTTGATTGTTCCCCATGGACAAAGGCTAATTGCAGACAATTGCTAGCTGAAAACGCTACGAAAATCGCTAAGAACGAAGTGTCATAATCTTTCCTTTTGTGACAACTAGATCCCAATGTCAAAGAATTAGTAACTCTGTGGACGAAAAACAAACACAGGTATCTGAAAGTCCATGTGCGTTAAAGATTTCCGCGGGAACACCAGACATCATTTTAGAACTCTGCTAAAATAGGGGAAGCAAGGCGGTTTTGCGCGCTACCTAGCCATGTCCAAGGATATGCCAGGCAAGAACAACACCGGCCAGGCAAGAACAACACCCTACCGGCCAACAATATTCTATGATTAACTGTAGTGTTGTACCAGTGGCATGATTTATATAGAAACTGTACAATAGCTTGCTAAAGATCTCTACACTACGTAATGCCAGTACATTCTCGTAATGATGATTATATGTCAACGTGGATCCTCACCTTTGGGAACCAAAAAAAATTATGCCGATGACGGAGGTACAAACGGCTAACATGATAAACCCTTTATTACCGTATACTTCATTATTTATTTTAAAATCGTTCCTTTATACTCCCCACCCTTATCTGAAAAGGAACAAATAGATACCAACAACATATGCAGGAGTTGACACTTTGGACAAGTTTATGTCTTTTAGGCTGCAGCCTTGCCGTTAATATTTGGCTCTTAAAGCTAACCCTCACGCCGCCAAAAACTGGTGACTAAGCTGCGAACGGTGTCTGGCGGCGGCATAGAGGCCACCGGCATCGTAAAACCGCCCTTTCTCTGAATATCTCCCCGAGAAAAGCTTACGTTGCAGCGACAAGCTGGCAAAGAAGAGGTGATGGATTCTTTGAGCGTTGAAAACACGGCTATTCCCCTAGTATATTTCCGAGCTAACGCCTGCCGCTCGACAAGCTGCTGAGAAGCATTTTCGGATATTTTTGTGAACTTCAGAAAAAGACACCACAGCAGAATTTAGAGAAAAAAAAGAAGCAAGAAGCAATCTTCTGCATTTCTTGTGCTGGGAGCCGACGCCGAAAACAGAGTGCAATTTTAGGGCAATTTTCGTTTCAGTTTTTTTTATGAAGCCACGATTGGCGTCACCATCACTGCAAGTTTGACGTTTCCGCCCACGGCGATCCTAGACAGCATCTTTTAGAGCTAGTGCCCATAACAGGATTTTTTTATGCCGACAGCGGCGTGGCTGCTCCCGGTGTCGCAACTTCGCCCTGTTGTCTTTGATGCAGGTTAGCGTCTTCGTGGAGGACAGCGCTGAATGTATTTGGTGCTTTGGCATTAACCTTTATTTATTTATTTATTTATTTATTTATTTATTTATTTATTTATTTATTTATTTATTTATTTATTTATTTTTATTTTTTATTTATTGTACCCCTCAGGGCCAAAGGTATTACAGAGAGGGAGTGGGTTACACCGCAAGAATAAAAATAATGCAGTGCAGTGAATATACTAACAACAAAAACATTAGATTGCAAAGGTAGTTTGCAAAATATAACATCAAAATTATGTGCAAAGAGCGTTTGAACATCTATTTCTAATATAAACGATGGCAAAGAGACGCTAATAAAAACCTGGCAAAGCTACAATTACAGTAGCTCTTTTAGCGGCCTCAGGAATTAACAGGTATTCGTCCCGTTTGAGATGGTTTTTGTTAAGGCTTCATTTTCAATGCACTCTGGGAGAACATCCCACCCAAATCTGTATACTGTGCACGCTTCGGTTCCCTATCTCTTCATGTGCGCCTTAGCACTGGTGTAAGCTTCGACGAATAATTTGATCGCCTACTGTAGTAACCAATGGTGTATGCGACCACTCATTTGCGCGGGATACCAACGGTCCTAGCAGAGGCCTGGAGAGGTAGTTCAAAGAGTTAAAAGTTGTTGCTACCGCCAGGCAGTTTTCGAAACATCGAACCGCTGATCGAGTCACAAGAGCAGTATAGAGTGTTTAAAGTACCGAGATATGGTTGCATGGTATTTGCTTGAGGTAATTGCAGGACGCGTTGTTTGCAGTGGAATAAGCAGTATAAAGGATTATATGCCTGCTGGGGCACGCATACTACAAAAGCAACGTAAAAAAGTCCTTTTCTAGAATACCTAGTTGCAATTTGACATTTAATTGGCCGGAAAGCTCATGATCAATCTCGATCACAGGCAACAGGGTCATTGTCAAAGACTCTTAGATGGGTATGTGCTTGAAGGGGAAGAAGCAAACATTCAAATTGTGCTGACAAAATAAACATGAAGATGTGGTTTGAAGTACAAGAAACGATATAGCGGCAGTGTTGCAGAATCGACCGAAAGATTTCTTCCATCTAAACCAAGGTCGGCAAACATATTTTTTGAACAATTTGCACACAATATTGCAAGACGTCTCACATAGAGCGTCAATTTTGAAGAGGAGCAAGAACATATACCACTGCTCTAATGAAACGCCAATATCTTCGATATCCAAGCAACATAAAAAATACGTTTAACGATGCAGTTTGAGGTTTACAGCAATTGCCTTGCGGCAATTTGCACTGCCTTTTATTTGTTCTTCTCGATCGGAGACAGTCCTCAACGTCCACCATTATTTTTTTAAAATAGGATCGCTATTATGTTCTATATTGCCGCCCGGGCCAACATAAACAGGAATGGGCTCTATCACAGACGCTACCCAACCTTTCAGAAAAACCTCATTTGCTAATTCATGAACAACTTCCCCTAAGCATGTGGCAACTGGGAGAAAAGCCATATTGTTGTTGGCGTACGAAATGTCAAACATTCCAAAATGCATTGTTTTGTATTTCTAGAAATTATTGAGCTTAATTTTCCTCATGCCCTACTTCGCGGCCTCAATACGTATGAGGAAGAACTACTTAGAATGTTTCGTAGAAAACAATTCGTCAAAAATAAAAAAGTGCTCAGAGGATACCACAACTAAACAAAAGACAAAATAAAGGAACTCAGTAGAAAAAACCTTTGAAATAATACCTGATTAAGGAGTAACAGCTAGGTATAGTAACAAGCCGCGCAAAGACACACTAAAAAAACGAAATACTTGCATGTGCCGGTATTTATACTCATGTTTACACAATTTAAACTCATTTATACACAAACGATAACAAAACATGCACCGCAGTGACAAATCAAGTAGCAATCGTAAACAATCTTGCGGAACAAATTGGAAAGTTATAAGTTCATCTGGCTTTAAAAAAACTAAATGGGAAACATTTGCTATCCCCTGTAAATAAAAAGATGCTAAGTTGCATGAACTTTTTTCTTGTCTTAACCATTTTTCGTTTTTATAAGTACTGATGAATGTTCATTATCAAGCTCAATACACATTCCTTTTGGCGCCGAAAAAAATTTGAGGCTTTTTTGTCAGCCCATTGAACCACTTCTTTATGTTTATTATGTTTAAAGCTGTTACTTGTCCCAGTTGTCTGGATTTTTTTAAACCACGTTAGCCGTCGCGAAGAGGATCATCGTTGAGCTCGTTGGTACCTTCAGTTCTCAATGCGCTTTGAATTGCACGTGCGGCCGTGGGCTACTTTTATTTGGCACAGCTGGTTTTCTTTCTTAGTGACATTGGTATTGCCACTTCTTTATGCGTTTTTTCAATCTTATTTCGGATTGCTCTTTCCTTTTCCTGATCAAAAAGACAAGGATTCATTATGTATGTTATCACGAAGCCAGAGACGACGCAGTTGTCTTCAAGAAAAACACGTTTATTTGATAGAACTTTTGCTTCCCGAACAACTCAAAGTATACACACGTGGCGAAGCAACAGTCAACAAAGTGACTTGTGGCGGCCAGCGTTGCGAGTCGATTGCCACGGCGTCTGCTCTGAGGGGATTTATCTATCGGCGCAAGGGCTTTTTGAACAGTCAAACCGTATCCAGGACGCTGTAGATAAACAAGATTATACTAGGCTGGCGATTTTAGTTCGAAACACACTCCCCACCAAAGCAGATAACACGGGCAGCATAAAGAATGGACACATGCACTTCACTTAGCTTGCGGATATCACGCAAAGCACAGACCGGTGCCGCCGTTAGGCAAAAACAAAACATGAGCAAACAAACCCAACTCATGGTTAGTGGCTTTATCTCCATATAACAGGGCATCGACCCGATGCTAAAACAAAAGACAGTACGAACAACAAAAAATAGTCCGTCATCTTGTGTAGTAAGGTTTCAGGCAAACCATGTGGAAGACTTCGGGCCGCGTGCGTCGCCATGATGTTCCGGAATCACCCGTGCGTTTTACCTCGTAGGTAAGTTGGCCAACACGTTGAAGAATCTGATAGCGTCCCAAATACCACCGCAGAAGGTTGCCACTGAGTCCACGTCACCGGATGGGAATCCCAACCCACACACGATCTCCTGGGCGGTACTCGTCGTCTCGGCATCGGATATTGTAGCGTCCGGCATTCGCCAGCTGTCGGTCCGTTGTGCGAACTCGAGGGAGGTGGCGGGCCTCCTCCGCGAGCTTAAAGTATCATTGGATGTACGCGTTGAGGTCGTCGTCTTCTACATGCGGGAGCATGACGTCAATCAACGTAGTCAGCCGTTTTTTCGCAGAAAAGCTCTAACATTGTCATCTGCGTACTTTCCTGTGTAGCCCTGTTGTACGCAAACGAGGCATACTAAAGGACTTCGTTCTAAGTATCATGTTCAACTTCGACGTACATACAAAATATATCCGCGATCGTCCTGTTCAGACGTTCCGTTAGTCCGTTCTTTTAGCTGTTGTACGCCGTCGTTCTTATGTGATCCATGTTGCTGTAGCCTAAGAGTCCTTGTATAAGCTCCGCAGTCAAGCCGTTCCGCGGTCCCTGATAAGGAATTCAGGGGCTTCATTTCGCAGCACAACTTGAATTATGAAGAACTCGGCGAATCCTTCTGCAGTACCCCTCGGGAGGGCAGGGGTCGGTGTAGCGCCTCGTGTAGTCTGTCGCTACGAGAATCCGCTTGTTCTCAGATTGTGACGTAGATAAACGGCCTACCAGGTCTATTTCAATCTTTCCCAAGGGCTCCAATCTTTTGCAGGGGCTGCACAAGTCCCGAGGTTCTTGTCAGCGGCGTTTTTCGCTAGCAGTGCGAGAAGCTGCGGACGTAGTGAGTGACGTCGGATGTAGGCGGCGCCAGTAGTAGTTCGTCTTGAATTTTTCAGTAGTGCGAGCTGTGCCGAGAATTCAGGAAGACGGGTCATCGTGGCACGCTTCCGAAATTTTGTCACTTAGGTTTGCGGGGTTCCCGAGAAGATTATTCGTTTTTGTTCCAAGGCTGAAATTCTTTTTCATGAGGATGGAGTTTTTCAAGCTACACGGGGGTCAGTTCTGTTTGAACGCCCTAGGCACGGCCACGTTGCATCCTTCGAGAAAGTCCATAATTATGCGTATATCGGGGTCGGCACGCTGCTGGGGGAATAGATCGCTCTCTATCTGACTCTGAAGCACGCGCTGTCTTCATCAGAGTCTTGCGGTGGAGGTTCGTCGGGGGCGCGGAAGAGCCAGTCGGGTCCGCAGTGTTTTGTACCGTATTTATAGACGATACTAACGTCGAACTCTTGGAAGCGCAGTTTTCACCACCCAAGGTCGTTCAAATTGGCGAACCAACACAGCGCATGGTGGTCTGTGACAACTTTGGAAGGTGTACAGTACACGTATGGCCAAAATTTTCAAATTGCCTATATAATTGTCAGGCACTGTTTCCCAGAGTATGAGTAGTTGTTCTCCTCCTACGACAGACCACGACTGGCACAGGCGATTACTTTTTCGCAACCGCTTTGCTTTTACACCAGGGCCGTACTTAAGCCTATATCACTGAAGTCCGTGTGCGCTTCTGTTCCAGGGTTTTCGTCGAAATGAGGAAGCACCGATGGCTTTGCAGGAGTGTTGCAACTCACCGAATGCTTTTCTTTGAGCGTTTTTCCAGCTGAAATGGGTGCTATTATTCGTCGAGCCCGTGAGTGGCTCTCCAATTAGTTCGAAGTTCGCTACGAACCGCGGACGTATGCGCACAGTCCAAGAAATCTTCGCACGCCCTTCTTGTCGTTTGGTCTTTGGAATTTCGTTATAGCTGAAGCTTTCGCCGGGTCAGGCAGGACTCCCGCGGCTTTGACGACCAGGCCCAAAAATTTGAGTTTCTCCAACGCGAAGCGGAACTTTTCAGGCTTCAGGGTTAGTCCCGATGAGTGCATAGCCTCGAGTACCGACACCAACCTTTCAAGATGTTCGTCGAAAGTTTGGGCGAACACCACAACGTCGTCAAGGTATACGAGACCGTTGTGCCACTTCAGGCCAGCTAGAACGGTGTCCATGGCTCTTTGAAACGTTTCTGGTGCCGTGCACCGCCCGAACAGCATCACATCGAGCTCCTAAAGGCCATCCGGGGTTTTGAATGCAGTCTTCTCTCGGTCTCTCTCGTCCACGTCTATTCGCCAGTAGCCTGTTTATAGATTTATCGATGCGAAGCACTTCGAGTGGCAGAGGTAGTCGAGGGCGTCATCAAATCGTGCAGGGGGTACATGTCCTTTTTGGTGATTTTGTTCAGTCACCGGTAGCCGACGCAAAACCCTAATTTGCGGTCTTTTTTTTCACGAGTACGAGCGGCGCAGCACACGGGCTTTTTCATGGTTCTGTAACGTCCTCGCTGAGTGTGTCTTCCTCTGGTGTCCTGGTGGCTTCCTATATTGTGTCAAGAAACGCGGTTCGGTACCAGGTTACGTCACAATCCTTCCCGCCTGTTAACTGATTTTCTGGTTGCTAATGAGCTACATGTTATGGTCGCACATAAGGAAGGGTGCCTCGTTGTCCTTACTGAATCAAATTATTCAGAAAAAACTCCCAAGCATTTCCCCGAGGGTGAACATGGTTAAGTGCGAATGCACGGGGTGATGCTATGAGGGGGAGTAAAGTTAAAATCCGTTGGCATTCGCCCGTGAGCGCGCGCGAGCCGACCTACGGAGGTCTGGCAGTTTATCGCTGCATATATAGGGGGGTACGCCGCGCCGAGCGCGCCGAGCCAGGTGGCTGAGAGAGGAGGCGAGCGCAAGGGGAGAGGGACAGCGGCGCACGGCAGCTGCAGCCGAGCGAGGGGGAGAGGAGAGAGTGTGACGTCACGGTGGAGAGAGAGGCGCGCGGCAGCTGCTGGGGAGAAGAGGCGCGCTGTGACGTCATACCATGACGTCACGGTGCGAGGAGCGGTGCGGGGAGCGGCGCGCACCCGCGCAGCCACGGCGAGGAGGCGGAGCGAGCGCGGTCTCGTGGTGAAGTGACGTCACCGCGCCGTTGCTACCGACGCTCCTCTCCGCTCCACGCCGTTGCTAGGGAGAGGAGGACTGCGGACGCCGCCGCCGCCGCCGGCGGTGGAAGGTTTGGGGTCGCTTATAAAGTGCATTCGCACTTAAAAGCGCTGGCTGCTCAGGAAAAAAATTTCAAGAAAGTAGAGGACAAGCCGAGCCAGGTGAAGGAGCGTGAAATCGCACTACTAAATGACCACCATCTGGAAAAACTAGCGTAGTCCGTGAGGAAGGTAAAAAACAATGTCTTAGAGGTGTTCTTCGCAGCCAAAACGCACAAGGTAGAGGTGCCGTTCCACGCAATATTATCCGAGAACAAGATATGGCATTCGCGCATGTCGGCATTTTTACAGAAGCACTTCAATACACTAATCCAGAGAGACCCATTCTGTGTATCAAATTCCCGATCTGTTGTGAGATACCTCGAAGAACGTAACCCTGGTGATTGTGACGTGTTGAGCGTGGACGTAGAAGATTTGTATTACGCCATTCCGCATGACAAACTTCAAACGCCCGTCAGGGAATGTATTTGTGAAGACAACAGTGAAATGAAGTTCATGAGCAATAGTGGCGTTTCGGTTAGCAGCTTTCTTGAGATTCTTTTGTTTTATCCTAACTCTACCCTTGTTGAGTGGCGAAATTGGGTCTACACTCAAAAAAGTGGAATTTGCATAGGTTCAAAGGCACCCCAGTGCTCAGAAGTATTTTTCTGGCAAAAGTTGACAGAACTCCGGAAAAAAAACTTAAGCGGCATGTGCACAAGAGTGGTTAGGTACGTTGATGATTTTCTAGTTTTTACGGATCCTTGTCATCTCGTCCGCAGGGTACCTGACGTAATGAAAATCTTTAAGGAGTGCGGCTTAGGACCTAAAGTTACGTTTGAGCTCCCCAAAGAAAAGCAAATTCAGTTCTCGGACTTGAAGTTGTTTATTAAAAGAAGGCATGTTTGTTGGGGGCATAGCCCTAGGTCCAGGAAGCCGGTGCTCAATTTTAATTCAGGGCATTCCAAGATTGTTAAGACTGGCATAGCTGTTTCTTCGTTGCGGTGCGTTTTCGCCAAATCATGTGTCCATCGGTAAGCAACAGCTTTTCTGAACAAGTAGCCAGGCTGACGTCGGCTGGGTACAGCAAGCATGTGATGCGTCTTGCTGTTGACAAAGTAAAAATGTGGGTAAAATCTGGTTCAGTAGCGGGTAGAGATACAGAGTCAAAGAAAAAGGACTTCTCGGTCATGCCATATGTGCACGCGTTGTAGCATAGATTAAAAAACGTGGCAGGCTGTTATGGTGTAAACGTCCTTTTCTCGGCGCCCGAAAACTTAGGCAAGATATGTAGTGTGGTAGATAGGAGGTTGGCTGGTATAGCTACACGTGGAAGCTGTGGAGTAAAACATGTGTCAAGTTGTGTGCCATGTAGTATTGGTGAGGTTTATACGATTCCGTTTGTCTGCGGTCATGTTTTTATCGGCCAAACATGCCGATGCCTTAACATTCGACTAATGGAGCATAGATGTTCTTTGAAGGGCGATGGCTATTCCCACGTCGCACAACACAGCAAAAAATGCAAAAAATATAAAGAATGATGCCCTCTTTTTAAGAAAACAAAAGTGGTAGCCAAACATAAAACCAGCAGGTCGGAGAGATAATAGAGGCCTTCCATATTAGAAGGAACGAGGGCAAGTGCGTTAGTGTTCCTTCTCTGTCATTACTTGACAAGAAATTTTCGTTTCTTATCCGCTAGCAAATTGTGTAACTTCTTGGATGGTGAATTTCGTCGTATGCCACAGTGTTTTCAAGATCTTACATTGTTGTCGCTCACGCGCTTTTTCCGCGTTATCTGTTCAAATATGTGCTTTCTTTCTAATAAACTTTCAGTTTGGAGTTCAGCGCTGTGCGTCGTCCACTCTACGTTTTTGTCCCCGTGTTTCTTGCGCTGTTTTTCACCATAAATCTTAATCTGCACCAACTAGCCTAACTTGCCATCTTACTGCGGTTTGGTAAGTGTCGGGTAGCTCGAGCTCCATCTTCGGGTAAATTCGGTGCTTCGCTAGACGTGCCTGACGGAATTTTGAGTTCGACGGAAAACATTCGCTGCAGCGACGCAGCAACGCCAATAATTTGTTCCGTTCTTCTTGCGGTAGCGCCATATTCACGTCGAAAAGAAGCGGATGCTTGAAGGTATCTACGGGTGCGCGTTTAAAGCCGGCGACCGCGATCACGTCGCTTGCTTCTTGCGTTTCTTCAAAGAACAAATTCGTAGCACCCTTGCTTAGTGGTAGTACTCCTCGGTGAAATTAGTAACGAAAACGTAAAACTGGCGTTGCCCAAAACGCGCAATGCCTCTTGCGACAAAAGTACGACGGTCGAGAAGCAACTTTTCGTCACGCTCTACGATAACGTGGACTTCAGGAGCAGCATCTAAACAGTACACTGTGATCATCACTTTTGCGCGATGTGGGAGGGTGACATGGTCAACGGCGATCCTTACAGCAGCATGGTAATCGGGGTTTGGTTCCGGCATAATCAAGTGATCGAAGGAAAAGTTACCGAGTTGTTCTGTAGATGAATTATTTCCCCGTTGTTCATCAAAAGCCTATTCAGGGAATTACATCACTGGAGCAGTTACGCAAAATGACTAACGCGGCAGGGCACCTGGCGCCGTCTACGGTGACGCGTGATCTGCACGTTCCCTTCGGCGTTACGAAATGGCGTTCAATTGTGCGTTTGTGCGGACCGTCCAATCTGGTCGTCACTTTCTTCAGCTTAGACGCAAATGATCCGCTGTGGAGTAAGTTGTAGGCTCTGCTGTCTGTGAGGGCGGCTACATAAAAGCCGGCGATGGACAACTGGACGTCGGACGCTGCCTTCCTTGAGTTCCGGGTGTGTCGTGGCGTCGTATCTGGGATTGTGCGCGTTGGCAGTCGGGAACCCTCCGTCATCGTTGTCGTCGGCTTCTCACCAGCAGCCTTAACTATGTCGGGTACGTGTCGCACCGTTAGGCTGTCATGTTGTTCGGGATTCACATAAGGGTTAGATCTCGTCGTCGGGCTGAGGGCACGGCTTTGGGTACGTCTTTGCGTCGTTGGAGGGTTTTCGTGTATCCGCCATTGTGCAACTTCACCTCCAGAAGATGCTGCTTTCAGTTTCCCTCTTGTGGGCTATGGGACCTTACACGTGAGAAGGCAGGAGTGCTACAGCGGTTCGGCGATTGGTACGGGTGAGGCGATGGCGAGCAGTAGAAACTTGCCGGGCCACGGCTGGTTTGAGATGGATACTTGTCCATCTCACTTGGTCGTTGGCTAGGGAGATGGCGAGGTGCGTCGATTTAGAATCCACGCACTCCAAGTCTCTTCAAAGGGCAGCTACGGTAGATGTGGCCGGCTTCTCCACAGTGGCAGCTCAGCAGACAATTATCGCGCGTTCGCCATACTTCGGTCTTCCTCGGCGTCTGGTACTGTACTACAGGATGTCGGGCAGGCGACAGTGGATGGCGGTATGGCGGGGACTCTTGACGACGGGTTGGAGCAGGGCGGGGCCGACGAAGAGCTGTGAAGTAGGCCATGGCTTGTGGCTCGCGAGGTAATTCGGATGCGTAGAAGTCCCCAGTGCCTGTAGAACATGTTCTGGGACGACGTCAGTCAGGGAAGCTACTTGAGGTTACAAACAAACTGCTTGGACCAAGTAATACAAAGTGTTGGAATGGTACAATCGTATATTCGTCGGTTTCTTAACGCCAGGGATCCACATTGGATTCTGACCACGGAAAGCATTTTCTCTTCTTTCTTTACTGTTTACATGTGACCTCCCAATGTTAAAATTTAGCTTCTCTGAAGTGCGCCTTTGTTACGACAGCTTCACCAGCGTGACCAAGAAAGGTCGCTTTAAAATGTGGCTAAGTGCTCAACGTTTCCAAGAATGGCGCAGCCAAGTCCGTTTCATTATCATCGCGGCAACTGTTGAGTGAGCCTATCTACCGGCAGACTGCCACGTCTGGATACAACATTGCAACTGAGTGTTAAGTTCGTTTTCGTACAGATTGTTTTCAAATAAGAGCCGGAGTGGTCCCGAGATCGTCAGCGGAGCGCATGCTGTGTCGAAAATATAGCCACAGGTAAATGTTGCAAAGTGCATTTTCGCTCTCTTAGGCGGCACTTCGAGCACAAAAAAAGGCAATTTTTTGCCGACTTCACTGACGAACGCATGCTGCTTCTGTACGTCGGGCATAGTGTCGGTAATCGTGATTGTATTTGTAATGCATGTATGAAGCCTTGCACAAGCTCCAACTACTTAGTACGGTTTTTGGTCAGTAAGGACGAAGGGAAATATTGGGTTTAACGAGAACACACTCCACCTAGACCAACTTTTTACTTTGTTGGTTTCCTGAGTGGCTGTACTGGATCGCAAGGCCTAATTGAAATTATCAAAGTATAGAACCACACTAGGGCCCTCCCGCCACCTTCACTGAAGAATTCTGGACAGATTCTTTGAGATACTGCAATAGTGAAGCTCATACGCAGTATTTGGTGATCAAAGCAGAGCAGTAGTTATTGTTCAATTTTGTGTTTAGCTACAGTTTTTCTGCCGCTGTTTGTGAAGCCACTGCAATAAAGCCTGGTAGCAGATCACTATGCATGTCCGATTATCGGTTGTGGCAAATATTACAATTTAAACATTCGGTTGTTTGTTGTCACAAGTGCAAGCTACCGATAGAAATTATTAGTCTGTCACTTTACAACTATGCAGCCTTCTACGACGGCTGCCAACATCAGCAAACATGAGTTTGATTGTTCCCCATGGACAAAGGCTAATTGCAGACAATTGCTAGCTGAAAACGCTACGAAAATCGCTAAGAACGAAGTGTCATAATCTTTCCTTTTGTGACAACTAGATCCCAATGCCAAAGAATTAGTAACTCTGTGGACGAAAAACAAACACAGGTATCTGAAAGTCCATGTGCGTTAAAGATTTCCGCGGGAACACCAGACATCATCTTAGAACTCTGCTAAAATAGGGCAAGCATCGGCGCTCCTGCGCGCTACCTAGCCATGTCCAAGGATATGCCAGGCAAGAACAACACGAACATAACATATTGAAATTCTTCAAAATACTGGAGGCAGATTTGAGAACCTGGTTAGCTCAATACGAGTGGGAGGTAATTCAGAGGCCAAGGAAAGTTGCTGCTGCATGTGCTGCCGTAGACTAAGGTTCCACATTTATTCTCCCTTCCATCTCTTTTCTCCATTTTCGTAAACCACAACTATTTCTTCCTGAACAAAGATCTCCTCTCTCTTTCACTCTCTCTGTCTCTTCGGGAAAAGTAAATTTGTCCAGTGCGGCGAGATATTACGGAAAAATTATTTTTATACACTGACACTGACTCCTCCTAGCTCAAACAAACCAAGACTTTGCATGCGCAATCTTTCATGCTCATATTTTAACCCCAGAAGGGCAGAGAGTCTCTGTTTCTCTGGGACAGGGAGATTAATACCCTGGTTGCTAGTCTTTATCTTTACGACAACCTTTCGTGCTCGTAAAGCATAGATAGGAGATGCAGTTTGCAATTTTTGTAGTTTCCAGTGTGCAGCTTGCAACCTTTGCAATTTTTCCAATCATGTACAAAGACACCTCATTCACAGCAAACGCAACACTTCTTGGCAGTGTTCGGCAACAGTGCACCAATTATGACTACTATATTGCCTGCAAAGAGACTGAACTCTCTTACATGGAAGGGCAGAGAACACCTATTACGCTTGTGCCGGTGGTGCACTGCTGCCGAACATCCGGATGTCATCTTCGTAGCCACGTCTATAGATCCTGTGGTTTCGAGGTTACGAAAATATTTTCGCGGAGGCGTGCTTGTCTGTGGTTGCCGTCGCAGCGTCAGTGGCCAAAGAAGGCGGAATTTCGGTGGCTCGCTCTGTTATCCTCAGGCTGAAAGAGCAGAGAACAGCGATTACGCTTGTGCCGGGGGTGCACTGTTGCCGAATAGCTTCATACACCTTAGTACAACTTAATTTATTTAGTACATCGGGAATTTCCCACTGCACGACCATGTTAAACCTAGTGGCCCCGACCCGAGCAGAGATCTACCCGTGGTTTGCTACGTTGACGTTTGAGATTCACAGAAGGTGGCTCTTCGGTTGCAACCGAAATACTGTTTACAACTATCGCCGAGTCCTCCTAGAAATTTGCTTTGACAAAATATGAGCAGGGCTGACTCCTGGTGATGATCAGACATTTTTGGTGAAGACGACATCAACGCCCTGGAGTGGATACTGGCTAGCAACCAAGTGAAAAGAGCCTTAAACCGCTTGTGAATTGTATTTGTCCACATGACATGCCAAGAACCATGCCAGACACGGAGGGGTATTTGTGTCTTCCCCAAGAACGTGCTTTGTGAGAAGGCAAAAGCCACGCAGCGAAAACATTTAGACATGTGTTCATGCGGGATTAGAGAAGAAAAAGTTGCCGTTCTTCGATTTACCTAATGAAACTTCGAAAGAGTATGCTGCCTTTTTAGTAGAAAGGTATTCAGCCAAATGTGCTTCCGGAGCAATAACTTCTAAACCCGCCATCACATTAAGAGCAATTGTAACCCATAAAGTACGAGGCAGCAGGTTATGGCTGCTGAACTGGAGCTTCACCTAAGAAAGCGTAAGCGACTTTGCGTTGCTGGGTATGTGGAAAAGAATTCATACATTGTGGTCAATTACTCGAAATATCAGCGTTGGCTTAGTGTGTTCATTCTAATGCTCAAGTGGATACCTTCCGTATTCGACCTCCCGAAGTAGCTTTGAGCGTTCGTACAGTGCCGATGTACAGTCCACATGGTAGAGGTGGTGTCTAGAAATTTAAGCTGGTTATCCAATATATTGCTTATTAGAGCTCCTCACCCTCTCCAGGCATGGCACGTTTATCAGCTGGGAACAACTGGTCGTGGAAACGTCGGGTGAGTCAATAGAGAAAAGTCTTAGGCCAGTCCTGAGTGAGATTTCTTTTGCAAACTGCACAAGACTCTTCTCTACGAGTTTACTCCTTGAGAGTGTACGTGGCTGTGTAGATGATTACCTCGTTTCGTGGAGGAACATGACTTTGATCAAAAGAAGTGTAAAATTTCGGACGTTTGGGAAAGCGGTTGTGTCTCTCATTCTTTGTAAAGCCAGAGAATAGACAAAATATTTTTCTTATTAAAATTGTTTCCTTTTGTGAAGGTATGCGTAGGCACGCGCCGCGATTTTGGGAAGGGGCTATTAAATTACAGTTATGGGCACGAAAATTTGACCAGAAGAGAAATGACAAATAATGTTAACAATCAGCAATTGAGGATTCTTGTTTTTTCACAGCTAGCGACCGTTTTGTGAAACACACATAAAAAATTTAGGCAACACAAAAGGGGCATACAAATCGACAACTTTATTTCAGGACTATAAAAATTGTCGTAAAAAAGTGACAAAATGAGCTATATGGGAAAATTATGAAGTTCGTGGAACAGATAGAGAAAGTAACACTCATAGTACACAAAATATATCATTTCTTAAAAAAATGTAAAATACACAAAATATATGATCAAAAAAATGTATAGGGCAATCATGAGGCAGATAGGGTTTTATTCATCCAAACAAACTTTTACGAGCCTGTCTCGCCATTACAAGAAAGCAAAAACGCACAAACCTAACGAAGTGTTCGCCTGATTAAGAAGAACGTCGCTTTCGTTCCGTCGATGCGGTAGTCTTAATTCACACTGTTACTAGCTCGACATGCGATTAGCACTCCGACTACGTAGAGTTAAGAAAGCAGAAAGGGTGATCTTTCTAAGCCGATTTAGAAAAAGTAACGCGTGAGGTTACCTGTAGACTTACTTTTAGACTTTTAAAGTTTACTTTACATCTTCGTATGCTACCGGAGTGCGTATATGACCAGTGCAAAAAGCCGTCCACGACATTCACGCCTAAAGCATTTAACCTAAAGCACCTACAAAAGGGTGTTAGAACCGTTGGTGGATTCTGTGCTGCGGTATAGTTCCCTATTTAGTTACAAAGAAAGCCCTTCCGAGCCATGCTCCATGCCATAAGCCTGCCATCGTCAGATAGCATTGACGTTTCTTTTTACCTTTAAAAGCGCATTATTACCTGTCTTGATTTCGCGCTAAACAAAAAAGTGTTCAAATTTTACATGTAATCAGCTGCTGCTCCGTTTAATTTTTCTATCAGGAAATAGAACCAATGCTGTCTTAGATACATTTGGAGTTTCTCCTTTTGGTGTATTTTCGCCATCCTACCGAAAGAGCTTTGGCAGTTTGTATATTTCTCGCGAGCATGGTTTATCTTTGGAATGGTCAATGGTCTACAACGGCGTCATTTTTTTAGTTTGGCATATGCGTCGAATACAACTGTCACGCAAGAAAAACGGCTCAGAGACAGTCGAAGAATTGAAACTATTCGCGCCTTCGAAGCAATTGGGGGAGAATTTATTGCGTGGCATTGTGTGAGCGTCATTTCGCCACATTGGGTTCTCTGTGAAATCATCATCAGCCCTAATACTCCGCCAAGCGGCCTTTTTTGTACTTGAAGAAGCAGAAAAATCAAGCAATGGTAACTCGTCACTGACCACTTTTGCGTTCTGAGGACGGCACGCGGGAAGAGCCGCGGCGAATAATGCGATACCCTATTGTTGTAAACAATGCGTTGCGAGAATTGGGTGAGGTACTCCGGTATATTTATGTCAAATAAATATCAGTGATTGCGCAGAAATTAATTTGACGTGTCAGTGCCAGCAGTGGATGGGTCAATAGTGATTGTAGTGGTGAGAACCGAATAAGGCTGTTTAGACATATTGTGGAGATGATAACGGGCCACTAAAAGAAAATACCATTGGCTTCACGGCCAGCAATGGCATGACTGGTGTGTTCAGGCACGACAATTAGCTAAGAAGTGCTGCAATGCCAATTAGCACAGCAGTGCAACCCCAAATCACACAGAAATTTTGACTATCACCATAAAGCGTCTGTAAGGAATAATTAAAACGCCGGCATCAGTGACAGTTAATGGCGATGATTTTCTCCCAGGCCGAACTCACAACGCAGTTCACGCTAGCTACCAGGCACGGCGGCGGAGCGTCAAGAATATTGAACGATACGTATTCCTTTGCTGTCATGTACGTGAACAAACAGGATATAGCGTCTTCTGGCAATGATAGAATGTTGCACCCCAAAATGAACTGATCAGCACAAAATTACAAGACCTCCCAAAGTATCTGGTGCCGGGAGCCATTTGTATTGTACCAGGGCGCTTACCAGCCGTCGTTAAGCAAAATACTCAGTAGTAGGTTGCTGGTTCCACGTAGTTCGCATCGAGAAGAAATGGTTCATAACGAATTATTAAACCCCAACAGCCTAAGGGACAACGAAGAAGAAACATAACTCTCTCCTGCTACGTTTCGTAGAGACTGTAGCTGTGATTATTCATTCTCTAAATATTTTAGATGCCTCTGATGTAGCTTTCCCCTTTTTCTAACAACGTCTCATGGAATAGCCAAATAACGTTCCATCTTCCCGGGTCTTCGAAGCGGGCGTCAGAAGGGCGGCGCCGTGCTGAGTGAATCATCGGATCTTGGACACACCACCCCACTTCATCTCATGCCGCCCCGTGATACTGAGAAAATCCGTGGTACCGATGACGACGATGTTGAAGATTGCGCCATGTTGTACGATCGTGCGAGTGTTTGGAGCCACTGGGACTCAACCGCTATGCTACACATTCTCCGTTTTGCCTCGAGCGAATGGATGAATTGAATTGAAAAAGCGAAAGTGAAGAGTTGGGTTACCTGCGTAGCAAAGCTCTGTGAGCCGTTTTAGAAGCCAGATCCCGCCCCGACGTCGATGGAGCCATATGTGGCGTCCATACAGGGAGTTCTCTCCATCTGTCATCGCGTTAATGACAAGATGCACTAAGAAAAGGAGGTCGGCCACGTGCTCAAGGACATCGCTGATTACTCATTTCATGTTTATTTGCAAAGAGTGGCCAACACTCGGGACCACGATTAAGTAATTCAGGTGTTTTAAGCATAAGAAAAACCGTCTCATCACGCAGCACGCCGCACGGCTTTCGAATAGGCTACTTTCAGTAGAACGGACAACAGGGCTAGCTGGTAGCTGTTCACCTTCAAGGTGGAAGCGGTCACGCTACAGGGACGATAGTAGAAAAAATACAGACGACACGGCGCTAACTCACAAATATTTGTTTATTGAAAAGAAACACAAATATAAACTTTCAGCATCTCACGAGGTGCTTTTATCTCGCCCAAGATAAAACCAGGAAAGTCACTTTTTACAGGGAATAAATACATACGCGTGCACACGCGACAATCGAAGGGTAAGAGCAAAAAAACAGGGGAATATGTTACGGTTTCGATGTTTTAAAGCCCTTACCCTTGGAATGTCGCATGTACACCGCATGTATTTTTTTCTTGTAAAAAGTGACTTTCGTGGTTTTATCTTGGGCGAGATGAGCGCACCACATGAGATGTTGAAAGTATATATTAGATGCGACTGCATCTCATTCACTCGACTTGTCCTTGCATCCGGCGTTGGCGTTGTTGTCGGCGTCCGCCCCTTCCCATTCTCCTCGCCGCGTGAGCTGCACTCTCCGCCACTCAACCCCTCTCCTCTCCGATAGCGAACACTCTCTCGCGAGGGGCATTGGATTGGATTCTAATAAATTGGCTTGGATTGGCTTGGCTTGGATAGGATTTGGATTCAATAAGATTAAAGTGGATTGTGTTAGATTGTGTTGCGTCATAGCCGCGGCAGACGCACTGGCGCCGGCGCGTACCCTCACCGTTATGCGCACTATAAAACGCGGTGCCTGCGCCGCTCCGCTCCATCGTTCCAGCGCCGTTCCTCCGCTGTCAAACGTTACAACGTGAACCCCTATGCGTCGCATCTACTCAGGGGTTCCCGAGGGGGGAGGTGGGACATTTTTGTGCTTCTTTTCAATGGACAAATAGTTACGAGTTCGCGCCGTGTCGTCTCTGTTTTATCTACTTTTGTCCCTGTTTTGTGAGCGCTTCCGCCGTGAAGGTGAATATGCTCGACTACTATCTGTTGCGAAGGAAGAACCACGTGGAACACTTACACTGGAACAGGTGCAGTTAATGTGACCACGATTGTAAGCTGCAATATAAAAGTCGTGGATCTTGTTTCCGATCAACCACAGGCGACTGATGTCAACTTTCCTACGGTTTCCGTACATCGAGCAGCTGGTCAAACACAGAACTCCATCGAGACCGCAAGCGCGGAAGTATATTCAGTCTGATCTGTCAACGACTAAACGGTAGGACAACGCCCCACCGCTGCTGTTTTCCGCTATAATTATGCTTATCTTCACTATGCAAAAATTCGGCTGAGTGAATAGATGTGTTTGTAAATATATATATATATATATATATATATATATATATATATATATATATATATATATACTTATATATACTTATATATATAATTTAATGGGGTTATTATCAGGCGTTCAGAGCGTGGTAGCTGGGGCTTGTTGCACCAGAGGCCAGGCTAGCTCAGGAGTTAGGTCACCCACTGTTGGTGTCGGCATAAGTCCCGGTGCAAAACACAGCGTGGTAGCTCAGTGGGTAAAGGCATTGCATTGAAGTTGAAGTTGAAGTTCATTCATAAAAAGTAAACGGTTACAAAGAAAATTTACAGACAAGGGTCCCGAATTCAGCGACTGCACTGGGACCCTCGATGATGACGTACGCAAAAAACGTTACAGAAGCAGCAGTGGAAGCGAAAACAAGTGCAATAAAACATTTGTGAAGAAAACAAATTAGCAAGAACATGTAGTGCATGGTTTTCATATGGAAGTTATTAAATATTAAGCTATGTACATAAACACGGCATTCAAAAAAGAAATTATCATTATACATAATTAAATACTAACGGTTTACAAAAGTACACAAAAAACTACTGTGCAAACAAATGACGAAAGTCAAACCAGCAAAACAAAGAAATTGGGAAACATATCAGGTTAGAAGAAGATTTTTTAGAGATTTTTGAAAGGCTGTGATAGAATGTCATGATTTAATATTGAGTGGTAGGCGGTTCCATAGATTAATTGCGGCAAAATGGAATGTTTGCTGGCCATAATTAGTTTTTACCTTAGGTAACAACAAGTTATTATTCAAGGGAAATCTAGTAGTGTTATGATTCACTAAAGTACCTACGTCAAGAAGTTCAAAACATAATTGGTTGTTGAGTAGTTTGAAAAAAGAAATACCTAAGTTATAATCAAACAATGCTGTGACCGATAAAACTGAATTTTCGCGGAGTAGAGGTGATGCACTTGAATGGCGAGGGCTGCTAGTAATGATACGGATAGCTTGATTTTGAATGTGCTGAATGGATGATAGGTGTGTGTGATATGTGTTACCCCAAGCAGTGATTCCATAGTTGATATGACTGTGCATGAAAGCGAAGTAAAGTGATAACAAAGCTTTGGTTGGAAAGAATGGTCGTGCCTTCAGCAATGCCCGGATGCCAAATGCCATTTTTTTTCTGATATGATCAACGTGAGATGTGAACTTAAGGTTAGTGTCAAGAATTATACCAAGAAATTGGACGCAGTCGCATGATACGATCCGATTAGAGCCAAGTCTTAATTCTGGCAACATACCTAACACTTTCTGGTGGCTTCTAAAGATCATAAATTTAGTCTTAGTAGGATTAATAATTAAATTATTTCTGCAGCACCACTCAGTTACATCCGTTAAAGCAGCGTTTAATTTATCAGTTAGAGATACTATAGATGTGTCTGATAATGTTATTGTGGTATCGTCAGCATACAAAAGACAATTGTATCGGTGTAAAAAGCTGTGACATTGTGACATCGGTGACATTGCTGAGCCCAAGGGTGCTGGTTTCATTCCCGGCCACGGCGGCAGTTTTTCTGGTGGAAGCAGAAAAGAAAAACCCCAGTGCTTCGAGATTTCGGCGCATGTTGGAGAAAATAAAGTGGTCTAACTTTTTTCGGAGACTTCCACAACAGGTGCCTCGTCGCCCACGAGTAGCTTCGGGCCATGAGTTAGCGGAAATTTCTATTGTTGATATTCCGGTAGAAACCCGCTTTAGTGTGAAGCAATAAGTTGCGGCCACGGCTGGAGACCATGTCTGCCGAGTATGCTATCACCGACTGGGCCCAGAACAAACTTCACCGCGCAGGCGCGGCACCTGGTGAAAACACGTGTCCTTTTTTTCGTATCCGACGTTGTATCATTGTACTCCTTTCCAAACTCCTGTGTCCAGAGCGCCACATTATAGATTCAGCGGAGCATTCGAGTCTTCCTGCCTCAGTCGTAGGCTCTGGATGGCAGCGGTGACTTAGTTTCGTGGACGCCTCATGAGCACGGCTGAAGCGGATGGCTAGGAGTCACGGTAGAATCGAAAAAGGAGCCTATTGGGGCCATCGCGTTAAAAATGCTGGCTTAGTCCACTATCCCTATAGAAATCTTGGCTGGGCCTATGGCTGTAGCTCTGCTCAAAGTTTTCTTTTGAAGACAAGTATTATGCATTCACGCTGGTCTTAATTTTTGCTTGGAGGACTACGGCTGTTTGGGAAGGACACAGAGAGGCTTAATTTGCGCGAAATATTTAGGCTAGTGAAAAATAAATGCACACGACGTAGCAAGAGAAGCTATAAGCACTGAACATTTGAAAACAATCATTTTTTATTGTATGCAGCAATTCCACGAAGGCTCTATCTATGACCAACATTTCGTAATTGTGTACCGGGCACCACAACACTCAGCGGGAACGAGACGGGGCGCAATCTAAGAGATGTATCGACGCGAACCAAAATTTGCATACTTTTTGGCACCAGCCGCAGTTAGGCATCCAATCACTTTATTTTCATATGCACGCTGCCATGCCACCAGGTCTCTCTCTATGCCACATTGTGGGGAGCACCAGGTATTTTCGGCGATTAAGGGACTAGCACCGGTAGCAGACCTAGCAAGGTACAAATTAGGCAAAGATTCACCGGAGGCAAAAAATATGAACTACATAGTACCAGCCACAGCTTTCACCTTGCATAAAAGATTGGCTGTTAGGCAACCGATCAATTGATCTTTATGCGTGCAGCCTAGCCAACAGGGCTCACTTTGTAGGAAACATTTTGATTTGAGGCTGGTGTTTTTGTCGGAAGGACTGGCGGTGACATGCGGCGGCGACATCACAGGGTGAAAATAAAATATTGGCGCGAGTGAAAAAATGCGTCCTATGCTGCACCAGCCGCAAGCCGTGGCCCAGCTAACACGCGTCAGTTAGGCAACAAATACGCTCATTCCTGATTCGTGCAGTGAAACCACAAAGGCTCTATCTCCTCAAAGTATTTTGCTTTCAAACGTGTGTCCTTGGTCTCGCGAGGGGCAGGGGATCTTCGGGGGTGGCATGAAGAATAGACATTACGAGAAATATTACGGCTTGCAAAAATATAGATTTTGGTGCAAAAAAAACGCTAATATATAGACAGTGTAATTAGTAACACGGAGGTTGGTTATGCACTCTGTGCTTCGTAGATTGTGACTTGAAAATGTGTGTTTGAGGGATGTAATTACCGTAAATGTGTAATTTGTGAAGTTGAATAAAATTGTAACATTTTGTTTGTTTATTTCTTTACCTATTTATGTTTATTTATTTTACCTTTTTATTCTTGTACTTCAAATACGCTCCTCACCGAAAGGAAATTAGACATAGGAGAGCCACAGACGGAATTAGCTCACAACAACAAACTGACCAGAAGAAACTCATCCACCAGGACGAAAAAAAACCTACACATCAGCATTCACACAGTGAACGGTCTACACAACAGCAATACAAAACGTACGCGCAAAAGGACACTGCGGGAATGTAAAAGAAAGTTTTAAGGGTTTATTAACCACGAACGCAAGAAGAAAAAAAATTCACCCCACCTCCCCGAAGGGAATCGTGAGGAAATGCGAATGCATTTCTTTTGCGTGAGAGTGCTCGGAATTTATAATTAATGAGGAGACGGTGATACTTGCGACCGAGCGAACGGGAGAGTGGGGCGAGCGTCGAGAGGAGAAGCACCGAAGCACCGCGCCTACCCTCGCCTACACTCTCCCACACACGCGGGAGCTTCGGCGAGCTCCCGCGATGCGAGCGCCCTCACATGCCCGAGCGCGCTCCTCCTCTCCACTCACTCGCCGCTGATCCGCCCGCACCACCTGCTCCAGTGGCTAGAGGAGAGGAGGAGCGCGCGCGCTCGCAGCTGTTGCTATGGGAGAGGGGGTGAGAGTGGAGAGATAACACCTGCGGGCGCGTGGACGCCGCACGGCGCCTAACATGGCTCGACTAAGAAATGCATTTTCAATTAAAAGTCCGAAAAGAAGACCTCAGAATCCACGCAGTACGGGGTCCTTTCGGTAATAATACTAAATATAACCGGACAATGACACGTCGGGAAGGCACAAATAAAGCAATAACAATTCAATCGCACCGAACATTCCAAAGGAAGACCACCTAGAATTCCCGCAGTAAACGGTCCTCCACAAGATGAATTCGATAAACTGTAGACGTAAAAAAAGCCTACCACCAATTTATTAAGCGTAACACTGCAAGGAGGGAAACGTACACAATCTCAGCATTTGCGCAGTTGTCTGTCTCTTAACCACAATGCAAAACATAATCGAAGGCTAATACTAAAGGAAGCTAAAAAGCCCCCACGACCAATTAATTTATTGGCCAATAATTCATTCATTTGCCAATTACCTAATTAATGGCCAATTCCTTTGAAGTGGCCACGTAGACAAAATAGATGTTGGGCTCATTTTTAGAGGCTGCTTTTGCTTATACCAATGGCAACAATCTTATCGCCAATTTCGAAAAAATATTATGATAATTAACAAACCTTATTCGACCCTCCCAACTCCCAAACCCACTTTATGCTATTTTCTTATGACACCTAAGACACTGTAAGGCGGATTGGAGGCTTTTGACCTACGCCACTCTCAAAAAACATGACCCGGATATTGTAGGGGTCGTCTATTTCTGTTCGGTGATTTCACTTAAAGGCTGACTCGCAGTTATTGCACTGATAAAAATGGTTTAGTGCCACTCCATAACACGTCACACCTGCTCATTTTATATACACCATTATGGCGCGCAAGCTTGTGTTTGTTCGATGTTTCTTGCGTTTTTTTGTCGTTTAAAAACATGCTTTGCTGCGGCAATTAGGCTCAATAAGTTATCGAAGTATAGTTTTTTTCAAATAAAACACAGCTGCATTTTGTGTTCATGTCTCTTTCAAAATAGTGCAAAAATACAACGAACTAAAACACAGCCCATATAGAATAACAGTGCTCCAATAAACTTCTGACGGCGTTAATGAGTGCACGCCGTGGGCAGTTCAGCCCTTATGTTTTCACATTCACTATAATATAAATGCTTAGGCACCCTCCCATTTTGGACAATTTAGGCCCACTATGTACCCCATAGGCAACAGTTTTTTGAACATTACTTTTGATGGTATACAAATCTTTACAAGTTATGATTAAAAAAACAGGGCACAGAACGACAGCAATATTTCAATGAAAACCAGCACAACTTGTCCATACTACACCACACGCCATGGTACCCAAAATAAGATGCTGCACTTTGCTCACAAACATACTGTTCACAAAACAAAGCACGAGGAGAAGGAAAGAGAAGTCGACAGAATAAAGTAGTTTCAAAACGATCACGTCCGCTCCACAGTCACTATTACAATGGCTTTCTTATAGCTGAGAGTCGATGCTCCATTTTCGAGATTAGAAATAGGGTATGCGTGTCCTGTGTCCAGCTAATGTACACCGAGCGCAATTTCTTTTCTACACGTGAATCCAGGCAACAACACCTCGTTGCACTCAAATGGCAGAATGCCAGTAACATTGAAACAAAAATCGATCATTCAAGGTGAACAAAAGATCAACGTGTCGCTGTTGTTTCTATGCCTCACAGAGAGGCGCTCGGCAGTCCCGGTTGGAGGGAGTGCTTACAAAACGGGTTCAACCAGATATAAACGCCCTTTGCTAGCAGGGTGGAATTAGCGCGATTCCGTATTTTGTAAAACACGTTTGGTTTTTGTGCGCCATTAGAAAACTGAGGAACGAACCGCGGTAGCTACACATGAATGGCTGACTTTCGGGTTCTAACAGACGCTACTAACTCTACGGAGGCGTAACTCATCCAATGGTAAGTGTTTTTTTTTACTGGCCGTTTCTGCATATTGACCACGAGGTATAACTGCAATTCTGATACGTTTGTTGGCCTGGTTTGACGTGTTTAACGCATCTTGCAAATTTAAGTGGGGCTTTTATTAACTGAAGAACCTGTATTTCTGCCTTCTAAGTCGTAAGTATACTAATAGGACTGCACGAAACAAATTTCTCGTGCCTTTCGCGTCCTTACAAGTGATGAAATATTGGTAAAAAAAATATCTGCACCCAAGTAGAAAAAAATAGGCGATCAAGTAATTTTAACAACAAGCGACCGCGGAAAATTGGTAGCTTTGTTGTAACATTTAAGTAGGAAACCTGATACGTTGCGTTGGCCGTTCCTTAATTTTCCTCAACCTGGCAAGTCATTCCAAGTTTAGCAATTTTCTAAGTATACACTCACATAACGTTAGTGCAACAAGAACGTTTCACTTCATACTTTTGTACTCTACATTTTATAAGGGGTAGTTGGTTGACCTGGTTTAGATTTAAAAAAAAATTGGGACCATCTCCCCGCGAGGGGGACTCAAGTAAATGCGTCGCATAGGGGGTGGGTGTATTGCGTTAACGTTTAGTGTTTGGGGAGTTGGTGGTAGTGAATGCGTTGTATCAGCAGCTTCTTCACGTAGTTTGAATGAGTCAAGGATATAAGGCGCGTTCGTAGCCTCCCTTTCTGTGTCGGCTTTGTGGAGCAGTGGGTAGCGCACCATGTACATTGCGTTCCGCTCGCAGGGTCGAGGGATCGAAACCAGGCGCCGGATAGTATTTTTTGATATAGTTTGAATGAGTCAAGGATATAAGACGCGTTCGTAACCTCCCATTCCGTGTCGGCTTTGTGGCGCAGTGGGTAGAGCACCATGTACATTGCGTTCCACCCGCAGGGTCGAAGGATCGAAACCAGGCGCCGGATAGTATTTTTTTATATATAGTGTAGGGGGAGGGGTGCGGACTACGACTACGGACGTCAACGCGGGTGACATCGTGAGTTACTGAAATGCTCTGCATTTAAAAAATTATCTTTAGGCTTTAATTATCCAACGAAGGATCTCTCATAATTAGGGTAGCATATCTGTAACATCTCCGCAATGTTACTAGTGTAACACATCTGAAAGACTACTTCTAATTGGTGCTAACATGCTTCTACTATAATTTCTTCTCTCGTAGGATATGCGCGTTTCCCATTAGAGTCGCATTTCGATCGTCCTTCTCTTTTCTTGCTTGATGGAGCAAAGCATTTTTCTATGTGCATAGTAAGACGCCAACTTTCTACCCCAGGCATTTTACTGTAGGTAGGAAATTTTTGAGTACCATTCTGTTCAATGAAAGATTTATTATACTGATAAATTTAAAGATGTCGTACTGATTTATTATTTCAGAGGGCTTGCCGAGGAACATCCAGCCTATACTAACTCTACGTCAAACTTCTTGCCATTGTGAGTACTTCATCAGCACTGACGTTTTGTTCAAGGTATGTATTCTTCACTTCTTCAAGCAATTCATGACAGTGACGAAGGATCAGAAGAGACAAGTAGAAGATGAGACAGAGAACCCGTCATTTTCTCCCATTTTCTCGTTCATGTGGTACATTGGCGATTGCTTTAAAAATATCCATCATTTTCTTGTAGTCTTCTTCAAACCCATCTTGCTTATTACTCCTTAAAGACAGGCTCTGAACAATTTTCAAGAGATAGTGCTCTAGTGGTATAATTTCCTGTCTAATCCGAATTTATAACGTTACACTTGTTTTACGGGATTATACAGACCCCTCATACCTTGTCTATACTATTCAACAGTCTTCAGCAAGTCTTCTTCATGCGCTTGTCTACGAATGCTTAATGTACTGCAGCGGTGTCTAGAAAAGCAAACACTTTCATTTCTGCGCCATGTAAAAAGACTATGTAAATAGGATAAGAATACTCCTTCGTTTATTTATTAGGTGATTCGTGACATGAATTCAGTGCATTGTTTAGCAGCACAGTGGCTTTTTTATAAATCCAGCCTGCTCTCCAGGTTTCTCAAATCGAAGGTTTCATTTCAGCAGTGAAGTTTTAGCCGGGTGAATATTTTGCTTTAGTAGAGGTTAAGATGATATGTCGGCAATTTTCTTAAAAACTACGGCCTCACCCCTTATTATCATTCATAAATGTGTTGACAATGTTTCATGCTTGGATCGCCTCTATGCCATGAAAAGCTTTCAAATCAATTTTTATGCATAAAAAGTAAATAGTCTTTATCGTGATGTAGATGCTTTGTGGACATTACATCGTCTCCTTCGGCGTTTTTTGTTTTTTTTTGTCTCCTGAAGTGCCTTCCACACCTCGCCTTGAGCTAGTGTTATTAACAGCCGAACAAGGGCATTATTTTCAGTACTGTGACCAGGCCTATTACCCCTTGCGTACAAACCAGTCAAACGCACCCACTGCTTTTAACTGCGAACCATGCTTTGGGTAAATACTTTTGACACCTTTGCCATTTTTATTTGCACTTCTGTCCTTAAATGCTAGAGCTTTCAGTTTCCACAAAGTCACAATATTTTGGGGGCAATATTACCAGTTTTTTCCTTTTCCTTTCCGAATAGCTCCTGCTGATTGTGTAATTGTGCATCTTAGTGTGTCTCTCAAAACGTCAACGTTATTTTCAACGCCGTTCTATATTGCAAACCAAATAGCCGCACAAACACTGTTTCTATAATAAAGTTTAGGTAATAGTTGCAATTATTTACAAATATTTTTGTCTCTCCTATTTGTGGTTGGATGTAAAACGGCATCATCGCTTCAGCAAGTCATTTTTGCTTCCTCCGGTTCAAAAGGGTAACTCTACAAACACAACTGTTACAGTTGGGTGACACCTTGCCACCGGGCTAACTAAATTCAATCTATCTCCTGTAATTTTTTCCTCTCTTCAATGTGTTCGGCAATGTAAGTATAAAATTAGACAAGGCACGCTCTCGGCACCAAATGCGCCACCTTTTTCCGTGACGTTCACCGCTGACTTTTTATTTACTTTTTTGTTTATGTGTCTGTGAAGTCAATATTGTCTGTTTAGAAATCACTACTGAACACGTGAGCTCACCGAAATGTCACCTTCTTCCGTCTTTCCCAAAAAAGTTGCTACAAACACATTTAGGACGCCAGCGTTTACGAGTCGCTTTTACGACACTACTTTCCGTTTAATTTCTGTTCTATAGATTTCAGGTTAAAATTTAACAACTACTTCAGTAATCAAGCAATATATTGATGATGTGAATTTTTCCCCAGATACTTTGATGTTACGAGCCTCGTATTTTTATAGCAATTAATTCTCGACAGCCAATTTGTGAAACCCTGCGTTATTGTATTTGCTCGATGTTCCTTCAAGCAGCCAACCGCTTGTTTGGCTGCGTCTCCTTAACACAGGGCTAGGAATATTTTTTTTACAGCGAAGCTGTTTAGCAAATCGTAATTTTTTGTGTCCGCAGTTAAAAATGCCAAGAAGTTGCCGAGAGCGCGCATGTGACCGCAGGCCTGGAGGCGACCGCCAGCCTGTTAACAAAACCAAGAAAATGCCCAGCGCTCCAGGGTGTGTGCCTGGTGACGACCGCCCAGCGTCCCCTGCGCACGCTAGTCAAGCCAAAAATACCCACTAAGGGGTAATGGCCACGATTGCGGTGACCGCCCGAAAATAAAAAACCGAGAAAATGCCGGGCAATCGTGTGTGCGGGTCTCGCGGCAAATGCCAAGCGTCCCAAGCGCACGTTTGACATGCCAAGCAACCACAATTACGGAAATTGGCCAAGAAGAAAAAATACCTCCACTGTAAACCGTAATTATGCAACGCTTGCTCGGAATGAGAAAGACTCTAGCGTTGGCCCTAATCGTGGGAACTCTTCTCTGGAACGACAACGACACATCATAGCATACGCCCTCCACGGTTATGTCCACTAATTATCACTGTAGAAAAGGAAGACGATTAGGGCGACCGTAATCGCGCGGCGCGAGAGCATGGATGAGTGGTTCAATCATATCTAATAAACAAGCTCGGATCACTCTATCTAGGGCTCGGGGTCTGGAATCACGGTAGCTTCCACGACATTCTTGTTGCCGATCTACCTGGGAAATCACCCTTCGGAGCATTACCCGCATTCGTTGATCAACCGCCTTCGGAAGACTCGTAGCGTCGTCAGGAGCGGCGTCAAGTGAGCTCTCACCCAACTCAATGACTTGCAGCAGCAGCCCTCACCCGACGCGGCGACTTTGAGCTCCCACGTCGACTACATCGTGCAGCAAGACGCTAAGCTCACGGCGCTCAACGGTAAGATGCCTGAGGCAACGGACGATGACGCGCTAGAGCCAGAGCTCGAGGGAGCCGCAGAGTACAACCGCAAGGTTTTGGTACGCTGTCTCTCGGGCACGGTTTCTTCTGAGAAATGCCCCGCCGAACGTTCCCGTAGCCAACGAAAGCGATGTAGCAACTGCTTCAGCCCATGAACCAACGGGTATGTTATCACGCATCGTGCCTGCGTGACAGTAACGAACATTCGCCCTTCCAAAAGTTCAGATTCCAGCGTTTTCGGGAATTCTCCACGTTTTTGGGAGCACTACAGTGTGGCCATTTATGACAACGCCGAGCTGATGAAAATCGAGAAGTTCAAGTACCTACTGACGTACTTGATCGGCGATGCCAGGCAAGCCATGGAGGGTATCCGACTCTCGGAAGCGAACTACGACGTTACAATGAGCACCCTCGTTCAACGATTTCGCCGTCCAGAGTTGCTCATTAACGAGCATATCGGTCAAATGCTGGCATTCAAGCCGAAACGTAGCTCGACAGATATCGACTGTCTCCTCGGGGTGTACGACAAGTTACATTTCAGCTTCAGTGCTCTGGAAGCCCTGGGAGTTCCGCAAAAGCAGTATGCCGTGGTTCTTAACCATGTGCTCCTGCGATGCCTGCCGGATGACATAACCTCGATGTACCGGCAGAAGGCTAAGGAATGGCTCAGTGTTGTGGGTCTTCTGCGGAACAATAAAACTGAGTTGGGTTTCATGGGTCATTCGGAGAGGAACGACAAACACCACCAGCGTATATCTCTTTTTTGTGTTTATGAGGAGACGAATTCGTGCTTGAGCAGGCCATTAGGATTTTAGGTTCTCTGTTGTGAAACAAACCGGTGAAATACTGTCTTGTGGAATTTACACGTGCAAGACAATAAATGTTGGACCCGGGACAGAAATGGCGACTGAATTATAGGCGTGTTTCTGTATACCCGTTGCAGCTTTTGCGCACAGAAAAAGGTGCCTTTTTCTGCACCACAACATTTTTAACGTACGTGCGTTTTGTTAGTAATATGACAACGCTTACTTCATTACCTGCAAACGCAATGCGACCCACTTTTTCATGCTTTCCGCGCTACCTCTGAATTGCATTTATAGAATTTATTCACACATCGGCCTATCTTGCAGAAGAGTGCAATGAAGGTGTACTCGTGTTTACAACTCTCCGAAGAAATACTTTCGCGTTATTATTGAATGCGAAACAACTAACAAATTGCGAATATTTTCTTGCTTAAGTAAATTTCATAATGGAAGCTTGGACTCGAACTGTGTTTTGTTTGCACAACTGCACATAAGAGGCGGAACCAAAAAGCCCAGTTTGACGTGTGCGTCCTTTTAAACTACCAAACTATAGAGCGATGTGTTTCGAACAGGCAAAAAGTACCGGCATGTGTGGCCATGTCGCACTTCAAGTTAACTAGCGATGAATTTTATCCTACCCATTTGAAAGCTATGCACTGCCTACTTCCAAATGCCGAGGTCGTGGAAGTCGCTTTCCTCTAGCGCAAGCAAAAAAACTTTTTCACTGCACGTACTATAAAATGCTGGCGTGGTGTTGAGACGTCACATTTGACAACTACTTATGAACATTGTGGGCAGTGACCACCAGCACAGATGAACTATGAATTTGCGGGAATAAATATGTCCACAGCTTACAGCTTCTGCTGTTGGCCTGGTGAAAAGAGTATCGATTGGGAAGTTGGCGACGTCACGCTGGGTGTCACGATGTGCATAAGTAATACGATGCCGATTACCGTCCACATGGGAACGGAGGTGGGGGAGAAGGAGGGAAACTTGATATTATGAGAATGAGAGAAAGGGCTGGTGGCCCTCCGCCCAGGTACAGTCACTATATCGGGACCCCATTGGTCAAGGCCGGCGCTCCCGCCTGTTGATATAGAACACTTTCAGACTCCATCACCGAGCAATTGAGCAAGGCTCCCTCCCATGCCTCTCTAGTAAGGGAAGGGTTGGGGGATAACACAGGGTTTTTTGACATGCCGAAACCATGTGGAAAGTATCGGATACCCCCCGACGGTGCAGACACCACCTGCCTGCTTTAGTGTCGCAATGCTTTGCAACTGCAGGGCACATAAATGTGCTCGTCGGCGGTCGCCGCAGTATTTGCTCAACGACTTTGCTCAGGTCCTTTTCAGGGGCTGGGTAAAGGCAGCGGTTATCGCAGTAATTTTTACAGATTTTTTTAAACCGCAGAGGGGGCTTCCTAATCTGCGAACCGGCAGAGCATGGGTGAGGTGCCCGGCGGGTAAGCGCTCAGGCACCCACTTGCGCGGCCTCGTTATCTCTTTGACCGTAATGCACCGCAGACAAGAGGATTTCTTTAGGCGGCGGTCTACGAACTGAATCACTCGTTTTAAAATACTGTAAGCCAAGGGTTGTATCTTGATAGTTTTCACAGGCTCCACGAAAGTCCGTGCTTATGGAAATCTACCTCGGTTCCGAGGCGGCGAGCGCTACAGCAATCGCCTCGGCTTGCGTGGCGTTAGGAGCCCCTTAAGAGAGCCTATCGACTTGCTGGTCCCTGTGCATTACAGCTTCAGTGAAAAACCTTAAAGGCGACGGCCTTGCCACATCAACCTAGAACAGCCCTTGCATACTTCCGTATTTTCTTTCATGGTTCCTAGCGCGTCCTCCTGCCTGCCTTCGTGAGTGTGCTTTTCCATGTTACAGGGAAGTGATTTGACCCATAGCCTGTACGTCCACAACCCTCGGAATTCGCATGTCTCCTCTGAAGTGCACTTTTTTGAGTTTTGGGCGATCAAGCAAGTGGCGCACAGACGTGGTCTGTGCGAGTCTCCTGTATTGATTTGTGAAAAGGGCCTCTTTCAGCTCTTCATATGATTTGAGCACTCCTAGCGCCAATAACCCAGTGTTGGAGGTAGCCACCGAGAGGTCAAGGGCACATTGTGTGGCATTTCCAATAATGACGTCAACGCGATTCTCCTGTTGTTGGGTCATACGTAGATAAGGTACGGAGAGGATTCTACTTCTTACTAAGGCATGAGCGAGCCGAAGCTCGTCACTGCCCCGTAACCCGCGGCACTTTTGGGACACGCGTTGTATCGTCCTTCCTGCATGTTCACCTCTTCGCTTCAGCTTAGCAAAGGTGGCCTCTGGGCTATGTTTGTTGTTAATAAACATACCCGGTTCCTTATTTCTTGAACTTCTCTGATAGAACCACCTATTAAAGAGATGTGAACCCTTGTGTGGTCTTTAGAATTGGCTTTGTGACAAGTTTTGATGTTGTTGGGGCATACTGAAGGCCTCAGTCGTTATAATAGTTTTCGACAATTATGGCAGCCCTTCGAAGGCGATCCTCCATTTCGCAAGGCTGCCTTTTGTGCTCCAAATTGCTTTGTCATCAGCGTAAACGGCTTGTTGTATGACCTACCCCCGAGCTAATTTGTGCGGCGGCTGCATCATAGCAATGTTAAAGAGTAGCGGCGACAGGACCGCTCCTTTTGGAGTGCCCGTTGTACCCATGTAATATGAACCATACTCACATATTCGATCTTGTAGCGTCTTGTACGTGTTGCGCTTTCAAGGAGGTGATCTTTTCTACCCACTACGCTTAGTTTCTTGTGCGGAGAACAGGGGCAACTATTAGAAGAAATGGGTATAGAGCGCGCTGTACTTATCGCCGTTTTGCGATCACAAGGCTACGCAGGCTCCCCGGCGTTCGAACGCAAACAGGCTTCGTGAGCGCATTTGTAACGCTTTCACAAAACCATCAACCACCGTTAAGTAGAGAGCATGCCTAGGGCGAGCGAGGTAAAATAGTAGCTTACGCAAACTCGTCACGCCGAGCTCCGTATTCCATGCCGAATGTTTCTATTTTACATCGTGTGGTACTACGCATTATTTCGTGCATTTCGTTTTCTGACAAACTTTTTTTTTAACGGAAAGCAAGAAGTCTACATTTAAAGTACCGCTATAAGTTATTACTGGGGAATCGCATTGTGAATGCGTGAATTCGTCATCACCGAATTCAAAAAGGGGAGTCATTGTTACGATGCCTTCAACGGAAAAGTTTCTAGATCGTTTGATGCCAAAAGATGCCACAAAAACGACACTTACACATCATGTGTTTTCATATTGTTAGTTCTAAATATTGATACACTTAAGGAGAGCGCACCGAACAGTACGTTTTGTTTCATGGATTTGCAAACTGGTTATTCATTCAAAGTGCCTTGCTGCGGAGAAAAACTCCATTCTGTAAACAAATACGTAGTACACAAGCGCAAAAGACGCATGTAAGGTAAAGGGATAAGTGACAGTGTAGTGACAGTGACAGAGCAGCCGACTACGGGAAAATGTGTAAAGACACACCTCACAAAGTTAGCGATTCCTCGTTATTCTTCTTTTTGTAAGAACGCGAGTATATTGCTTTTTTAGTCAACCGGTCATTTCATGTTTTGAAAGCTGTTAACCTGTTACTACCGCCAAACACTTTACTGAAAGAAATGGTACCAATTTTCCATCTACACATGGCACTATATAAAACACAACATCGGAGACGTTTTACTGCCTTGGTAACGTTGTAATGTTCTTTAGAATTTTGGCAATCTTCTAAATTACGCTTGACACTGACAAAATATAAATAAACTTCCTATCAGCTGCTTCAGTGTCATAGTGGCTTATTTTATAAACTTCCTTTTAAGTGACAAAACTACTTGTCACCTTTATCACTTTTATACACAACATGCAATTCGTTCTCACTGCGTGGTGATTCCACCTACTCGTATCAAACCGCAAGATTATCAACCTGTAACACATTTGGGTTATATCGTGCCTTGCCTATGTGTTTGCCCAATTTTTGTACAGAATATTGCACCATGCAAAGTTTAATTACAACTCCTGCATTTCTTACCCGCCAACCTATCCTGACTTTTTAGTTCCCGAAGATAAGAAGCGTCACCTCTCTCAAGGATCGTCCGCATACAACGGGCCTGGAAGAAAAAAACGCTCAAGAAACATGAATACCACCTGTTTAGCAATGCTTACCTATTTATTTGCTTTCTTGTCCCGCGGGGAAGCACTGTTCTCTTCGAACATTTCACAAACTCTGGAAAGAGCCCTCAAGGAAACACTGTTACAAAAATGGAGACCCTTGACTATGTTAACTGTGTGCAGTTCACTTCACCTTGATGCAACAACTACTTTTCTTCTGAAAACTTCGCCAGCAGTTGTAGCCCATTCATGCCCTTTTTTATCAAGTTGGAAAGGGCTCCTAGATAGTGGCATCGCACGGAGTGAACATACTGTACTCATTTACAAGGGACAAAATGCTTTGCAGTATGGTTTCACATTTTTTGAGAGATATCAGCACCTTTTCCAACACACAACTCATCTCTTCCTTGGAGATAAGGAAAAAATCTCACAAACATGTAACATTCCGCGCACTTTTTATCTACCAGCTTTGACGTTTGTAGGAGGAGTGGTTAACGTTTGTATTTCCCATTATTCTCCGCAACACAATCTCCCCTGGTCGGAACTGAGAAGCAAGCACATTATTGTGGAATGCGGACACGATGTCAGCTTCTGCAGGAAAACTCCATATGTGGTAATTCTTCGCGTGCTTCAGGCTATAAATGTCTCTTTATCGTTACGCCCTACCGTTAGGCTGACACACTCAGACGTCAACCCAGATCCAGCTGCAGAGCCTGATATATCTTTAAACTACAGGATGCTCTTTTTTGACGCGCCAGTCTTGTTTAACCTTTCCCCTTTTATGCTCCGGACTGACGTAATTTTCTACGCTCATCGCAAATTGGCACACAAACAATTCGAAAGCTCTCCCCCGTTTTTGCAATTTTTGTTTCGTGCCATCACCCCTGTAGCTATGAGTGTCTTATTCTCTGCGCTTCCTGTGAGAGGCCTCGCCAAGCTTACTAGGAAACTCCTCCACGAACCGGATGCAAGTATTTGGGCCGTACTTTTGAGTGCGACGTTATCCAAAGGTTATGAAGTTAGGTCAAGTGAGATATCTTCGCATACTCGGAGGCTCGTCATCTCATTTTGGTTCTTGGCGAATACGTGCATTGTGGCCTTTCTGCAGTCTGCTTTGACATCCTCGGTTGCGGTTCCTGACAAAGAAAGGATTGAATATACGCTTGAACATTTTTACAACGCCGTTAGAGGTAAAACAGTGTGTGCGTGTGGAGACGAAGCTGGCTACATTTTTTTAATATCTGACTCAAAAATGACGGATATTCAGGAGTCTTTTCATCGAAAATCCGGCCACTGTCGAATGTTTTACACTGGAGAAGCCTGCCACCGCCGAATTATAATTGGTTCTCACGTGGGAGTTCTTCAAGAACTACCCGGCGAAAGATTCTGCGATTTGAAGAGTGTTAACCAATTAGTCCGCGGGAAAGAAACTCTTGGCCAGGCACTAGTTGGTGCGTTTGTAAGAAAAGGGTTCCCACTTTGGCTCCCTTTCCATACTGTTATACGCCGTGCCATTGAGACGGGATGGTTTGAACAAGAGCAGGCTTCAGACGTGAGCGTTTGCTCTAAACCTCACTACGAAGAAAACTCGTTGCCGTGGTATGCGAGTTTCCTAGTGCTACTAGGGGGATATGCAATGTCACTTCTTATCTTTATCTGTGAACTCGTAGGCCATCTCCCTACAAGGTATTTCAGGGCGATCAGCATTCGCGGCCCTTTTTACCGACTTGGCAGTATTTAATGGCGTTTGTGACAGCAAAAAATTCGCGTGTGACAACCTTAATGACAGCACAGTAGAGGACAGAGTGAAAAGAGAAGTAGCGAAGTAGAGAGGTAGCGGGGGGGAGCGAGGGGCAAGGAAAACGAACGGTTGGCCGGAAAGGAAGAGGGGAGAGGTGTATTGCACAAGACAGCGGGGGGGGGGGAGAAGATGGGTGAAGCAGATAAGAGTGATGGAAGTGAATTCCGTGTTCTTGCTTGGAACTCAAACAAACAGAACCTCACTGCTACCGGAGGCAATTTCACATCAGTTCAAATAATCCCCAAAGGATCAACGGGTCTCTATAGCTTTAACGTGCAGAGTACACAGGCAATATCTGACGCAATTTAGCAGTTCCGCCTCACCCGTACCAGAACTCATGCGGTATACTACAGAGCCTGTGCCGTTGCCAAGTGGCAGGTAACCATTCATTATGTTTCGGGAAATATAATAACGCTGATCGTCTTTTCGTAGACATTGATGCTGCGCAGGATGGGTTGTCAAAGTACAGGCCTCCGGTACTTGAAAAGATGACTCGAGAGAAGTACAAAGAAAAATACCAGGACGCTCAACTTTTTTAACATTTCTTGTTAATCGGTGGTGCATTACCATTTTGCTTGTTCGAGATATTTTGCTGATAACTTTATAATTTGCACTTCAAGGTGTGAGTGACTAAAAGTGCTACGTTTATGCAGTAAAATTATCGAAGCGTGAAGGAACAAAAACCTTAAACACTTTTTATAGTATTAAGGAGAAAGGCGGCGTCAGCCCGGAACTGTGTGCCTAATCATCAGCTCTAAAGTGACGCTGTAACGTGAAGTGCTTGTTTGAAGGCTGAGAATACATGAAAGCTGCCGAATGTTTACGAAAATATCTACCACCTTAGCAGTATCCTGAATATTTTATAAAAAACGCGGTGTCATGACACCAAGGAAAGTTTATTGTAACCTACATTTATGTGAAGGGTATGTGTTGTGTGTTGTCGCAAGTTGCAACGTGTTCCTTATTTACCTTTGTGTGCCCAAGAATTATGCTAAACAAAGCACTTGTCGATATCATCTGGCAACACCAGCCACAAGAATTTATTCTTGTTACGGCTGGTGAGATCATGTGATAACAAGTCTGTATTTTGATGGGACTTGATGCTTTGGAACGCGCGTAAATACACCTAACGCTTTTTCTCATTTTCAAGCTCTAGCTTGGAAAAACGCTTTGGATAATTTCAAACGAATGCCTCTCAAATAAGTGAGCCCAAATGTAGCATCCGTACCATGTACCCAAGGGACATGTACCCTGCAGCGTTGTGCAGTGCCTTGAGTGGAAACGTTGGTGTAGTCTTCGTTTTTGCTTCAATAAAGCTATCACTACATGAATGGGAAGTGCTCTGCATTACTGGAGGCAGTGGGTTTTTCATGCAAAAGTATCAACGCTTTCTAATGAACCTTAAAAAGCGTTCTCACAAGGTGTTGTTATCTTAGCTGTTGTTATCCTAGTCCAACTTCTTGGTGAAACTAAAACCTAAACCGAAATAACATGTCAAAATTTTAAGAAACATCGTTCTTGCAAAAAGAAATCTCATCGCAACACGCGGGAATACTCTTTTTTTGTTGCAAAAGAGTAATTCTTTGTAGACAAACAAAAACTCGGCCATGAGCCGCGGTTGTAGTGGGCAGCTATTGAATATTTTTTCTTCTATGACTACAAACTGAATCCCTGCCGGTTGTATCGAGTAGAGAAACGAGCTATATTCTGCGCCTCAGTTTCGTGTGCTTCATTGGGCGTAGTGTGTCACCTTATTCTCAGCATCAACTATAAATCCATTATATTTGCTTTATACCGCCAACAACTAAAATTTAAATTTAAATGACTGATTTATAGTGGAACATTAAACGAATGAATGAATGAATGAATGAATGAATGAATGAATGAATGAATGAATGAATGAATGAATGAATGAATGAGTTAATTGATAAATAGAAAAGAGCCGTGCACTCGGTGAGCTGTGGCCTCCTACGTTTAGTGAAGGCGCGTAATGCCCAGCCGAAGCTGCGGAGCGGCGATGATGTGACCGCCAAAGCGCGCGGTCTTGTTCCATATCTGATGTCGCGTGGCCCTCCTGCCCCACCAGGCCATGCCCCGCTGATGAATATGGTAGGATGCCGTTTGGAATGATAATAATGGAGCTGGCAGTACACGAGGCTCACGCCACTGGCAATGAATAAATTAATGAAATATTGAAGGGCCAACCGGTGTCGGTTTTAGCGATTTTCAGTACGAGATCCCTTGGCAGTTTGTTATTGCACGTGCCCTGTTTGCCTGCTCAAGCGGGATTTGTGGACAACCATAGCGTCCACTATTCAATGGAAGGTTTGGAGATTGGGTGCAGACCTAGTGTTTCCTGGCACCTGATGGTATGGGATTCCTAAAGAGAAAAGTAATTGCATGTGGCTAGATACTGCACTTGACTTGGTGCAAAGGGGAGGATGAGGGTGGGAATTGGTCTTGGTTTGAAGTCATTTGTTTATGGTAGCTTTATCTCATAAAAATTGGGCTTTCAGTGAAGAAATTTGCTGTTTTGGTCAATGGCGAGCCAAGATTTTTGTGTAGTGCAGAAGGGTAGACAGGTTAGGTGCCTAGGGGGGAGGAGTATCCCACGAGGGAAATGGTGGCGATATCTATGAGTACGGGCAGGCGTGTGAGCCGCTTATTCCCCTGAAGGGATTCATGTTCGGTAACCCAAGGAATATGGACTTCGTCTATGTTCCTGCTTCTTTGATGAATATCAAGAGCCGTTTTGGGAATGTGACCTAAGGGATTTTTCCTGCAAGCTGTCTCAGAGCCTGTAAATATGGCGATCGTAAGAAGTTGCACAAAATAGCACGACATTCTCCCCCATATTTGCCTACTCTGAAAGGTTCCCGTGCCTGCCGGGTGCTGTAAAGACGAGCAGTTACTGACCACGTAGTGTTTCGGCGTGCTCACCAGAGTCAATCTTGTGTCATGAAGGAACTAAAAAGGGAGAATGCAACTCCACTATACCGCATCCGAACATGCTCAGCGAATAAAGCTTGGCGACTCAAGCTGGGACTCTTGTTATAGCCCCAGTTCCTGGACAGCGCCTGTGATGATAGAAGATTTCGTACACTACCTACTGCGCTGCCCATATTATTGTGCGGGACAGCCAACATTTTTATCGGCGCTGCGCGAGTGCAGCCGCGCACACAAACCTGGATAATCTCATCTTCCGAGTGGGGAATTGGACACTTCGTAGAGAGGTGCCGCGCCTTCTTATTATGTTTCTTCGGGGCACACAATCCGCATTTTTTATGCGCTGTAGCGGACTCTGGTGGTTTCGGCGGGAAGCGGTGCAAATAGGCAGGGGCGCAAGTGGGCCGCCACTGAAGGGCAAGGGGATTATATTCATTTACTTCCTCTAGCGTTTTGTCTCCTAAGCTGAATTGGAGGCTTTTACCATGCTTAATATTCATTACACCAGATTTTTTTCATATCTGTCATTAGACCCGTGGCCGTCCTAATGTAGTTCCTCAAGCATTGTTTTCACGTGTTCTGCAGTTTCACTCACCAAGACTATAACGCCTGCAAAGCTCAAATGCCTCAATTATTCGCCGTTTATCATTAAGTCTGTGTTTTTCAGTCAAGCTATCTAAATGCCCCCTAAAGACATGCTGTCATAGTTTGTCGAGATAGTATCACCCTTTCTTACTCCCTTTTGGATGCGCAATTTATTGCGTTGCTTGTGAAGGGTTATCCTACGGGTGCATTCCTTATAGAAGTTTTATGTAGACATCCTCTATCCCTTAGTCTTTTAATGTTTCTATCACGGCTGTGGTGGGTACGGAATCAAACGCTTTCTCATAATCTATAAATGTCATGTAAAGAAGTTCAGTGTGCTCTACCGAATTTTTTCTGAATTGATTGCCGACCTGAATGGGACCCACGGTGGAATATCCTTCCCTAGACCAGCCTGCTCTCTAAGTTGTTGGAAATCCGGAATGTCATTAGGCGGCGAAATAATTTTGGTAAACATGTTGTAAACAATTGAGAGTACGCTGATTTGTCTGTAATTTTTGAGGTCCTTGGTATCTCCCTTCTTATGAATCATAATATTGTTAGTGTTTTTCCATGCTATGGGCACTTTTTGAGTCATTAAGATTTCCGAAAATACTAGAGCGAGCTTTTCTAGTACAATGACTCCTCCCTCCTTCAAGAGGTTTACGGTTGTGCCTTTGTCACCTGCAGCTTTTATGTCTTCATGCTTTTGACAGCCTTTCAAAGTTCCTTTTATATAATAGTTGGACATCTCAAGTTGAGCTTGTACGCTCCGTAGTTTCCCATAAGTACGTCGCTGTCCTAAAGAATTCTTTAGAATCGTTCTGCTACCTTTAGAGTCTCATCCAAGCTGTTCGCAGCGTTACCCTGCCCGTCTCGGGGTGTGTACATTGAGCCTTTGTTGATTGATGGCTTCCTCTTAGTAGCTTTCAAGCTTCCCCTAATTGCAGCGTTTCCTAGATCACTGCCGTGTTATATGCACAAATGCCGTTTAGTTTTTCCTCTGTAATCAGTTTCGACAGCCTGTGTGATTCAATTTAATCCGCGTAATTCAAATTTTCATTTTCCTTCGTTTGGCAATTATACTTTCTTTTAAATGCATAGCATTTTAGTAACTCACAATGTCACGCGGCGTTGGCGTGCCTTGTCGTAGTCCGCATGCGCGCCTTGTCGTAGTCCGCATGCGCGTCTTGTCGTAGTCCGCAGGCGCGCCTTGTCGTAGTCCGCAGCCAGGAAGAAATAACAGTTTCCGGCGCCCGGTTTCGAACCCATGACGCCGCGGGCGGAACGCAAGGTGCCCGGCGCACTACCAACCGAGCCACGAAACCGACACAGATTTCGATGCACCGAAAGCGCCTTATATCCTTCACTCATTTCTCGTTTGTTTCGAAAGCGCCACAAGTTGTCCCGCGCCTCCAAAAGATGGCGACACGGGTCCCGCGATCGAGAGATACGACTTGCCGGCGCACCCCCTCGGAAATGCTGTGCATTTGGTCGTGCCCCTCGCGAGGGGGATGTCTTTTTTCTTAGATGCTGCGTTTGTTTCTTACATGATCCTTCACCCACAGCTGCTGCTGATTCTCTGATGACATATGCTAGGTTCTCACTTAGCCTTTCTACATTATCCTCGTTCTGCTGGTTTAGAAGCGCGAATTTATTTTGAAGAGCTATTTTAAACTCCTAAGATCTAGGGTCTGAGTGACTCCACGCATGTTTTCTTAGTTTTCAAGAGTTTCCTTCTTTATCTTTTGACATTCAGCCTTAGTTTGAATGATACCATTCTGTGATCGCTGCTCTGAATCTTACCTATCACCCCTGCTTCTTCCACAATATCTGGGTTGCAACGTAAAATGAAGTCGATTTTGTTTTTCGTTGCACCATTGGATTTGTTTTGTTCAGTTCCTATTTTGTTTTTAGAACAATGTGCTCATCAACCTGAGGTTATTTCTGCCTGAAAGTTACTAGTGTATCTCCTTTACCATTGTGATCCTGTATTCCGTAGTTTCCGTCTGACCTTCCTCCCATTTGCTTCTCACCTACTTTTCCTTTAAACACTCCAGTAACAATCATGAAGTGCGTTGTTGCCTTTTCCATTGCTGATTTTACATCCTGGTAACAGCTGCCTATGGCTCCATCATCAAATATAATATTTGTCGCGCAAAGGCCTGCACAATCTTCAACCTGTATCGCTTGTTCAGTATGATCGCAAAAGCCGCGAATGTCTCGCTAATGCTGAAAAACTGCTCCACGTTTCCTGCTACTTCTCTGTGAAATAATAATACAACCCCGTGTTCTTTCTTCTCTTGGGTTCTATTCTAGCACAGTACATGCCCGTGTAGTGAGCTCCATGAAGCCATCTTCTGGTCTTTTCACTTCGCTTAACCGTATTATATCTCACTTATTGTCCGAGAGCTCCTGTAGCAGTACAGCCAAGCTTATCTCGCTAGAGAGGGTGTGTGCATTAAACTATGCCAAGGTCAAATTTTAAAGGCTGCCTGTCTAGAACCAAAAATTCTTAGCGCCCTCTGCTGTATCGCGGACCAAATCGATGATGATGGTTGGGTTTTTTGGCACAAGGCTGACTATAGGCAAAGAGCGCCAAAGAACGGGGACCAAATCGCCGCCATGGGCAGGTGCTCTACAGCCTCTGGGTACTGAGGGCCGATAGTTGAGTTGGTCAGTCATAAGATTTGCGGCCAACTAGTACACCAGGATGACCGAATCTTTCTTTGGTGAAGGTGTGCTCTTTGTATCAATAAGAGCCGTGAAGTGACCACCATCCCGGGTACTTGAAAGGCTGCATTAGAAAGGTTCAGCCACGCCGTGACATCACAGCGTTACATTTAAGTGTTGGCGCGCGTCAGAAAATGTGTGATATGCTGCACCAACCGCCCAATTGTGGCCGGCCTAGATGCTTTGCATTTAAGCAAGAAATCTGTTCATTCCTCATCCCTGCAGCCATACAACTGAGGCTCCCTATATTCAAGGTATTTTGATTAAACATGTTTGTTTTGTATCACTGTTCCAGAGGCTACTCGGAGGTGACTTTTCAGGGTGAACTTCAAGGAAACATTGAGGCAAGCAATAAATTTAGTCCGGAGTATAGCTTCACAAAGTAAATATATAGGCAGTGTTTATTATCAAAAAAGATATTTATTTTGTATTCTATGGTTTGTAGCCTTAGCCTTAGAATAGGTATGTTGGATAGGTGTACTTACTACAACATACCTAATTTCTGCATGCTGGTTGCAAGGGTGGGACTGATCAGTAGAGTAATAAAGCATGCCTCTCGAAAAGCTTAGGTTTGTTTGTTGTGTGTGCAACAGTAGCGCCAGCATGTAAAAAGAACGGAAACCTGTGGTCCTGCGCTGCTGTAGCAAACAAATCTTCCTCGAGCAGTGTGAATGAGGAAAAACCACGCATGAGAGATTTAATGGTATATTTGTTTATTGTTTATTTATTTATTTATTTACTTATTTCAAATCTTCATCATCTACATTGGAAGTGAACTAGACTGCACAACGAGGACACCCCTTGCAAACCAATCACCGTCACTTGTTCGCAGACTGGCTCTACCCACCCGCAGATGCCACCGCGGGTGGGTAGTGCCATTCCTGTACACATGTCCTGCAAGCCTGTTTTGACTTCTTTGAGGACATCCTTCTCATCCGCCCTTTCTTTGCGGAGTCGCCATCCGTATGGTATAAAGTTTCCTCGTTTTTTTTTGTTTATTTATTAATCTGTTGTTTGTTTAGTACCATAATGGCTTGCAAGAAGATGAGAGGGTACACTTACAGAAAAATTAGATCGCAACATGACACAGACAGACCAGTACAAAATCATTTACAGGACAAAAAAACTACAAATAAGCACAACCTTAGTGAAAGCTGTAAACAACAGCAATACAAAATATACACGCAAAATTGCACTGCGGGGATGTTTAAAGGTACTTATACGAGTACAATTTAACTAAAGAATATAAGTATAAAAATGACAGGAAGCACATCAGCATTAAAGCAGTGAGTGGTGCTTTTGGAACCATTACAAATGACAGTGAAGACGGACACCTGGGGAACGCAAAATGACGCAACACCATTTCAATCCCAAGGAACAATAAAAAAAACTGAGTCGCAGCATTGACGCATTGAAGAGTCCTCCACAACAACAATGGAAAATGAAGTAAACGTCAAAACGCACACAAGACTATTTTAATACGTCATGAAGTAAACGTCAAAACGCACACAAGACCATTTATTACGTCGTGACAGTGCAAAAAAAGAAACGAATACAACCACACAATTTGCGTTGTGAAAGGTCTCCTCAGCAACAATGCAAGACATAATTGAAGAGTATTATTTGTGGAAGACTGAAAGTTCCCACGAGTATTTCAATGACTTAAAACAGTGGCCGAAGAAAAAACGACAAAGGCCTAGAAAACGAACATTGCTCCAGTAAATTTTTCACGACGATGATGAGTGGACGCAGTGAGCAGTTCAACGGTAATGCATTCGCAATTGCTGCACCATATGCGCTTAGGTGTCCTCTAAATATTGTACACTTTAACTGCAGTAAGTAAGCCGATAGTTAGCACTTTCCTAATCGTTGACTTTGATTGTAGAAAACGTTTAAGGAAAAAAATTGATCACATAGATGTACCGCAATAAAAAAGCATGTTTTGAATAAACAGACAGCGCATTATTCCAATAAACATCTCTACAACGGCTTCGCACCTGATTGATTGATTGATTGATTGATTGATTGATTGATTGATTGATTGATTGATTGATTGATTGATTGATTGATTGATTGATTGAAAAAACATATCCGACCGTACCCTAAATAGTATGCCGCACACGGCCATTGTCATGAACACACTGCCCTATATATAAAACAAAATTAGGTAGAATGTGGATTCGAGGGAATAAATTATTGTCACCCGCATCGAGCCCCCTTTACAGACAATTATAAAATGCCTTTCTGTACCTGGGAGTAAATGCTTCGTTTCGGATATTAAAAATTTTGTATGCATGCCCTCACTCAAGCTAGTGCATTTTGTATAAAATTTGCATTGTTCCACACGATTCTAGACAATTCGACCACCCTGCACGCGGCCACAAGAGTGATATTAGAGTTAAAACAGAAGTCGATCGATACAACTTCTGCAAAAGAACACTGCCTGACTGTTGCTTCTCTTTCTCACAGAGAGGGGATCGCCATCCCTTACGGGTGAGTGCATGCGAAGGTGTCTTAATGAGGTATAAATGCATCCCGTGGGCCTTCTCCAGCACAAACTGTAATCGAGAAATTCTTACCCAGGTTATGTAGGATTATTCAGCCCCGTCATCGATTGTCTACATCATCGAGCAATCCTACAGAAGTCTCCTTTCCATCCTTCTCTTTTATACTTAAAACATTGCACCGGTGCCGACAAAACAAACCCGTTTAGTTGAGCACGGCGTACGAATACCGTGTAATTGGGGAAACAATACTCCCAGGTTTCTCTATTACCTTATATATATATATTATATAACACCCTTGTTAAAAACTTTTAACAGAGGTAAGGCTGATATGTGCCAAATTCTTAAGCTATTTGGCACCACCCTTGAAAAGTCTTGACATTTTTCTAGGCAAGGAGAACTTTCCATGCATCAACAAAAATGAAAATTATTTTGCATACTTGCATACTTTTTCATTGAATTGCATACACTATGATTTAGGGGCTCTACGTCGTCTCCTTGGGCCTTTTTTTCAGACCGCAGAGTTTCTAGTGCTAGCCTTCAGAGGAGTCTTTGCTGGTTTCATGTCACACTTTCGCGAGAGCAGGTTTCTCTGCCGTTCCTAAACTTTAAGGTTAAAAGTGCAGAAACATTCATAAGAACAAAAAATGTAATAGGCCCTTCAAATTTTGCTCGAAGACTTCATATGTTGACTCTTTAAAAATGTGCTTCCACCAATGCATTTGAACTTAGAAGTAAAGCGGACATTAAAGAGATCGGTGTAAGCTTTGTTAATGTAAGCTCGCTTTCTCACATTGCCTTCTGCGCAGTGAAACCTCGTCATTTATGGAGGGAGTGTGATAAAAGAAAACTGCTCTAACTTTTCAGTTATCGAATGTATTTCAAAACAATTTATAAGACCATTAGCACCTAAGACGACTCCACCATTATTCTGTCATTGAAATTTCAGAATTAGTTGCCAAAAGAGTTATAAATATAACAGTATTACCGTCTGCTCTCTATACATGTCCATTCACGGGGGACTACCATTGCACAAAACAGCTTTAACGGTTGCTTTACGGGAACTATCCGGTACCATATATATGTCAATTATATGAAAGAAAGAAGCAGAAATCAAAAGGAAAGCTTATTGAGACAACCCACTACTCCGCTCCTTCAGTAAATTTCAACATGGGTATAACAAGGTTTACGTATACCCCCTGTGCGTCCTTAACCAGCATTTTCAACCACGCCTTAGGCTACAATTAGGGTTTGCCGAACAAAGTTATCCCTTCCAGTGCTGAAACCTCTCCTACCATTGCTTGCGTAGAACCAAGCCTAAACACCTTCACTGCTATGGGTACCTCCCTCAAGTAAACAGCGAGGCATTTTCTTTATCAACATGCGTAGAAATACATCCCTCAACATTAGTTGCACATATCGTTGAGAATATTCCGTTCTTCTTAGTTGGTACTAATGTCCATTCCAGACGTCTTATGGTGTATTTATTTATTATTTTTATTTTTTATTTATTTAACATACTTTCAAGACCCGAAGGCATTACAGAAAGGAGTGGGTGAACAAACATACTAAAAAAAGTGGGCAAGGTACAAAGAAATCTTTCAACACGGCGTTTTATGAATGAAGGTTTTGAATGTGTTGGTATCCAGGATGGCGGCGATGGTAGCGGGAAGGTGGTTCCTATCTTTCCTTGTGCTTCTGATGAATGACTTGCTGCAATGTTTAGTACGGGAAGATGGCACACCATCTTTGAAACGGTGGTCAACGCGACATGAATTGTATGACGGTGGGGTGATAAGCTGTTCTTTCAAGAAAGGGTTGTGGTGGGAAATTTTATGAAAAAGTGAACGTGTAAGTATGATCGCGACGCTCCAGGTATCGGTTAATCAATTTTGACATCTTTGCCGTTTTGATTTGGTCCTCCGTCATTAACAGCTTTGAATTTCATTTCTTTCCGAAATTGTATTTTTTTAGACCCATCTAGTAGTGTTTTTCTGTTTTTCTTCCTCAATACCGAGTACTACGTACTACTGACTGCATAATTGTCCTCCTTGTGATGTCGTTCAGTCCGTACACGCTCTTTTATGCACCGTTCTACATTGCTAACAAAGCATACGGGCAGAGTACACTGCCATCTATGTAGCAAGTGTAGGTCATATATGCAACGAACTTCTACAAGATCTTCTCTCATTTACTTATGGTTAACTGTACAGTAGCCACAGCGTTTCATAACTAATTTTTCAACTTAGGCACAAAATTCTATTTCCACACCCAAAACCGTAGGAGCTTACTGATACATCACCAGTGGGCTAACAGCTAATGCTTCACCTGTCGTTTTCCTCCTCTCCTCCATATACTTGGCAATTAAAATATATTTACGTCAACGCACTTTGCGGCTGTCAGATACGCGACCACTTTTAACCAGTTGTACAGCTGAGGTTTTATTTCGGGTTTTTATTTTGGTGCATCTGTCAATGCAATCTTTTCAATTTTAGTGGTCGTTATTTATTGCGTGTATTTACCGAACGCTCACCGTCTTCCTTGTTTGCAGAAATATTTGCTACACATTTTTTTACGACTCTGGATGCTATTGTTTTCTGATATTTTAACTTTAATATATTTACGGTAAAAGTATGACCGTAGAAACTTTCGATGAAGACGAAGATGAAGCTCGCACCGAGCTCAGCAGACGCATAGACGAGGACGACGAAGACGACTAGGCGAGGCGACAAGATGGATGTGCATTGAACGGTTCTCCGTAAATAGTGTTTATATATTTGCTTTCTACAGACGACGGCCTCCTCCCTTGCCTCCCTGGACGTTTTCCACAGTGACAATTTGGGTCAAGTAAGCTACGAACTTAATACCTATACTTGTTTTGCCACTTCTTTTGGAACAACTTACCTGCACTTTCATTGGTAATTTATCCCGTGCAATCTCCTCGCCAATCCCCGTCCTCTTGAACGAGCCCTATGTCCCTTCAAGCGGTCCAAGGGCCGCTTATTACTTGGGTCACCTGAACAGGTTTGAGAATAATTTTTCCTCTTTTCTTGTTTTCTTCCTGTTGACTGAGAGCAGCGTTTGAACAAAGACGGTATTTTAAGCTATTGTGTCCCGTTTCTTTGCGACTGCAAGTTGTGCTCTTTTTTTAATATTTTTATTCTTTGTTCGTTGAGATGAACAATTTACTTAAAGAACCCCTGTTTGCTGCTTTTAAGCTTGCATTGATCAAGAGCCTTTTCAACAATAACTGGTTTTGGCTTGCAATGAAGTCCACCTTAATATTTGTTTCCGTCTTGGAGCTCTTTTACGGAACTTTAACAGGGAGTCTGTTTTCGTGCGTCATTTTGCGCGCCACGCGATAGATTCATTGTATATAAGCTCTATTCTGTGTTTCCAAGAAAAAGAGGTTGCTGCAAGTAAGTTTCGGTTCTTCTTCGCCTCCAGGAGCGCACCGCATTGTCTAGTGTCACCGTGAGGGACGAGCTAATGAGTTCAAACAATGTACGCTTTATGTAAAAGGTTATGTTAAGGGTACATTCAGCGGAAATTGCACAGCTCGCAGCCCGACTCATGAAATGCTTGACTAATTGCAACTACTGCCGTCCCGGTACTCTCACCTCCAGCTACAGCACGTTCGACAGCAAAAGACACCTTCCCCCCGCGCCGGCCTGGAAATATATACCCTCAGGGATGGAAGAGAAAGCTTTAAACAAAACAAGAAATGGCAAGGCATTCATTGCGCCCTAGCCGAATTCAATGATATATGCCCTTGGAGGGTACACTAACCGAAAATGAAAGGAAGGGGTGCTTTTTTTTAACAGGGACGTGGCCGGGCTTTTTTCCGCATGCACCTTACGCCCAGAAGCCTTCGGTAGCGGCATCTTGCGGGTGACGATGTATCCGATTGGCGTTGTCGGGGGCGCTTGAAGTGCAACTACCTCCTGGCTCGAACCTTACACCTCCTACACAAGAAGATACACTTGTTCCAGCTAGTACAAATGCATTAACACAAACAAGTGTTGAACCGCATGGCCAACCGTTTGGGATCACGCACACGCACAAATAAAGCATTGAAGGCACAAAAACATAAGCCATGAACGCCACTGTAAACAATGCGCTGATCTCGTAGTACAACACGACCGTCCGAAAAAAAATCATCGCGCCGCATGACCACTCGACTCGCGGTGCGTCTTGCTAAGAGGAACGCCGTGCTCGCTATTTATTGCGAATTTGGCCATGGATGAGCGCGAGCCCGGGCACTCTTTTCTAAGTGTTGCGTAGGAGCGGCAGGCTTTGAGCCGCCGTCGGTAAGCAGTTTCTGGCCACCCCGGAGATATCCAGCCGAGACCGGCTAACACAGGCTTTCCAAGGCCGTAAATTTGCATAGCCATAGTTGAGCTAAGTTATCGCCATTTTTCTATATCGGGCAATGTACTCTGCCCTGGTAACATGTCAAATTAAGCGCATGAAATCTCATCCTGTCTTATTTGCACTGTCAGATGGTAGCGCTATATGCTTATCGGGTTAATTTATGTTCACATTGCCGAATGGCAAATCAGTAATACATTTTGTGGTATGTATACTTGCGTGTACTTTGAATATTTCTTAAGATTGCAGCTAATAATATGCACCAACAGTGCAGTCTGCTGTGAACACCGACGAAGGTGTTTATGTTAAAATCAAACCCTGTTATTAAAGCAAATATGGTTAAAACGAAGCTTTCTCCCATGGAGTCTAGTCAAAGTGAAAATGGCAAATCGAAACTGCTTCAATCGTTCCTGAATACTGCAGTTGAATTGACGCCGTCTACATTAGAGTAGCGGCGAGGTTCGATTCCGAGCAAGGGAAGGTATTTTCTTTTCGAGGCGCTTCAAGTGCTTATCTGGAATCCTATCATCATCATGTGGCCTCCCACTGTGTAGAGTTGCTTTCCTGCAGTGAGTTTTTTGCGTTCGGTCGCCAGACGTGAGGCGAAGAAAGCTTCGCTAAAATGAATAATATTTTATCTGGCGATTTTCCCGCGAAGCTTCTCGAAACGAAATCAAGGAAACGTGATATTTTAATATTTCATTCAACATACGAACATATACTCCTACATTTCTTTCAACATACACTCGTATATTAAGATTATTAAGCTATGCAAAGTGAAATACGCAAATCACTGACCACGCGAACCCTCACACCGTGCTTCCAGACACTTTAGTCTTACACAATCTTCATTGTTTTTGCGTAGAAAACTGCCAGCACGGATATCCTCATGCTGGAAGCTATGCTCTAAGTGAGTGTTCTTTTTAAGCTAGGTATTTTTTATTGAGGCTTGTCTCTTTTTGGTTGAGAAGATAGCAACTGTTTGGGAAGTACGTAGCAAGGTGCACATTGCAGGAAATATTTATAGTGATAAAAAAATACGTACCACATCGCACCAGCCGCTCAAAGATCTGAACGGAGGAAACAAAAAAATTTGTTTTTAATTATGTGCATCCATGAAAAAAAAGCCTCTCTTGCTGTCAGATGTTTTTGTAATCAGGCTTGTTTTTTTTTCGCGACTACGGAAGGTATTCAGCGTTGCAGTGACCGGGCACAAGCTCAGAGCCATATTAACGCGAGCCTAAACCGCTCTACTACGTAGCACCACCCGGAAACCGCGTCCCAAAATGCGAAAGCTGCATGTAAGCAAGCAGTCATTTATTTTGATATGTACGTCACTATGCCACTGATCTTCACTCTGTCAGTTAAATTGCTTACCTACATGGTTATTTTCGGACGACGAAAAATGTTTCGCAATGACCCAGCAGGGTGCAAATGAGATAATGACGCGAGTGAAAAATGTATACAACATAGCACCAGGCGCACGCAGTGCCCTAGCAATTAGAAATGGCTGTTCAGCTAACTGTCAAGTCATTCTTAGTGAGCAGTCCTGCCAATAGGCATTTCGTTTGAGAAAATAGTTTGATTTCAGGCTTGTGTGTTTTGTGGCGAGGATTGGCGCTATTGATAGTGGCATTACTGAAAGCAAATTGGAATTTTGGCGAGTTTCAATAAATGTGGACTATTCATGCAGACGTTGCCGTTAGGCAGCATGCACAAATTGCCATTAGGCAGCAAATGCACTCATTCGTCATTGTTGCAGCCATACCACCAAAGCTCTCTCTATTCATGGTATTTTCTTTTAACTCTTGCTTCCTTTGTCTCACGAGGGCAGGGGCTGGTTGGGGGTGGGGCGCATGGCCAAGTGCCCATTAAGGAGAAAAAATGCAGCCAGCACTACAAATGTGCACGTATAAATTTTAAAAACCAACATTGCAGACAGCGTTTATTACACGCACAAATATTTGTTATACTTTCCAGGGGTTAAAAGCATTCGACTAAAATTGTGTGTTTGATAGATTAACTTGCCCTCGCGTGTGTTCTTTGCCTATAAGCCTCCTACGCAGCCGGGTCAGGACTGGGGCCGGACTTAACCATGTGCTCAATATCATTATTAATCCGGGGGTACAACATCAAGGAGTCCCCTAGCCGCTTCATTGAGCAAATGCCTTCATGAGTATCATCAAGGCCATCACTCGATCATGCAATGGTACCAGTAGAGAAGCTCGTAACTCCCGGTTATCGCAGCCTTCTATTAGAAGCATGGCATCAAGTGCTGGTCCTTACGCCCCAAATTTCTTGGCCATCTCTCATACAGCCATTTTTGCACCTTCGCTAATTCGTCATCGAGCGGCGTGAGGGTGGCCAATAGCTTCTCAGACATGACACCGTCACGGAGGGTTTTCTTAAGCAGCACATACTCACCGTCCCCAATTTCTTGAGCCTCTGGCTGGAATGTTAATGACGTGGGGAGCCGGCTGAAGCCATCTGCTGAAAAGCGTTCTTTCCCGGGATGGTGTTTGAATAAATCGTATGCACTCAGCCGTAGGGCCCATCGCTGAATTCGCGCACGGGCCATGACCTGTCTGGACGAAAACGTCCCACAAGCGGCTTGTGGTTCTTCATCAATGTGAAACTATTGCCGAGCAAATATTGTCAAAATTTGGACGCGGCAAACACAAGTGCCAGGGCTTCACGCTTGAGCTGCGGGTACCTTTTTTTCGGCTTCCGTCAATACCCTACAACAGAACCTTATGGGTCGAAGCACTTCGCCCCCGACATCGTGGGAACGCACTGCGCCCATTCCTTTCTGGAAAGCATCGCTTTTCAATACTAGCGGCTCGTGTGGGTCAAAATGCGCCAGAAAATCTGCGGATTTGTAAAGATCATTCACTTTGCTGAATGACTGTTGTTGTGTGGTACCCCCTTCTCACTAAGCTTCCCAGCGGAGCAGTTGTTACACGGGTGCCATGGCCGCCGATGAGTTGGGAGAAACTTGTGGCAGTACGATACCATACCACCATAGGACTTTAATTCTGCGCGGTCCTATGACGCCTTAACTTCAAGGATGGCGTCTATGTTTCCTGTCTTTGGTTGAAGACCCCGAGCACTTATAAGATGTCACAAAAAATCCACCTCTGCTTGGCGGAAGTTCCACTTGTCCGCGTTCATGTGCACGCCATATTCCCGGAAACGCTTCAATCTTTCGAGCAGTGTGGTGGAGTCAATGAATTTCTTTGCCACGATGACTTCGTATAGGTTCTCGTCTTCCTGGACACATGGAAGCTCCTGCGAAATGGTCTCCATGCGAGGTTGAAACACTGCCGGAGCGGACCCCAGTCCACAACGGAGGCGAGTGAAGCTGAAGAGTCCCTTGCGCGTGTATATGATCGTAAGTAGCATGACTACCTCATCCAACAGACGCTGATTGTATGCCTCCCACAAGTCTATCGTCGTATACACTTCTCCGCCTTTCATATCGCCAGGATATCCTCCACCCGTGGCAACGAATATTGGTCAGTGGGACAGGCTTTGTTTACCGTTAGTTTTTAAATGTCGAAAAAGGCTGATTCAGCCATTACGTTTTAGTACAGGTACCACTGGCGCGGCCCGCTTGGAATGAGAAACCGGGACAATAATGCCCCCGTCAGAAAGGCGGTCAAATTCCGCGTCGACGTTTGGACGAAAAACTTAGGGAAATTTGCGTGATTTCCTGAATATCAACACCACGTCTTCTCGCGATGCTAAATGTACTGCGGGATTTTTATTAGACCTAAAACTGGCGCGTACACATCCATAAATTCCGCTTCCAACCAGTCCACGCTAACGTAATCAGCACCGACTAACAGCATTCGCTGAACTGACGTGTACACGTTCATTACCGGTGCCCCGAGCTTGTGGAACTCCTGTATAAGGTCGCGTCCGCACAGGTTGGAGCCAGGGCAACCAAGGACTGGCGAAGATCTAATCGTCGACCTGTTTTCGCGCGAAACCTTGAGCTTAAGTTATGCCCGCCCTGGAAGCCTTCCAGATAGCAGGTCAGTTTCAATGGCGAACCACACAGCTTGGGCCACACTGCTTTGTTCCGTGCATATGTGGGCCATTTGATGCCCGAAACCGGTGAGCCGATGCCGACATGCATGTCCACCTGAAACGAAGCACAATCCAAAGTGCGTGCGATGGGTTCCGTGAGTCATCATGGCTGATATGACTGTTCGCTGCCTCCAGGGCGAACATACCCTCCGTGCCTGTGTCTTCCTCCCGCGACGGCAAGGTATATACTTGGCGAACTGGTGGGGCCTTCCCGAAACCGCTCTCATGGGGGCAACAGGCTCGTGCGATATGGCATCACTGTTTGCAATTAAAGCAGGACGCCGAGCGGAAGCGGCAATCCTCCGCTCCGTCCCCTTTTGGTCACAGCGGTAGCACGCAACAGTCTGTAGCCGGCTTCTTTGGCGACAGGTCTGGCCTCCCAGCGCACGTACACTTCCTTCAGCGGAGTGTCTTACCATCTCTTGCGCGTTAGCTTCGACCACTTCGGCGGATATCACAATTTATTCCGCTTCGCTCCTCATCAGCTGTGGTTTTGCGAGTAGCTACCAACGCACTCCTGCGCTTTGTAGTCTACACATGATGCGATCCCCTAGCATTCTATCCAACGATGTGTCAAAATTGCAGGTCTCCGCTATCTGGGAAATCACCATAATAAATTCCTTGGCCGTTTCGGGGGCAGGTGGTTTTAGGTGAGGAAAGTGTAAGACTGCTCCCTCCTTCACTTGTGGGGAAAAGTGCTGCTTTAGCAAGGCTGCCACTTGGGCGTACGAATGTTCATTCATTTTGTCTAGAGCACAACGTCCGCTCGGTACATTCACGGTGTAGGTGGACAGTGCAGTCACGAACAGGGCCCGTTTCTTTCTGTCTTCCGCGGTGGCATTTCCCTGAAAGAAGGCTTCCAGCCGAACCTGGTAAGCTGGCTACTTGTCCCTCGTCTCGTCAAAGTGCGACGGGCTGGTGTATCCTCCCGTTGGTGCGATGGCCACGACGGACTGCGATGACGCCCCGTTTTCCTCCCATCCTCGTCGCCACTAAAACAAACGCGCCACGGCAGTGGCTGGGCCAAGACCAACCATTTATTGCGACAGTGCAGGTTAATGCAGCGTTGTGCTTGAGGGGTTAAAAGGGACGGGAAGAGAAGGAGCAGTGGTAATAACAGCGGCTTCAGCTGGCCTGACATCACAAATACATCAGCCACCAAGTTGATCCAAACATGCCTGAGTTAAAGAAGGTTTTTTACGTGATAAAAGGCAGTGCTAACGGCATCTTCCACCTGCTTGTTTGTAAAGAGTGCGTCACCATCACCCCCGTTTTAAAAGAGTGCCTATGCTCCAAACAGGGGGAAGCAAGGCCAATTGCTGAGCAGTTTACCAGGCCTTCCAGTACGGCTGCCACCTCATCATGGGTACATATTCCGCACGGCCCGCTCGAGCCCGCTGCGAGAGAACACCTCACCAAGATTATCCGGCACGAGATCAAGGCCATGACTACAGATTGGGCACCCCTCTACAGACCCAAAACCAGGGTACCTACTATTTCGCCTATACAAAGTGTTGTTCGACAATAAAGTTCGAACATGGGCCCCTCTGGCGTTTTTACTGCGAGTCGTGCACTACCACTACACATTCAGCCGCCAATTCACCCTAAAACAAAATTTGTGCCTCTAATTTACCGTCCTCGCTGTCGCTCTGAATGGAGAACCGCCGATGACCGCTCGATCTGCTTGACCTGCTCTCGTGCGGGACACATAGCTCAATACTGCCGTAGTCGCTAAAACCCGTCGCCTGGTCCTGAGTCATTGAGCCACCGCACCACCGACATTTCTACACCTGACGAAGATCACTGTCCTCGCTTTGCCCCTTGCTCTTGCACGGACGACCGCGATACCCATACACTGGGAGTTTCCGCCCGTTCGCAATCGCCGTAAAGACTCCAGTCCCGCTCACCACAACGCCGTCGCCCCCAATATCTGACAAATTACGGCCACCTGCCGTCGGAAAACTAACCAAGCAGCTCCCGCCAGTCAGGCTGCATCAACAACCACACCCGAAAATTCTCTATTAACCTGGCCTACCTGGAAACATTTACTAGACGTTGAAGTTGACGCCGTTCCTGTCAGTGCCCTTAATGTACAGGAGCGCATTGATCTGTTATTAGTGCTCGTCTTAGCCGCCATTTACGCAAAGTTATGACGCAACAAACATAACATCTTGTTAGAGTTGGTGATGGAGGGACGGCTGTTGGGATCGAAATGTGCTCTGCTCATATGACTGTATCTGGTCATCAAACGACGTCATCATTTATTTCAGTTTGAACTTACAAACTGGGGTGAAGAGAAAAAGCAGTGACTGCGCATTGCTTGGCGTTGCCTCTCCACCCTTACAGTCAGCACTTGTTCACGGCGCTTGAGCGTTGATCACATGCGTTATCCCTGGCCTTCAATTTTTATCTGAGCACAAAGCCGTCATTGACTGTTCCACTGGTGTCGTTCGTTCCGAGATGCTGATTTTACCCGCTCCCGACGACGCGCCCAACGAGAGGCTTTCCTTTCAACTGCACATTCGTTTGGCACCGCGAGCAATAACTAATGTTCCCCTGTCGTGAAGCTCACACGTTCTTGACGGTGATGATGTAGTGTCACCAATCATTGACATACTACTTACACACAGATTGAGCCTGCTTCATATCGTAGTGACTGTTAGCAAAAACAAAGTCACTTTGCCCTTGCTGAATTTTTTCTTCTCTCCGCAAGTTGTTCCTCACGGTATGACACTAGCCACGTTGGCGCCGGTTCCTGTATACGACGTTTCCACTGCAAGCCTTGCCGAACCTCCCTTCGATATTGAAACACCACTACCCACTCATTCGTTGGAAAATGCCGAATTTTCGAAGATGATTGCAGCCTCTCTAACGCCAACCCAAGCTGAAGAGCTGCGTTACCTTTTGGAGTCGTAGAGCGACGTCTTTCATTTCAGCGATCGTCCTTTGGGCCGGACATCCATCGTCTGTTTCATACTGAGACGGATATATCAGCCCTGTGCACAAACGGCGATATCGTGTGTCCCATGCTGAGCGGCTTGTTATCCAAAAAAGGTGGATAAAATGCCTAATTGAGTACACACTAAGCCTTCACCAAGGACATATGCTTCACAAGTTGTACTTGTTAAAAAATAGAGGGAACACGGCGATTCTTCGTAGTCTACTGGCACCTTAACAAAACTACAAAACCTCGATCTTCTTCCAAGAATCGACGATGTGCTCGATTGCCTTTATGGTGCCGCGTACGTTTCTTCTATTCACCTCCGCTCCGGCTACTGGCAGGTCGACGACAAGAACAGTGTAAAGACCGCTTTTATTACTCCGGAAGGGCTCTACCAATTCAAAGTAATGATATTCGGACTTTGTAATCCCCAGCTACATTCGAGTGAATGACGGACTGCCTTCTCCACACCTTCAAGTGGTGGACTTGCCCTTGCCGTTCTGGGGACGTTGTCGTCTTTTCTCTAACGTTTCGCAGCCCCCTTCAACGCCTGATGATGATGATAATTTGATTTTATTGGCGCAAGGCCGACACGGGCAAAGAGCGCCAAACAGAAAGTTATTTGATGAGCAGACAACACGAAATAAAATCAGTTAAAAACTATGAGTACGGCTGGTGTAAAGGGCCAGGGTGAAGAACAAGAGTGGTTAAAAAATAAGTAAGGTGGCTGGGGTATAGGACCAGTGGTAAAGCTATGGGTGGTATGAGATGAGTTGTAAAAAGTGAACTTCTGATAGGAACTTAAAGGTGCGCTGAACAGAAAACATGGCATCATCTCCTAAGAAGTATGATGGGTGTGGTGGAATATGTCGTGTGTGTAGTTGAGGGAAGTGTTTGCGTCGTGTAGTGTCGAGTGCCTTACATTCTATGAGGATGTGGATCACGGATAGGGCCTCTCCGCACCTGCTGCACAGAGGTCTTGGAGATCCAGTGAGCAGGTGCGAGTGCGTTGCGTGAGTGTGCCCTATCCGTAATCTAGCCAAGGCGACTTCAGTGTATCTATTGCGTGTGTCGGTGGTGTATGGTCCCAAGTGTGGTTTTATTACGTGTAACTTGTTATCGGTTTGTTCGCTCTAGTGTGTTTGCCATGTTTTGCGAAGTTGTTGTCTGATGTGTGGTTTCACGTCGGTGTAGGGTAATGTGGTTATGTCTACTGTATTCGAGAGTGTAGCAGCAGCGGCCATTGGATCCGCTGCTTCGTTCCCGGCTATACCACAGTGGCCAGGGACCCAGCAAAGGACTAGTTCAAATTTGTGGACATACACAGACATAATACCCTTGACTATTAGATTTACAACGTGATTTTTTGAAGACTTTGTTGACGACAACGCCCGCACGACACTGAGGGAGTCTGTATATATAATGGATTGTGGGATGTGACTTTGAAGGATATGATTCACAACAAGAAGTACACCATAAGCCTCTGCCGTAAAGATAATCGTATTACTGTTAAGAGTTTTAGTGACATTAAGGCCGGGCCTATGCGCCGCGCAGGACACAGAGGTGGCAGTTTTAGAGGCGTCCGTATAAAATTCAGAAAATTGATACTTCTGCTGCAAATACAAGAAGTGCTGCAGAATTGCACATGTGGGAGCTCGGTTTTTATCTACATGTGTGAAGGATGTGTCGCATGATACAGGGCGGAGATGCCATGGTGCTATAAAATCTGTTTGAGAACTTTGTATGGTGTCTAAAAAGGAGACAGAAAGCTCTGACGCTTCCTCTCTAACTCTGTAAGAGAAGGGCGCAGAGAACGATGGTCGGTTTAGGAGTAGTGCAGTCATAGACGTATCATAAAAAGCCGATTTAAAAGGATGGTGTGGCATAGATGAAATTTTAAAAGCAAAAAGGAGATCTGTGTATGCTCGCTGACGTTGTAGGTTCCACTTATTACACTCCACATAGAGGCTTTCGACCGGGCTAGTCCGGAAGGCGCCACATGCCAACCGCAGCCCCAGATGAAGCACTGGGTCCAGCATTTTGAGGGATGTCTTACTTGCTGACCCATAAACAACGCTTCCATAGTGTAATCGTGAACCTATCAGGCTGGTAAAAACACGTAAAAGAAGTTGTTTGTCAGCCCCATATGAAGAGTGGGAGAGAACCTTGAGTATATTCATGGCCTTTAAGCATTTATGTTTAAGTTGTTTTATGTGTGGAATGAACGAGAGCTTTTCGTCAAGGACTACACCTAAAAACTTGTGTTCATTTCTGACTGGAATTGAGACACCATTGAGTTTGATGTCTGGATCCGGCCGAATGCCGCGCCTTTTTGAGAACAAAACACAAGTACACTTCACTGGATTAAATTTAAACCCGTTGCTACCTGCCCAGCCAGCTAGCTTGTTAACACAAAGCTGGACTTGGCGCTCGCAGATAGACAGGTTACAAGACTTAAAGGATAACTGCACGTCGTCTACATAGATTGAGCAGGAAATGGTTGGTGGCAGAGCCTTCCGAAGAGAGTTCATTTTTACAATAAACAACGTGCACCTCAAAACTCCACCTTGCGGAACACAGTTTTCCTGCACATGAACCCTAGAGAGTGCTGTTCCAACTCGCACGCGAAACGTTCTTTCAGAGAGGTAACTGGCAAGCGTGTTCCACATGTTACCCGACATTCCAAAGGACTTCAAGTCGCTAAGGATGCCGTACCGCCAAGCAGTATCGTATGCCTTTTCAAGATCAAAGAAGACTGCCATACAGTACTGCTTGTGGAGGAAAGCATCTTTGATATAAGACTCTAATGCAACGAGTTGATCGTTCGTAGATCGCCCCGCCCTGAAGCCCGCCTGGCAGCTCTCGAGAAGACCGTTGTACTCTAAGAAGTACACGAGTCTCCTGTTTATCATCTTCTCGAAGAGCTTACACAGGCAGCTTGTCAGGGCAATGGGGCGATAACTGGCGGGAGAGGAAGGGTCCTTCCCTTCCTTTAGGAAAGCCACTACTATGGCCTCCCTCCAAGAGCGTGGAATGTGCCCCGAAAGCCATATTTTGTTGTATAGGTGTAAGAGTGTTTCAAGCGTGTCTGGGTGTAGGTGCTGTATCATGGTGTATGTAATCTTATCTGCGCCTGGAGCTGAAGGTTTGCACGTGCTCAGGGCAGCCCTCAACTCATAGAGAGTGAATTCAGAGTTGTAGGAAGTTTTTGATCGGTCTTTGTCGTGTAAGGGCTTTTTTTCTACAGATGTTTTGTGTTTCATAAAAGTGTTCGTGTAGTGTGCTGAACTGGACACGTGTTCGAAGTGTTGTACAAGCGTGTTAGCCTGGTCTTCAAGTATGTACCCTGTTGTGCTAACCAGGGGCAGGCTGTGTGTCTGTTGTCCTTTGAGCTTGCGTATACGTGTCCAGATTTGTGTGTGTCTGTGTATGAATTAATGGATGTCAAGAAGGTGTGCCACCTCTCTCGTTTTGCCTCACGGCGCACACGTTTTCCTAATTCCTTGGCCCGTTTGAACAAGAGGAGGTTTCCCGACGTGGGGTACCGACGAAGGATACCCCACGCCTTGTTCTGGGCCTCTCGCGCCCGCCTGCAGTCCTCATTCCACCATGGCCTCCGCTGGTTGCGCGGGGCACCAGAGACGTGGGGAATGGACTTTTCGGCGGCGTCGAGGATGTGCGCCGTGAGGAGTTGGGTGGCTTCTTCAACGTGTAGGTGTCCTATGGATGTGTGGTGTAGTTTGGATGTCTCTGTAAATGTGTTCCAGTTAGCTCGTGCTTCATTGAACCTATTTTGGGAAGATGGACTGCATGGGCCCTTACCTATGTATGTGAGTGAGGTGGGGAAGTGGTCACTACCGTATGGGTCAGTGCCCACAGCCCACTCGAGGAGAGGAAAGAGAACTGCGGAGCCAATCGCCAAGTCAAGACATGAGTATGTGTTGTGTCCTATGCTATGGTATGTAGGCTGTTTATTGTTGAAAAGGCATGCTTCTGAAGATGTAAGGAATTTCTCTATAAGGCGACCTCGGGCATCCGTGCGAGAAGAGCTCCAAAGAGTGTTGTGAGCATTAAGGTCGCCTGTCAGGATGTATGGTTCGGGCAGCTGGTCAACCAGAGCCTCGAAGTCAGAGCTTAAAAGTGAAACATCAGGAGGAATGTATATGGAGCATACCGTTATCAACCTATTAAATATTATCAAGCGTATTGCTACAGCCTCAAGGATAGTGTTCAGAGTGACAGGGTCGCAGGCTAAGGATTTCTGGGCAAATATGGCACACCGCCAGAAGAGTGTGTGCAGCCATCTCTGTCCTTTCTGAAGACCATGTAACTATTCAAGAAATTTGTGTGCTTGGAATTCAAATGTGTTTCCTGAACACACATTACACTTGGCTGATTAGCATGCAGTAGTTCGTATACATCGTCAAGATTTTTAAGAAGGCCTCTACAGTTCCATTGAATTATGTTTTCTCTTCCCATTATTTAGGGTGAGAGCTACTGGACTGTGTGTGTTTGTTTATGTGTCGTCTTTCGGGGCTGTGACTCTCGCCTTTTTTGGCTTGTCGGGAGGCTTTGGCGTCGGGACGCGTTCCTTGCGCTGCGTTGCAGGCAGGAACGGCCCGACATCCATGTCGTCGTCGGATGTCCGGGGGTGCCCGACGGACCGGGCCCCCCGGACTTGGCCCCCCCTCGGGAGCCCTTCGTTTGAGCCGCCACCGCTGAGGGCGTCCGGGGCGCCAGAGGTGGCACGGGTGGTGCGGTGGCGGTGGGAACCGGTGCGGGGCCCGTGGTGTCCATCACCTCGGTACCCTCCAACGCACTGGAGGACGGGGAGACAGAGGCGGGAGCGGCACCGGTCCCGACGGAAGAGGTTGCCACCACAACCGCTGCTGCCTCAGCAAGCGGCGTGGTGGCGGGTTGGGCTTCTAAAGGCAACCCAGAGGGGGGCGGCGGAGGGACCAGGTCAGACCCGCTGAACTGGGTCCCTGTGGAAACCAGACGCCGCTCCGCCCCCCGGCGAGCCGCGTCGGCGTACCTCCCCAGAGGGAAAGAGGCGAACCTCTTTCGCGCCTCTGGGAAGGTGATGTTCTCCGTGACCTTGATGTTAATTATCTTTTTTCAATTGGAATTTTTTCGCACTTGCGGGAGTACGCTGCATGCGGACCGCCGCAGTTCACACAAGTGAGGGTTTCGGATGGACAGTTGTCAGTCGGATGATGGTGCGCCGCGCATTTCGCACACGTCGTTCGGCCACGGAAAGAGGTTGTACCGTGCCCGAACCGCTGGCACTTAAAACAGCGCCGCGGATTCGGGATGTACGGACGGATGGAGCAACGGATAAAACCTGCATTGATGTGTTGTGGAAGAACTGCGCGGTCGAAAGTCAAGATAATGTGTTTGGTGGGAATCTCCTTGTCGTCTCTGCGGATAGTGATGCGTCTCACGGCAGTGACGCCCTGATCCTTCAAGCCGGCAAGATGATCCGCATCCATTTCGTTCAGGAGGTCTGTCTCGGATATCACACCCTGCGAGCTGTTGAGGCTCCGAAGGGGTGTGACCCGGATGTCTAGATCAGCCAGTCTAGTCTGAGCTAGAAGCTTCGTGGACTGCTGCTTGTCATTTATTTCGATGAGTAGTTCATCGGACCTTTGTTTTTTGCACTTATATGATTTTCCTACTATGGCTTCGAGATACTTGGCGATCAAGAAGACTGACTGAGATGCTAGAGGGTGGGTTGGATTGAGCGATTCCATCACAAGAAATCGAGAAAAATTATCCGGTTCAGGAAATGTTAAAGATGGCAATTGGGGAAAAGATACTTCGGTGCGGCCCCTTTTCAGGGACCGATCACGTTTGGGGGGGGTTTTGAAAATGCCATATAGCATAGTAGAAAAGCAGGGAGACTGGGGTACTTTCTTCTTTGACCTTACCCTGGTAGCCAAAGAGGTCCCGGAGCTCCCTGCCTGGTGAACAGACAGGGAGCCCATCCGCCGGAGCTTGACCTGGGCTCCGACTGCCACCGTTCGTGGTTTCTAACCCTCCACCTATAAACACATCGCCACGGTTGGATCCAGCTTATGTTTGGGGGCTCGGGGTCCGCGGTATCGCCAGTACCGTCACCAAGATTGCTCAAGGTGCCCCGTGCGGGGCCTTCAACGCCTGTTGCACGTTCTGTGCGTTTTATGCTGAGACGGACTTCAGCTTACTCCTCAAAATTTATGTTTGGACGACGGCAAATTGTCATTCTCGGCTTCCTAGTCGATGCTAAAGGACTGTAACCTGGCCACGACAAGATTGAAGCTCTGCGAGAATTAACTGTTTCACGCTCAGCAGCAGGAATCCGCAGTTTTGTCGGTTTTTGCTCTTATTACCTCTGCTTCTTCCGACATTTCGCTCAGATCACCGAATCACTTCCCCAACTTTTTGAGAACGATGCTGCATTTGCTTGGGGCCCTGAGCAAGCAGCAGTTTTTGCTCGCCTCGTCGACAATCTGACCATCTCGCCAATCTTAGGCCACTTTGAAACTTCTGCACCGAAGCAAGGTGCGCATTGACGCCACTGGGCTTGACATAGGGGCTGTGCTCACCAAAGTCCAGTGTGGTCATGAGCGGGTGATTGCATACGCGAGCCGCCTCTTGTCACCGGCAGAACGCAAGTCATCCATTACTGAACGCGCGTGCATTGCGCTGATGTGGGCTGTCAGGAAATGTCGACCGCACTTTCATGCTGTTAATTCACCGTAGTGGCAGACCACCTTGCGCTCTGTAGGCTGCCGTATCTAAAGGACCCCCCCCCCGGTTGCCTTTGTCGTTGGACAGTACGACTACAAGAGTGCAGTTTTAACGTCGTTTATGAGCAATGATATTTGCGCAATGACGCGGACTGTCTATACCGTTACCCCGTAGGTACGCCTGACAAAGCTTACACCCCTGACGATGCCTAACTCTGGCAATATCATATTTCCTCCAGATAGCAGAAGAGAAACTACGCGAGTCCTCCTCGCGTACAGTCATCGAATGCCTCGAATGTCACCCTTCTGACCCATCGCTACTCGCCTTCCTCCTCTGCGAAGGAATCCTCCACCGTCGTTGCTACCACTCGAATGAGCCTGATGTCCTCCTTGTTCCACCTGAACGCTTGCGTCCAGATGCCCTCTAACGGTTTCGCGACACACCCTTGGCTGGATATCTCAGTGTTGCGCGCCCTTATGCACGCCCCAAAAACGATTCTTCGGCCCTGGTCTTTATACGTCGGTCAAACAATACGTCTATGCTTGCGACTTGTGCCAACGCCGCAACAAATTGTCGGTGCTCTCTGCAGGTCACCTTCAGCTAGTGGATATTCTCACCAAACCATTCTTCCACGTCCTTGACCTCCTTGACCCTTTCTCTTCATCGCTTTCTAGCAATGGGTACATTGCGGTTGATACCGACTGCGCGACCTGATATGTCATCACCTGTGCCCTGTGAAGATGCTGTGCCGCTTATGTTGCCAACTTCCTCCTAGAAAACGTCATGTTGCAACACGGTGCACCACGGGAACGCCTCACAGACCATGCCCGTTTCTTTTTAAGTGCATAACACTTTAGGCGCTCGCCTCGTCTTCCTAGCTCGCAGGCTCGACCCAAGTATATAGAGTACCAAGGCGGGGTACCAGGGTACTGCTGTTGTTTCCGGAGTACCCCACAGTCTCCGAAATCCAAGAGGTTTATATAGTCATAAGCGCTCCAAACTCGGAGAAACGCTGGCGCTTGTCATACATCTTCCCGTTGTTTAGCGCAAAAAAAACTATAGGTACCAATGAGGAACAATATACGTATTTAACCGCCAGCGCCCGCGTTCCTTTAGTTAAGCACGCGCATTGGGTTAGTTTTACGATTGTAAACGCAAAATGTTGCAGTGCAACGCCGGCACGAGCTTGGAGAAAACAGAAAACAGGAGAAAACAGATAGGAGAAAACTCCCGCACAAAGAAAACAGAACTGCCGCTGGTTCAGTTTCAGGCAGGGGGCGAGCGAGCACTGCGAATTTGGGAAATTTGAATTGCATAGGGTGGTAGCAGTAAACGGATAACGGCGGTACAGCTTATTACGGCAAATCACTGCTCTGGGCTTCTGACAGCTTCCTCATTGCGTGGAACGGCTTTACTTTTTATCCAAAGTCACCGCCGACCTGCTTTTCTCATGCTTCACCAGACAAAAGCTGACCACAATGCACCATCCCCAGACAATAATGAGCCGACCGAACGCTTTATTCGCACACTAACCGAAAATATCGATATGTGAGTCTCATCTGACCTTAATGACTGGGACGCCGTGCTTCCATATGTCACACTCGCTTACAAATCTTCAAATAATAACACCAGAGGCCATTCCTCGTTTTATGTTTTGCACGGTCGGGAACCAGTTTTTTCAATGGAGACTTTACTGCCTGCTTCAACTTCCCACCGACAGCTTACGGCCACGCCACCATCACGATGGCTGCGCTAGCACGTAACTTCGCTCGCTCGCGGTTGTGGTATTCCCAGCGGCCTAAAGACTCATTATGACGGTAGGTATCGTGCTGTGTCTTTTCCGGCTGGCTCCCTTGTCCTCCTGTGGACGCCTCTTCGTCGAGTTGGCCTTTCGGCCAAGGTGATGCCTCGTTACGCCGGACCTTATCAGGTGCCGAGACAGGTGACAGATGTCACGCACGAAGCTTCTTCTCTAGTGCTCTCCCCATCCCAAGCGTCTCCTTCGTCGGACATTGTTCAAGTCTCTCGTCTCAAGGCCTGTCGATCGCATGCCGACTGTGACTCCTTGACAGCAGCGGGAGAGTGCTTTGGCTGCCGGGGGTAATATGAAGTGATGCTTCCACTCGCACCGGCAAACGACGAAGTAGCAGCATCGAGAGACACTGGTCGGTCGTTCTATCGAGGAAGAAGAGGAGAACGTTGATCTGTCAACTTGCGAACCATTAGTTTAAACACTGCGGTATAAGCAGCTGTACATAATGTAAATATCTTAAATACGCCTTATTTTCATCCTCACAATATAATAAGGGTAGCAGAACAATTGAACACCAGGGTGTGTAGAAGTGACGTTAAATCACGGGAAACTACTCAGAGTACAAGATCAACTTGCGTTGTGCCCCTAGTAGGTAAAGAGAAGGTAGGAAAGACTCTCAAATGCACGTAAAAAGGAAAAGCCGTAGCTGAAGATAGTGTAACCGTCGATCGTTTAAAGGAGGGTGAAGATATTTAGGCGGGAAAAATTGCTGTACTATATTCGAAATGCTTGAACACTGAAAAACTGCCCGTAGCCATGAAAACCACCAAAGATACTTTGATTCAGAAGAAGGAAGTTCCCAAGGACCTTATGAATTAGAGACCCATCAGCATGCTCTCAGTTGTTTAGAAGCTGTTTACCGAAGTTATATTCAGCCGCATGGGGAAAACCGGGATTCCCAATAACCCACAGAGCAGGCTGGATTTGGGAAACGCTGATCAACCATGGATCGCATCCGTTTTATCAATCAAGTATAAAATAATCCCCAGAATAGGCTAAACCTCTTTACATGGCATATATAGACTATGTGGAAGTGTGATTACATACACATTGCTGTCTTGCTAGAGGCAGTAAAAGACCAGGGAATATGGGAGACCTACATATTACTGCTCAAAGGCAGATATAAAGAATGCACGCGCGGTGTAACCCTCTAGAAAAAAAACAATCAATTCCCGATCCGAAACGGAGTAAGACAGGGAGCTACAATCTCACCTAAACTATTCACAGCATGTTTGGAGGGGTATTTAGAATGTTTGGTTACGCAAACATTAGTTTAAGAAAAAAGCGAAAATATTTAGGTCATTTTTTGTTTGTAGACGACAGCCTTGCTGAGTTACACAGCAGAACACCTTCAAACAATGCTTGAGGAACTACAATAAAAAAGCATGGCCGTGAAACTACCATTAGTATAAATAAATATAAAGTAATGAGGACTAGCATGCCAAAAACGCCCTCTTTAGGTTTGGAAACTAAGCGCTACAAGAAGTAAAAGAGCATGACTACCTTGGACAGATGGATACTACGGACCCCAACCATGAGACAGAAATTCGCCGCAGAATAGGTATTTGTTGGAAAACACTCGAAGCTCACTCCCAAATAATAAAACGTAGGCTACCAGTGTCATTCAAAATCTACAAACAGTGCATACTCCCTGAACGGGGCACCTTGAGTAATCTTGGTGACGGTATTGGCGACACCGCGGACCCCGAGCCCCCATACTCAAGCTGTAATCTACCGTGACTATGAGTTGTAAGGTGAAGGGCAGAAACCGCTAACGGGGGCTGTCAGAGCCCAGGTCAAGCTCCAGCGGACGGATTCTCGGTATGTTTAGTAGGCAGTTACCCCCGGAACCTCTCTCGGTATGAGGGTAACCCGAGCCAGGTACGTACCCCGTCTCTTGCTTTTATACGTGCTGTACAGTTTTTTTGTATATATTCCCCATACCCAATGATCGGACAGCTAAAAGGGGCCGCACCGAAGGACCGTTTCCCCATCTTCTCACGATGACAATCCAAAACTTGATAATAACCACCACTTCTTGGTAATTGAATCTCTTGTACAAGCCAGGCCTATTGCTTCACAGTCCGTGTTCTTGAGTTCTATGCTGTTAAAAAGAATTATAGGGGTATTCTATTAGGCTAAGAAGTGAAGAACCGGCGGGATCTTGGTCGAGGTACAGAGTCTACAGAATGCATCAAAACGCCTCAAGCAGACCCGAATTTCCGATCCTGACATGAAGGTCACGCCCCAACACAGCATCAACAGCTCGCAGGACGTGATCTTGGAGCCAGATCTAGAAAATGAGACACGGGCCGATCTTCTTGAAGGCATCAAAAGTCCAAATGTGACAGCTGTCAAACGCATAACCACAAAAAGAGACGACAAGGTAATACCCACTAGACATATCATCTTGTCATTTGAACGATTAACTCTTCAGACATCATCGATGCTAGTTTCATCCGGTGCTACGTCCGAGAATACGTCCCGAACCAGCGCCGCTGTTGCAAGTGCCAGCGGTTCGGGTGTCGTATTAACTCGTGTCGCGGCCAAATAACCTGTGCCAAGTGCGCCCAACATGAGCATCCCACAGATAACTGTAGCTCACAACAACTTCTCTGCATTAACTGCCAGGGCCCACGCGCGGCCTACTGAAGTAAATGTGAAAAGTTCCAACATGAAAAGAAAATAATAAACATCAAGGTCACAGAAAATATCACCTTCCCGGAGCCGCGAAAGTGGTTCGCCTGTTTCCCCTTGGGGAGGTAAGCCGACACAGATCGCTGGGGGACGGAGCGGCGTGTGGTTTCGGCAGTAACCTACTACCGCGAGTCGGACCTGGTCCCATCCTGCCCCCATCGGTTCGCCCCAGGCAGCCGAACCCGTCACCAAAGTGCTGGATGAGCCAGCAGTGGCTATGGTAGTAACAGTCATCGTCGGTACCGATACCTCTCCGACCGCCTCATTCCTCGCCCTCCTTGCTTCCATTGGAGCCTGTGCCGGCAATGGACACCGGGGGTGCCGCATCGGTTCCCACTTCTGCCACACCGTATGTGCCACCTGTGGTGCTCCCGGTAACTTCGGCGGTAGCGGCTCAACAAACAAAAGGCACCCGAATATGTGCCAAGTCAAGGGGCCTGGTTTATCTGGCACCCTTAGGAAATCCGATGATAAGATGGACGTCGGACTTTTCCTCTCTTTGTCGCAGCAGAAAGAATAGGTCCCTGCATCCAAACCTGTAGTGAAGCTGAAAAAGCCCCCTCCGAGAGCCCAAGCCCCGAAATACGATACATAAACTACACACTCCAGTAGCTTCGAACACTTCATAATGGGAAGAGAAAAATTAATTCAAGGGAACTGTGGAGGCCTTTTAAAAATCTTGACGATGTATACGAAGTATACTGCATGCGAATCAGCCAAGTGTAATGCGTGTTCAGGAAATATATTTGAATTCCAATCACACTAATTTCTTGAATAGTTACGTGGTATTCAGAAAGGACAGGGACGGCTGCACACACTCTTCTGGCGTTGCGCCCATATTCATCTAGAAATCCTTAGCATGAAACCCTGTCACTTTCAACACTCTCCTTGAGGCTGTAGAAATTCCCACAATAATTTTTGATATGTTGTTAATTGTATGCTCCATATACATTCCTCCCGATCTTTCACTTTCGAGCTCCGACTTCGAGGCACTGGTTGACCAGTTGTCCTAGGCATAAATCCTAACAGGCGTCCTCAACGCACACAATTCTTTTTGGGGCTCTCCTCGCAGGGATACCAAAGGTAGCCTGATAGAGACGTTTTTACCATCCTTAGGAGCATATCTGTTCAACAAGAAACAACCTACACACCATAACGTAAGACGCAACACAAACTCACATCTTGACTGGCTATTGGTTCAGCAATTCTCTTTTCATGTCTTGAGTGGAGTTTGGGCACAGACCCATATGGTAGTGACCACTTCCCCACTTCTTTAACATGTATACGTAAAAAGGCTCAAGCAGTCCATCTTCACAAAACAGGTTCAACGAAGAAGGAGCATTCTCCAACTCATTTGCAGAGACATCCAAACTACACCACACATCCGTAAGACACCTACGCGCGGAAGGAGCGACCCAACTTCTCACGACGCACATCCTCGACGCTGCCGAAATGTCCATTCCCCACGCATCTGCTGCCCCGCGCAATCATAAGAGGCAGTCGTGAAATAAGGACTGTAGGTTGGCGTGAGAGGCCCAGAACAAGGCTAGGGGTATCCTTCCTCGATACCACAAGTCAGGTAACCTCCTGTTGTACAAACGGGAAAAAGCGAGGGGAAAACTGGTGCGCCGTGATGCAAAACGAGATAGTTGGCGATCATTCATACATTAATAAACTCCGACACACGCAAGGTGTGGAGACGAATACGCAATTTCAGATACAACAAACACACACAGCCTGCCTCTCCACAGCACAACAGGGAATACACTAGAAGGCCAGCCTGACACTTGCACAACACTTCCACTGCGTGTCCAGTTCAGCACATTACGCAAAGACTTTCATGAAACGCAAACTCCCGGCCGAAAAGAAGCATTTACACGACAATGAGAAATCAACCATGTCATATAACTCCTAGCTTTTGCTTCATGAGTTGACGGGTGCTCTGAGTACCTGCACACCCTCAGCTCTAGGCCCAAACATCATCACATATACAATGATACAACACCTACCACAGACACACTTGAAACAATTCTACATCTATATAATTCCAATGTCTTGGAAGGAGGCCATAGTTGTAGTAATATTAAAAAACAAGGGAAGGACGATTCCTCTCCCGCGAGCTATAGACCCATCGCCCTCACAATCTGCCTGTGCCAGCTTTTCGACAAGGTGATCCACGCAAGCCTTTTGTCCTTGGTGTACAACGGCCTTCTCGGGAGCCCCATCCTACCAAGCTGCATTTTATCTGGCCGACGCAATACGACCCGCAGTGTCCATTCTCCAAAGCACCCTGCATTCTGTACCACATGGTGGGAAAGTGCCAGCTCAAGCCCCAACTTTCCGCGATTTCTAACCCCTCGTTTGAGCAGTGGGAGGGAGAACTGCCCAGCTCGAGCGCCAAAGAACAGCTTCCGCTGATTCACCGGTCTGAAACAGCTGGACGCTCCGACGGGGTCCTGGACTGCGGAAACCGAACACTTGGCTCTTTTTCTTTAATAAAGTTTACTCTCTCTCTGTCAGGTAGGCTTTAGGGTTTGGCGAACTACGAATGACCAGCTTGTCGGTCTTGAATCATATATCAAGGATGCCTTAGTGCATAGACAGTTTTCCATTAGGGTGTTTTTCAACAGCGAGAAATCCCATTAAACTGCTTTGTGGCACGCCTTCCTTAGTGACCCGAAGTAAATCGGTGTTTTGGGGAATATGTTGAACATGCTTTGTAGTTATATGTCTTCGATAACCTTTAGTGTGAGAGTTAGTTCTGCACTGTAAAATGTTTATGTGCAAGCAAATGGTGTGTCACAAGGTGTAGTGTTGAGCTGCGCTCTTTTCATAGTTAAGATGAACTCTCTTGGAAAGGCATTGCCACCTGCAATCTCTTATTCTATGTGCGTAGATGACGTCGAGATATCCTTTATATCATTTATTATGTCAATCGGCCAAAGAGTCCCGCTTGGCGTCAAGAAACGTGCCGGCTGGGCAAACAAGAATGGTTTTTATCCTAATACTGCAAAGAGCGTTTTGTGTTGTGCTCTTCATGAAGCGTGGGTTCTACCCAGACCCAGAAATCACTCTTAATGGCGTGTCAATTTCTGTGAACAAGAAGCGCGAGTTTTTATATATTTATTCGACGAAAAGCTTACATTCATTCTGCATATCAAACAGCTTAAATTCAAATGCCTAAAAACAATGAACATTCTTAAGGTCCTCTCACACCAACTTTATAGGGCCGGCAAACAACTCCTGCTGCCCCTTTACACAGCCTTGGTAGGGTCTCGGCTTGACTATGGCAGTGTCGTGTATGGGACGGCGACAAAAACAGCTGTAAAAATTCTCGACCCAGTGCTGCATCTTGGCCTTTGCCTCTCATGCGGCGCTTTCCGCGCTAACCCCGTCAAGAGTCTGTATGTCCAGTGTACAAATGGTGTCTAGGGCATCAGCGGGACTATGTTGAATCGCTTTACGCATCTAAGGTCATGCCTCTCACCAACCATCCTTTTAATCTTATCATGAACGATACATCACACCTGCAAATCTTTTACACAGGCCATTTCCTCACCTTTCCCTCGGAGAGAGAGGGAGAAAGCTTCTGCACACAATGTCCCCCTTTCAGACACGCATAAGACACCCCTCCGCATTATCACTCCGCCATCGCATCTTCGTCTATATCATTCGACCTGTCATTCACGCAAGTAAAAAAATAGGGCACCCAGGAGTGCGATTCTTCAGCACGTCCTGTTCCTGCAGGACAAGTACAAGTGCGAAGAATTTTTCAGCGACGCATCGAGAAGTGATTCTGCTGTCTCTCGTGCAGCGCAAAGACCAAAGTTTAGCGTTCTAAACAACAAATTTTCGTAACAGTATTTACACAGCAGATCGTACGGCATCTTACTCGTTTCAAATCACATCATCAAACAAAATTCCCAATTCCATCGTGTACACAGATTCTCTAAGCGTTGTGCAGGCACTGTCATGAGGAAGGTCGTCTAAAACTATGTGATTAATAGTATATAAAAGTTTTTAATGACTGTATATGCTTCAAATTTAGATATAACTATATACTGGGTATCAGGGCACTGTGGGATCCCTGGCAATGAGACCGCTGGTGCTGCTGGTGCTGCTGCCCTCATGACCAGAGTTGACATAACAACAGTACCGTACACCCACCTAAGGACACATCCGATGACAGCTTGGTAACACGTGGCAACTACACTGGAGTCAACAAACAGACAACAAACTGCAAGTGATAAAACCACAACTGGGACGCTGCACAACTGACTCACATCAGATCCACTGAAGTCGCCCTGGCTAGGCTGCGGATAGGCCACACATATGTAACGCCCTCCCACCTGCTCACTAGATCTTTGCGGCCCATGTGTAGCAGGTGTTGAAGAGACCTATCCGTAGGCCACGTACTAATCACATGCAAGACATTTAATACAACACGACACTAACATTTCCCTGAACTATGAGGACGACACATTCTACGCCACCCATTATACTTTTTAGCCGACGAACCAATCTTTTCTAGTCAAACTGTTCTTACGTTTTTAGTAGAGGTAAAATTTCTGCAGCTCTTGTCATGTAAAGTGTAATCATCCCGGCTCTATACACCAGACATCTCCATTGTCTTTAGTTTTGCGTCGCTCCCAGTTCTACTCACAAGTTTTAGTATTTACGGTCTCATCAAGCATTAAATAACTTCTCTGGCGCACTTTGCCCTTGTTGCTTGCACCATTAAACTCCAACTATCATCATCAACCAGTGCCTACTGCTAGTTATGAAATAAGGAGCTCAAAATTGCCGCCCTACTATGCAACTAGAAAAGAAACTTAGGTCACCTCAACGGGCCATGGAACGAATAATGTTAGGAGTAACACTCAAGGGCAGGAAACGATCTACCGGGATCCGGGATCAAACTAAAGTGAAAAATAACATAGTTGAAATAAACAGCAAGAAACGGGCCCTTGCTGTCCATGTTGTGAGACGAAAAGACACCTGGTGGTCAATTACGGTCGCAGATTATACACCAAGAGATGGGAGTAGAAAGCGAAGGCCATTATTACGATGGAGTGATGAACTAAAAAAAATTGGGGGTAAATAGTGGACTAGAACAGCGTAGGACATGAGCGTTGGGAGGTAAATGAAAGGGTCCTTGGTCGTGCACTCATAACACTGGTGATTATGATGATGATGTTGAGATAACACATGGTATGTAAACGCTTATTGCTTACATAAGCAGCGTGCTTTCCGATATTCTTGTTTAGTGGAGCCAACCTTCACTGGGGGGCGGTTGCGTCTCTGTGTGCGAATCGAGTTCTGGATACTTTCCTTGGCCTCCCAAGTACAAAATAGGCGCTATTCTTCTTGTTCGAGATTTCTTTCTCCAGTAAGGGTTTTAGTGGCCAAGTCGATATTTTTATGCATGGTTGTTTACCCGCTCATCGGTGTTTTCAATGTTAGGGAAAACTTCTGCTTGTCAGATTTATTGGACGAGGTCCCACATATTTTCTCTGTGCCTGCGGCACACGTATCTTGTCGTCGCGGGCATGACGAGTGTTTGCACAATATAAGCACCACTACCTTGTTTTGTTAGTATGCTTCGCCACTTCGGGCCGTTCACATTATGCACTATATTCTACTTTGCCGTGGTATTGCGCTGGACGCTGTTGCCCTTTTTGGTTGCGTGCGCCGGGTCGGTTCAGATGCTAAGATTCAGCTACGCAAGAGTATCACATACCCGCTGAGCTATTTTTAGCTCCGTTGTATCCCCAAGCTTTTTGGAGTGGATTAAAACACCGAAAATAAAGAGTAGCATGGGACCTACGGTGAGCCAACTGGAGGAAAAACGTGACATTAAGTGATAGCGTCGGGGCCCTATATACATTGAGAATACGCAAATTTTTGTTGTTCTTAGCGGTAGTGGGCGCGATGTTTGATGAAACATACGTCGTCCTCTATCAGTGACGCCATCTTCGCTTTGGAGAATGCCTTAGCATACGCAAGGGTACTGCTCCCTCTTGGCGAGAGTCCACCAGGAAAGTTAAAGGGACACTGAAGTGAATTTGTCAAGCTCCCGGTTTTCCTTGCACTACGTAAGCTGGCTCAAATTACCACACCTTTCATCGTTTATTCGGTTAGTAAGTCGTTAATTATTTTATAAAGCGGGAAAGAAGAAACCCTCCCATGCACGGTCTGTGGCGACCGCACCCACTAAAGGCTGTGAAGTCGGGAGTAGGTGGCACCGTCATTTAACGATGTCCAAGATTAGCATTCAAACAAGTTTCGGTTTCAATTTTGTAAAACAACATGCTTTACATCCGACGGCATTGTCGGATGGGCATTCTCGATATCTCAGTAAACGCCGTACCGCTCTTCTGCCATGTTGTCGGCTATAAAATGCCTAAGATAAGCCTCCCAGGACGGGTTGAACACGTTTAAATCACTAGCCGAGGCCTACGCAGTAGATGAACGCCATCCGCGTCACCGCAGACGCTCAAATGCCATGCGCGTTTCCCGCATACTCGAGCTTGCCTCACTCATGCCTATATTATAAAAATCATGTTCGCACGATACCAAGGGTGTGCTGTTTCAGGAACGTGCCCACTGCCCGCAAACAGTCAGTGCTTGTGGCAACAGCACGCCAACGAGAACTCGTTAGCGCGTCAGTGTCAGTCTGCGCGCGTTCCGCGAACTCGCTCGTGGAGCAGTGAATGTTACGGCCAAAAAATGGTGAACTCAGATTAGAAAGCATCGGCCGAAAACGAAAAAAATCAACTTACAAAAAAAGCATGTACCCTAGGCCTTTCGAACTTGCGACCTGCAAAACTATAATCCTAGTGCCACCGCACGGGGCACCTTGAGTATTCATGGTGACGGTGAGCAGCGACACCGCGGACCCCGAGCTCCCAACATAAGCCGTGTCCAACCGTGGCGAGGTGTTTAAAGGTGAAGGGTAGAAGCTGTAAACGGTGGCCGTCGGAGCCTTGCTTAAGCTCCGGCCGATGGGCTCCCTGCCTGTCTACCAGGCAGGGAGCTCCGGGACCTCTTTGACTACCAGAGTAAGGTCAAAGGAGAAAGTACCCCCGTCTCCCTGCTTTTATACTATGCTTTATGGTATTGTCTAAACCCCCCCCCCAACCGTGATCGTTCCCTGAAAAGGGGCCGCACCGAAGTATCCTTTCCTCCATTGCTGTCGTTAACCTTTCCTGAACCTTATCATTTTTCTCAATTTCTTGTCATGGAATCCCTCAATCTAACCCACCCTCTTGCATCTCAGTCAGTCTTCTTGATCGTCAAGTATCTTGAAGCAATACTAGGAAAATCGTATAAGTGCAAAAAACAAAGGTCTGGTGAACTCTTAATTGAAATAATTTACAAGCAGCAGTGTGCAAAGCTTCTAGCTCAGACTAGACTGGCTGATCTCGACATCAGGGTCACACCCCATCGGAGCCTCAACAGCTCGCAGGGTGTGATATCCGAGACAGACCTCCTGAACGAAATGGATGCGGATCTTCTTGCCGGCTTGAAGGATCAGGGCGTCACTGCCGTGAGACACATCACTATCCGTAGCGACGACAAGGAGATTCCCACCAAGCACATCATCTTGACCTTTGACCACGCAGTTCTCCCACAACATATATATGCAGGTTTTATCCGGTGCTCAATACGTCCGTACATCCCGAACCCGCGGCATACTCCCGGAAGTGCGAAAAATTCCAACTTGAAAAAAAGATAATGAACATTAAGGTAACCGAGAACATCACCTTTCTAGAGGCGAGATAGAGGTTCGCCTCTTTTCCTCTAGGGAGGTACGCTGACGCGGCTCGCCGGGGGGCGGAGCGGCATTTGGTGTCCACAGGGACCCAGTTCAGTGAGACTGACCTGGTCCCGCCCCCGCCCCCCGCTGGGTTGCCTCAAGCAGCCCAACCCGGCACCACGCCGCCTGCTGAGGCAGCAGTGGTTGTGGCGCAAACCCCTTCTGTCGGGACCGGTGCCGCTCCCGCCTCTGTCTCCCCGTCCTCTAGTGCGTTGGAGGGTACCGAGGTGATGGACACCACTGGCCCCGCACCGGTTCCCACCGCACCGCCCGTGCCACCTTTGGCGCCCCAGACGCCCTCGGCGGTGGCGGCTCAAACGAAGGGCTTCCGAGTGGGGCCAAGTCCAGGGGGCCCGGTCCGTCGGGCACCCCTCGGACATCCGACGACGAGATGGATGTCGGGCCGTTCCTGCCTGCAACGCAGCGCAAGGAACGCGTCCCGACGCCAAAACCTCCCGACAAGCCAAAAAAGGCGAGAGTCACAGCCCCGAAAGACGACATATAAACCAACACACACACTCCAGTAGCTCTCACACTAAATAAAGGGAAGAGAAAACATAATTTAATGGAACTGTAGAGGCCTTCTTAAAAATCTTGACGATGTATACGAAATACTGCATGCTAATCAGCCAAGTGTAATGTGTGTTCAGGAAACACATTTGAATTCCAAGCACACAAATTTCTTGAATAGTTACATGGTCTTCAGAAAGGACAGGGATGGCTGCACACACTCTTCTGGCGGTGTGGCCATAATTGCCCGGAAATCCTTAGCTTGCCACCCTGTCACTCTGAATACTGTCCTTGAGGCTGTAGCAATTCGAACAATATTATTTAATAGGTTGATAACGGTATGTTCAATATATATTCCTCCTGATCATGCACTTTCGAGCTCTGATTTCGAGGGGCTGATCGACCAGCAGCCCGAACCATACATACTAACAGGCGACCTTAATGCGCACAACTCTCTTTGGGGCTCCTCCAGAACGGATGCCTAGGTCGCCTGATAGAGAAGTTTATTACATCCTCTGGAGCATGCCTCTTCATCAAAGAACAGCGTACATACCACAACTTAGGACACACTACATACTCTCATCTTGACTTGGCGATTGGTTCTGCAGTTCTCTTTCCATCTCTTGAGTGAGGTGTGGGCACAGACCCATATGGTAGTGACCATTTCCCCACTTCATTAACGCATATAGGTATAGGCCCGAGCAGTCCATCTTCCCATAACAGGTTTAATGAATCAAAAGCAAACTGGAGTACACTTACAGAAACATCTAAACTACACCACACGACCATAAAACACCTACACGTGGAGGAAGCAGCCCAACTCGTCACGGAACATACTCGACGCCGCCGAAACGTCCATGCCCCAGGCCTCCAGTGGGTCTCGCACCCCAAGGAGGCCCTGGTGGAACGAGGACTGTAGGCGGGCGCGAGAGGCCCAGAACAAGGCGTGGGGTGTCCTTCGCCAGTACCCCACGCCAGATAACCTCATTTCCTTTAAACGGGCAAAGGCTCTTGGGAACCGTGTGCGTCGTGAGGCGAAAAGGGAGAGTTGGCGCGCCTTCCTCACTTCCATCAACTCATACCCCGACACTCACAAAGTCTGGACACGAATACGCAAGCTAAAAGGACAACAGACACACAGCCTGCCCCTGGTTAGCACAACAGGGGACACACTCGAAGACCAGGCCAACACGCTTGCACAACACTTCAAACACGTGTCCAGCTCACCACACTACACCAACGCTTTCATTAAACACAAAGCATCATGTGAGAAGAAGTCCTTGCGAGACCCTAATAAGTCGAACTCATCCTATAACACCCCCTTTTCACTTCATGAGCTGAAGGTCGCACTTGGTACTTGTAAACCTTCAGCTCCAGGTGCAGACAGGATTTCATACACAATGATACAACACTGACATGCAGACACGCTTGAAACACTTCTTCACCTCTACAATAAAATATTTCTTTCGGGGCACTTCCCACGCTCTTGGTGGGAGGCCATGGTAGTGGCTTTCCTAAAGGAAGGGAAGGACCCTTCCTCTCTCGCCAGTTATCGCCCCATTGCCCTGACAAGCTGCCTGTGTAAGCTCTTCGAGAAGATGGTAAACAGGAGACTCGTGTACTTCTTAGAGTACAACGGTCTTCTCGAGAGCTTCCAGGCGGGCTTTAGGGCGGGGCGATCTACGAACGATCAACTCGTTGCGTTAGAGTCATATATTAAAGATGGTTTCATCCATAAGCAGTACTGTATGACAGTATTCTTTGATCTTGAAAAGGCGTACGACACTGCTTGGCGGTACGGCATCCTCAGCAATTTGAAGTCCTTTGGTATGTCGGGTAACATGTGGAACACGCTTGCCAGTTACCTCTCTGAAAGAACGTTTCGCGTGCGTGTTGGAACTGCACTCTTTAGAGTTCATGTGCAGGAAAACGGTGTTCCGCAAGGTGGAGTTTTGAGTTGCACTTTGTTTATTGTAAAAATGAACTCTCTTCGGAAGGCTCTGCCACCAACCGTTTTCTGCTCAATCTATGTAGACGACGTGCAATTATCCTTTAAGTCTTGTAACCTGTCTATCTGCGAGCACCAAGTCCAGCTTGGTGTTAGCAAGCTAGCTGGCTGGGCAGATAGCAACGGTTTTAAATTTAATCCAGTGAAGTGTACTTGTGTTTTGTTTTCGAAAAGGCGTGGCATTCGGCCGCATCCAGACATCAAACTCAATGGTGTCTCAATTCCAGTCAGAAATGAACACAAGTTTTTAGGTGTAGTCTTTGACGAAAAGCTCTCGTTCATTCCACATATAAAACAACTTAAACATAAATGCTTAAAGGCCATGAATATACTCTAGGTTCTCTCCCACTCTTCATATGGGGCTGACAAACAACTTCTTTTACGTGTTTTTACCAGCCTGATAGGTTCACGATTAGACTATGGAAGCGTTGTTTATGGGTCAGCAAGTAAGACATCCCTCAAAATGCTGGACCCAGTGCTTCATCTGGGGCTCCGGTTGGCATGTGGCGCCTTCCGGACTAGCCCGGTCGAAAGCCTCTATGTGGAGTGTAATAAGTGGAACTTACAACGTCAGCAAGCATACACAGATCTCCTTTTTGCTTTAAAAATTTCATCTATGCCACACCATCCTTTTAAATCAGCTATTTATGATACGTCTATGACTGCACTACTCCTAAACCGACCATCGTTCTCTGCGCCCTTCTCTTACAGAGTTAGAGATGAAGCGTCAGAGCTTTCTGTCTCCTTTGTAGACACCATACAAAGTTGTAAAACAGATTTTATAGCACCATGGCATCTCCACCCTGTATCATGCGACACATCTTTCACACATGTAGATAAAAACCGAGCTCCCACATGTGCAATCCTGCAGCACTTCTTGTATTTGCAGCAGAAGTATCAATTTTCTGAATTTTATACGGACGCCTTCTAAAACTGCCACCTCTGTGTCCTGCGCGGCGCATGGGCCCGGCCTTAGTGTCACTAGAACTCTTAATAGTAATACCAGTATCTTTACAGCAGAGGCTTATGGTGTACTTCTTGTCCTTAATCATATCCTTCAAAGTCACACCCCACAATCCATTATATATACAGACTCCCTCAGTGTCGTGCGGGCTTTGTCGTCAACAAAGTCTTCAAAAAATCACGTTGTAAGTCTCATAGTCAAGGGTATTATGTCTGTGTATGTCCACAAATTTCAACTCGTCCTTTGCTGGGTCCCTGGCCACTGTGGTAAAGCCGGGAAAGAAGCCGCGGATCGAATGGCCGCTGCTGCTACACTCTCGAATGCAGTAGACATCACCACATTACCCTACACCGACGTGAAACCACACATCAGACAACACCTTTGCACAACATGGCAAGCACACTGGAATCAGCAGACTGACAACAAACTACACATTATAAAGCCACTCTTGGGGGCATACACCACTGATACTCACAGCAGACACAACGAAGTTACCCTGGCTCGATTACGGATAGGTCAAACGCATGCAACACATTCCCATCTGCTCACGGGATCTCCAAGACCCCTGTGTAGCAGGTGCGGGGAGGGCCTATCCGTGGTCCACATACTAATAACTTGCAAGGCACTTCACACAACACGACACAAACACTTCAGAGAACTCTACAGACAACATATCCCACTACATCCATCGCTGTTTCTAGATGACGATGTCAGTGTTTCTGTGAAACGTGTGTTTGATTATTTGTCAGATGTTAAGTTTTTAAACCTTATCTCATATGACGCATAATCAAATCTGGCCCTATACACTAGCCAACACCATTACCTTTAATTGATTTTACTATGTTCGGCTTACATGTTTTTATACCTACCTTTTTGTGGTAATCACTTCGCTTCATTACATAACTTCTTTTCTGGCACTCGTTGCCCTCGTTGGCCTTGCGCCATGAAACACAAACCATCATCATCATATAATCCTAGCGCCTCAGACCACTCGGCCACGACCAAGCGCTGCCACGGTTGGATATATAAGATATACCATGTATAACCAGTTTACACTTTTATTTAGTTTTAGCACTTCAAGTACTTAAGGTGGCTATTTGTTGCATAGCGCTCGTGCCGTAAGCGTCCCCCAAACTTCCACAATATGTCCCGTCTAGCAATTGCATTTCTTTGACGGAAAAGCGTTCGCAGATGTGCGGTCGTGCTGCTGACCGCTTTTCTTGTTCACCCAGCGCAAAAAGTGCTTTCTGCTCTCTAGTTTTCCTCTGTACGGTAAAGGTTTCAGTTGCTTTTATTTCCTTAGTACATATGTTGACTTCGTTTACTCTTCGCGCGCCTTCAAATGGCCTTACAATTTCCTACCAGCGTAAAGTCAGCGAAGCGTCGCATGTCCACTTGTGCAGCGCTTGTGTGGAGCGACCAGGACACGGAGCTTGATACAGTGTACCAACTAGCAAAGCAAAGAAATGCACATTCTTCCATTCACAAAGGTGTTGTGGCTTAGTTTAAACTGAGCCTGCAAATTGCGACGGCCCGTCGGTGGTCGGCGGCGCTCGGCCGACTGCCTCGGTCGGAAGGTCGGTGAACCGTGCAGTAGGGCAGCCAATTGCCAGCTCATCTCCTTCTTCCGTCATACGAAACGCCACAGAAAATGGGCGAGGGTACAGAGAGGAGGACAGCATTTTGGAATTGATTTTCCTACTAAACAAATTCGCGTAAACACGCTCAGAGTGGTCAACACATGGCTTATGGACTCCGGACTACAATTTGCGCTAGTAATCCCGCAATGTTTACAAATAACTTCAGTGTCCCTTCAAGCTGTGACCTTAGTCTTTTATAATGCAACCTAATCTAGGTTTCTGGAGGTTTTGTCGTATGTGGTTGATTTGCTGCTGTCGAAGCCCCCTTTGGACCGTTATACCTTATGCTGTAAGAATGGTTATCCTTGTGTTTGCCTTGTTCTTGCGGCATGTTGGTGAGAGGCTGGTTAGGCGGCAGGGAATTTCACTGGTTAGGGATATTAGGGGCAACGTGCCCTCGTAGAGAAAGGGAAGGTTAAATAAGTCCGCCTTGGGGGCGATGAAATTCGCGCTGAAGGGGATAAGCTACTCCAAGTTAGAAACCGGTGACCGCGCCGTCAATATGTTTCCTGAAACATGCGAATGCATTGGCTAGGGCATTGACTGAGCTTTGAATCTTTTGAAACCCCTGCTTGAAGCACTGATCGAATGGTTGCAGTTGATGGCTTTCTTGGGATCGGCGTTCTCCCACCTCGCCAGCTCCTATGTTATTGGAATGGGATGGGGTGGTGTTCTCCGTGTAGGAACAAAGAAACAACTTTTGTTTTATGCTGGAAACTTTCTAGGATAGCACAGCTGGTGACGCACTGAGCTACTTCCGTATAAAGCCGGGTTCAAATCTCACGGGAACAAACATGAAGGCTCAGCCACCAATGCACGCAAAAATGGTCTACCTACGTAAGTGCGGGCTTCATTTAGAGCCGTCTAGTAGCCATATTTAAGGACGTAAATAAACAAGTGGCTATTCTCAAAGAAAAATCGTCCACTGTTTCTTTTTATCTTCAAGCTTTTGCAATGCCAAATACGCTATCTGCAAATTAGCATAGTGGTTAATGAGGGCAGGCATTTCAGGGCCCTTTACTCCTTAGCAAACACTAATAATATATCGGCCGTTTCCCGTTCTATCATTTTTCCGGGATCGTTCTATTTCAAGAAAATACGTCTACTTGACTACCCGGTTTCTTGTCCTTCGTGAGTGGAATATTCCTGCGTGCTGAGAGGACAGTTATTATGTCAAGTTTCAAATCAGTCTCATCAAGTGCAGCAAACAATAAACTTTATTGGAAAATTATTCTTCCACACACCCGCGTAACAATCCTTGTCAGGGTTGCTTTTTTATTCACAGAGCAATTTTTGCGTGTACGTTCCATTCACTATATATCTCAGAGCCGCATCGTTTATTTTAAAAAGCTTCTTCTCGGGATTGTGTAAGTTCCCTACCCCTACAGTTTTGAAGTCACCAAGAAACGGGCTCCATATGGAGCTGCTGTCTTCGTGGTAAGCGAACCATCCTCGGAAATTCACCTCAGCACTGAAATTACAAATCTGAAAAGCAGGACAATTTCACCACTTTGAAACAAATTCTAAATAATATCAAGAACAACACCTTCTGACGTGTCACTGCCGTAAAAACCATATATTACGTCCGCCATTCTTGCCGCAGCATTATAAACCAATGACTACTAATCAAAATACAATATTCGAGAACACCCAATTCAAAAAACAATACCTCCGCTTTCCTTCCGTCCCAAATACCTTGTTGCGTAGTACCGCGTTTCAGACACCCTCAATTGTAGCTCGGCACCGAGTCCTTTTTATTCATACTAAATGTATCTAACTACCTCTTTTTGTTGCTTGCTTCTTAGGTTCTATTCTTTTGTTGGCATTAATATTTATGTGAGCAAGTCGTGGTGCTCAGCTAGCCGCTTTAACTTGCACTCTTTTAACGTACCTATGCTCATGATGTGTCATTTCTTTAATACATACGCAGCAGCTTCGCCAACTATGCACAATGAGCCGGGTTCTATAGCGTCTTTGGATATCTGGCTCTGCAGGTAGCCGAAACGTGTATTTTTGTTCAATAGGTTTGTTAGTATCTAGCAGAATGATAAGAAAAGGTATAAATAAAAATATCGACGCTCTTGCAATGTTCTTTCACAAATCTGCCAAGTGAGAAAAATGCCTAAACCTAAAATACTTCGTACAAAACCTATCCCTTCCAGCTTTGTGTAAACGTATACATGTGCACTTTCAAAATACGCAAATAAAATGCTTACCCAGTGAGTAAGAGCCAACTGCCAAGTGGCGGGGAAAGAAAACGTTTCTCCTGTTATTCCCTTTCGTGACAAATCGAGTTGTATTGTTTTGCTGTTCCGATCATATCCAATCATTGGACATTTAACAGGAGTTTTCATATTGAAAGGGCTATACAAGCCTGTTGTAAGCTCCCACGTCAGCAAATACTTGCATGTTCTCCTGCGCTGCTTTTCTAGTCTCATCTCGATCATCTTTGGGTGCCTACAGCGTACATCTCCCACACTTGCTTGAATTGGGTACCTATATCCACAGAAAAACAGATTGTTATTTTTATTACGTTACCATCATTTATTTCTTCAATGGGCACTGCTCTTAATAAGGCGCTATATATTTTCAAATGTTAAGTTAAATTAATGTCAGGAAACCGCTGCGTAAAAAAGGTATTTTTGTTGTCTTCAAACATAGGCACCAATGTCAGGAGCCGGTGCTTCTAGTTGTTTCAAAACATGAAGTAGACCGCAGGTCCCGCAGAAAACATGCATTTATAGAAAATATATAAATATATCACAAATATGAAAGGAAGCACTAATAACGTATTCGGTAATGAAATTTTTGCATCTATTACGACTACCAGAGGAGCGATAAAATCACGTGGATCTCATGTACCCACGAGTGACTTGAGCAAACTAGAAGCGGGCCGCTGCTTATGTGCTTCCAAACACCACTCAATGACGAAGAATTTATAAATTAGGCTAATGGCTTGCTTTAGGAAACTTTCAAAATTTTGGAAAGTCTATTGGGTGTTCATACTTTCGAAAAAACTTTTGCTATGGACAGGGGGAAAATTATGGGGCAGTTTTCGTATTAAATGCCTCTTGGATTCCTTCGATCTACGGTCTGTCTATACAAGCAAGTATGACCCCAGCTTGTAGGTATTTATATTCATTTGTTTATATATTTATTTATTTGTTTATTAAAATTCTGACATTCCGGCTGGCATTCACAGCCGGACTTAATTTTACGCCCTCCTTCCCCTTCCTATCAGCATTACAGCCCTCTGAGCCAGGCATTTTCCTAACAAAGTTACATCTGTACATTTATTTATTAATTTATTTATTTATTTATTTATTTGTTTATTTATTTATTTATTTATTTATTTATTTATTTATTTATTTATTTATTTATTTATTTATTTATTTATTTATTTATTTATTTATTTATTTATTTATTTATTCATTTATTTATTTATACCATTGACAGTTACCTGCCTCTGACTGGAATGAGTCCGTCTCTAGAAAAGACAAAATACCTCGTCATTGGAGGGGTCGACCATCCGCAGGCACACATACACTTCATGCTGAATGGTAAAACCATCGAGCGTGCTACCGACAAGTGCCTCCAAATACTTGGCGTGCCACTCCACGACGTCGGAGGGGCCAGTGAATGGAATCGGCAAATCACATCTGTTTCGAAGCAGCAGCTTCATATCATCAAGAGAATTGGAGGCCGCTTCGGCGGGGCTACAACGCAGGTCCTGCACACACTTACACAGGCCGTCCTGACTTCCAAGGCGTGCTACGGTGATCCATGCTTTGGCAGTCGGGGTCGTCCGTGCGTATCCTGCAGCGCCACCACGTCCGGCTTCTGATCGAGCCTTTCGATGTGTATAAACAGTGCGGCGTCTTTTTGCCTGATACCCCGGCAGTTCCATTGATAAATGAGTGTGCTCTCCTGTACTCGAGGAGCCCTGTTTTTACTCTTGTTCGGATTCTGAGCCATCGTCGTTTGCCGATTGCACGTGTCCTCGCCTCTTCGCCATGGATTCCTTGACTCGATTGGCCCGCTCCTGGCGGAGCGCGGCTGTCTTGCTCGTGGTCGGTTGACCGTGGCCGCCAGGCGTTCGTGCCGGACCGACAGCGCCTCCACTCGCTCCTGCATTTGTCTACTGCCCTCTTGAATTTGCTTAATTGCCTCCAGTATGTTCTCCAATGCAGCGTTTGTCTCGCTGGCCTGCGGGGCTTGTTGTTTCTGTGGTTGCTGCGACGCGCTGGCCTCCGCTGCGCTCTCCGCGTTGCTCTCCGCGTCCATGGCTTCTTGCCTACACGCGTGCTCGGTTTTACCCGCCTCCACCCGCTCTAGGCGGACAGATGGTGGATCTCGCAGCGGCACTTTGCGCTTCTCGATCGCGCCGTCCATCACGTCACGGTTGCCGGAGCTACCGCTCTTCAGCGCCTCTATCTTGTTCATGAGAGCGCGTATTTGTGCATTCTGACCCTGAATTTGGTCTTGTTGCCGTTTGATTATTCTCTTGATCTCTATGCATTGGCTGTCGCCTGACTTGGCTACAGCGCCCTGACCGGGAGGTTGGGAGGGGGAAGGGGAGGGAACTCTCTGTTCCCGAGAGCGACTGGAGACCCGTTTGCCCAGCCCAACTGTTTGTCGGTGCTCTTCCCTCGTTGCCGCTGACTGGAACTGACCAGGGACCTCAACTTCGGTGCTCGGGACCGGGACCAGGACCTCTGGCGTCTTCCGCTCGAGCCTCATACACGCTAGACACGATCGTAAGGAAAGCCACCAAGACGGCTATGTGCCTGCTGCAGTACTCGTATACGCAGAAGCTGCTGCACATGGGGGTACATGTTACGGTAGACGAGCTAATAGAGGCTTATCGGTCTAACCAGAGAGTGCGACTAAGCCAAAATGAGCACAGCCGAGCAGTCATCCGGAAGATTGGTCTGAATATCGAACCACAGATACCCAAGCACCCTCTACCTCTGCCGTGCAGGGATGCGCTCAAGACCAAGCCCATGCTGCGCAATATGCAGGCAGGCAGGAACGACGAGAGGCATGCCGCGCAGGCACTCGCCCGACAGCTGGAAGCAGACCCCCGAGTCATCTACGTGGACGCCTCACTTCACCAGAACAGAAGCAAAGCCGTGGCCGCCGTCACGACCATCGACAAGCTGGTGACTAGCGCGTCGCTACGGACGACAGACCCCAGCCAAGCAGAAGAGGTGGCCATCGCTCTCGCCCTCAAGCACGGAGACGTGCATACGATCGTCACAGATTCAAAGACGGCTTACGGCAACTACCGCAAGGGGATCGTCTCCCACGCGGCCCTAGCAATTCTCGCAAAGCGCAGCCCACCGGGACGAGACGTAGAGCTCGTGTGGGTTCCGGCACACTCGACAGTGGAAGGCAACGCCCTCGCCGACCACTACGCCCGCTAACTAGCAGACCGGGCCGAGGACGAGTCGGAGCTACCGCACCCAGTTACGACCTACCGTGAGATTACCGGGTTGTACAGGAGCGCCAGGTGCAGGCTTCCAGTGCCGCACCAGCAACTCGACCGCAAGCACCAAATAGTGCGCCGCGCACAAGCGGGGTCACTGGCGCACCCAGCTTTATTGAACAAGATGTTCCTGGCAGAACACGACCCCATCTGCCCGTTCTCCAAAAATACTGAACGCACCCTGCCGCACATACTGGCGAAGTATACTCAGCTCAGGAATCCCCTACCTTCCCTCCCCCTTTCCCTTACCCCCTACCGGAGCGATGGGAAATCTTGATGTCTAGCCCCGACCTGTCGACGCAGCTAGAGCTCGCGTCCAGGGGCCAGGAGCTTTTGGACTCATATTGGACTCGTGAATAGGGTTCCACCCCGTGTGATGCCTGGGAGCGTCACCTGAAATGGGCTCAGCGAAAGTTGTTTCTCTCTCTTGCTCTTACGAAGTCACAATATGACTGACAGGAGACATTACACAGCGAAAGCCTGAGAGTAATCTGGTTTACCTCAGCACACCCACGCGGAAGAACTCTACCGCTATTCGCAGCTGCCCCCACTCCGCGCTATCAAAACGAAAAGGGTCGAAGGCCACAACAGGAGACGCACCGCAACCCGCGCGGGGCAGCTTGTCCAAAAATTGGCTTCCGGTCAGAGCGATTCACTTTTCCCGCAACTGCCAGCTGTTCGAGCCCCTTGGAAAGATGTCTTGGTTCGTGTACCAGAGCCTCTATGTCGCCTATGTGGCCGTACCCATAACCACCATAGGCGCGCCTCTGTTGCTGAACGCGCAGACCTCTGAGCCGGTGCCATCTTCACAACAGCAGTCATAATTGAAACAACATTTCGCGCTTCACTTTGGTTTATTAATGGCCAAATGCGCCTTTCTCGCACAATTCCATTTCTTCGCCCACCAGGCCCATGTCAGGCCCGTCTTGCGGCAGTTCTCGCTGCGGAGCACACTGACGCAAATTAAGCCACCGGTGACAAGCACCAGTTTACAATATTTACTGACTGGGTCCCGGGACACGTAGGCGTAATCGGCAGCGAGTCCGCTTACGCGTGCGCGAGTGAGCCCTTTGAACTCCGCTCCAAACCGGCGTTGCCCACCCCATGCGCACTATACGTGGTTAACCAAACGTGGTTAAACTTATGACAGGTTTTGGAGAAATCCAGGAAAATACAGTCAACCAAGGAATTGCTATCAAGATAATCTTAGAGTGAGTCAATAAAGTTCTGAAACTGTATTTCAAATGGGAAGAAACGCCTAAATTCATGGTGTGCGGAATTTAAAAACAATTCCCCGCACAGGGCACCTTAATCTTGGTGATGGCACTGGCAATACCGTGGAACCGAGCCCCCAAACATAAGCTGGATCCAACTGTGGCGATGTGTTTATAGGTGGAGGGTTATAAAGCACGAACGGTGGCCGTCAGAGCCCAGGTCAAGCTCAGGCGAATGGGCGTCCTGTCTGTTTACCAGGCAGGGAGCTCCGGGACCTTTTCAGCTAACAGTGTAAGGCGCATGAAGAAAGTACCCCCGTCCCCCGCTATTTCCTATGCAGTATCGATAAATCAAAACCCTGCTTAAAACGTGATCGGTCCCTGAAAAGGGGCCGCACCAAAGTTTCCTTTCCATCCCTACCAACCATCTACATTCCGAAACCTGACAACTATCCTCGTTTTTTGGTCCTTGAATCAATAGAAAAATCCAAACCCCTCTCCGCCCAGTCTGTATTACTCGTCTCAAAGTTTCTTGAAGGAATCATTGGCAAATCTTTCGAGGCAAAAAGCTACGAACAGGCGAAGTGTTGGTTGAAGTCAAGACGCAGCAGCAAGACACAAATCTCCTGACCCAAACCCGCATGGCAGATCTGGACATCACTGTCACACCCCACCGCAGCCTCAACAGCTCGCAGGGTGGGATATGTGAACAAGATCTGCTAAGTGAAACAGAGGCCGACCTTCTGGAAGGCCTGAATGATCAGGGTGTTTCCGCTGTCAGGAGAATCACCATTCGTTGTGACAATGTAGAAATACCAGCAAAGCCCATAATCTTGAAATTCAACAAATCAAAACTTCCTGAGCACATCAACCCTGGCTTCATTAGGTGTAGTGTACATTCGTACATACCTAACCCGCACCGCTGCTACAAGTGCCAGCGATTCGGGCACGCTACAACTTCTTGTCGCGGCAAAATGACCTGCGCAAAATGCGCCGCACATGACCACCTTACTGAAAACTATGACTCTACTACGTTCACCTGTGCAAACTGCAGGGGCCGCACGCAGCATGGTCCCGAAGCTGTGAAAAGTTTCAACAGGAAAAGAAGACTATCAACGTGAAAGTAACCCAGAACATCTCCTTCCCAGAGGCGCGAAAGAGGTTCGCCTGTTTCCCCTTGGGGAGGTACGCCGACGGAGCTCGCTGGGGGCAGAGCGGCATCTGGTCTCGGCGGGCCCCAGTACCACGAGTCGGACTTGGTCCCGCCTCCGCCCCCTCGGGTCGCCTCCAGTGGCCCAACCCGCCTCCGCACCGCTCGCTGAGCCAGCAGCGGTTGTGGTGGCATCCACGTCCGGTGGGAGTGATGCTGCATCCTCCACTTATGTCCCACTGTCCCAAACCACATGCGAGGGCAGGGAGATGGAAGTGGGGGAGCCAGCGGCAGCTCCCACCCCCACCGCACCGCCAGCGCCATCCGAGGTGTTTTTGAAACCCGCGTCGGTTGCGCGCAAGGAAAAGCGCGCCCCAAAGGGTCCGCGGGCCAAGGAGCCTGATCTCTCAGGTGCTCCGAGGACATCCGAGGATGAAATGCACGTCGAGCCATTCTTGTCTGCGGTGCACCGCAAGGAACGCGTCCTGACGCCTAAGCCTCCCGATAAGCCACAAAAGCAAGAGTCACAGGCCCGAAAGACGACAAATAAACATACACACTCAAGTAGCTCTCACACTAAATAATGGAAAGAGAAAACATAATTCCATAGAACTGTAGAAAACTTCTTAAAAATCTTGACGATGCATACAAAATACTGCATGCTAATCAGCCAAATGTAATGTGTGCTCAGGAAACACATTTGAATTCAAGCACACAAATTTCTTGAATAGTTACATGGTCTTCAGAAAGGACAGCGATGGCTGCACACACTCTCCTGGCGGTGTGGCCATAATTGCCCGGAAATCCTTAGCCTGCCACCCTGTCACTCTGAACACTGTCATTGAGGGTGTAGCAATTCGAACAATAATATTTAATAGGTTGATAATGGTATGGTCCATATATATTTCTTCTGATTTTGCACTTTCGAGCTCTGACTTCGCGGCGTTGGTTGACCAGCTGTCCGAACCATACATACAACAGGCAACCTTCATGCTCACAATTTTCTATGGGGCTCTTCTCGTACGGATACCCAGGGTAGCCTGATAGAGAGGTTTCTTACATCCTCTGGAGCATGCCTTTTCAACAATAAACAGCATACATACCATAACATAGGGCACAACACATACTCATATCTTGAATTGGCTATTGGCTCTCCAGTTCTCTTTCCTCTTCTCGAGTGGGGTGTGGGCACTGACCCATATGGCAGTGACCACTTCCCCACCTCACTAACATACATAGGTAAAGGCCCATGCAGTCCATCTTCCCATAATGGGTTCAATGAAGCAAAAGCTAACTGGAATACATTTACAGAGACATCCAAACTACACCACACATCCATAGGAAACCTACACGTTGAAGAAGCTACCCAACTCCTCACGGCGCACATCCTCGACGCCGCCGCAAAGTCCATTCCCCACGCCTCTGGTTGCCCCCGCAACCAGAGGAAGCCGTGGTGGAATGAAGACTGTAGGCGGTCGCGAGAGGCCTAGAACAAGGCGTGGGTTAGCCTTCGTCGGTACCCCACGTCGAATATCCTCCTCTTGTTTAAACGGGCCAAGGCGTTTGGAAAACGTGTGCGCCGTGGGGCAAAACGAGAGAGTTGGCACCCCTTCGTGACATCCACAAACTCGTACACAGACACACACAAGGTCTGGACACACATACGTAAGCTCAAAGGGCAACAAACACATAGCCTGTACCTGGTTAGCCCAACAGGGGACACACTGGAGGACCACGCCAACACACTTGCACAACACTACGAACATGTGTCCAGTTCAGCACACTACACAAACACTTTCATGAAACACAAAACATCTGCGGAAAAGAAGTCACTGCTTGATAGCAGCAAGTCGCACACTTCTTAAAATTCTTCTTTTTTAATTCATGAGCTGAAGGCAGCTCTGACAACATGTAAGCCTTCAGCTCCAGGTGCAGAAAAAATCACATAGACCATGATACAGCACCTACCCTCAGACACCCACAAACACTTCTACATCTATACAATAACACATGGCTGTCGGGGCACATTCCTCGTTCTTGAAGGGAGGCAATAGTAGTGGCTTTCCTGAAGGAAGGAAAGGACCCTTCCTCTTACGCTAGCTATCGGCCCGTCGCCCTTACAGAAGATGATAAACAGGAGACGTGTGTTTTTCCTTGAGTACGATGGTCTTCTCGAGAGCTGCCAGGCAGGCTTCAGTGCAGGGCGATCCACTAACGATCAACTCATCGCGCTGGAGACTTACATAAAGGATGCATTTATTCATAAAACGTTTTGCGCAACGGTCTTTTTTTGATCTTGAGAAGGCCTATGACACCGCCTGGTGCTACGGGATCTTCAGTGACTTGAAGTCATTTGGTGTCTCAGGCAACATGATGAACATTCTTAATAGTCATTTGTCAGAAAAAACATTTCGTGTGAGAGTTGGTAGCGCACTCTGAAGAGTTCATGTACAAGAAAATGCGTTCCGCAAGGTGGAGTTCTGAGCTGCACTCTTTTCATAGTTAAGATGAACTCCCTTGGGAAGGCATTGCCACATACCATTTCTTATTCAATATATGTATATGACGTCCACGTATCTTTTAAATCATGCAGTATGTCCATCTGTAAGCGTCAAGTCGAGCTCGCTGTCAAAAAACTTGCCAGCTGGGCAGACAAGAACGGTTTTAAACTCAACCCAGAAAAAAGCACCTGTGTTGTCTTCTCCACGAAGCGTGGGATTCATCCGGACCCAGACGTTACCCTTAATGGCGTTTCGCTTCCTGTGAGGAACGAACACATGTTTTTAGGAGTGGTATTGGAGAAAAACTTACTTTCATCCCTCACATTGAGCAATTGAAACATAAATGTCTAAAGGCTCTGAACATTCTTAAAATCTTGTCACACCGGTCCTATAAAACCGACAAGCAACTCTTCTTACGTATTTTTAGAAGCCTAGTGGGGTCCCGATTGGACTATGAAAGCGTCATTTACGGGTCTGCAACAAAACGGCACTGAAAATGCTCGAACCAGTGCTGCATCTGGAGCTTCGCCTGGGATGTGGTGCTTTTCGCACTAGTCCAGTCGAGAGCCTCTACGCCGAGTGTGATAAATGGCCCCTATACAACCAGAGGATTTACATGGATTTGTTGTATGCCTGAAAAATCATGGCCCTGACTAACCACCCTTCTAATTCCACCATTATAAATACATCCTCACAACATATGTTTTTAAATTGCCCATCCATCTCTCTGCATTTTTCACTTAGGGTAACAGAGGAAGCCTCTGAGCATGAGGTACACTTTTTAGACATTCACAAGACACCCATCACTGATTTTATAGCACCATGAAATCTGCGCCCTGTGCCCTCTGACCTGTCTTTTACGCAGCTTGATAAGAACAGGACACCAAGAATTGCGATTCAGCAGCATTTCATGAATCTGCACGATAAATACAGGGCTGCAGAGTTTTCCAGGGATGGTTCCAAAACGTTCACTGCGGTATCGTGTGCTTCTCATTGACCCAATTTTGAAGCAGGTAGCACCATGAATGCAAAGACAAGTACTTTTTTGGCAGAAGCATAGGGCATCTTTCTGGCTGTAAATCACATAGTTGAACATAATATTCCTAAATCCATTATCTATACAAATTAGCTGAGCGTCGTCCGTGCATTAACATCCATAAAGTCATAGAAAAACCATGTAGTTAACCTTGTCTTGAAATCAATTATGCTGGCGTATTCTTCAAACCTTGAGGTGACTGTGTGTTGGGTGACAGGCAACTCTGGCATCGGCGGAAAAGAACTGGCGGATGAAATGGCTGTCAATGCTGCACTCCGAAACACAGTAAACGTAACACTACCTTACACAGACCTCAAGCCACACATAAGAGAGCAACTCCGTAAAACATGGCAAGCAGACTGGAGCGAACAGACAGACAACAAACTACACGTAATAAAACCACACTTGAAACAATACACTATTGACTCACACAACGGGCACATTGAAGTTACCTTAGCAAGACTACGGATAGGCCTTAGACATGTAACGCACCTGCTAACGGGATCTCCAAGACCCCTGTGTAGCATGTGTGGGGAGGGCCTATTCGTGGTCCACATACTCGTACACTGCAAAGCACTTGACACCACACGACACAAACACTTCAGAGAACTCTACAGACAACATATTCTCCTACACCTATCGTTGTTTGTGGGCTACGATGCCATGGTTTCTGTGAAGCGCGTGTTTAAGTATTTGTCAGACATTAGGTTTTTAAACCTCATTTCCTATCATGCATAATCAAATCTGGCCCTGTACACCAGCCATCACCATTATCTTTAATTGATTTTACTATGTCCGGTTTATAAGTTTTATACCTACCTTTTGTGGTAATCACTTCTCTTCATTAAATAAATCCTTCTCTGGCGCTCTTTGCCCTCGCTGTCCTTGCGCCATTAAACACCAACCATCATCATCTTCATTAAAAACAATTAAATGAAAGAAAATTACAAATGTGCAAATACAGGACGAACTCCATCAGTTTGCAGGGAATGCTTGTCAGTAAAATTCGCTGTAGTTCAGAGGTGAATGTCTATTTATTGATTTATGAAGCCGGACAACCTTTCCAATCTTCCAGAATTATGGTAAAACTCCGCTATTTATGGATGGCTGAAATATTATTGCACGACAAACAGATGAATAGTTGTTAGTTTGCTTCAGGAACTTTCAGTTGATGCCGTGTCTTCCACGTGAAGATGTCAGTTTCTAAGAATCAATTTTTTTACCATCCCACCAGTCTCAAAAACAACAGGAAAAGGGTGCGAAAGTACGCTAAACAACATCTGGTATGACCCTAGGAAAAGCTGAACGAACATTAAGAAAGAAAACGTTTATTACCGACGCACAATCCGCAGAAGAGACAGGCTCGCCTGTATCATCGACAAGTACAGTGTCTTGGCGTTCTTTATTATTCACAATGCTCCAAAGCCTTTTCGGCAGGGTGTGCGAACGAAATGTTTTTCGGTCCGGTTTCTGTTTCGTTCCATAAATAAAAGTTCCGTTCCGTTTCAGCTCCGCAACGAAAAAAAATGGTTCGTAACGCTCATAACGGTTCGTGTTCGTGCGAAAAAAAATTAAATTTGTGAAATTGTTGAAAAGATTGAGAAATATGAAATTTCATTTAAAAAGGTGAATTCATGCCTAATATGTTATGGAAAACTATAATTTCTGAGGAACTCATATAGTTGCCCTGGTATTGTTAATAGTTTAAAATAATAGGTCTGTAAAATAATAGGTTTAATAGGTCTATCTCAAGGAACACTGTAAAACTCCTGTTTTTAATCTTAAAAGAGATGGCATGAGAATAGCTAGCAATGGATTAACATCGTACCTTCAGCAAACCGCCCCCCCCCCATATATATCGAGACGAAGATCAGAACAGCACGAAAATATGTGTATATAATGGTGCAGATCCGCATTGGAAGTGCATTTTTCCGAAAACTAATAGATATAACACTGCCCGGCCCGAAACTGTTGCTTCCGCTGCCTATGAAATGTTTTCCGCTGCACTGTCGCAGCAATTGCGTACAAGCCCAACATGAGTTGTATCGGTTGGCGTTGAGTGCGGCTGTAATCTGCTGTTTGTTCTGGTAGTGGTGTATGTTCACTCCAAAGGTTTATTTTTTCCTCATTGTATTTATGTGTTATATTAGAATATTAGTGTTTATTATACATGTATCACACCCCCCCAAACAATGCAGAGGTAATGTAGTGTTTTTATTAAACTAACCAAATAAATAAATGAGGCCCTGACGTCTGCATCGCCACCAGATGACCGCGGCAATCACGCGTGCAGCTCAGCACTGCGCCTATCGGAACAAACGGAGAGTGTATGGAAGCAGGCAGCAAGCCTTCCGAAGGAGAGTGGATGCCAGAAAGATGAAAGACGATTTTATAGCTGAGAATCAACGCAATTTTCCTGCTCCCTGAATGGAAATTTATTTATTCCGGAAATACCTGAAATCGCCACTAAAACCGAAAAACGAAACGAATTTTTTCGGTTTCGCTCCGGAACGAAATAATTCATATTGTTTCGTTTTCGTTTTTGTCCCAGCCACAAATACGTTTTTTCTTTCGTTTTACGTTTCCGGTTTTTGTTTCGTTCCGACACCCTGTTTTTCTGGTTGGTACAAAAAATATCCGGCAAGGCATAGTTCAAGAAGTACCGTTTGGCGTAGTGTACTGAGCTGGTGTATCCTGTCTCAGCAGAAAAATATGACGTCGAGGGGTAACTACATTTGTGAAATTTGGCTTTGCGAGATAGCCGCTTTTTTGTTAAACAAACAGGTAAGTCTCCTTTTGTACCCTGGGGATATTGCATCAGAGCAAATACACCTCAAGGAGACGTGTGCTTTGGTAAGCTGGGTTATTATTCCAATAAAAATTCGTTTTCTTGCACGCTACTATCATCAAAATGTCCTGGGAACGTATCTAGATAGGAACCGATATTTAAATTAATGACATCAAATTCAGTCCTAATAAAATCACGAGTCAATTTAAGCTTTTATTTATTGCGTTAAATGGAAAACTTAAGATTGAAAGCAATACTTAGTGAACACTAATACTTAGAAGATGACTAACGCTCCATACAAAGTCAGGGTGAGCCGGCAGTAATAAATCAAGTGTTTGCGATATTTGGCTGTTTAACAAGGTGAGTAAAACTAAAGTACGCAAAGAGGTCTAATCTCGCTGAATATCTGAGGCTTCGCTATACGCATTTAAACCATTAATAGTGAAATACGTCATGCGGTAGTTTTAACTGCGCTTGACACGTATAAAATTTCACTTGCATTGCATCAGTGTTTCTCTGGCACTATTTTGAGCATGAATGTGTGTATTGTGTTTGCCTGCGTTCCCGGACACACATGTCCTGGTTGTTATCATCCACTATCACAGAAATCACAACCAAGCGATCCTACCTCCCCTGAAATATTCCTTGAGCCTCAAATTTTAACTGAACTGACTCTCTTTCACTTCCTGGTGTTTCAAAGCAAAAACATACAAGAGCACTACAAGACTTTACTTATGCTTTTTCGTTACAAAGGCCGTTCCTTGATTGCACTACCATAAACCCTCAGCATTTTGCTCGTCTTAATCCGTTCCGGAATGTTATGAAGTGCACTACACATGAATCCTCACAAATAATCCGAGAATTACCCCTAATGGGTATACACTACGCGAAGTCGGCGATTTGATACGCTTCATGGTTCGTATGCAGAATTTAAGGTACGGCCTCAGTTCTCTTAAGCCTAACCTCTTTGTGCATCTGGTGCATGCTTTGCCTTCTGTGATTCCTTAAATGTGCGTTTGCCTCAAAATGCATGTATAGTTGGAGCTTTGGAAGAAAGAAGCACAGTAGCAGCCCGCTTTTCTACTTGCTAATGAAAATATTGTCAGTATAACACTTTGGGTATCGAGTACCACTTCGTGAATATGTCACTGAACAGGAATACTAGATGACATTCTTGAGTACCCCTCCGGGAGATTAGGGCAAACGTTTTCCGCTCCGCTCTTACAAGGTAAACATTTACGCGCACAGGCGCGCTCCGGTATACAACTTTTAAACTCATGGCGTCAATTCAATCGATTGGCTTATTGTTGGGTTTAACTCGCCGAGTGTACACAGGCCATGAAGCACGCTGTAGGGGCGGGCGCCGGAATAATTTTTACCACTTGGGAATCGTTACGGGAGCCGAAATCTCGAACACCCGGGCATGTTTTCATTTCGGGCTCATCAAAAAAGCGGCCGCCGCGGCCGGGAATTGATCCACCATAGCCTGAAGCAAAATGTTGGGTATGTTTCATAATAACGGTTATTAGCCTCCTATCCACGTAATTGAATTTTTTTTGATACACTTCAAATGTACTCTACCGGTTCACAAAAGTAGATTTCAATATTTCTCCAAAGGCGTAAGTCGGTCTGCGTCGCAGCAGCGTCTTTCCTTCTCTCGCTGCAAGGCATTTTTATTGCAGGCTGCTAATCACCAGTAAATGAGGGAGGCTGGAGCACGAAGCTTAGGGATAAAATTTAACCAATAAAGGTTTCTAATTTTTGCTTGGCCGAATGAAGATTATTCGCAAAATCGGATGGGTGTGCTAATATTTTTTTGCCCTAGAGAAGCTGTCGGGTTTTGCGTACATTCCTGATCCTGCAAATTGTGGAGCCATTACTTTAGCGACAATAGAAGGCGCGTAAGAAGTGCCATAAAACAAAAGCATTGGAGCGGGTGTCTGAACAGCACGTCTTCATGCCGACGGCGCTGTCGAGCCGTCCAGGCTAGGTTACCTGTGTTTTTATGTTAGACATGTTCTAAACAAAGGCCATATGGAGGGTAATCAACAAAGTAAACACGTATGAGTACCCGCATCAACCACTGCAAGCGGCAAGCAGCTGGTTAAAAGAGCGAGATAATTGCCGAGTGTAATGACCCTGCGTTATAAAGATGCTAATAACAGAACAGTTACGGTTTGTGAAAGTGTAAACCTTTCTAGCTAAAATTGCTTTTCAGAAATTTTTTTAAATAATATTTTTATGCGTATTCTGAAGCCTAGAATAGTGTTACACTGACAGGTGCACAAGCCCACGAATGTTGATTGATTGTGTATGTAGCCTGAAAAACAAAACTGGCGGAAAGTCAACCCTCTGGGATGATGGATCACGGGTGAGGTGTATATAAATAAACACTTCCCGTTGTCAGAATATATCCTAGATCCCTAACATTATAAAGATTTCTATTCGAATAGGTCGGTCCGACACTGTTTAAGCACTTCGTATTTCAAGCGGGATGCAATGACGTACCAAAAAGCCAAGAAATAATATGAATAGCTGCGCCTTCCGGCGATGATGGCTGAACTCGCATCTCTCTTAGTACGAAATTTAAAGGCAATGGGTATTCCTCGGCAAAGTTGGCGCGGCTCACTCAAACTCCCTCACCTTTTTTTTCGCACAACTACTCACTCAAACTCACAATAAATGCTGAGCAGCACATCTGCGCTCACTTAAACTCAAACTCACATTGAGCGCAAAATCCAGAACTCACTGGGACTCAAAACTCAAAATTTACTCAGAATTCACAATGTACTCAAACTCAAAACGTACTCAAAACTCAAAAAAACTCAAACTCAAACAGAACTCAGAACTCAAAATGTACTGAAAACTCAAAATGTACACAAACTCAAAATGTACTCAAACTCAAAATGGACTCAAAACCCCCATCTCCACGTGCGCGGACATCGCCGGTAGACGCAGGTTCAGGGTAGCTTAAGAAGTGCATTGCACTTAAAATGTACTCAAAACTGAAAATGTACTAAAACTCAAAATGTACTCAGTACTCAAAATGCACTCAAACTCAAAAGGTACTCAAAACTCAAAATGTACTCAAACTAAAAATGTATCCAAAATCTGAATGGACTAAAAAATTAAAATGTACTCAGAACTCAAAATGTACTCTAAGCTCAAATAGGACTCAAAACTCAAAATGGGCTGAGAACTCAAAATGAATTCAGAACTCAAATGGCCTCACAACTATCTCGAGCTATTTATTTGCTGGTACTGAGATGGACTCTGATTTCATTAGCGTTCTGTGTTTTAAAATTCAGCGTGTTAATAATACTACGGGCGCAAATTCGTTAGCTCAAACTCTTGCCTTCGGCACGACATGACACCGTGGCTCCTGTGAGGTCGGAAACAATTTCCGTTCCAGATTTATTACAGTTATACCTGCTGCCCATGATGACTAGCGCTGGTTGCAAGCAATTGTACGTATATATTGGATACCAAGCTCTTGATGTAGGCTCCGTGTTCGTGTTCATGGCAGAGGTGGTCCAGGCTCGATGGTGTGCTGGGTCCCGCGGTAGAAACAAGCAAGATTTGGCGAGGGGACCTGCGCTGACTGCTCCAATCATTTGCGTCGAAGCTGTGAGGGTTATGGTTCCGTGCATTCTGGCTCTGCATCCTGAGAAAAACGCCTTGAGTCAAAGCAAACTGTCCCTGCGCATCTGAAGCGCGAGGCGTTTATGGATATGCCTTTGCTTTTTTAATGCGGAGCATTCCTTGACGAGTGCCCCCTCGGCCTCCCCCCGCCAGGATCGTGTAACGCCCTTCATTTACAAAAAAATGCAGATATCACGGAAGTTCAATCTGTAATCATTCTAAGAATGTAAATGAAGAGAATTGAATAAAATAAATGCTAAAAACTAAAAAGGAAATTCAAAGGAAAAATATCGAAAATGGCGAACCGTGTAACACGGGAGTCATGCATAGTCTCACATTGGGCTAAACTTCAAAGAGATGTGGCGGTAAAGAATGTCGGATATGAAATTGAGGGTTTCGAGGAGTGAAATCACGTGGGACAAACAAAAAAGTGGCTCGTTGTTTGCTGAGGCACTTGAATTAGTTTTTATTAACATTTGCTAGGTGGGGTGAGCTCTCGTAGTTCGGAAATCAACACGCTATCGTTGTGAGCAATTACCGCCACCGTACCCAACATTCACGCGTGTGCAAGTGCGAGTGCGTGTGCAAGTGCGCGTGCGCGTGTGTTTGCGTGTGTGTGTGTGTGTGTGTGTGTGTGTGTGTGTGTGTGTGGGTGGGTGGGTGTGTGTGTGTGTGTGTGTGTCTGTGTGTTGCGTTAGTAATTTGTTATTTCATTGTGTTTGACATGTCGTCGTTGGAGAACTGCATATCCCGGGTTAATTCTTTTCATTTACATTGTTATCATGTGCTAGTTTCGATATCTTGCACTAACTTCTTATTGTAATAAAAACAGTTCAAGCGCACACACAAACAGCGCTTGCTTATTTTTTTGAAGTGCTTTCCCTCTGTCGCAATGTCTGTTTGTGTCTTGGTGGCTGTGTTGCCTCTCTATCTCGTACACTCTAGCAAGGGTTTAATGTCTCACATGTAATTGGCCAATTTTGGATCCGAGTGCACGTTGGTACACTGTGGAAAAGAAATTACAGACACGAAATGCGGCCACAATTCGTATTCATAAACAGGTGTTAAATTCGCCTTCCTCATAAGCTCTGATGCCCCTTTTATCTATGGTCGTCCAAGATTTCCACGACACCGCATGTGTCGAAGTATTTGCTTGTTTGTTGGGACACGGGGAAATGGGGGAAGGAACGTTTGAATGGCAGTTATATGCAGAGTTTTAGAGTCGGGTGATTTTAAGTTCAAGAGCTTGGCATAGCTTTTGTTTTTACCACATGCCATCCTGCCTCGATGATTCAGCAATTACACGCCAATATGTTTATTACTATATACCTTATTGATGGATATCTCTGGACAAACCTTCACATGTATATAGCACAACTGTCTTACGGGTTGGCTGGAAATTTTGGTGAAACCCGACGCCGCAATTAGAGAAAGATACCTTTTGCTATAGCCTCATAACTATAACCAGAAAGCATTTTTACATTTTTCGCACCTGATGCCCCTTGACGAGACGTTTAATTTCACACCCCACACACCCTAGCAGAACCTTAAGGAATTCATACTAGTCAAAATAGCCATTGCTGTGATGACTGTAACGAGGACGCAATATTTAAATGACCGACGTGAATCCCCTACCTGAAACCTTCAATTTGACACCCCACATGGTTTAGCGGCCTCACCTTGAATTTAACCCAATCTATGAATCGTAATGACTATCTCATGATTCGAACCACAAAACTTTTTTTTTATTTGTACCAAGTGGTTCCCCTCGTCAAGACCGTAAATTTGATACCCTTCTTGCCCTAGCGGGGTCACTTCGAATTTTAACCCAATATAAGACGCGCAAGACTATCTCATTGTTGTAACCAGGTCGCATTTTTGTATTTCTCACACGTGATTCCACTCATCAGGACCATTTATTTGATACCCATCAAAACCTAACGGAATCAATTTGAATCTTAAACAAATCAATGACTAACCATGACTATGTTATGGTATAGCCATACGGCATTTTGGTCCCACGTCATTTCACTCTTCGGAATCTTCAATTTGATGCCCCGCACACCCAGTGGCGTCATTGTGATTTTTAATCTTCTTTATGACCCACCCAGACTATGTCATGATAATAAACAGGAAGCACGTGATTACACTAACCAAGACCTTTAATTTGATACGCCAGACGCCCTAGCGTGTTAAACTTGAATTTTAATCGAATCTATGACTAACCATGGCTATGTCATTGTAGAACCATAACGCATTTCTGTTCCGAATGATTCCCCACACCGAGACCTTGAGTTTGATTCCCCACATGCCCTCGCAGCGTCATTTTGAATTGTAACCCAATATAAGACTCATTACGACTGCCTGATGACTACAATCAGGAAGCATTTTTTTATTTACCCCGCGTGATTCCGTTAATCGGGACTTTTCATTTAATACCTTACAAGCCTTCACGTCATCAGTTTGACTTTTCACCCAATTTATTGCGGTCATTATTCTGTCTAAATCGGCGTTGCCCAGTCAAATCAGCTAATTCATTTGAAACAGCAGAAGGGACATCCCCCGCTTCTTTTTCTCCCGGCTCTCGCCTATTCTTTTGTGACCCCTAGTATATCAAGCCGTTAACAGTAGCAGGCGAAGAGCCAGCAAGCAAGCGCTGCCGTGTGCTTTCCCACCACCCTTCTCCACCCTCTTAGCGGATCCATCAGGACGAAATGTTACGACAACCCTTTTTATGACCTCACTAGTCAATTATCACTCACGCACCCAGCCGCGAAAACTTGGTATACAGCAATTGCTTAGGGTCATGAAAATTCAACAAGAAACAAAAGAAAATCAGACACCCCTGTGGTGTTTGCGAAGGACGTAAGCACCAGCAGCACCACCGTACGAAAGACGTTTATTCCACTTGACACATAGAATATATGCATAAAAGACAGACGCGCCCCCTGGGGATGAAAGACCACAACGTAAACCGAAACTGAATATAACATATATTTAGTGATTAGTTGTTAGTAAGCGTTAGAAACCCCTATGCATGCACAGTACATATTTACACGCTGTATACACATACATATTTACACTCTACATACACACTGTGCTATACACACAGACAACTAGTGCGTCTGATAGTCTTTGAGCCAGGCCGGTGGCCGGCGCTCTCGGGACGGCCGATGGGGACGCTGCACGGCCGGAAATGCTAGTGAGCTCATAGGGCTCTGTAGCACGCCAGGAGACTGCGATTGCGGCCCAGGACAAGGCGGCTGCGGCGCGTCAGGCTTCGGTACAGGCAGCTGCGGATCAGGAGCAGGAGACTGCGGTACGGCAGACTGCAGTACGCCAGTAGGCGGCGGCTGCGACCCAGGAGAGGGCGGCGGCGGCAGGGCAGGCTGCGGCACTCGAACTGGAAGCTGCGGCGCAGGTAGCTCTGAACGTTGATATGGTTGGCTCGTGCCCCTCTCGGGAACCCAGGACAGCTTGCAGACGTTCCATATGCGGCCATCTGCAAGTCGGAAAGAGGCAGTCCCCTCTTCCCAAACACTTCAGTTGGCGAGGAAAAGGAGCGATCCCCCTTGAAGCGAACGGACGGCTTCTTGAATCGAACGAAATCACCCACAGCTCTCTTCGGTTCTTTAGCAGCACTCCTCCGATCCGTGTAATCCTTGCTGCTTTGCTGTTGAAGCCGGACCTTTTGGCGCAGTCGCGCTAGTTCCTTTACTGGGTCTTGTGGGAACGCTAGTGCCGAAAATCCCACGACATCCAAACTGTTCGGGGCAGTAGCCCATGCAGCAGAACTGCTGGGGCAATCCCAGTGGTAGCCTGTGGAGTAAAACGGTATATAACGAGGTTGTCCGTTACTGCTTGTCGGATAGGTCGCCTTTCGAGAAGTGAAACTTGGATGAAATTCTTCAAAGTTCTTTTGAACCTCTGGACTTGCTCATTCGCCTGGGGTTAGTATACAGACGAATGCGACAGCCTAATGGCTCGGTTTTGAAGACAGGTTATAAATTCACGTGAAGTGAACTGCGGCCCATTATCGCAAACAATCTCCTCCGGGTATCCTTCACGGGCAAAAACACTGGTTAAGAAGACTTTGACGGACTTATCTGCCTCCAGGTAGATTTGGCAGTTTTTCACAGCAGATTTAGCTTGCTTGTAATTCGTGGCCACCAGAATAGCTCACGAAGTCTCGCCTTTGTGCGCGTGATGCCCGGATGAGTCTCGTGGGCGACGGCGATAAACTGAGCCGTGAGCGAGGAGAGAACAACGAGCCGCTCGGCGCGCAGTAGAAGTTGCCTCCTCTGGTACGGACTTTTGTGGTGACCAAGAACCGAGAACGAATGATTTGACCGTTTGCAGACAACCAACGTTGAGGACGTCTTGCTTGAAGTCTTTTTTCATCACGCGAGCCGGCTCGACCAACGACACAATTTCTTCTTCCTTGGCCAGCTCTGCCTCCGCCGTGGGAGCTGGCAGCCGAGAAAGAGCATCTGCCACCGTGCTGGTGGACCCCTTGCGGTACTAGACAGTGAAATTGTAACATAAGAGTCGTGCACTCCAGCGTGCCATTCGGAGTGGCATTCTTTTACGTCCTTGCGACGACAGCAACGATACCAACGCCTGATGGTATGTTCGAATCTTGAAATGGCGACCCCAAAGGTAAGTGTGCCATCGTTCACACGCCCAAATGCATGCCAATGCTTCGCGTTCGCCGACCGAGTACATTCTTTCCGCTGACGACAAGGTACGAGACGCGAAAGCAACTGTGCGGAGCTCGTGGCCATTTTGCTGCTGCAGGACGGCTCCCAGCCCATAGTCGGAAGCGTCGGTCGACACGATGACTAGAAGTGTGGGATCGAACATATGTAGAACTGTACTTGAATAGAGCACTTCCTTGACCCTCCGAAAACTGCTGTCTGCTTCCGCTGACCATATCAATGGCTCATTCTTGCGAAGCAAGACGCGCATAGGCTTGCCCATCTGGGCAAAGCGTAGAACGAACTTGGAATAGTATTCTACAAGATCCAGGTATGAACGGAGGGCGGCAACGTCTGTTGGCACTGGAGTGCTAACTACCGAGTCAACTTTCTCTGGAAGACCATCCTCGTCGCCAATATGGTGTTTGCGAAGGACGTAACCACCGGCAGCACTACCGTACGAAAGACGTTTATTCCACTTGACACATCGAATATATACATAAAAGACAGACGCGCCCCCTGGGGGTGAAAGACCACAAAGTAAACCGAAACTGAATATAACAACCCCCTCCCTCCCAACCGGTTATGCGGATCGCGAATGGCGGCGTACCCGCAGGTAACCTGAATTCCAAGCCCACAGCGACGCAAGAAACTTAACAGCCAACCGTAGCTGCCTGCTAGGCTATTCATATATACTCAAACTAAAAATGGACTGAAAAAACATATGTACTCAGAACTCAAAATGCACTCAAAACTCAATATGTACTCAAACTCAAAATGTTCTCAAACTCAAAATGTACTCAGAACTCAAAATAGACTCAAACTCAACTTGTTCTCAGAACTCAAAATGGACTCAAACTCAAAATGTACTCAGAACTCAAAATGGACTCAAACTCCAAATGTACTGAGAACACAACATGTACTCAAACTCAAAATGGACTCAGAACTCAAAATGGACTAATATTTCAGTAGGTCTCAGGCATACTCAAATTCTATTGGACTCAAACTCAGTCGGGCTCACTCGGCTCAAACTCACTCAAACTCAAACTCCCCATGTCACACTACCCTCGCACTCACTCAAACTCAAACTCACGCGTGAGTTTGAGTACAAATGAGTCTGAGTGAGTGGACTCATAAGTGAGTTCACCGACCTCTGGCAATGGGTCACAGCCAAGACTGCTGCGTTCCAAATTCAAAGCTGTTGGCGAGTAACAGTCAAAGCTATAAGATTTAAAATCCCACCCACCTGTGAATAAATGTTCATACTCAAAAGACATCCCAAGAAGTCTTGGTGAGTAATATTCTTCTTCACCTATTGCTGCCGAGAATTGATGGAGTGCATAATGCTTTAGAACACTCGAGGTGGGAATTTTTGGGCTTTTCTTAATACTCGTAAAGATGCAAAGGCAAACCTGATGTTACAATTTCACAAAAGACAACACAAAACACTCAGGTACGGCAAGCCTGTGTGCTTTGTAGGGAAATGGACAGTCCACCAGCATGTTTTTTGATATTGTCAATAAAATGCTAATCACCACGTGACCAAAAAAGGTAACACAAAAAAATAAACCGCCTTCGCGTAGGGGAACTATGAGTGGTAGGCGAAGCAGCCATGGGGTCGACTGAAGTTCCCATTAGTTTTCTGTTCGTCGATTCCGTTGACGTTCAGCTCGCGTGCCTTTGCTGTATCCATAGTTTCTTGACGTAGTTTAAATGAGTGAAGGAAATAAGCCGCGTTCGTAGCAGATGCTCCCGTCTGGGTTTATAGCGCGCTTGATTCTGCTTCCGGTTGCGCTAGCGTGCGGTGGCAGAATGTCGAGTTCCGCCCAAGGACCGGCTTCAGCGGGCCTTTCGGGCCGCGTTAACAAGGTTTTTGCCCAGGATGCCGAGGATTATCAAGTACTTTTGCCACAGTCCCCGTCAGGTCAGTCGGATTTAAACACGGTTTTTCTTCATGCCGGCCGGCGTGCCCGGCCTTACCATGTTGAGGACTTTCGGGACTTTTTCGCTCTTCTGGAACTGCTCCCCAACGTCGTAGCGTTGGGGGCGTACCAGATGAATCAAGTCTGGGCAGTGGCGTTCAAGTCGGCAGAGGGTGTGAAGAAGATTTCGGCGCTCACTGATATCAAGCTGAAGGATCGTCGGCGCCTTGTTATCGACCCTTCTAATCAAGAAGCCCGCCTGAAGCTACACTGGCTGCGCCATAGTGTGCCGGACGACGCCGATCGCGCTGCTCTGGCGCCCTACGGGCGTGTCGGCGAGGTACGCAGGGAGCGGTGGTGCGTCAAAGGCATCCACGACAGGGGCTCGACGCTTCGTACGGTGACCCTCAGTTTGAAGGCGGGCGTGACTGTCGACGACCTGCCTCGTGAACTTTGTGTGGTGGGGGACAAGTCCCTCGTCGTCGTCGTCGGAAGGGCTCCGGAGTCCTTGCGTTGCAACCTCAAGGGGCACGTAAGGCGTGAATGCAAGGCGCCGAAGTGTTCTTCGTGCCGGCGCTTTGAAAGCCCCTGCATTACGTCGTACGCGAGCATCACCGGACCAGCGAGGGACGACGACCTCCGCGAAAACCTTATGGACGAGGGAGACGCGGAGGAGACCGCAGCAGGGGCCACCGACAAGGCGGTGAAGGAGCCGACGTCGGCGGGGTGCGTCGAGGCCGAGGCTGGCCAGTGCGTTCCTGAAGAGGAGCAGCCGGTTTAGCCGAAGACGCCTCCCCCTCACGTCACGTGGAACGAGTCCAACGGCAACGGACAGGCATGTCAGGACAGGACGGAGGCGACGGCTTCGCGCCGCCGCAAAGCGACAGCGCCAAGGTAATGACACCGGGCAAGATGACGGACTCATTAACAACGGGGAGCCCCGGCTAAGGCGTTTTCATTGAGACCACCGAGCTTCAAGCCGAAGCCCAACGTCCCCCCAGACCGAACAAAAACTCCGGCTCTCCCCACTTAGCCGGCACGTCGCAGCGAAAGGTAGTCCCCATCCTTTTGCCAGTGTTTTTTGTTGCGCTGTTTTTTGAACTGCCAACGGACTAAACGCAACAGCGTAGTTGGGTCTAGGCAGTATTTTTGTAGTGGGGATTGTATTCTTGGTGTTTATGATTGGTTTTTTAGGTTTCGTGGGGGCAGTGAAGGAGGGCAGTGTGCATTGCAGCAGCTTTGAATCTCGCAGACCATATGAAGGTTTTATATGTGTGGGTTTTTGGAGTGTGCATGGGAGGTTTGTAGTTGAGGAAGCATCGTTCTTTTTTGTACTGCATGAATGTAAGTGCTTTGCGATAAGTCTAACTCCCTCCTTAACAAGGTTTACTTGAGCAAACCAATGCGCATCGCCACGCCTAATGTCAGGGGATTTTCGGATCGGAGACAAAAAAATCAGGTGTATCGACTCGTAATAGATGAGGATTTGGACATCGTGGCCTTGCAAGAAACCACGGTTGGGAGGGAGGACCAGACGGACCGTATGGTGCGGCCTTTTATTGCGCGCTATTATGTGTGCGTGTCGCATGCGGTCGGGTTTTCTGCGGGTTGCGCACTTTTAATTCGCAGAAGCTTAGGGGCCGCTCTAAAGACCCTGACTGCCTCGGAAAAGGGGCGGTATGTTGTGTGTGACTTCGAGTTTTGTTCAAAATGAATGGCGTGTAATGTGTGTCTACGGGCCCACCAATACAGCCGATAGGAAGGTTTTCTATGAAGAAATGCGTGCGTGGTGTGAGACGGAACGGCTTTTAATTTTAATGGGCGATTATAATTCTGTTTGCTCAGCGCGTGACAAAAGCAGCACGACCAATTTCAGAGACGCCACGACGGCGGTACTGAATGAGTTAGTAGCCGGCTGCGCCCTGGAAGATACAGGTGATAGCATGGCAATGCATGCACCGTTCGCTATACGCACTTTGTGGGCAATAGTCATGCGCGGCTTGACAGGGTGTATCTTTTGTAGAACTCGTACCTGAACGAGAGAATTACGAAGTTACCCTAATTTCTTTTAGCGATCATTGTCTGGTGTCGTTAATACTAGGCAGGGCCGCTAAACGTGGAAACGCGTTCTACTGGGGTTTGTGGAAAATGAACAACAAACTTCTACAAGATGATCAATTCGTCGAGGCCGTTGACGCATGCGCACGGGCCTCATTTAGCAGCGCAGGCGTGACGAGCTTCATTCGGAAGTGGGAGTTGTTCAAACAAGAGGTTAAAATAAAAGCCCTTGAATGTTCTTCCGCAATAAAGAATGACGAGAAAAAGAAAGAAGCTACGCTACGAAGTAACCTCGACGCTCCTATTCTAGAAGAATGTAAATCGCCGGGAACGCTCAGAGATGACATACAGAATGTTAAAGCACAGCTCGATATCTTAGATGAGGGCGAATATCATGGCGCGCTTGTTCCCGCAAGAGCAGAAACGCTGGTGTTACGAGAGGCGCCGACCAAAAGAGCCTTATGTTTCGAGAAAAAGTACGTTCGTAGAAATACGATAGCGGAAATAGAAAGCGAAGGCGTCTTGTACAAGGACCAAGCCAGCACAGAACGCTCTTTTTGTAACATTTATGACAAGCTGTTTGCACGTCACGCTATTGATATCGTTGCGTTTAAGGATGCATTTATGAGATTGTTGCCATGCCCAAACAAAGAGATGTCAGCACTGCTCGAAACAGACATTACGGAGAATGAAGTAAGAAAAGATATAGAGGAGTTGAGCCCAAAAAAGACGCCTGGCCCCGCTGGGCTAAGTGCTGCATTCTATATAAAGTTTAAAGAGTTCCTAAGTCCGGTCTTGTGTACTTTATACGCTGAGGCTTATCATAATGGTGTGTTACCACCGTCTTTTCCTGAGTCGCACACCATTTGTATTCCTAAGTCAGATGATGGCGCCAAACTCCGAGCTATATTGGGTATCGCCCAATCAGTCTTCCTAATGTAGACTACAAGAGTTTAATGAAAATTCTGGCTAGTCTTGCAGTCTGTCATTAGAGACGTTGTTGGACCACATTAAAGATGCGGTATAAAGGGGCGGTCAATAGTTACGAACAATCATACTGCTCCAAGTGTTCTAGAGTTTTGCGACAGCACTCAAGGTTCTCTAGCAATGCTCCACGTGGACCTTGAAAAGACGTTCGATCAGGTATCACCGGAGTTCCTAATAGCCATGTGAGAGCACATAAATGTAGGGCCTGTTATTCTTCAGGGAGTGCGCATGGCGTATAGTGGGTGTTCAACGAGCCTTGTTGTGAGCAAGTCGCTCAGCAAAGCAATGCAGGTTCAACGTGGCGTACGTCAGGGTTGCCCGTTGTCTCCATTGCTTTTCTGCGTATATGTAGAAGGGTTTTGTTTTAGTATTATTGGAAGCAAAACCATCAACGGCTTTCAACTACAGTCGTGTGAGGTGCGTGTGTAGGCCTATGCTGAAGACATTGCTTTTTTTCGTTGATAAAAGCAGCATAAGCGGCACTGTAAAGTCAATAAAGGCCTTCTGTAAATACAGTGCCAGCAGCGTGAACTGGCAAAAACGTTTAGGTTTTTGGCACGGCCAATGGGATGAAGCCTCGGGGGTGTTTGAAAACACAAGCTGGCAGACGACGCCAACCAGAAACTTAGGTGTGCCTCTCGAAAACTAAGGGAACAGCGATCCGTATTGGCGCCGACAGACAGCTGAATTGCGCGATAAAGCAGAAAAATGGCGAGGCGCTGGGCTCTCCGTTTTTGCAAGAGCCTCAGTCAGCAATGTGTTCTTGATAAGCAAAATATGGTACGTGCTCCAGGTGTTACACTGTTCGTGTGCGCGTGTGCAGGCGTTGCACCCCGTTTTTGCAGTGTTGATTTGGGAGTCCACGTGGGAAAAAACGAGTCGAACGAACTTGTTTCGCCGCGTGCGTCGCTGGAGCCTTTCCTTGTCTTATTTGTTTTCGCCAGAGGTTTTCAATCGTTTTCTATTCCTTCGTGATGTACAAGACACCTTTTTGCGTACTGTCTGCCAAATGAAGTTGTCTGAGGTGTTACCCGACGTTGTTATAGCGTCAGCACGTTTCCCTGTCTTGACAAAGAAGGGGAACTTCCGCGAAGTCGTTCAAGTTACCCAGTTTTTGATGATGATGATGATGTTTAGTGTTTAATGGCGCAAGGCCGACTAAGGGCAAAGAGCGCCAAACAAAAGTGATTACGTGAAAGTGACATGGAAGTAAAAGAACACTTTATAAAAATAAACAAAGTAAAACACAACGTAATGAAGATGACTGGTGTAAAGGGCCAGGTTGTCAACAAGCATGATAAGAAATGAGATGTAAAAATTTTACGTCGGTGAGAAACTCGAAAACGCGTTTGATTGAGAACAGGGCTTCGTCTCCTAAGAAGAGTGACGGGTGTAGTGGAATATGTCGTGTGTGTAGTTGAGGGAAGTGTTTGCGTCGTGTAGTGTCGAGTGCCTTACATTGTATGAGGATGTGCATCACGGATAGGGCCTCTCCGCACCTACTGCACAGAGGCCTTGGAGACCCAGTGAGAAGGTGCGAGTGTGTTGCATGAGTATGCCCTATCCGTAATCTGGCCAAGGCGACTTCAGTGTATCTATTGCGTGTGTCGGTGGTGTATGGTCCCAAGTGTGGTTTTATTACGTGTAACTTGTTGTCTGTTTGTTCACTCCAGTGTGTTTGCCATGTTTTGCGAAGTTGTTGTCTGATGTGTGGTTTCACGTCGGTGTAGGGTAATGTGGTTATGTCTACAGTATTCGAGAGTGTAGCAGCAGCAGCCATTCGGTCCGCTGCTTCGTTCCCGGCTATACCACTGTGGCCAGGGACCCAGCAAAGAACCAGTTCAAATTTGCGTACATACACCGACATAATACCCTTGACTATTAGATTTACCACGTGATTTTTTGAAGACGTTGATGACGACAACGCCCGCACGACACTGAGGGAGTCTGTATATATAATGGATTGTGGGATGTGACTTTGAAGGATATGATTAACAACAAGAAGTACACCATTAGCCTCTGCCGTAAAGATACTGGTATTACTGTTAAGAGTTCTAGTGACATTGAGGCCGGGCCCATGCGCCGCGCAGGACACAGAGGTGGCAGTTTTAGAGGCGTCCGTATAAAATTCAGAAAATTGATACTTCTGCTGCAAATACAAGAAGTGCTGCAGAATTGCACATGTGGGAGCTCGGTTTTTATCTACATGTGTGAAGGATGTGTCGCATGATACAGGGCGGAGATGCCATGGTGCTATAAAATCTGTTTGAGAACTTTGTATGGTGTCTAAAAAGGAAACAGAAAGCTCTGACGCTTCCTCTCTAACTCTGTAAGAGAAGGGCGCAGAGAACGATGGTCGGTTTAGGAGTAGTGCAGTCTGAGACGTATCATAAAAAGCCGATTTAAAAGGATGGTGTGGCATAGATGAAATTTTAAAAGCAAAAAGAAGATCTGTGTATGCTCGCTGACGTTGTAGGTTCCACTTATTACACTCCACATAGAGGCTTTCGACCGGGCTAGTCCGGAAGGCGCCACATGCCAACCGGAGCCCCAGATGAAGCACTGGGTCCAGCATTTTGAGGGATGTCTTACTTGCTGACCCATAAACAACGCTTCCATAGTCTAATCGTGAACCTATCAGGCTGGTAAAAACACGTAAAAGAAGTTGTTTGTCAGCCCCATATGAAGAGTGGGAGAGAACCTTGAGTATATTCATGGCCTTTAAGCATTTATGTTTAAGTTGTTTTATGTGTTGAATGAACGAGAGCTTTTCGTCAAGGACTACACCTAAAAACTTGTGTTCATTTCTGACTGGAATTGAGACACCATTGAGTTTGATGTCTGGATCCGGCCGAATGCCGCGCCTTTTCGAGAACAAAACACAAGTACACTTCACTGGATTAAATTTAAAACCGTTGCTATCTGCCCAGCCAGCTAGCTTGTTAACACCAAGCTGGACTTGGCGCTCGCAGATAGACAGGTTACAAGACTTAAAGGATAATTGCACGTCGTCTACATAGATTGAGCAGGAAATGGTTGGTGGCAGAGCCTTCCGAAGAGAGCTCATTTTTACAATAAACAACGTGCAACTCAAAACTCCACCTTGCGGAACACCGTTTTCCTGCACATGAACTCTAGAGAGTGCAGTTCCAACTCGCACGCGAAACGTTCTTTCAGAGAGGTAACTGGCAAGCGTGTTCCACATGTTACCCGACATACCAAAGGACTTCAAATCGCTGAGGATGCCGTACCGCCAAGCAGTGTCGTACGCCTTTTCAAGATCAAAGAATACTGTCATACAGTACTGCTTATGCAGGAAAGCATCTTTAATATACGACTCTAACGCAACGAGTTGATCATTCGTAGATCGCCCCGCCCTAAAGCCCGCCTGGCAGCTCTCGAGAAGACCGTTGTACTCGAAGAAGTACACGAGTCTCCTGTTTATCATCTTCTCGAGGAGCTTGCACAGGCAGCTTGTCAGGGCAATGGGGCGATAACTGGCGGGATAGGAAGTGTCCTTTCCTTCCTTCAGGAAAGCCACTACTATAGCCTCCCTCCAAGAGCGAGGAATGTGCCCCGAAAGCCATATGTTGTTGTATAGATGTAGGAGTGTTTCAAGAGTGTCTGGGTGTAGGTGTTGTATCATGGTGTATGTGATTTTGTCTGCACCTGGAGCTGAAGGCTTACATGTGCTCAGAGCAACCTTCAGCTCATGAATTGAAAAAGGAGAATTGTAAGAAGTGTGCGACTTGTTGTTATCACGCAGGGACTTCTTTTCTACAGATGTTTTGTGTTTCATGAAAGTGTTTGTGTAGTGTGCTGAACTGGACACGTGTTCGAAGTGTTGTGCAAGTGTGTTAGCCTGGTCTTCCAGTGTGTCCCCTGTTGTACTAACCAGGGGCAGGCTGTGTGTCTGTTGTCCTTTTAGTTTTCGTATTCGTGTCCAGACTTTATGTGTGTCAGTGTACGAGTTGATGGAAGTGAGGAAGGTGCGCCAACTCTCCCTTTTCGCCTCACGACGCACTCGCTTTCCAAAAGCCTTTGCCCGTTTAAAAGAAATGATGTTATCTGACGTGGGGTACCGGCGAAGGACACCCCACGCCTTGTTCTGGGCCTCTCGCGCCCGCCTGCAGTCCTCGTTCCACCAGGGCCTCCTTGGGCTGCGGGACCCACTGGAGGCCTGGGGAATGGACTTTTCGGCGGCGTCGAGGATGTGCGCCGTGACGAGTTGGGCGGCTTCCTCCACGTGTAGGTGTTTTATGGTTGTGTGGTGTAGTTTAGATGTTTCTGTGAATGTACTCCAGTTTGCTTTGGATTCATTAAACCTGTTATGGGAAGATGGACTGCTCGGGCCTATACCTATATACGTTAATGAAGTGGGGAAATGGTCACTACCATATGGGTCCGTGCCCACACCCCACTCAAGACATGGAAAGAGAACTGCGGAACCAATAGCCAAGTCAAGATGAGAGTATGTATTGTGTCCTAAGTTATGATATGTAGGCTGTTTTTTGTTGAAAAGGCATGCTCCGGAGGATGTAAGAAACTTCTCCAACAGGCGACCTCGGGCATCCGTTCTGGAGGAGCCCCAAAGAGAGTTGTGTGCATTAAGGTCGCCTGTTAGGATGTACGGTTCGGGTAGCTGGTCGACCAGCGCCTCGAAGTCAGAGCTCAAAAGTGTGACATCAGGAGGAATGTATATGGAGCATACCGTTATCAACCTATTAAAAATTATTGTGCGTATTGCTACAGCCTCAAGGACGGTGTTGAGAGCGACAGGGTGGCATGCTAGGGATTTCCGGGCTATTATGGCTAGACCGCCCGAAGAGTGTGTGCAGCCATCCCTGTCCTTTCTGAAGACCATGTACCTATTTAAGAAATTTGTGTGCTTGGAATTCAAATGCGTCTCCTGAAGACACATCACACTTGGCTGATTAGCATGCAGTATTTCGTATACATCGTCAAGATTTTTAAGAAGGCCTCTACAGTTCCATTGAATTATGTTTTTTCTTCCCATTATTTAGTGTGAGAGCTACTGGAGTGTGTGTGTTTGTTTATGTGTCGTCTTTCGGGGCTGTGACTCTCGCCTTTTTTGGCTTGTCGGGAGGCTTTGGCGTCGGGACGCGTTTCTTGCGCTGCGTTGCAGGCAGGAACGGCCCGACATCCATCTCGTCGTCGGATGTCCGAGGGGTGCCCGACGGACCGGGCCCCCTGGACTTGGCCCCCCCTCGGGAGCCCTTCGTTTGAGCCGCCACCGCCGAGGGCGTCCGGGGCGCCAGAGGTGGCACAGGCGGTGCGGTGGCGGTGGGAACCGGTGCGGGGCCCGTGGTGTCCATCACCTCTGTACCCTCCAACGCACTGGAGGGCGGGGAGACAGAGGCGGGAGCGGCACCGGTCCCGACGGAAGAGGTTGCCACCACAACCGCTGCTGCCTCAGCAAGCGGCGTGGTGGCGGGTTGGGCTGCCAGAGGCAACCCAGGGGGGGGGGGGGGCGGGCGAGGGACCAGGTCAGACTCGCTGAACTGGGTCCCTGTGGAAACGAGACGCCGCTCCGCCCCCCGGCGAGCCGCGTCGGCGTACCTCCCCAGGGGGAAAGAGGCGAACCTCTTTCGCGCCTCTGGGAAGGTGATGTTTTCAGTGACTTTGATGTTGATGATTTTCTTTTCTAGTTGAAATTTCTCGCACTTGCGGGAGTATGCCGCATGCGGCCCCCCGGAGTTTACACAAGTGAGAGTTTCGGCTGAGCAGTTCTCGCTCGGATGATCGTGCGCCGCGCACTTTGCACACGTCGTTCGGCCACGGCAAGAGTTCGTACCATGCCCGAACCGCTGGCACTTAAAACAGCGCCGCGGGTTTTGGACGTACGGACGGATGGAGCAACGGATAAAACCTGCATTTATGTATTGTGGAAGAATTGCGCGGTCGAAAGTCAAGATAATGTGTTTGGTGGGAATCTCCTTGTCGTCTCTGCGGATGGTGATGCGTCTCACGGCAGTGACGCCCTGATCCTTCAAGCCGGCAAGGAGATCCGCATCGGTTTCGTTCAGGAGGTCTGTCTCGGATATCACACCCTGCGAGCTGTTGAGGCTCCGATGGGGTGTGACCCGGATGTCAAGATCAGCCAGTCTAGTCTGAGCTAGAAGCTTTGCAGACTGCTGCTTGTCATTTATTTCAATTAAGAGTTCACCAGACCTTTGTTTTTTGCATTTATACGATTTTCCTACTATGGCTTCAAGATACTTGGCGATCAAGAAGACTGACTGAGATGCAAGAGGGTGGGTTGGATTGAGGGATTCCATCACAAGAAATCGAGAAAAATGGTCCGGTTCAGGAAAGGTTAACGACGGCAACGGAGGAAAGGATACTTCGGTGCGGCCCCTTTTCAGGGACCGATCACGGTTGGGGGGGGGGTTTTAGACAATACCATAAAGCATAGTATAAAAGCAGGGAGACGGGGGTACTTTCTTCCACAACCTTACCCTGATAGCTGAGGAGGTCCCGGAGCTCCCTGCCTGGTAAACAGACAGGGAGCCCATCCGCCGGAGCTTGACCTGGGCTCCGACGGCCACCGTTAGAGGTTTCTACCCTTCACCTTAAAAACACATCACCACGGTTGGATCCAGCTTATGTTTGGGGGCTCGGGGTCCGCGGTATCGCCAGTACCGTCACCAAGATTGCTCAAGGTGCCCCGTGCGGGGACCCAGTTTTTGCGTGCTTGCTTCATGCTTGAATACCTGTCTAGCGATACGCGGAAAAGATTGTATTATGCTCTCGTTGACTCTGTATTTCCAGTTCCACTGTACCGCTCAATGTACCGTGCCGGGCCGCGTATTCCCAAACCATATCCCGTAGGGGCCTAGGCCGACCACACCCCCTAAGAAGGCGCGCAGCCAAAGAGAATAAAAAAATTGCAATTTTTAACCTCCTTCGACGCAGCCCCGTGACGTCTCTACCTATATGTGCGTGACTTCATGCTAGGTGGATTTCTTTTTTTCCCCCTCCCCTCGTTTCGACTGCTTGGCAGGCGGCCGACGGATTCGCTCTGTGGGCGGGGCTGGCCTGCGGCTCTGGAGAAGCTGACGCACATGTAGTAGAAGCTAACACTTTGTACCTGAGCCCCTGATCTCTCCGCGCTCTTCTTGCGCACCTGCAAGTTGACCCTGACCTCCGATCGTGTTCCTAAATAAGCGCTCGATTCGGTGCGCGAAGTGCGCGCGCGCGGATGGACGCTTTCACGCGCATGTGGCAATTATACACGGTCCGGAAAGCAAACACCCTCATTGAAAGCTCATTCTACAGCACACAGAAGGGTATACAGTTGAGTTGGGTGCTCTTTCACTATGTACACAGCTCAAAACACGATTCGGTGCTGCAGGTAAGAATTACAAGAAAGGCAGCCAATTACCCATGACTACGTTTACAAACTGTCCTACTCTTGCGAAATATTACAGCTGTATGAGCTGCTACATTTTGGCACTTTCATAAGCACTATTACATTGAATTTAGTTAACATTACCCGCCGCGGTGGCTCAGTGGCTAAGGCGTTGCGCTGCTGAGCATGAGGTCGCGGGTTCATTCCCGGCCCCTGCGGCCGCTTTTCTGATGGAGGCGAAAAGCAAAAACGCCCGTGTGTACGAGATTTCGGCGCACGATAAAGATCCCCAGGTGGTCAAAATTAATCCGGAGCCCTCCACTACGGCGCGCCTCATCGCCTGCGTTGCGTTGGCGCGTTAAACCCCGCAATCAATCAATCAATTTAGTTAACATTAACTTCATTGCATTATTCTTTATCAGGAACACTGTCACTAAGGAAACCATTGACATTTTGTTAACAGCAATGGAAGGTGTGAATCGTTCTTGCAAGGGTGATACATTGATAAGAAAGACACCAGCTCAAACGTACACGTTTTACACTCGGTCATGAATTCTGCCTAATTTACACTGCTGGTCATAACAATTTGGGAAACAATATAGAAAATATATACTAACGAAGGGCTAAGTAATAGTTGGATTGTACAGCAACTGAAGTACTCGAGGAGTTTGATATGTCTTCTGTTCAGGGCTATTGACCACAGTCTCTTCACTGAAGCCAGCAGGCCAAGTTTGATATCAGTAATCATGCGTGCTACCAATCACGCTGTTGGCAATGTCGACTAGTTATTTTTAATAATTTGTGCTTCATGCACATAGAGATTTTGCTGCATAAGACACTTTTATTTATAAATAGACAGCTCCAGCAGAATCCGAATGGCGCTGATGCCCCCCTGTAATCGGGAAGGCACACCAAATCGTTAACACTTAATTTGGCTCTGTTCATTATTCGACCGTAATCGCCATGGACCTGTTTCTTAAAAGTCTCCGCCTGGCCTGCTTCCGGCGGTTCTGAGAACCTTTCGGTATTCCCCGCGGCGGGTCAACAAACACCCTCTCATCCTTTCTCTCCAAAAATTCCCCGCATATCAACCCCCCGCTGACTTCCCTGTGAACTACTTCGCTGCTCAAACTATACAACCTGCTTTGCCCTTCATATCTCCCCCGACATACTCCCAAACCAATCCGCTTTCTCAATTTCACATCCTTCTTTCCTTCTCCCTCTCACCTGGGGACATACCCCTATATAAAGCGTGCCAGCCAGGCGAGAGACTGCCCTGACGAAAGATAGTCTTTTTGCTGAAACGTTGACAACAATCGTGCTTTCACCTGGTTCAAATTTTTCTTTTCTTGTGTTCTCTATCATCTTCAAAAGTTTTACTGCTCCGTATATATATATATATATATATAGATATATATATATATATATGTATATATATATATATATATATATATATATATATATATATATATATATATTTATAATATATATATATATATATATATATATATATATATATATATATATATATATATATATATTGTAGCGTTGATATGGACGCGTTCGAAGTACTTGTGACAGTCGTTAATAGAAGGACAATTCCCTGGTGGGAATATTCAGTTTAGTACACGCCCGACGACGAGAAGGCAGAAGCAGAGCTTGGCGCAAGGGGCAATCGAGTGTTGCGTCGGACTTAGCTTGCTTGGCACGCAGAACCTCTGTTTCTCCGCAGCTCTAACGGCGGGTTAGTGGTTCAATAAACCACGCTTCAGTTTGCTGTTGTGTGCAGGTTCGTTCACAGCGTCACCCTACCTTCGCATTGCAAGATTCCGATTCCACATCCTGGAGTAAGAAGCAGCCGGCTACAGGCCATGATCTAGCTGAACACCGACCGAGACACTGCACCATCCTCACTGCCGACCATCATGTGTTCGGGTGCGCTTCGCCAGCGAGACCCCCTAACTTCGATGGAACGGATTACAACGACGTAGAGGAGTCGCTCTCGCAGTACGAACGAGTAAGCACGCACAATAGATGGGACCATTGCATGAAGCTTTCTGACGTTGTTTCATTTTTTTCCACAGAAGTTTTTTCACAACAACGTAGCCACCATGACTACCTGGTGTGACTTCAAAAACCGTATTGTCGAGGTCTTCGGCCGCGCTGCCGAAGCTTCGGGCTTAGCAGCACCTTCCCACACGAGCGCAGCACCCTAGAGAGACCTTCACAAGTTATATCGAGGATGTTGTGGACCTATGCAAACGTGTTGATTCAGCTATGGCGGAAGCAGAGAAAATTAGGCACCTAATGAAAGGAATAGATGATGATGCCTTGCAGATGCGGTTAGCGAAATATCTGCGAACCGTTGCAGACATCATCACCCAGTGCCGACGCTACGATGAACTCCGCAGGCAGAGGGCGCTTACTCAGGGCTCTTCTGTCCAGGGCGAGCCGCTGTCGAGTTTGACAGCGGCGGGGCCGACGCATCCTTCATGCGTCAACTTGAAAAGTTTGTTCGCGAAGAAGTCGCTCGGCAAGTGTCACTTGTTACCGTGGACCCTGGATCAACGATGCACGGTGTGTTCCTGGCCCATATCCACGGTACGGAGTGCCTCCGTCGGCTACCGAAGTGACTCCTTCTGTTGTCTCGCCGACGCTTCCAGCGCTTCGCCACATCACCAAGGAACAGGTGGCTGAGGCACTGCCACCCACTCTTTAATATGCACCCCTCACGTAGGCCGAATCCATGGGGGACCGGTGCAGCCTGCTGAGGGGCGTCGTTTCGGGCCATGCCGCCAACCCCGCCACGCTCTGCGTCACCCAAGAATTCGCCACGGGGTAAACCGTGGCGCACGGCTGATAATCGCCCCATCTGTTTTGCCCGTAGACTTACAGGCCAAGTGGCCCGTTCCACAATGAACGATGACGTTGGAAACCACACTTGTGGCTCTCCACACGGGTCTTGGCAGCTCATGAACGACGCGCCACCCAGGTCGCCGTTACCTGCTTCCCATTCCACGAATTTCAGCCGTGATGGTGCCGATAGCCACTGCTGAACTTCCACACTTCGCCGCTCACTACCGCCTATGCGACGTCATCCAAGCCATACTGAACAAGAAAATAGCCGCCGCAGTTCCGGAGGCAAGAGTTCCACGACTTTCAAACTGTAAAAGGCCTGCAAATGTAGTCTACGTATGTGTTGACGGTGTATGTACAGTCGCACTAGTCGACACAGGCCCAGCCTTCTCCGTCATTACCGCCGATATTTGCCGCTCGCTTAGAAAAGTTATGACTGCGCTGCCGCAATTTTCATTATGTACCGCAACTGCTCAACGTGTAAAAACTTTCGCAGCCTCCACGGCGCGCTTCCCCATTCAGGACGTCCTGTACCCCGTCGAGTTCTTTTGCTGCCATCCTGCTCCCATAACGTGATTTTAGGTTGGGAATTTTGTCTCGTCATCGCGCAATAATCGACTTTCCGCGTGCACAAGTAGAATTTGATCCTCCATTGGACGCGCCTTATGACGACCTTCAGTCCGATGCCCCTGCAAAGCTTACTGTGGCTCACGACACGGAAATTCCTCTCCACTCGGCTGCTCTACTATGGCTCTGCTGCCCTTCCGTTACCGACTACCTCTTCTTTTAAGGCCATCGCCCTTAATTCTGCATCGAAAATCGCTGTCCCTGTCATTCGCCAAACCGAGAGTTCGTGCTGGCAAGAGCGCCATACCAGTCACTAATGAGTCCTTGGATCCCCTTCATCTCCTGCACGGCAAGGTCTTTGGCTGCGTAGAAGTTCTTGGGCCACAGCTTGTAACCGTCATACGAGACAACTTTCCACCATGGGCGCCAGGGGTTGGAGTTAGTCCTGCTCTGGCCGCTCCAGACCTGTCCCCTCCAGACATTGGTGCTTCCATCGATCCTGCCTCAGATCAGACCAACGAGTGAGCCGGCTGGCTCTGGTGTATCAGTTCCACTCTTCTTTTAACGGCGCAAAGGCACCGCGGGCCGAACATCTCCAGTTGCTCACTCCATTGACACCGGCTCGAATTCACCACTGCGCCAACGACCATGACGTGTGTCGCTGAAGGAGCGAAGCACTACTCACGAACAAGTGCACGATATGCTCAAGCGTGGCGTAATTCGGCCCTCCAGCAGTCCCTGGGCGTCTCCGGTTGTGCTTGTAACACAAAAGGACGGTTGCATCCGCTTTTCCCTAGATTATCGCCGTCTGAACAGCATAACGCGGCATGGTTTCTATCCTTTACCACGGATCGACGATGCCCTTGACAGTTTACAAGGCGCCGAGTTTTCTTCTTCCCTTTATCGGCGGTCTGGATATTGGCAGGTACCCATGGCGGGGGCCAATCGCGCGACAACGGTGTTTACCCTGACGGCCTATATTCTTTCAAAGTCATGCCCTTTGGCCTGTCCAACGCTCCTGCCACGTTCGAGAGGATGATGGACACCATTTTGAACGGCCTGAAGTTGAAAATATGTCTCTGTTATCTCAATAAGATCGTCGTTTTTTCTCCGGAATTCGATACTCATTTGAGGCGCCTGAAGCAGGTTTTCACTTGCCTTGCAAATGCCATATTGAAACTCCACATGAAGAAATTATACTTTGCGGCGCCTAAGTGTCGAAGGAGGTAATTTTTTCCGACGCCACCAAACTTCGCGCTGTCGCCGAGTTCCCTAGACCGACAACCATAAAGGCCCTACGGAGCTTTATTGGACTGTGTTCATATTTCAGCCGCGTCATCCGCAACTTTGCCGCTATAATTGCGCTCTCGACTGGGCTTCTCGTCAAGGAAAGCGGTATTGGCGCTTCGTCATGGGATTGCGATAAAGCCTTCGCAATGTTACAGCGGCACGCATCAATATACATATATACAATATATATATTGTCACGAAGACAAGGACAATGCAGTTGTGTTGAATGAGAAACACGTTTATTGGAGCGAACTTGTGCTCCCTTAACAACTCAAAAGAATACAGAGGCGGCGAAGCAGCGGTCAACAAAGTGACTTGCACAGGCGAGTGTCGTCGAATCGAATGCCCCGGCGTCCGCACTGCAGGCTTTTTATCTTTTGGCGCGCGTGGTTCTCGAAACGTCGATTCGCATCGAGAACATAGTAGATCCAAGAAGATTATTCTGGGCTGTTCACGTTAGATCGGAATGCTCTCCCTATCACAACAGATAACACATGCGGCACAGAAAGAAAGACTGGAACGCGCGCTTCCCTTGGCGCAGAGATAACACAGACCGGCGCAGCCGGGCGGTAAAAGCACAACACAAATGAACAAACCCAATGTATGGTTCGCGGCATTACCCCCCCTCTAAGACTGCATCGACCCGATGCTAACATAAGCGACAGTCCGAACAAATGAAAATAAAAGTTCGTCATCGTCCGTAGAAAGGTTTTAAGCGAACCACGTGGACGACTTCAGGCCGCATGCCGGAGTCACCATCGGGGATCACTTCGTAGGTAAGTTGGCCAACACGTCGTAGAATCTGGTAGGGTCCGAAATACCGTCGCAGGAGCTTCTCACTGAGTCCGCGTCGTCGGATGGGAGTCCAAACCCACACACGATCCCCTGGTTGGTACTCGGCGTCTCGGCGTCGGAGGTTGTAGCGGCCCGCATCCACCAGCTGCTGGTTCGTTATACGAACTCGAGCGAGCTGGCGGGCCTCCTCCGCACGTTGAAGATATCCGTGGAGGTCGGCGTTGAGGTCGTCGTCTTCTCCGTGCGGAAGCATGGCGTCGAGCATCGTAGTCGGCCTTCTACCGTAGACAAGCTCGAACGGCGTCAGCTGTGTCGTCTCCTGGATAGCCGTGTTGTACGGAAACGTGACATACGGGAGCACTTCGTCCCAAGTCTTATGTTCAACGTCAACGTACATTGACAGCATATCTGCGATTGTCTTGTTCAGACGTTCTGTTAGTCCGTTCGTTTGGGGGTGGTACGCCGTCGTTCTTCGGTGATCCGTGTTGCTGTAGCGTAATACTCCTTGCATCAGCTCCGCAGTAAATGCCGTTCCGCGGTCTGTGATTAGGACTTCCGGGGCTCCATGTCGCAGCACAACTTGGCTTATAAAGAACTTCGCCACTTCTTGTGCAGTCCCCCTCGGAAGAGCGGCGGTCTCTGTGTAGCGCGTCATGTAGTCTGTCGCTACGACAATCCACTTGTTCTGTGATCGTGACGTAGGGAACGGGCCTAAAAGGTCCATTCCAATCTGTTGAAATGGTCTCGATGGGGCGGCGATCGGTTGCAGAAGTCCGCCGGGTCTTGTCGGCGGCGTTTTTCGTCGCTGGCAGTCACGGCAGCTCCGGACGTAGTGGGTGACGTCAGAGGTAAGGCCGGGCCAGTAGTACCTTGCCTTGATTTTTCCAATAGTGCGGGCTGTGCCGAGATGTCCGCAAGACGGGTCGTCGAGGCACGCTTCCAAAATTTCGTCACGAAGGTCCGCGGGGATGACGAGAAGGTAATTCGCTCTTGTTCCGGGGCTGAAATTCTTCTTCACAAGGACGGAGTTTCTCAGGCTGAATGCTGGTAAGCTGCGTTTGAAGGTCCTAGGAACGGCAACGTTGCATCCCTCGAGGTACTCGATTATGACGCGTAAGTCGGGGTCGGCACGCTGCTGGGAGGCTAGGTCGCTCTCCGTCACGATCCCGAAGAACGCGCTGTCTTCATCAGAGTGTTGTGGTGGTGGGTCGACGGGGGCGCGGGACAGGCAGTAGGCGTCGGAGTGTTTCCTGCCGGATTTATAAACGACTGTAACGTCGAACTCCTGCAGGCGCAAGCTCCACCGCCCAAGACGGCCAGAGGGGTCCTTCAAATTGGCGAGCCAACACAGCGCATGGTGGTCTGTTACAACTTTGAATGGCCTTCCATACACGTTTGGGCGAAATTTTGAAATCGCCCTGATAATAGCCAGGCACTCTTTCTCAGAGGCAGAATAGTTTTTCTCCTCCTTCGACAGACCACGGCTAGCATAGGCGATTACCCTTTCGCAGCCGCTTTGCTTTTGGACAAGGACGGCACCCAAGCCCATATCACTGGCGTCCGTATGCATTTCCGTTTCGGCATTTCCGTCGAAATGAGCGAGCACGGGCGGGCTTTGCAGGCGTTTTTGCAGCTCGCCGAATGCTTTTACTTGGTCGTTTTCCCAGCTGAAAGGGGTGCTATTTTTCGTCAAGCGCGTGAGTGGCTCTGCAAGGCGTGCGAAGTTTTTGACGAAGCGCCGGTAGTATGCGCACAGCCCGAGAAATCTCCGCACGCCCTTCTTGTCTTTCGGCCTTGGGAAGTTCGCAATGGCTGATGTTTTTGCCGGGTCAGGTAGGACTCCCGCGGCGTTGACGACGTGGCCCAAGAACTTGAGTTCCCTGTGTGCGAAACGGCACTTTTCAGGCTTCAGCGTCAACCCCGACGTACGAATGGCCTCGAGTACAGACTCCAACCTTGCAAGGTGTTCGTCTAAAGTCCGGGCGAATACCACTACGTCGTCGAGGTATACGAGGCAGGTGTGCCACTTAAGGCCAGCTAGCACAGTGTCCATGACTCTTTGAAACGTCGCTGGTGCTGTGCACAGCCCAAACGGCATCACCTTGAACTCGTGTAGGCCGTCTGGGGTTATAAATGCAGTCTTCTCTCGGTCTCTCTCGTCCACTTCAATTTGCCAGTAGCCGGTCTTCAGGTCCATCGATGAGAAGTACTTCGCGTGGCAGAGGTGGTCGAGGGCGTCGTCGATTCGGGGGAGGGGGTACACGTCCTTTTTCGTGATTTTGTTCAGTCGCCAGTAGTCAACGCAAAACCTTAATGTGCCGTCTTTTTTCTTTACGAGTACGACGGGCGCAGCCCAGGGGCTTTTCGATGGTTGTATAATGTCATCGCTCAGCATGTCGTCGACTTGAGTCCGGATGGCTTCCCGTTCGTGTGAAGAGACGCGGTACGGTGACTGTCGGGTAGGTCGGGCTCCATCTTCCGTTATTATTCGGTGCTTCGCTAGAGGGGTCTGACGTAGTTTTGCGCTCGACGAAAAACATTCGCTATAGCGACGCAGCAAAGCCAATAATTTTTTCCGTTGTTCTTGCGGTAGCGCTGGATTCTCGTCGAATGGCTGCGGGAGCTTGAATGTTTCTACGGGTGTGCGTTCAAAGTCGGCGACTGCGATCACATCACTTGCTTCTTCCGTTTCTTCGAGGAACGCAATTGCAGCTCCCTTGTTTAAATGCTGGTACTCTTCGGTGAAATTAGTGACCAAAACGTGAGATTGGCGCTGCTTAAAGTGCGCAATGCCTCTTGCGACGGAGACACCGCGGTCGAGAAGCAACCTTTGATCACTCTCTACGATAGCGTCGATGTCAGAAGCAGCATCCTCACAGTAGACGGCGATCATCAAGCTTGCGCGGGGTGGCAGGGTGATGTGATCGTCGGCGATCCTGACAGCAGCACGGAGATCGGGGTTCGGCTGCGGCATCGTGGAGTGATCGGAGGAAAATGTTATCGACTTGGTCTGCAGGTCAATTATTGCACCGTTGCCCGTCAACAAGTCCATTCCGAGAATCACGTCGCGGGAGCAGTTAGGCAGAACGACGAACGCCGCAGGGTACGTTGTGCCGTCTATGGTGACGCGCGATGTGCACGTTCCACTTGGCGTCACGAGGTGGCCTCCTGCTGTGCGTATGTGCGGACCGTCCCATCTGGTCATAACTTTCTTCAGTTTAGACGCAAATGGTCCGCTCATTACCGAATAGTCAGCTCCCGTGTCTACGAGGGTGACTACGTCAAAGCCGTCGATGGACACCTTTACGTCAGATGCAGTCTTCCTCGAGTTCCGGGTTCGTCGGGGCGTCGTATCTCTGCTTGTACGTGTTGATGGTCGGGCACTGTACATCGTCGTTGTCGTCTTCTCAACGGACGTCTCGGTCAGGTCGGGTACGCGTCGCGCCGTGTAGCTGTCGTCGTGTTCGGGAGTCTCGTGAGGGTTAGGTCGGGTCGTCGGGATGAGGGCATGTCGTGAATCACTGTGTTCAGCGCGTCCTTGCGTCGTTGGAGGGTTTCCAGTTTTTCGCCGTAGAGCAACTTCACCTCCAGAAGTTGCCGCCTTTAGTTTCCCCCGCGTGGGCTGGGGGACCTTCCACGGGCGAAGTCAGCGTTGCTACGGCGGTTCGGCGATTGGTAGGGGTAGGGCGACGGCGAACGGTTGAAACGCGCTGGGCCACGGCTGGTTTCAGATAGATACTCGTCGATCTCACGTGGTCGTTGGCCAGGGAGAGGGCGAGGTGCGTCGATGGAGAAACCACGCAGTCCGAGTCTCTTGTATGGGCCGCGACGGTAAATGTGGTCGGCCTCTCCGCAGTGGTAGCACAGAGGACGGTTATCAGGAGTTCGCCATACGTCCGTCTTCCTCGGCGTCTGGTTTCGGGATACCGGGGGTCGGGAGGGTGACAGTGGGCGGCGGTACGGCGGGGCCTCTTGACGGCGTGTTGGAGCAGGGCGGGGTCGACGAACAGCCGCGGAGTATGTCATAGCTTGTGGCTCTCGGGGTACCTCGGATGGCGTAGAAGTACCCTACGCTTGTTGCACTTCTTCTCTAATCACGTCGGTGAGGGAAGCGACTTGGGGCTGCGGCGGCGTTGGGAGAAGTTTCCGCAGCTCCTCTCTCACTATTGCCCGGATAGTCTCGCGTAGGCTGTCGGCCGGGATCCGCGTGCTGCCAAAGTCGTTCGCATTGGCCGCGCCAACAAAGTTGCGGTCATACTGCTTAGCACGCATTTCGAGGGCTTTCTCAATGGGGCTGGCTTCGGTCACGAATTCGGCGACGGTTTTGGGCGGATTTCGGACAAGTCCAGCAAACAGTTCCTCCTTCACTCCGCGCATTAAGAAGCGCAGCTTCTTTTCTTCCGTCATTTCGGGGTCCGCGCGGCGATATAGCTGCTTCATCTCCTCAACGAAGATCACGACACCTTCGTTGGGGTGTTGCGTGCGCGTTTCCAACAAAAGGGCGGCTCTTTCTTTCCGCACGACGGTAGTGAAGGTCTTAGTAAACTTGCTTTTGAACTGAGCCCAGTTTGTCAAGGAGCTCTCGTGGTTCTCGAACCAAGTGCGAGCCAAATCTTCCAAGTAAAAGAAAACGTGCCGGAACGTTTCTGCGTCGTCCCACCTGTTGAATTTCCGGACGCGCTCCAGTTTCTCCAACCATTCTTCTGGGTCTTCTGTGGGGGCTCCTCGGAACGATGGCGGTTCCCGGGGCTGCTGCAGGACTATTGGCGACGTTGTTTCTTGCACCATGGTGTTGGTTGCAGCGTTCCTTTTCTTGGGCCCTTCTGGCATCAAACCGAACTCGGGCGGTAAATCTTGCAGGTGGGGCTGGCTCTTGTTGGACTGGCTTGGCGGCTTTTCGAGGTTGTAGTGGGCATGAAGGGTGCGTACCCAGCACCTCCACCAGATATCACGAAGACAAGGACGATGCAGTTGTGTTGAATGAGAAACACGTTTATTGGAGCGAACTTGTGGTCCCCTAACAACTCAAAAGAATACAGAGGCGGCGAAGCAGCGGTCAACAAAGTGACTTGCACAGGCGAGTGTCGTCGAATCGAATGCCCCGGCGTCCGCACTGCAGGCTTTTTATCTTTTGGCGCGCGTGGTTCTCGAAACGTCGATTCGCATCGAGAACATAGTAGATCCTAGAAGATTATTCTGGGCTGTTCACGTTAGATCGGAATGCTCTCCCTATCACAACAGATAACACATGCGGCACAGAAAGAAAGAATGGAACGCGCGCTTGCCTTGGCGCAGAGATAACACAGACCGGCGCAGCCGGGCGGTAAAAGCAAAACACAAATAAACAACCCCAATGTATGGTTCGCGGCAATATATATATATATAGATATATATATATATATATATATATATATATATATATTGTATATATGTATATTGATGCGTGCCGCCGTACCTTTGCGAAGGCTTTCAGAGGTTTTCTTTACTGCCAACCATTATTTTCTATATATATATATATATATATATATATATATATATATATATATATATATATATATATATGATAAGATAAAAGCTTCCTGGCTATAAGGTAACTTTCCGATAGTGAAGTCACGTTGAAAAACATAACGGTATTTATTTTAACGTTTCGACAGGGGGCCGGTCTTTTCTGCGTGTTTGAAACTGCCACACCCTGCAGGTTGCCCTAACAGGCACCTCCTCCAGAAAGAGGTCAACAAACGAGCAGGAAACGAGCCCCTCCTTAGTTCTCACCTTTTTGCTTTTCCGTCATGACTTCAGTACATTGCATTGCTTTCCTTTTATTCTATAGCCTCGCCTGCCTTGATTACGCCCCCTTTCCCGTCTGTTCCCCGGCACCATTCCAACGGCCCTCTTTTTCTCCCACCATTTGCATTCTGCGGCTTCGTATGCTTCTGTGTCGCGTAGAGCCTACGTTTTTGCTTGATACAACTTCTTGCCCGGCCCACAACTAAAATGTATTTAAACCCATGTGATCTGCACTATTTGTATCTTTGAAAAAGACCGGCCCACGGTCGCAACGTTAGAATAAGTACCGTTATGTTTTTCAATGTGACTTCTCTACCGTATATATATGTATATAGATATAAATATATATATATATAGGTACCATAAGAGGGCTTCCCGCCAGTTACCCACTCATGACAGGCTGTAGACGTTTGAGTCACGCCCCGGGGGTTGAAAACAAGGTCCCCTTATCCCCGTGTAGTCAGAGTGGCGCTGGCCACCACCCTTAAGCGTCAGATACACTTCTAGTAAATATAAATAGCCCAGAAAGTGAAGGAGTACACAGTCGCCCAGATAGCCGAATTGGTAAGGCATTCGAGATCTAATCCAAAGGCGTGGGTTCGGTCCCCACTCTGGGCGCGTGTTTTTCTTTCTTTCTTTCTTTCTTCCTTATATTTAAAAAAAATCGTAACTTCATTACCCGTAGTAAAAAATAGAGCCTAACCACACCCCTATGCCTCCTTTGGCATTGTAGACTGTCGACCTATGTTTCTGTATTTCCTCAACGAGCCCCTCATTTCCTTACTATATTATTCTGGGAAAGCCTAGCGAGGGTCTCGGTTATGGCAGCCTTGATGCCTAGGTAGCATAAGTGGACTTCCCGCCAGTTACCCACTCATGACAGGCTGTAGACGTTTGAGTCACGCCCCGGGGGTTGAAAAGAAGGTCCCCTTCTCCCCGTGTAGTCAGAGTGGCGCCGGCCACCACCTTCAAGCGTCAGATACACTTCTAGTAAATTTAAATAGCCCAGAAACTGAAGGAGTACACAGTCGCCCAGATAGCCGAATTGGTAAGGCATTCGAGATCTAATCGAAAGACTTGGGTTCGGTCCCCACTCTGGGCGCGTGTTTTTGTTTCTTTCTTTCTTTCTTATTTTTAAAAATATCGTAACTTCATTAACCGTAGTAAAAAATAGAGCCTAACCCCACCCTTATGCCTCCTTTGGCGTTGTAGACTGCCGACCTATGTTTCTGTATTTCCTCAACGAGCCCCTCATTACCTTAGTATATTATTCTGCGAAAGCCTAGCGAGGGTCTCAGTTATGGCAGCCTTGATGCCTAGGTAGCATAAGAGGGCTTCCCGCCAGTTACCCACTCATGACAGGCTGTAGACGTGTGAGTCTTGCCCCGGGGGTTGAAAAGAAGGCCCCCTTCTCTCCATGTAGTCAGAGTGGCGCTGGCCTCCACCCTGAAGCGTCAGATACACTTCTAGTAAATATATATAGCCCAGAAAGTGAAGGAGTACACAGTCGCCCAAATAGCCGAATTGGTAAAGCATTCGAGAACTAATCGAAAGGCGTGGGTTCGGTCCCCACTCTGGGCGCGTGTTTTTCTTTCTTTCTTCCTTATATTTAAAAAAAATCGTAACTTCTATAACCGTAGTAAAAAAAAAGCCTAACCACACCCCTATGCCTCATTTGGCGTTGTAGACTGCCGACCTATGTTTCTGTATTTCCTCAACGAGCCCCTCATTTCCTTACTATATTATTCTGCGAAAGCCTAGCGAGGGTCTCGGTTATGGCAGCTTTGATGCCTAGGTAGCATAAGAGGGCTTCCCGCCAGTTACCCACTCATGACAGGCTGTAGACGTTTGAGTCACGCCCCGGGGGTTGAAAAGAAGGTCCCCTTCTCCCCGTGTAGTCAGAGTAGCGCTGGCCACCACCCTCAAGCGTCAGATACACTTCTAGTAAATATAAATTGCCCAGAAAGTGAAGGAGTACACAGTCGCCCAGATAGCCGAATTGGTAAGGCATTCGAGATCTAATCGAAAGGCGTGGGTTCGGTCCCCACTCTGGGCGCGTTTTTCTTTCTTTCTTTCTTCCTTATATTTAAAAAAATCGTAACTTCATTAACCGTAGTAAAAAATAGAGCCCTACATTATTCTGCGAAAGCCTAGCGAGGGTCTCGGTTATAGCAGCCTTGATGCCTAGGGAGCATAAGAGGGCTTCCCGCTAGTTACCCACTCATGACAGGCTGTAGACGTTTTTAGTCTTGCCCCGGGGGTTGAAAAGAAGGTCCCCTTCTCCCCGTGTAGTCAGAGTGGCGCTGGCCACCACCCTCAAGCGTCAGATACACTTCTAGTAAATATAAATAGCCCAGAAAGTGAAGGAGTACACAGTCGCCCAGATAGCCGAATTGGTAAGGCATTCGAGATCTAATCGAAAGGCGTGGGTTTGGTCCCCACTCTGGGCGCGTGTTTATGTTTCTGTCTTTCTTTCTTATATTTAAAAAAAATCGTAACTTCATTAACCGTAGTAAAAAATAGAGCCTAACCCCACCCCTATGCCTCCTTTGGCGTTGTAGACTGCCGACCTATGTTTCTATATTTCCTCAACGAGCCCCTCATTTCCTTAGTATATTATTCTGCGAAAGCCTAGCGAGGGTCTCGGTTATGGCAGCTTTGATGCCTAGGTAGCATAAGAGGGCTTCCCGCCAGTTACCCACTCATGACTGGCTGTAGACGTTTGAGTCACGCCCCGGGGGTTGAAAAGAAGGTCCCCTTCTCCCCGTGTAGTCAGAGTGGCGCTGGCCACCACCCTCAAGCGTCAGATACACTTCTAGTAAATATAAATAGCCCAGAAAGTGAAGAAGTACACAGTCGCCCAGATAGCCGAATTGGTAAGGCATTCGAGATCTAATCGAAAGGCGTGGGTTCGGTGCCCACTCTGGGCGCGTGTTTTTGTTTCTTTCGTTCCTTCTTATATTTAAAAAAAATCGCAACTTCATTACTCGTAGTAAAAAATAGAGCCTAACCACACCCCTATGCCTCCTTTGGCGTGTAGACTGCCGACCTATGTTTCTGTATTTTCTCAACGAGCCCCTCATTTCCTTACTATATTATTCTGCGAAAGCCTAGCGAGGGTCTCGGTTATGGCAGCTTTGATGCCTAGGTAGCATAAGAGGGCTTCCCGCTAGTTACCCACTTATGACAGGCTGTAGACGTTTGAGTCTTGCCCCGGGGGTTGAAAAGAAGGTCCCCTCCTCCCCGTGTAGTCAGAGTGGTGCTGGCCACCACCCTCAAGCGTCAGATACACTTCTAGTAAATATAAATAGCCCAGAAAGTGAAGGAGTACACATTCGCCCAGATAGCCGAATTGGTAAGGCATTCGAGATTTAATCGAAAGGCGTGGGTTCGGTCCCCACTCTGGGCGCGTGTTGTTCTTTCCTTCTTCCTTATATTTAAAAAAAATCGTAACTTCTATAACCGTAGTAAAAAATAGAGCCTAACCACACCCCTGTGCCTCCTTTGGCGTTGTAGACTGCCGACCTATGTTTCTGTATTTCCTCAACGAGCCCCTCATTTCCTTACTATATTAGTCTGCGAAAGCCTAGCGAGGGTCTCGGTTATGGCAGCCTTGATGCCTAGGTAGCATAAGAGGGCTTCCCGCCAGTTACCCACTCATGACAGGCTGTAGACGTTTGAGTCACGCCCCGGAGTTGAAATGAAGGTCCCCTTCTCCCCGTGTAGTCAGAGTGGCGCTGGCCACCACCCTCAAGCGTCAGATACACTTCTAGTAAATATAAATAGCCCAGAAAGTGAAGGAGTACACAGTCGCCCAGATAGCCGAATTGGTAAGGCATTCGAGATCTAATCGAAAGGCGTGGGTTCGGTCCCCACTTTGGGCGCGTGTTTTTCTTTCTTTCTTCCTTATATTTAAAAAAAATCGTAACTTCATTCACCGTAGTAAAAAATAGAGCCTAACCACACCCCTATGCCTCCTTTGGCGTTGTAGACTGCCGACCTATGTTTCTGTATTTCCTCAACGAGCCCGTCATTTCCTTAGTATATTATTCTGCGAAAGCCTAGCGAGGGTCTCGGTTATGGCAGCCTTGATGACGAGGTAGCATAAGAGGGCTTCCCGCCAGTTACCCACTCATGACAGGCTGTAGACGTTTGAGTCACGCCCCGGGTGTTGAACAGAAGGTCCCCTTCTCCCCGTGTAGTCAGAGTGGCGCCGGCCACCACCCTCAAGCGTCAGATACACTTCTAGTCAATATAAATAGCCCAGAAAGTGAAGGAGTACACAGTCGCCCAGATAGCCGAATTGGTAAGGCATTCGTGATCTAAACGAAAGGCGTGGGTTCGGTCCCCACTCTGGGCGCGTTTTTCTTTCTTTCTTCCTTATATTTAAAAAAATCGTAACTTCATTAACCATAGTAAAAAATAGAGCCCTACATTATTCTGCGAAAGCCTAGCGAGGGTCTCGGTTATAGCAGCCTTGATGCCTAGGTAGCATAAGAGGGCTTCCCGCTAGTTACCCACTCATGACAGGCTGTAGACGTTTGAGTCTTGCCCCGGGGGTTGAAAAGAAGGTCCCCTCCTCCCCGTGTAGTCAGAGTGGCGCTGGCCACCACCCTCAAGCGTCAGATACACTTCTAGTAAATATAAATAGCCCAGAAAGTGAAGGAGTACACAGTCGCCAACATAGCCGAATTGGTAAGGCATTCGAGATCTAATCGAAAGGTGTGGGATCGGTGCCCACTCTGGGCGCGTGTTTTTGTTTCTTTCGTTCCTTCTTATATTTAAAAAAATCGCAACTTCATTACCCGTAGTAAAAAATAGAGCCTAACCACACCCCTATGCCTCCTTTGGCGTTGTAGACTGCCGACCTATGTTTCTGTATTTTCTCAACGAGCCCCTCATTTCCTTACTATATTATTCTTCGAAAGCCTAGCAAAGGTCTCGGTTATGGCAGCCTTGATGCCTAGGTAGCATAAGAGGGCTTCCCGCCAGTTACCCACTCATGACAGGCTGTAGACGTTTGAGTCACGCCCCGGGGGTTGAAAAGAAGGTCCCCTTCTTCCCGTGTAGTCAGAGTGGCGCTGGCCACCACCCTCAAGCGTCAGATACACTTCTAGTAAATATAAATAGCCCAGAAAGTGAAAGAGTACACAGTCGCCCAGATAGCCGAATTGGTAAGGCATTCGAGATCTAATCGAAAGGCGTGGGTTCGGTCCCCACTCTGGGCGCGTGTTTTTCTTTCTTTCTTCCTTATATTTAAAAAAAATCGTAACTTCATTCACCGTAGTAAAAAAAAGCGCCTAACCACACCCCTATGCCTCCTTTGGCGTTGTACACTGCCGACCTATGTTTCTGTATTTCCTCAACGAGCCCCTCATTTCCTTACTATATTATTCTGCGAAAGCCTAGCAAAGGTCTCGGTTATGGCAGCCTTGATGCCTAGGTAGCATAAGAGGGCTTCCCGCTAGTTACCCACTTATGACAGGCTGTAGACGTTTGAGTCTTGCCCCGGGGGTTGAAAAGAAGGTCCCCTCCTCCCCGTGTAGTCAGAGTGGTGCTGGCCACCACCCTCAAGCGTCAGATACACTTCTAGTAAATATAAATAGCCCAGAAAGTGAAGGAGTACACATTCGCCCAGATAGCCGAATTGGTAAGGCATTCGAGATTTAATCGAAAGGCGTGGGTTCGGTCCCCACTCTGGGCGCGTGTTGTTCTTTCCTTCTTCCTTATATTTAAAAAAAATCGTAACTTCTATAACCGTAGTAAAAAATAGAGCCTAACCACACCCCTGTGCCTCCTTTGGCGTTGTAGACTGCCGACCTATGTTTCTGTATTTCCTCAACGAGCCCCTCATTTCCTTACTATATTAGTCTGCGAAAGCCTAGCGAGGGTCTCGGTTATGGCAGCCTTGATGCCTAGGTAGCATAAGAGGGCTTCCCGCCAGTTACCCACTCATGACAGGCTGTAGACGTTTGAGTCACGCCCCGGAGTTGAAATGAAGGTCCCCTTCTCCCCGTGTAGTCAGAGTGGCGCTGGCCACCACCCTCAAGCGTCAGATACACTTCTAGTAAATATAAATAGCCCAGAAAGTGAAGGAGTACACAGTCGCCCAGATAGCCGAATTGGTAAGGCATTCGAGATCTAATCGAAAGGCGTGGGTTCGGTCCCCACTTTGGGCGCGTGTTTTTCTTTCTTTCTTCCTTATATTTAAAAAAAATCGTAACTTCATTCACCGTAGTAAAAAATAGAGCCTAACCACACCCCTATGCCTCCTTTGGCGTTGTAGACTGCCGACCTATGTTTCTGTATTTCCTCAACGAGCCCGTCATTTCCTTAGTATATTATTCTGCGAAAGCCTAGCGAGGGTCTCGGTTATGGCAGCCTTGATGACGAGGTAGCATAAGAGGGCTTCCCGCCAGTTACCCACTCATGACAGGCTGTAGACGTTTGAGTCACGCCCCGGGTGTTGAACAGAAGGTCCCCTTCTCCCCGTGTAGTCAGAGTGGCGCCGGCCACCACCCTCAAGCGTCAGATACACTTCTAGTCAATATAAATAGCCCAGAAAGTGAAGGAGTACACAGTCGCCCAGATAGCCGAATTGGTAAGGCATTCGTGATCTAAACGAAAGGCGTGGGTTCGGTCCCCACTCTGGGCGCGTTTTTCTTTCTTTCTTCCTTATATTTAAAAAAATCGTAACTTCATTAACCATAGTAAAAAATAGAGCCCTACATTATTCTGCGAAAGCCTAGCGAGGGTCTCGGTTATAGCAGCCTTGATGCCTAGGTAGCATAAGAGGGCTTCCCGCTAGTTACCCACTCATGACAGGCTGTAGACGTTTGAGTCTTGCCCCGGGGGTTGAAAAGAAGGTCCCCTCATCCCCGTGTAGTCAGAGTGGCGCTGGCCACCACCCTCAAGCGTCAGATACACTTCTAGTAAATATAAATAGCCCAGAAAGTGAAGGAGTACACAGTCGCCAACATAGCCGAATTGGTAAGGCATTCGAGATCTAATCGAAAGGTGTGGGATCGGTGCCCACTCTGGGCGCGTGTTTTTGTTTCTTTCGTTCCTTCTTATATTTAAAAAAATCGCAACTTCATTACCCGTAGTAAAAAATAGAGCCTAACCACACCCCTATGCCTCCTTTGGCGTTGTAGACTGCCGACCTATGTTTCTGTATTTTCTCAACGAGCCCCTCATTTCCTTACTATATTATTCTTCGAAAGCCTAGCAAAGGTCTCGGTTATGGCAGCCTTGATGCCTAGGTAGCATAAGAGGGCTTCCCGCCAGTTACCCACTCATGACAGGCTGTAGACGTTTGAGTCACGCCCCGGGGGTTGAAAAGAAGGTCCCCTTCTTCCCGTGTAGTCAGAGTGGCGCTGGCCACCACCCTCAAGCGTCAGATACACTTCTAGTAAATATAAATAGCCCAGAAAGTGAAAGAGTACACAGTCGCCCAGATAGCCGAATTGGTAAGGCATTCGAGATCTAATCGAAAGGCGTGGGTTCGGTCCCCACTCTGGGCGCGTGTTTTTCTTTCATTCTTCCTTATATTTAAAAAAAATCGTAACTTCATTCACCGTAGTAAAAAAAAGCGCCTAACCACACCCCTATGCCTCCTTTGGCGTTGTACACTGCCGACCTATGTTTCTGTATTTCCTCAACGAGCCCCTCATTTCCTTACTATATTATTCTGCGAAAGCCTAGCAAAGGTCTCGGTTATGGCAGCCTTGATGCCTAGGTAGCATAAGAGGGCTTCCCGCTAGTTACCCACTTATGACAGGCTGTAGACGTTTGAGTCTTGCCCCGGGGGTTGAAAAGAAGGTCCCCTCCTCCCCGTGTAGTCAGAGTGGTGCTGGCCACCACCCTCAAGCGTCAGATACACTTCTAGTAAATATAAATAGCCCAGAAAGTGAAGGAGTACACATTCGCCCAGATAGCCGAATTGGTAAGGCATTCGAGATTTAATCGAAAGGCGTGGGTTCGGTCCCCACTCTGGGCGCGTGTTGTTCTTTCCTTCTTCCTTATATTTAAAAAAAATCGTAACTTCTATAACCGTAGTAAAAAATAGAGCCTAACCACACCCCTGTGCCTCCTTTGGCGTTGTAGACTGCCGACCTATGTTTCTGTATTTCCTCAACGAGCCCCTCATTTCCTTACTATATTAGTCTGCGAAAGCCTAGCGAGGGTCTCGGTTATGGCAGCCTTGATGCCTAGGTAGCATAAGAGGGCTTCCCGCCAGTTACCCACTCATGACAGGCTGTAGACGTTTGAGTCACGCCCCGGAGTTGAAATGAAGGTCCCCTTCTCCCCGTGTAGTCAGAGTGGCGCTGGCCACCACCCTCAAGCGTCAGATACACTTCTAGTAAATATAAATAGCCCAGAAAGTGAAGGAGTACACAGTCGCCCAGATAGCCGAATTGGTAAGGCATTCGAGATCTAATCGAAAGGCGTGGGTTCGGTCCCCACTTTGGGCGCGTGTTTTTCTTTCTTTCTTCCTTATATTTAAAAAAAATCGTAACTTCATTCACCGTAGTAAAAAATAGAGCCTAACCACACCCCTATGCCTCCTTTGGCGTTGTAGACTGCCGACCTATGTTTCTGTATTTCCTCAACGAGCCCGTCATTTCCTTAGTATATTATTCTGCGAAAGCCTAGCGAGGGTCTCGGTTATGGCAGCCTTGATGACGAGGTAGCATAAGAGGGCTTCCCGCCAGTTACCCACTCATGACAGGCTGTAGACGTTTGAGTCACGCCCCGGGTGTTGAACAGAAGGTCCCCTTCTCCCCGTGTAGTCAGAGTGGCGCCGGCCACCACCCTCAAGCGTCAGATACACTTCTAGTCAATATAAATAGCCCAGAAAGTGAAGGAGTACACAGTCGCCCAGATAGCCGAATTGGTAAGGCATTCGTGATCTAAACGAAAGGCGTGGGTTCGGTCCCCACTCTGGGCGCGTTTTTCTTTCTTTCTTCCTTATATTTAAAAAAATCGTAACTTCATTAACCATAGTAAAAAATAGAGCCCTACATTATTCTGCGAAAGCCTAGCGAGGGTCTCGGTTATAGCAGCCTTGATGCCTAGGTAGCATAAGAGGGCTTCCCGCTAGTTACCCACTCATGACAGGCTGTAGACGTTTGAGTCTTGCCCCGGGGGTTGAAAAGAAGGTCCCCTCCTCCCCGTGTAGTCAGAGTGGCGCTGGCCACCACCCTCAAGCGTCAGATACACTTCTAGTAAATATAAATAGCCCAGAAAGTGAAGGAGTACACAGTCGCCAACATAGCCGAATTGGTAAGGCATTCGAGATCTAATCGAAAGGTGTGGGATCGGTGCCCACTCTGGGCGCGTGTTTTTGTTTCTTTCGTTCCTTCTTATATTTAAAAAAATCGCAACTTCATTACCCGTAGTAAAAAATAGAGCCTAACCACACCCCTATGCCTCCTTTGGCGTTGTAGACTGCCGACCTATGTTTCTGTATTTTCTCAACGAGCCCCTCATTTCCTTACTATATTATTCTTCGAAAGCCTAGCAAAGGTCTCGGTTATGGCAGCCTTGATGCCTAGGTAGCATAAGAGGGCTTCCCGCCAGTTACCCACTCATGACAGGCTGTAGACGTTTGAGTCACGCCCCGGGGGTTGAAAAGAAGGTCCCCTTCTTCCCGTGTAGTCAGAGTGGCGCTGGCCACCACCCTCAAGCGTCAGATACACTTCTAGTAAATATAAATAGCCCAGAAAGTGAAAGAGTACACAGTCGCCCAGATAGCCGAATTGGTAAGGCATTCGAGATCTAATCGAAAGGCGTGGGTTCGGTCCCCACTCTGGGCGCGTGTTTTTCTTTCTTTCTTCCTTATATTTAAAAAAAATCGTAACTTCATTCACCGTAGTAAAAAAAAGCGCCTAACCACACCCCTATGCCTCCTTTGGCGTTGTACACTGCCGACCTATGTTTCTGTATTTCCTCAACGAGCCCCTCATTTCCTTACTATATTATTCTGCGAAAGCCTAGCAAAGGTCTCGGTTATGGCAGCCTTGATGCCTAGGTAGCATAAGAGGGCTTCCCGCTAGTTACCCACTTATGACAGGCTGTAGACGTTTGAGTCTTGCCCCGGGGGTTGAAAAGAAGGTCCCCTCCTCCCCGTGTAGTCAGAGTGGTGCTGGCCACCACCCTCAAGCGTCAGATACACTTCTAGTAAATATAAATAGCCCAGAAAGTGAAGGAGTACACATTCGCCCAGATAGCCGAATTGGTAAGGCATTCGAGATTTAATCGAAAGGCGTGGGTTCGGTCCCCACTCTGGGCGCGTGTTGTTCTTTCCTTCTTCCTTATATTTAAAAAAAATCGTAACTTCTATAACCGTAGTAAAAAATAGAGCCTAACCACACCCCTGTGCCTCCTTTGGCGTTGTAGACTGCCGACCTATGTTTCTGTATTTCCTCAACGAGCCCCTCATTTCCTTACTATATTAGTCTGCGAAAGCCTAGCGAGGGTCTCGGTTATGGCAGCCTTGATGCCTAGGTAGCATAAGAGGGCTTCCCGCCAGTTACCCACTCATGACAGGCTGTAGACGTTTGAGTCACGCCCCGGAGTTGAAATGAAGGTCCCCTTCTCCCCGTGTAGTCAGAGTGGCGCTGGCCACCACCCTCAAGCGTCAGATACACTTCTAGTAAATATAAATAGCCCAGAAAGTGAAGGAGTACACAGTCGCCCAGATAGCCGAATTGGTAAGGCATTCGAGATCTAATCGAAAGGCGTGGGTTCGGTCCCCACTTTGGGCGCGTGTTTTTCTTTCTTTCTTCCTTATATTTAAAAAAAATCGTAACTTCATTCACCGTAGTAAAAAATAGAGCCTAACCACACCCCTATGCCTCCTTTGGCGTTGTAGACTGCCGACCTATGTTTCTGTATTTCCTCAACGAGCCCGTCATTTCCTTAGTATATTATTCTGCGAAAGCCTAGCGAGGGTCTCGGTTATGGCAGCCTTGATGACGAGGTAGCATAAGAGGGCTTCCCGCCAGTTACCCACTCATGACAGGCTGTAGACGTTTGAGTCACGCCCCGGGTGTTGAACAGAAGGTCCCCTTCTCCCCGTGTAGTCAGAGTGGCGCCGGCCACCACCCTCAAGCGTCAGATACACTTCTAGTCAATATAAATAGCCCAGAAAGTGAAGGAGTACACAGTCGCCCAGATAGCCGAATTGGTAAGGCATTCGTGATCTAAACGAAAGGCGTGGGTTCGGTCCCCACTCTGGGCGCGTTTTTCTTTCTTTCTTCCTTATATTTAAAAAAATCGTAACTTCATTAACCATAGTAAAAAATAGAGCCCTACATTATTCTGCGAAAGCCTAGCGAGGGTCTCGGTTATAGCAGCCTTGATGCCTAGGTAGCATAAGAGGGCTTTCCGCTAGTTACCCACTCATGACAGGCTGTAGACGTTTGAGTCTTGCCCCGGGGGTTGAAAAGAAGGTCCCCTCCTCCCCGTGTAGTCAGAGTGGCGCTGGCCACCACCCTCAAGCGTCAGATACACTTCTAGTAAATATAAATAGCCCAGAAAGTGAAGGAGTACACAGTCGCCAACATAGCCGAATTGGTAAGGCATTCGAGATCTAATCGAAAGGTGTGGGATCGGTGCCCACTCTGGGCGCGTGTTTTTGTTTCTTTCGTTCCTTCTTATATTTAAAAAAATCGCAACTTCTATAACCGTAGTAAAAAATAGAGCCTAACCACACCCCTGTGCCTCCTTTGGCGTTGTAGACTGCCGACCTATGTTTCTGTATTTCCTCAACGAGCCCCTCATTTCCTTACTATATTAGTCTGCGAAAGCCTAGCGAGGGTCTCGGTTATGGCAGCCTTGATGCCTAGGTAGCATAAGAGGGCTTCCCGCCAGTTACCCACTCATGACAGGCTGTAGACGTTTGAGTCACGCCCCGGAGTTGAAATGAAGGTCCCCTTCTCCCCGTGTAGTCAGAGTGGCGCTGGCCACCACCCTCAAGCGTCAGATACACTTCTAGTAAATATAAATAGCCCAGAAAGTGAAGGAGTACACAGTCGCCCAGACAGCCGAATTGGTAAGGCATTCGAGATCTAATCGAAAGGCGTGGGTTCGGTCCCCACTTTGGGCGCGTGTTTTTCTTTCTTTCTTCCTTATATTTAAAAAAAATCGTAACTTCATTCACCGTAGTAAAAAATAGAGCCTAACCACACCCCTATGCCTCCTTTGGCGTTGTAGACTGCCGACCTATGTTTCTGTATTTCCTCAACGAGCCCGTCATTTCCTTAGTATATTATTCTGCGAAAGCCTAGCGAGGGTCTCGGTTATGGCAGCCTTGATGACGAGGTAGCATAAGAGGGCTTCCCGCCAGTTACCCACTCATGACAGGCTGTAGACGTTTGAGTCACGCCCCGGGTGTTGAACAGAAGGTCCCCTTCTCCCCGTGTAGTCAGAGTGGCGCCGGCCACCACCCTCAAGCGTCAGATACACTTCTAGTCAATATAAATAGCCCAGAAAGTGAAGGAGTACACAGTCGCCCAGATAGCCGAATTGGTAAGGCATTCGTGATCTAAACGAAAGGCGTGGGTTCGGTCCCCACTCTGGGCGCGTTTTTCTTTCTTTCTTCCTTATATTTAAAAAAATCGTAACTTCATTAACCATAGTAAAAAATAGAGCCCTACATTATTCTGCGAAAGCCTAGCGAGGGTCTCGGTTATAGCAGCCTTGATGCCTAGGTAGCATAAGAGGGCTTCCCGCTAGTTACCCACTCATGACAGGCTGTAGACGTTTGAGTCTTGCCCCGGGGGTTGAAAAGAAGGTCCCCTCCTCCCCGTGTAGTCAGAGTGGCGCTGGCCACCACCCTCAAGCGTCAGATACACTTCTAGTAAATATAAATAGCCCAGAAAGTGAAGGAGTACACAGTCGCCAACATAGCCGAATTGGTAAGGCATTCGAGATCTAATCGAAAGGTGTGGGATCGGTGCCCACTCTGGGCGCGTGTTTTTGTTTCTTTCGTTCCTTCTTATATTTAAAAAAATCGCAACTTCATTACCCGTAGTAAAAAATAGAGCCTAACCACACCCCTATGCCTCCTTTGGCGTTGTAGACTGCCGACCTATGTTTCTGTATTTTCTCAACGAGCCCCTCATTTCCTTACTATATTATTCTTCGAAAGCCTAGCAAAGGTCTCGGTTATGGCAGCCTTGATGCCTAGGTAGCATAAGAGGGCTTCCCGCCAGTTACCCACTCATGACAGGCTGTAGACGTTTGAGTCACGCCCCGGGGGTTGAAAAGAAGGTCCCCTTCTTCCCGTGTAGTCAGAGTGGCGCTGGCCACCACCCTCAAGCGTCAGATACACTTCTAGTAAATATAAATAGCCCAGAAAGTGAAAGAGTACACAGTCGCCCAGATAGCCGAATTGGTAAGGCATTCGAGATCTAATCGAAAGGCGTGGGTTCGGTCCCCACTCTGGGCGCGTGTTTTTCTTTCTTTCTTCCTTATATTTAAAAAAAATCGTAACTTCATTCACCGTAGTAAAAAAAAGCGCCTAACCACACCCCTATGCCTCCTTTAGCGTTGTACACTGCCGACCTATGTTTCTGTATTTCCTCAACGAGCCCCTCATTTCCTTACTATATTATTCTGCGAAAGCCTAGCAAAGGTCTCGGTTATGGCAGCCTTGATGCCTAGGTAGCATAAGAGGGCTTCCCGCTAGTTACCCACTTATGACAGGCTGTAGACGTTTGAGTCTTGCCCCGGGGGTTGAAAAGAAGGTCCCCTCATCCCCGTGTAGTCAGAGTGGCGCTGGCCACCACCCTTAAGCGTCAGATACACTTCTAGTAAATATAAATAGCCCAGAAAGTGAAGGAGTACACAGTCGCCCAGATAGCCGAATTGGTAAGGCATTCGAGATCTAATCCAAAGGCGTGGGTTCGGTCCCCACTCTGGGCGCGTGTTTTTCTTTCTTTCTTTCTTTCTTCCTTATATTTAAAAAAAATCGTAACTTCATTACCCGTAGTAAAAAATAGAGCCTAACCACACCCCTATGCCTCCTTTGGCATTGTAGACTGTCGACCTATGTTTCTGTATTTCCTCAACGAGCCCCTCATTTCCTTACTATATTATTCTGGGAAAGCCTAGCGAGGGTCTCGGTTATGGCAGCCTTGATGCCTAGGTAGCATAAGTGGGCTTCCCGCCAGTTACCCACTCATGACAGGCTGTAGACGTTTGAGTCACGCCCCGGGGGTTGAAAAGAAGGTCCCCTTCTCCCCGTGTAGTCAGAGTGGCGCCGGCCACCACCTTCAAGCGTCAGATACACTTCTAGTAAATTTAAATAGCCCAGAAACTGAAGGAGTACACAGTCGCCCAGATAGCCGAATTGGTAAGGCATTCGAGATCTAATCGAAAGACTTGGGTTCGGTCCCCACTCTGGGCGCGTGTTTTTGTTTCTTTCTTTCTTTCTTATTTTTAAAAATATCGTAACTTCATTAACCGTAGTAAAAAATAGAGCCTAACCCCACCCTTATGCCTCCTTTGGCGTTGTAGACTGCCGACCTATGTTTCTGTATTTCCTCAACGAGCCCCTCATTACCTTACTATATTATTCTGCGAAAGCCTAGCGAGGGTCTCAGTTATGGCAGCCTTGATGCCTAGGTAGCATAAGAGGGCTTCCCGCCAGTTACCCACTCATGACAGGCTGTAGACGTGTGAGTCTTGCCCCGGGGGTTGAAAAGAAGGCCCCCTTCTCTCCATGTAGTCAGAGTGGCGCTGGCCTCCACCCTGAAGCGTCAGATACACTTCTAGTAAATATATATAGCCCAGAAAGTGAAGGAGTACACAGTCGCCCAAATAGCCGAATTGGTAAAGCATTCGAGAACTAATCGAAAGGCGTGGGTTCGGTCCCCACTCTGGGCGCGTGTTTTTCTTTCTTTCTTCCTTATATTTAAAAAAATCGTAACTTCTATAACCGTAGTAAAAAAAAAGCCTAACCACACCCCTATGCCTCATTTGGCGTTGTAGACTGCCGACCTATGTTTCTGTATTTCCTCAACGAGCCCCTCATTTCCTTACTATATTATTCTGCGAAAGCCTAGCGAGGGTCTCGGTTATGGCAGCTTTGATGCCTAGGTAGCATAAGAGGGCTTCCTGCCAGTTACCCACTCATGACAGGCTGTAGACGTTTGAGTCACGCCCCGGGGGTTGAAAAGAAGGTCCCCTTCTCCCCGTGTAGTCAGAGTGGCGCTGGCCACCACCCTCAAGCGTCAGATACACTTCTAGTAAATATAAATTGCCCAGAAAGTGAAGGAGTACACAGTCGCCCAGATAGCCGAATTGGTAAGGCATTCGAGATTTAATCGAAAGGCGTGGGTTCGGTCCCCACTCTGGGCGCGTGTTGTTCTTTCCTTCTTCCTTATATTTAAAAAAAATCGTAACTTCTATAACCGTAGTAAAAAATAGAGCCTAACCACACCCCTGTGCCTCCTTTGGCGTTGTAGACTGCCGACCTATGTTTCTGTATTTCCTCAACGAGCCCCTCATTTCCTTACTATATTAGTCTGCGAAAGCCTAGCGAGGGTCTCGGTTATGGCAGCCTTGATGCCTAGGTAGCATAAGAGGGCTTCCCGCCAGTTACCCACTCATGACAGGCTGTAGACGTTTGAGTCACGCCCCGGAGTTGAAATGAAGGTCCCCTTCTCCCCGTGTAGTCAGAGTGGCGCTGGCCACCACCCTCAAGCGTCAGATACACTTCTAGTAAATATAAATAGCCCAGAAAGTGAAGGAGTACACAGTCGCCCAGATAGCCGAATTGGTAAGGCATTCGAGATCTAATCGAAAGGCGTGGGTTCGGTCCCCACTTTGGGCGCGTGTTTTTCTTTCTTTCTTCCTTATATTTAAAAAAAATCGTAACTTCATTCACCGTAGTAAAAAATAGAGCCTAACCACACCCCTATGCCTCCTTTGGCGTTGTAGACTGCCGACCTATGTTTCTGTATTTCCTCAACGAGCCCGTCATTTCCTTAGTATATTATTCTGCGAAAGCCTAGCGAGGGTCTCGGTTATGGCAGCCTTGATGACGAGGTAGCATAAGAGGGCTTCCCGCCAGTTACCCACTCATGACAGGCTGTAGACGTTTGAGTCACGCCCCGGGTGTTGAACAGAAGGTCCCCTTCTCCCCGTGTAGTCAGAGTGGCGCCGGCCACCACCCTCAAGCGTCAGATACACTTCTAGTCAATATAAATAGCCCAGAAAGTGAAGGAGTACACAGTCGCCCAGATAGCCGAATTGGTAAGGCATTCGTGATCTAAACGAAAGGCGTGGGTTCGGTCCCCACTCTGGGCGCGTTTTTCTTTCTTTCTTCCTTATATTTAAAAAAATCGTAACTTCATTAACCATAGTAAAAAATAGAGCCCTACATTATTCTGCGAAAGCCTAGCGAGGGTCTCGGTTATAGCAGCCTTGATGCCTAGGTAGCATAAGAGGGCTTTCCGCTAGTTACCCACTCATGACAGGCTGTAGACGTTTGAGTCTTGCCCCGGGGGTTGAAAAGAAGGTCCCCTCCTCCCCGTGTAGTCAGAGTGGCGCTGGCCACCACCCTCAAGCGTCAGATACACTTCTAGTAAATATAAATAGCCCAGAAAGTGAAGGAGTACACAGTCGCCAACATAGCCGAATTGGTAAGGCATTCGAGATCTAATCGAAAGGTGTGGGATCGGTGCCCACTCTGGGCGCGTGTTTTTGTTTCTTTCGTTCCTTCTTATATTTAAAAAAATCGCAACTTCTATAACCGTAGTAAAAAATAGAGCCTAACCACACCCCTGTGCCTCCTTTGGCGTTGTAGACTGCCGACCTATGTTTCTGTATTTCCTCAACGAGCCCCTCATTTCCTTACTATATTAGTCTGCGAAAGCCTAGCGAGGGTCTCGGTTATGGCAGCCTTGATGCCTAGGTAGCATAAGAGGGCTTCCCGCCAGTTACCCACTCATGACAGGCTGTAGACGTTTGAGTCACGCCCCGGAGTTGAAATGAAGGTCCCCTTCTCCCCGTGTAGTCAGAGTGGCGCTGGCCACCACCCTCAAGCGTCAGATACACTTCTAGTAAATATAAATAGCCCAGAAAGTGAAGGAGTACACAGTCGCCCAGACAGCCGAATTGGTAAGGCATTCGAGATCTAATCGAAAGGCGTGGGTTCGGTCCCCACTTTGGGCGCGTGTTTTTCTTTCTTTCTTCCTTATATTTAAAAAAAATCGTAACTTCATTCACCGTAGTAAAAAATAGAGCCTAACCACACCCCTATGCCTCCTTTGGCGTTGTAGACTGCCGACCTATGTTTCTGTATTTCCTCAACGAGCCCGTCATTTCCTTAGTATATTATTCTGCGAAAGCCTAGCGAGGGTCTCGGTTATGGCAGCCTTGATGACGAGGTAGCATAAGAGGGCTTCCCGCCAGTTACCCACTCATGACAGGCTGTAGACGTTTGAGTCACGCCCCGGGTGTTGAACAGAAGGTCCCCTTCTCCCCGTGTAGTCAGAGTGGCGCCGGCCACCACCCTCAAGCGTCAGATACACTTCTAGTCAATATAAATAGCCCAGAAAGTGAAGGAGTACACAGTCGCCCAGATAGCCGAATTGGTAAGGCATTCGTGATCTAAACGAAAGGCGTGGGTTCGGTCCCCACTCTGGGCGCGTTTTTCTTTCTTTCTTCCTTATATTTAAAAAAATCGTAACTTCATTAACCATAGTAAAAAATAGAGCCCTACATTATTCTGCGAAAGCCTAGCGAGGGTCTCGGTTATAGCAGCCTTGATGCCTAGGTAGCATAAGAGGGCTTCCCGCTAGTTACCCACTCATGACAGGCTGTAGACGTTTGAGTCTTGCCCCGGGGGTTGAAAAGAAGGTCCCCTCCTCCCCGTGTAGTCAGAGTGGCGCTGGCCACCACCCTCAAGCGTCAGATACACTTCTAGTAAATATAAATAGCCCAGAAAGTGAAGGAGTACACAGTCGCCAACATAGCCGAATTGGTAAGGCATTCGAGATCTAATCGAAAGGTGTGGGATCGGTGCCCACTCTGGGCGCGTGTTTTTGTTTCTTTCGTTCCTTCTTATATTTAAAAAAATCGCAACTTCATTACCCGTAGTAAAAAATAGAGCCTAACCACACCCCTATGCCTCCTTTGGCGTTGTAGACTGCCGACCTATGTTTCTGTATTTTCTCAACGAGCCCCTCATTTCCTTACTATATTATTCTTCGAAAGCCTAGCAAAGGTCTCGGTTATGGCAGCCTTGATGCCTAGGTAGCATAAGAGGGCTTCCCGCCAGTTACCCACTCATGACAGGCTGTAGACGTTTGAGTCACGCCCCGGGGGTTGAAAAGAAGGTCCCCTTCTTCCCGTGTAGTCAGAGTGGCGCTGGCCACCACCCTCAAGCGTCAGATACACTTCTAGTAAATATAAATAGCCCAGAAAGTGAAAGAGTACACAGTCGCCCAGATAGCCGAATTGGTAAGGCATTCGAGATCTAATCGAAAGGCGTGGGTTCGGTCCCCACTCTGGGCGCGTGTTTTTCTTTCTTTCTTCCTTATATTTAAAAAAAATCGTAACTTCATTCACCGTAGTAAAAAAAAGCGCCTAACCACACCCCTATGCCTCCTTTAGCGTTGTACACTGCCGACCTATGTTTCTGTATTTCCTCAACGAGCCCCTCATTTCCTTACTATATTATTCTGCGAAAGCCTAGCAAAGGTCTCGGTTATGGCAGCCTTGATGCCTAGGTAGCATAAGAGGGCTTCCCGCTAGTTACCCACTTATGACAGGCTGTAGACGTTTGAGTCTTGCCCCGGGGGTTGAAAAGAAGGTCCCCTCATCCCCGTGTAGTCAGAGTGGCGCTGGCCACCACCCTTAAGCGTCAGATACACTTCTAGTAAATATAAATAGCCCAGAAAGTGAAGGAGTACACAGTCGCCCAGATAGCCGAATTGGTAAGGCATTCGAGATCTAATCCAAAGGCGTGGGTTCGGTCCCCACTCTGGGCGCGTGTTTTTCTTTCTTTCTTTCTTTCTTCCTTATATTTAAAAAAAATCGTAACTTCATTACCCGTAGTAAAAAATAGAGCCTAACCACACCCCTATGCCTCCTTTGGCATTGTAGACTGTCGACCTATGTTTCTGTATTTCCTCAACGAGCCCCTCATTTCCTTACTATATTATTCTGGGAAAGCCTAGCGAGGGTCTCGGTTATGGCAGCCTTGATGCCTAGGTAGCATAAGTGGGCTTCCCGCCAGTTACCCACTCATGACAGGCTGTAGACGTTTGAGTCACGCCCCGGGGGTTGAAAAGAAGGTCCCCTTCTCCCCGTGTAGTCAGAGTGGCGCCGGCCACCACCTTCAAGCGTCAGATACACTTCTAGTAAATTTAAATAGCCCAGAAACTGAAGGAGTACACAGTCGCCCAGATAGCCGAATTGGTAAGGCATTCGAGATCTAATCGAAAGACTTGGGTTCGGTCCCCACTCTGGGCGCGTGTTTTTGTTTCTTTCTTTCTTTCTTATTTTTAAAAATATCGTAACTTCATTAACCGTAGTAAAAAATAGAGCCTAACCCCACCCTTATGCCTCCTTTGGCGTTGTAGACTGCCGACCTATGTTTCTGTATTTCCTCAACGAGCCCCTCATTACCTTACTATATTATTCTGCGAAAGCCTAGCGAGGGTCTCAGTTATGGCAGCCTTGATGCCTAGGTAGCATAAGAGGGCTTCCCGCCAGTTACCCACTCATGACAGGCTGTAGACGTGTGAGTCTTGCCCCGGGGGTTGAAAAGAAGGCCCCCTTCTCTCCATGTAGTCAGAGTGGCGCTGGCCTCCACCCTGAAGCGTCAGATACACTTCTAGTAAATATATATAGCCCAGAAAGTGAAGGAGTACACAGTCGCCCAAATAGCCGAATTGGTAAAGCATTCGAGAACTAATCGAAAGGCGTGGGTTCGGTCCCCACTCTGGGCGCGTGTTTTTCTTTCTTTCTTCCTTATATTTAAAAAAAATCGTAACTTCTATAACCGTAGTAAAAAAAAAGCCTAACCACACCCCTATGCCTCATTTGGCGTTGTAGACTGCCGACCTATGTTTCTGTATTTCCTCAACGAGCCCCTCATTTCCTTACTATATTATTCTGCGAAAGCCTAGCGAGGGTCTCGGTTATGGCAGCTTTGATGCCTAGGTAGCATAAGAGGGCTTCCCGCCAGTTACCCACTCATGACAGGCTGTAGACGTTTGAGTCACGCCCCGGGGGTTGAAAAGAAGGTCCCCTTCTCCCCGTGTAGTCAGAGTGGCGCTGGCCACCACCCTCAAGCGTCAGATACACTTCTAGTAAATATAAATTGCCCAGAAAGTGAAGGAGTACACAGTCGCCCAGATAGCCGAATTGGTAAGGCATTCGAGATCTAATCGAAAGGCGTGGGTTCGGTCCCCACTCTGGGCGCGTTTTTCTTTCTTTCTTTCTTCCTTATATTTAAAAAAATCGTAACTTCATTAACCGTAGTAAAAAATAGAGCCCTACATTATTCTGCGAAAGCCTAGCGAGGGTCTCGGTTATAGCAGCCTTGATGCCTAGGGAGCATAAGAGGGCTTCCCGCTAGTTACCCACTCATGACAGGCTGTAGACGTTTTTAGTCTTGCCCCGGGGGTTGAAAAGAAGGTCCCCTTCTCCCCGTGTAGTCAGAGTGGCGCTGGCCACCACCCTCAAGCGTCAGATACACTTCTAGTAAATATAAATAGCCCAGAAAGTGAAGGAGTACACAGTCGCCCAGATAGCCGAATTGGTAAGGCATTCGAGATCTAATCGAAAGGCGTGGGTTTGGTCCCCACTCTGGGCGCGTGTTTATGTTTCTGTCTTTCTTTCTTATATTTAAAAAAAATCGTAACTTCATTAACCGTAGTAAAAAATAGAGCCTAACCCCACCCCTATGCCTCCTTTGGCGTTGTAGACTGCCGACCTATGTTTCTATATTTCCTCAACGAGCCCCTCATTTCCTTAGTATATTATTCTGCGAAAGCCTAGCGAGGGTCTCGGTTATGGCAGCTTTGATGCCTAGGTAGCATAAGAGGGCTTCCCGCCAGTTACCCACTCATGACAGGCTGTAGACGTTTGAGTCACGCCCCGGGGGTTGAAAAGAAGGTCCCCTTCTCCCCGTGTAGTCAGAGTGGCGCTGGCCACCACCCTCAAGCGTCAGATACACTTCTAGTAAATATAAATAGCCCAGAAAGTGAAGAAGTACACAGTCGCCCAGATAGCCGAATTGGTAAGGCATTCGAGATCTAATCGAAAGGCGTGGGTTCGGTGCCCACTCTGGGCGCGTGTTTTTGTTTCTTTCGTTCCTTCTTATATTTAAAAAAAATCGCAACTTCATTACTCGTAGTAAAAAATAGAGCCTAACCACACCCCTATGCCTCCTTTGGCGTGTAGACTGCCGACCTATGTTTCTGTATTTTCTCAACGAGCCCCTCATTTCCTTACTATATTATTCTGCGAAAGCCTAGCGAGGGTCTCGGTTATGGCAGCTTTGATGACGAGGTAGCATAAGAGGGCTTCCCGCCAGTTACCCACTCATGACAGGCTGTAGACGTTTGAGTCACGCCCCGGGTGTTGAACAGAAGGTCCCCTTCTCCCCGTGTAGTCAGAGTGGCGCCGGCCACCACCCTCAAGCGTCAGATACACTTCTAGTCAATATAAATAGCCCAGAAAGTGAAGGAGTACACAGTCGCCCAGATAGCCGAATTGGTAAGGCATTCGTGATCTAAACGAAAGGCGTGGGTTCGGTCCCCACTCTGGGCGCGTTTTTCTTTCTTTCTTCCTTATATTTAAAAAAATCGTAACTTTATTAACCATAGTAAAAAATAGAGCCCTACATTATTCTGCGAAAGCCTAGCGAGGGTCTCGGTTATAGCAGCCTTGATGCCTAGGTAGCATAAGAGGGCTTCCCGCTAGTTACCCACTCATGACAGGCTGTAGACGTTTGAGTCTTGCCCCGGGGGTTGAAAAGAAGGTCCCCTCCTCCCCGTGTAGTCAGAGTGGCGCTGGCCACCACCCTCAAGCGTCAGATACACTTCTAGTAAATATAAATAGCCCAGAAAGTGAAGGAGTACACAGTCGCCAACATAGCCGAATTGGTAAGGCATTCGAGATCTAATCGAAAGGTGTGGGATCGGTGCCCACTCTGGGCGCGTGTTTTTGTTTCTTTCGTTCCTTCTTATATTTAAAAAAATCGCAACTTCATTACCCGTAGTAAAAAATAGAGCCTAACCACACCCCTATGCCTCCTTTGGCGTTGTAGACTGCCGACCTATGTTTCTGTATTTTCTCAACGAGCCCCTCATTTCCTTACTATATTATTCTTCGAAAGCCTAGCAAAGGTCTCGGTTATGGCAGCCTTGATGCCTAGGTAGCATAAGAGGGCTTCCCGCCAGTTACCCACTCATGACAGGCTGTAGACGTTTGAGTCACGCCCCGGGGGTTGAAAAGAAGGTCCCCTTCTTCCCGTGTAGTCAGAGTGGCGCTGGCCACCACCCTCAAGCGTCAGATACACTTCTAGTAAATATAAATAGCCCAGAAAGTGAAAGAGTACACAGTCGCCCAGATAGCCGAATTGGTAAGGCATTCGAGATCTAATCGAAAGGCGTGGGTTCGGTCCCCACTCTGGGCGCGTGTTTTTCTTTCTTTCTTCCTTATATTTAAAAAAAATCGTAACTTCATTCACCGTAGTAAAAAAAAGCGCCTAACCACACCCCTATGCCTCCTTTAGCGTTGTACACTGCCGACCTATGTTTCTGTATTTCCTCAACGAGCCCCTCATTTCCTTACTATATTATTCTGCGAAAGCCTAGCAAAGGTCTCGGTTATGGCAGCCTTGATGCCTAGGTAGCATAAGAGGGCTTCCCGCTAGTTACCCACTTATGACAGGCTGTAGACGTTTGAGTCTTGCCCCGGGGGTTGAAAAGAAGGTCCCCTCATCCCCGTGTAGTCAGAGTGGCGCTGGCCACCACCCTTAAGCGTCAGATACACTTCTAGTAAATATAAATAGCCCAGAAAGTGAAGGAGTACACAGTCGCCCAGATAGCCGAATTGGTAAGGCATTCGAGATCTAATCCAAAGGCGTGGGTTCGGTCCCCACTCTGGGCGCGTGTTTTTCTTTCTTTCTTTCTTTCTTCCTTATATTTAAAAAAAATCGTAACTTCATTACCCGTAGTAAAAAATAGAGCCTAACCACACCCCTATGCCTCCTTTGGCATTGTAGACTGTCGACCTATGTTTCTGTATTTCCTCAACGAGCCCCTCGTTTCCTTACTATATTATTCTGGGAAAGCCTAGCGAGGGTCTCGGTTATGGCAGCCTTGATGCCTAGGTAGCATAAGTGGGCTTCCCGCCAGTTACCCACTCATGACAGGCTGTAGACGTTTGAGTCACGCCCCGGGGGTTGAAAAGAAGGTCCCCTTCTCCCCGTGTAGTCAGAGTGGCGCCGGCCACCACCTTCAAGCGTCAGATACACTTCTAGTAAATTTAAATAGCCCAGAAACTGAAGGAGTACACAGTCGCCCAGATAGCCGAATTGGTAAGGCATTCGAGATCTAATCGAAAGACTTGGGTTCGGTCCCCACTCTGGGCGCGTGTTTTTGTTTCTTTCTTTCTTTCTTATTTTTAAAAATATCGTAACTTCATTAACCGTAGTAAAAAATAGAGCCTAACCCCACCCTTATGCCTCCTTTGGCGTTGTAGACTGCCGACCTATGTTTCTGTATTTCCTCAACGAGCCCCTCATTACCTTACTATATTATTCTGCGAAAGCCTAGCGAGGGTCTCAGTTATGGCAGCCTTGATGCCTAGGTAGCATAAGAGGGCTTCCCGCCAGTTACCCACTCATGACAGGCTGTAGACGTGTGAGTCTTGCCCCGGGGGTTGAAAAGAAGGCCCCCTTCTCTCCATGTAGTCAGAGTGGCGCTGGCCTCCACCCTGAAGCGTCAGATACACTTCTAGTAAATATATATAGCCCAGAAAGTGAAGGAGTACACAGTCGCCCAAATAGCCGAATTGGTAAAGCATTCGAGAACTAATCGAAAGGCGTGGGTTCGGTCCCCACTCTGGGCGCGTGTTTTTCTTTCTTTCTTCCTTATATTTAAAAAAAATCGTAACTTCTATAACCGTAGTAAAAAAAAAGCCTAACCACACCCCTATGCCTCATTTGGCGTTGTAGACTGCCGACCTATGTTTCTGTATTTCCTCAACGAGCCCCTCATTTCCTTACTATATTATTCTGCGAAAGCCTAGCGAGGGTCTCGGTTATGGCAGCTTTGATGCCTAGGTAGCATAAGAGGGCTTCCCGCCAGTTACCCACTCATGACAGGCTGTAGACGTTTGAGTCACGCCCCGGGGGTTGAAAAGAAGGTCCCCTTCTCCCCGTGTAGTCAGAGTGGCGCTGGCCACCACCCTCAAGCGTCAGATACACTTCTAGTAAATATAAATTGCCCAGAAAGTGAAGGAGTACACAGTCGCCCAGATAGCCGAATTGGTAAGGCATTCGAGATCTAATCGAAAGGCGTGGGTTCGGTCCCCACTCTGGGCGCGTTTTTCTTTCTTTCTTTCTTCCTTATATTTAAAAAAATCGTAACTTCATTAACCGTAGTAAAAAATAGAGCCCTACATTATTCTGCGAAAGCCTAGCGAGGGTCTCGGTTATAGCAGCCTTGATGCCTAGGGAGCATAAGAGGGCTTCCCGCTAGTTACCCACTCATGACAGGCTGTAGACGTTTTTAGTCTTGCCCCGGGGGTTGAAAAGAAGGTCCCCTTCTCCCCGTGTAGTCAGAGTGGCGCTGGCCACCACCCTCAAGCGTCAGATACACTTCTAGTAAATATAAATAGCCCAGAAAGTGAAGGAGTACACAGTCGCCCAGATAGCCGAATTGGTAAGGCATTCGAGATCTAATCGAAAGGCGTGGGTTTGGTCCCCACTCTGGGCGCGTGTTTATGTTTCTGTCTTTCTTTCTTATATTTAAAAAAAATCGTAACTTCATTAACCGTAGTAAAAAATAGAGCCTAACCCCACCCCTATGCCTCCTTTGGCGTTGTAGACTGCCGACCTATGTTTCTATATTTCCTCAACGAGCCCCTCATTTCCTTAGTATATTATTCTGCGAAAGCCTAGCGAGGGTCTCGGTTATGGCAGCTTTGATGCCTAGGTAGCATAAGAGGGCTTCCCGCCAGTTACCCACTCATGACAGGCTGTAGACGTTTGAGTCACGCCCCGGGGGTTGAAAAGAAGGTCCCCTTCTCCCCGTGTAGTCAGAGTGGCGCTGGCCACCACCCTCAAGCGTCAGATACACTTCTAGTAAATATAAATAGCCCAGAAAGTGAAGAAGTACACAGTCGCCCAGATAGCCGAATTGGTAAGGCATTCGAGATCTAATCGAAAGGCGTGGGTTCGGTGCCCACTCTGGGCGCGTGTTTTTGTTTCTTTCGTTCCTTCTTATATTTAAAAAAAATCGCAACTTCATTACTCGTAGTAAAAAATAGAGCCTAACCACACCCCTATGCCTCCTTTGGCGTGTAGACTGCCGACCTATGTTTCTGTATTTTCTCAACGAGCCCCTCATTTCCTTACTATATTATTCTGCGAAAGCCTAGCGAGGGTCTCGGTTATGGCAGCTTTGATGCCTAGGTAGCATAAGAGGGCTTCCCGCCAGTTACCCACTCATGACAGGCTGTAGACGTTTGAGTCACGCCCCGGGGGTTGAAAAGAAGGTCCCCTTCTCCCCGTGTAGTCAGAGTGGCGCTGGCCACCACCCTCAAGCGTCAGATACACTTCTAGTAAATATAAATTGCCCAGAAAGTGAAGGAGTACACAGTCGCCCAGATAGCCGAATTGGTAAGGCATTCGAGATCTAATCGAAAGGCGTGGGTTCGGTCCCCACTCTGGGCGCGTTTTTCTTTCTTTCTTTCTTCCTTATATTTAAAAAAATCGTAACTTCATTAACCGTAGTAAAAAATAGAGCCCTACATTATTCTGCGAAAGCCTAGCGAGGGTCTCGGTTATAGCAGCCTTGATGCCTAGGGAGCATAAGAGGGCTTCCCGCTAGTTACCCACTCATGACAGGCTGTAGACGTTTTTAGTCTTGCCCCGGGGGTTGAAAAGAAGGTCCCCTTCTCCCCGTGTAGTCAGAGTGGCGCTGGCCACCACCCTCAAGCGTCAGATACACTTCTAGTAAATATAAATAGCCCAGAAAGTGAAGGAGTACACAGTCGCCCAGATAGCCGAATTGGTAAGGCATTCGAGATCTAATCGAAAGGCGTGGGTTTGGTCCCCACTCTGGGCGCGTGTTTATGTTTCTGTCTTTCTTTCTTATATTTAAAAAAAATCGTAACTTCATTAACCGTAGTAAAAAATAGAGCCTAACCCCACCCCTATGCCTCCTTTGGCGTTGTAGACTGCCGACCTATGTTTCTATATTTCCTCAACGAGCCCCTCATTTCCTTAGTATATTATTCTGCGAAAGCCTAGCGAGGGTCTCGGTTATGGCAGCTTTGATGCCTAGGTAGCATAAGAGGGCTTCCCGCCAGTTACCCACTCATGACAGGCTGTAGACGTTTGAGTCACGCCCCGGGGGTTGAAAAGAAGGTCCCCTTCTCCCCGTGTAGTCAGAGTGGCGCTGGCCACCACCCTCAAGCGTCAGATACACTTCTAGTAAATATAAATAGCCCAGAAAGTGAAGAAGTACACAGTCGCCCAGATAGCCGAATTGGTAAGGCATTCGAGATCTAATCGAAAGGCGTGGGTTCGGTGCCCACTCTGGGCGCGTGTTTTTGTTTCTTTCGTTCCTTCTTATATTTAAAAAAAATCGCAACTTCATTACTCGTAGTAAAAAATAGAGCCTAACCACACCCCTATGCCTCCTTTGGCGTGTAGACTGCCGACCTATGTTTCTGTATTTTCTCAACGAGCCCCTCATTTCCTTACTATATTATTCTGCGAAAGCCTAGCGAGGGTCTCGGTTATGGCAGCTTTGATGCCTAGGTAGCATAAGAGGGCTTCCCGCTAGTTACCCACTTATGACAGGCTGTAGACGTTTGAGTCTTGCCCCGGGGGTTGAAAAGAAGGTCCCCTCCTCCCCGTGTAGTCAGAGTGGTGCTGGCCACCACCCTCAAGCGTCAGATACACTTCTAGTAAATATAAATAGCCCAGAAAGTGAAGGAGTACACATTCGCCCAGATAGCCGAATTGGTAAGGCATTCGAGATTTAATCGAAAGGCGTGGGTTCGGTCCCCACTCTGGGCGCGTGTTGTTCTTTCCTTCTTCCTTATATTTAAAAAAAATCGTAACTTCTATAACCGTAGTAAAAAATAGAGCCTAACCACACCCCTGTGCCTCCTTTGGCGTTGTAGACTGCCGACCTATGTTTCTGTATTTCCTCAACGAGCCCCTCATTTCCTTACTATATTAGTCTGCGAAAGCCTAGCGAGGGTCTCGGTTATGGCAGCCTTGATGCCTAGGTAGCATAAGAGGGCTTCCCGCCAGTTACCCACTCATGACAGGCTGTAGACGTTTGAGTCACGCCCCGGAGTTGAAATGAAGGTCCCCTTCTCCCCGTGTAGTCAGAGTGGCGCTGGCCACCACCCTCAAGCGTCAGATACACTTCTAGTAAATATAAATAGCCCAGAAAGTGAAGGAGTACACAGTCGCCCAGATAGCCGAATTGGTAAGGCATTCGAGATCTAATCGAAAGGCGTGGGTTCGGTCCCCACTTTGGGCGCGTGTTTTTCTTTCTTTCTTCCTTATATTTAAAAAAAATCGTAACTTCATTCACCGTAGTAAAAAATAGAGCCTAACCACACCCCTATGCCTCCTTTGGCGTTGTAGACTGCCGACCTATGTTTCTGTATTTCCTCAACGAGCCCGTCATTTCCTTAGTATATTATTCTGCGAAAGCCTAGCGAGGGTCTCGGTTATGGCAGCCTTGATGACGAGGTAGCATAAGAGGGCTTCCCGCCAGTTACCCACTCATGACAGGCTGTAGACGTTTGAGTCACGCCCCGGGTGTTGAACAGAAGGTCCCCTTCTCCCCGTGTAGTCAGAGTGGCGCCGGCCACCACCCTCAAGCGTCAGATACACTTCTAGTCAATATAAATAGCCCAGAAAGTGAAGGAGTACACAGTCGCCCAGATAGCCGAATTGGTAAGGCATTCGTGATCTAAACGAAAGGCGTGGGTTCGGTCCCCACTCTGGGCGCGTTTTTCTTTCTTTCTTCCTTATATTTAAAAAAATCGTAACTTCATTAACCATAGTAAAAAATAGAGCCCTACATTATTCTGCGAAAGCCTAGCGAGGGTCTCGGTTATAGCAGCCTTGATGCCTAGGTAGCATAAGAGGGCTTCCCGCTAGTTACCCACTCATGACAGGCTGTAGACGTTTGAGTCTTGCCCCGGGGGTTGAAAAGAAGGTCCCCTCCTCCCCGTGTAGTCAGAGTGGCGCTGGCCACCACCCTCAAGCGTCAGATACACTTCTAGTAAATATAAATAGCCCAGAAAGTGAAGGAGTACACAGTCGCCAACATAGCCGAATTGGTAAGGCATTCGAGATCTAATCGAAAGGTGTGGGATCGGTGCCCACTCTGGGCGCGTGTTTTTGTTTCTTTCGTTCCTTCTTATATTTAAAAAAATCGCAACTTCATTACCCGTAGTAAAAAATAGAGCCTAACCACACCCCTATGCCTCCTTTGGCGTTGTAGACTGCCGACCTATGTTTCTGTATTTTCTCAACGAGCCCCTCATTTCCTTACTATATTATTCTTCGAAAGCCTAGCAAAGGTCTCGGTTATGGCAGCCTTGATGCCTAGGTAGCATAAGAGGGCTTCCCGCCAGTTACCCACTCATGACAGGCTGTAGACGTTTGAGTCACGCCCCGGGGGTTGAAAAGAAGGTCCCCTTCTTCCCGTGTAGTCAGAGTGGCGCTGGCCACCACCCTCAAGCGTCAGATACACTTCTAGTAAATATAAATAGCCCAGAAAGTGAAAGAGTACACAGTCGCCCAGATAGCCGAATTGGTAAGGCATTCGAGATCTAATCGAAAGGCGTGGGTTCGGTCCCCACTCTGGGCGCGTGTTTTTCTTTCTTTCTTCCTTATATTTAAAAAAAATCGTAACTTCATTCACCGTAGTAAAAAAAAGCGCCTAACCACACCCCTATGCCTCCTTTGGTGTTGTACACTGCCGACCTATGTTTCTGTATTTCCTCAACGAGCCCCTCATTTCCTTACTATATTATTCTGCGAAAGCCTAGCAAAGGTCTCGGTTATGGCAGCCTTGATGCCTAGGTAGCATAAGAGGGCTTCCCGCTAGTTACCCACTTATGACAGGCTGTAGACGTTTGAGTCTTGCCCCGGGGGTTGAAAAGAAGGTCCCCTCCTCCCCGTGTAGTCAGAGTGGTGCTGGCCACCACCCTCAAGCGTCAGATACACTTCTAGTAAATATAAATAGCCCAGAAAGTGAAGGAGTACACATTCGCCCAGATAGCCGAATTGGTAAGGCATTCGAGATTTAATCGAAAGGCGTGGGTTCGGTCCCCACTCTGGGCGCGTGTTGTTCTTTCCTTCTTCCTTATATTTAAAAAAAATCGTAACTTCTATAACCGTAGTAAAAAATAGAGCCTAACCACACCCCTGTGCCTCCTTTGGCGTTGTAGACTGCCGACCTATGTTTCTGTATTTCCTCAACGAGCACCTCATTTCCTTACTATATTAGTCTGCGAAAGCCTAGCGAGGGTCTCGGTTATGGCAGCCTTGATGCCTAGGTAGCATAAGAGGGCTTCCCGCCAGTTACCCACTCATGACAGGCTGTAGACGTTTGAGTCACGCCCCGGAGTTGAAATGAAGGTCCCCTTCTCCCCGTGTAGTCAGAGTGGCGCTGGCCACCACCCTCAAGCGTCAGATACACTTCTAGTAAATATAAATAGCCCAGAAAGTGAAGGAGTACACAGTCGCCCAGATAGCCGAATTGGTAAGGCATTCGAGATCTAATCGAAAGGCGTGGGTTCGGTCCCCACTTTGGGCGCGTGTTTTTCTTTCTTTCTTCCTTATATTTAAAAAAAATCGTAACTTCATTCACCGTAGTAAAAAATAGAGCCTAACCACACCCCTATGCCTCCTTTGGCGTTGTAGACTGCCGACCTATGTTTCTGTATTTCCTCAACGAGCCCGTCATTTCCTTAGTATATTATTCTGCGAAAGCCTAGCGAGGGTCTCGGTTATGGCAGCCTTGATGACGAGGTAGCATAAGAGGGCTTCCCGCCAGTTACCCACTCATGACAGGCTGTAGACGTTTGAGTCACGCCCCGGGTGTTGAACAGAAGGTCCCCTTCTCCCCGTGTAGTCAGAGTGGCGCCGGCCACCACCCTCAAGCGTCAGATACACTTCTAGTCAATATAAATAGCCCAGAAAGTGAAGGAGTACACAGTCGCCCAGATAGCCGAATTGTTAAGGCATTCGTGATCTAAACGAAAGGCGTGGGTTCGGTCCCCACTCTGGGCGCGTTTTTCTTTCTTTCTTCCTTATATTTAAAAAAATCGTAACTTCATTAACCATAGTAAAAAATAGAGCCCTACATTATTCTGCGAAAGCCTAGCGAGGGTCTCGGTTATAGCAGCCTTGATGCCTAGGTAGCATAAGAGGGCTTCCCGCTAGTTACCCACTCATGACAGGCTGTAGACGTTTGAGTCTTGCCCCGGGGGTTGAAAAGAAGGTCCCCTCCTCCCCGTGTAGTCAGAGTGGCGCTGGCCACCACCCTCAAGCGTCAGATACACTTCTAGTAAATATAAATAGCCCAGAAAGTGAAGGAGTACACAGTCGCCAACATAGCCGAATTGGTAAGGCATTCGAGATCTAATCGAAAGGTGTGGGATCGGTGCCCACTCTGGGCGCGTGTTTTTGTTTCTTTCGTTCCTTCTTATATTTAAAAAAATCGCAACTTCATTACCCGTAGTAAAAAATAGAGCCTAACCACACCCCTATGCCTCCTTTGGCGTTGTAGACTGCCGACCTATGTTTCTGTATTTTCTCAACGAGCCCCTCATTTCCTTACTATATTATTCTTCGAAAGCCTAGCAAAGGTCTCGGTTATGGCAGCCTTGATGCCTAGGTAGCATAAGAGGGCTTCCCGCCAGTTACCCACTCATGACAGGCTGTAGACGTTTGAGTCACGCCCCGGGGGTTGAAAAGAAGGTCCCCTTCTTCCCGTGTAGTCAGAGTGGCGCTGGCCACCACCCTCAAGCGTCAGATACACTTCTAGTAAATATAAATAGCCCAGAAAGTGAAAGAGTACACAGTCGCCCAGATAGCCGAATTGGTAAGGCATTCGAGATCTAATCGAAAGGCGTGGGTTCGGTCCCCACTCTGGGCGCGTGTTTTTCTTTCTTTCTTCCTTATATTTAAAAAAAATCGTAACTTCATTCACCGTAGTAAAAAAAAGCGCCTAACCACACGCCTATGCCTCCTTTGGCGTTGTACACTGCCGACCTATGTTTCTGTATTTCCTCAACGAGCCCCTCATTTCCTTACTATATTATTCTGCGAAAGCCTAGCAAAGGTCTCGGTTATGGCAGCCTTGATGCCTAGGTAGCATAAGAGGGCTTCCCGCTAGTTACCCACTTATGACAGGCTGTAGACGTTTGAGTCTTGCCCCGGGGGTTGAAAAGAAGGTCCCCTCATCCCCGTGTAGTCAGAGTGGCGCTGGCCACCACCCTCAAGCGTCAGATACAATTCTAGTAAATATAAATAGCCCAGAAAGTGAAGGAGTACACATTCGCCCAGATAGCCGAATTGGTAAGGCATTCGAGATCTAATCGAAAGGCGTGGGTTCGGTCCCCACTCTGGGCGCGTGTTTTTCTTTCCTTCTTCCTTATATTTAAAAAAATCGTAACTTCTATAACCGTAGTAAAAAATAGAGCCTAACCACACCCCTATGCCTCCTTTGGCGTTGTAGACTGCCGACCTATGTTTCGGTATTTCCTCAACGAGCCCCTCATTTCCTTACTATATTATTCTGCGAAAGCCTAGCGAGGGTCTCGGTTATGGCAGCCTTGATGCCTAGGTAGCATAAGAGGGCTTCCCGCCAGTTACCCACTCATGACAGGCTGTAAACGTTTGAGTCACGCCCCGGGGGTTGAAAAGAAGGTCCCCTTCTCCCCCGTGTAGTCAGAGTGGCGCTGGCCTCCACCCTCAAACGTCAGATACACTTCTAGTAAATATAAATAGCCCAGAAAGTGAAGGAGTACACAGTCGCCCAAATAGCCGAATTGGTAAGGCATTCGAGAACTAATCAAAAGGCGTGGGTTCGGTCCCTACTCTGGGCGCGTGTTTTTCTTTTTTTCTTCCTTATATTTAAAAAAAATCGTAACTTCATTCACCGTAGTAAAAAATAGAGCCTAACCACACCCCTATGCCTCCTTTGGCGTTGTAGACTGCCGACCTATGTTTCTGTATTTCCTCAACGAGCCCGTCATTTCCTTAGTATATTATTCTGCGAAAGCCCAGCGAGGGTCTCGGTTATGGCAGCCTTGATGACGAGGTAGCATAAGAGGGCTTCCCGCTAGTTACCCACTCATGACAGGCTGTAGACGTTTGAGTCTTGCCCCGGGGGTTGAAAAGAAGGTCCCCTCCTCCCCGTGTAGTCAGAGTGGCGCTGGCCACCACCCTCAAGCGTCAGATACACTTCTTGTAAATATAAATAGCCCAGAAAGTGAAGGAGTACACAGTCGCCCACATAGCCGAATTGGTAAGGCATTCGAGATCTAATCAAAAGGCGTGGGTTCGGTCCCCACTCTGGGCGCTTGTTTTTCTTTCTTTCTTCCTTATATTTAAAAAAAATCGTAACTTCTATAACCGTAGTAAAAAATAGAGCCTAACCACACCCCTAATCCTCCTTTGGCGTTGTAGACTGCCGACCTATGTTTCTGTATTTCCTCAACGAGCCCCTCATTTCCTTACTATATTATTCTGCGAAAGCCTAGCGAGGGTCTCGGTTATGGCAGCCTTGATGCCTAGGTAGCATAAGAGGGCTTCCCGCCAGTTAGCCACTCATGAGAGGCTGTATACGTTTGAGTCACGCCCCGGGGGGTGAAAAGAAGGTCCCCTTCTCCCCGTGTAGTCAGAGTGGCGCTGGCCACCACCCTCAAGCGTCAGATACACTTCTAGTAAATATAAATAGCCCAGAAAGTGAAGGAGTACACAGTCGCCCAGATAGCCGAATTGGTAAGGCAATCGAGATCTACTCGAAAGGCGTTGGTTCGGTCCCCACTCTGGGCGCGTGTTTTTCTTTCTTTCTTCCTTATATTTAGAAAAAATCGTAACTTCATTAACCGTAGTAAAAAATAGAGCCTAACCACACCCCTATGCCTCCTTTGGCGTTGTAGACTGCCGACCTATATTTCTGTATTTCCTCATTGAGCCCCTCATTACCTTATTATATTATTCTGCGAAAGCCTAGCGAGTGTCTCGGTTATGGCAGCCTTGATGCCTAGGTAGCATAAGAGGGCTTCCCGCCAGTTACCCACTCATGACAGGCTGTAGACGTTTGAGTCTTGCCCCGGGGGTTGAAAAGAAGGTCCCCTTCTCTCCATGTAGTCAGAGTGGCGCTGGCCTCCACCCTCAAGCGTCAGATACACTTCTAGTAAATATAAATAGCCCAGAAAGGGAAGGAGTACACAGTCGCCCAAATAGCCGAATCGGTAAGGCATTCGAGAACTAATCAAAAGGCGTGGGTTCGGTCCCCACTCTGGGCGCTTGTTTTTCTTTCTTTCTTCCTTATATTTAAAAAAAATCGTAACTTCTATAACCGTAGTAAAAAATAGAGCCTAACCACACCCCTATGCCTCCTTTGGCGTTGTAGACTACCGACCTATGTTTCTGTATTTCCTCAACGAGCCCCTCATTTCCTTACTATATTATTCTGCGAAAGCCTAGCGAGGGTCTCGGTTATGGCAGCCTTGATGCCTAGGTAGCATAAGAGGGCTTCCCGCCAGTTAGCCACTCATGACAGGCTGTAGACGTTTGAGTCACGCCCCGGGGGTTGAAAAGAAGGTCCCCTTCTCCCCGTGTAGTCAGAGTGGCGCTGGCCACCACCCTCAAGCGTCAGATACACTTCTAGTAAATATAAATAGCCCAGAAAGTGAAGGAGTACACAGTCGCCCAGATAGCCGAATTGGTAAGGCAATCGAGATCTAATCGAAAGGCGTTGGTTCGGTCCCCACTCTGGGCGCGTGTTTTTCTTTCTTTCTTCCTTATATTTAAAAAAAATCGTAACTTCATTAACCGTAGTAAAAAATAGAGCCTAACCACACCCCTATGCCTCCTTTGGCGTTGTAGACTGCCGACCTATGTTTCTGTATTTCCTCAACGAGCCCCTCATTACCTTACTATATTATTCTGCGAAAGCCTAGCGAGTGTCTCGGTTATGGCAGCCTTGATGCCTAGGTAGCATAAGAGGGCTTCCCGCCAGTTACCCACTCATGACAGGCTGTAGACGTTTGAGTCTTGCCCCGGGGGTTGAAAAGAAGGTCCCCTTCTCTCCATGTAGTCAGAGTGGCGCTGGCCTCCACCCTCAAGCATCAGATACACTTCTAGTAAATATAAATAGACCAGAAAGTGAAGGAGTACACAGTCGCCCAAATAGCCGAATTGGTAAGGCATTCGAGAACTAATCGAAAGGCGTGGGTTCGGTCCCCACTCTGGGCGCGTGTTTTTCTTTCTTTCTTCCTTATATTTAAAAAAATTCGTAACTTCTATAACTGTAGTAAAAAATAGAGCCTAACCACACCCCTGTGCCTCCTTTGGCGTTGTAGACTGCCGACCTATGTTTCTGTATTTCCTCAACGAGCCCCTCATTTCCTTACTATATTATTCTGCAAAAGCCTAGCGAGGGTCTCGGTTATGGCAGCCTTGATGCCTAGTAGCATAAGAGGGCTTCCCGCCAGTTACCCACTCATGACAGGCTGTAGACATTTGAGTCACGCCCCGGGGGTTGAAAAGAAGGTCCCCTTCTCCCCGTGTAGTCAGAGTGGCGCTGGCCACCACCCTCAAGCGTCAGATACACTTCTAGTAAATATAAATAGCCCAGAAAGTGAAGGAGTACACAGTCGCCCAGATAGCCGAATTGGTAAGGCATTCGAGATCTCATCGAAAGGCGGGGGTTCGGTCCACACTCTGGGCGCGTGTTTTTCTTTCTTTCTTCCTTATATTTAAAAAAAATCGTAACTTCATTCACCGTAGTAAAAAATAGAGCCTAACCACACCCCTATGCCTCCTTTGGCGCTGTAGACTGTCGACCTATGTTTCTGTATTTCCTCAACGAGCCCGTCATTTCCTTACTATATTATTCTGCGAAAGCCTAGCGAGGGTCTCGGTTATGGCACCCTTGATGACGAGGTAGCATAAGAGGGCTTACCGCCAGTTACCCACTCATGACAGGCTGTAGACGTTTGAGTCACGCCCCGGGGGTTGAAAAGAAGGTCCCCTTCTCCCCGTGTAGTCAGACTGGCGCCGGCCACCACCCTCAAGCGTCAGATACACTTCTAGTAAATATAAATAGCCCAGAAAGTGAAGGAGTACACAGTCGCCCAGATAGCCGAATTGGTAAGGCATTCGAGATCTAATCGAAAGGCGTGGGTTCGGTCCCCACTCTGGGCGCGTGTTTTTCTTTCTTTCTTCCTTATATTTAAAAAAAATCGTAACTTCATTCACCGTAGTAAAAAATAGAGCCTAACCACACCCCTATGCCTCCTTTGGCGTTGTAGACTGTCGACCTATGTTTCTGTATTTCCTCAACGAGCCCGTCATTTCCTTACTATATTATTCTGCGAAAGCCTAGCGAGGGTCTCGGTTATGGCAGCCTTGATGCCTAGGTAGCATAAGAGGGCTTCCCGCCAGTTACCCACTCATGACAGGCTGTAGACGTTTGAGTCTTGCCCCGGGGGTTGAAAAGAAGGTCCCCTTCTCTCCATGTAGTCAGAGTGGCGCTGGCCTCCACCCTCAAGCGTCAGATACACTTCTAGTAAATATAAATAGCCCAGAAAGTGAAGGAGTACACAGTCGCCCAAATAGCCGATTTGGTAAGGCATTTGAGAACTAATCGAAAGGCGTGGGTTCGGTCCCCACTCTGGGCGCGTGTTTTTCTTTCGTTCTTCCTTATATTTAAAAAAAATCGTAACTTCTATAACCGTAGTAAAAAATAGAGCCTAACCACACCCCTGTGCCTCCTTTGGCGTTGTAGACTGCCGACCTATGTTTCTGTATTTCCTCAATGAGCCCCTCATTTCCTTACTATAATATTCTGCGAAAGCCTAGCGACTGTCTCGGTTATGGCAGCCTTGATGCCTAGGTAGCATAAGAGGGCTTCCCGCCAGTTACCCACTTATGACAGGCTGTAGACGTTTGAGTCACGCCCCGGGGGTTGAAAAGAAGGTCCCCTTCTCCCCGTGTAGTCAGAGTGGCGCCGGCCACCACCCTCAAGCGTCAGATACACTTCTAGTAAATATAAATAGCCCAGAAAGTGAAGGAGTACACAGTCGCCCAGATAGCCGAATTGGTAAGGCATTCGAGATCTAATCGAAAGGCGTGGGTTCGGGCCCCACTCTGGGCGCGTGTTTTTTTTTTCTTTCTTTCTTCCTTATATTTAAAAAAAAATCGTAACTTCATGAACCGTAGTAAAAAATAGAGCCCTACATTATTCTGCGAAAGCCTAGCGAGGGTCTCGGTTATAGCAGCCTTGATGCCTAGGTAGCATAAGATTACTTCCCGCTAGTTACCCACTCATGACAGGCTGTAGACGTTTGAGTCTTGCCCCGGGGGTTGAAAAGAAGGTCCCCTTCTCCCCGTGTAGTCAGAGTGGCGCTGGCCACCACCCTCAAGCGTCAGATACACTTCTAGTAAATATAAATAGCCCAGAAAGTGAAGGAGTACACAGTCGCCCAGATAGCCGAATTGGTAAGGCATTCGAGATCTAATCGAAAGGCGTGGGATCGGTCCCCACTCTGGGCGCGTGTTTTTGTTTCTTTCTTTCTTTCTTATATTAAAAAAAATCGTAACTTCATTACCCGTAGTAAAAAATAGAGCCTAACCCCACCCCTATGCCTCCTTTGGCATTGTAGACTGGCGACCTATGTTTCTGTATTTCCTCAACGAGCCCCTCATTTCCTTACTATATTATTCTGCAAAAGCCTAGCGAGGGTCTCGGTTATGGCAGCCTTGATGCCTAGGTAGCATAAGAGGGCTTCCCGCCAGTTACCCACTGATGACAGGCTGTAGACGTTTGAGTCACGCCACGGGGGTTGAAAAGAAGGTCCCCTTCTCCCCGTGTAGTCAGAGTGGCGCTCGCCACCACCCTTAAGCGTCAGATACACTTCTAGTAAATATAAATAGCCCAGAATGTGAAGGAGTACACAGTCGCCCAGATAGCCGAATTGGTAAGGCATTCGAGATCTAATCGAAAGGCGTGGGTTCGGTCCCCACTCTGGGCGCGTGTTTGTCTTTCTTTCTTTCTTCCGTATATTTAAAAAAAATCGTAACTTCATTAACCGTAGTAAAAAATAGAGCCCAACCACACCCCTATGCCTCCTTTTCCGTTGTAGACTGCCGACCGATGTTTCTGTATATAAGTATATATATATATATTTATATATATATATATATATATATATATATATATATATATATATATATATATATATATATATATATATATATATATATATATATATATATATATATATATTTATATTTATATTTATATATATTAAGATATATATATATATACATATACATATACACATTGTCTCGAAAAGGAAGAAATACCGTTTCGGTTATAGTTTGGGTTCAAGCATAGACATTTCGTACCAGTTCAGTTCCGGTGGTTTGAAAAAATCATGCGCCACACCGGTTCGCAGTCCGGTTCGGAATATTGAACCCGTTTGAGAACCGTCTCAGCCCTGAATTATGAGTGAATGGCAAAAGAAACAGTTTGGTATACTTTAAATTCACCCAGAAGTGTATCTTTCTTCACTCGAAATACTGCTTTTTTAAATAAGCGTGGTGCAATATTTCACTCAATGTTTCAAGTTTAGGTCAGATATAATACGAAATGTACCACATCTTTTTTTCACCATCCGCTGCACAAAGCCACAGCCAAAAGACACGACTGTGTGTTTTATTTGTGCCCCTTGCTGCGGTTTATTGTACCTCTTCGATTTAAAGAATAGCTTACTACATTGCCCATTCCCTTTAATCACTTCCTTTTTACGTCACTGCTGATGCGGGATAGCAAAATATTTTGAAGGTTTTTGGTGTTCACCACTTCTTATATAAACAACGTCCTTGAGGTCATATTAAATTTATTGAGATACCATGACTCACTTTTTTCAAATAATGGAAGGGTCGGCTTCGTTTCCATAGTCAAATTGGGATCCCTAGCCAAGTATGTATAAAGGCGCGGGAGAAAAATACCGCCGACCACAGGCTGCGGCCCCTTCGTTATCGGGATTCCTACCAGGACAAGATAATGCTGCCTGCATCCTTATTGCAAAACAATCAACAAATAACAAGGAGGAACTTCCACGTAAAGCACGCACACACGCACGCACAAACAATAAGGCGTTTTGTTCGCCTAAAGAGTACCTTTTTCTGTGCAATAGAATACTAAAGACCCTAGTGTAATTCAGCGAAACCCGACGTCCAGTGCGCAACGCTGGACACACCTCTCCATTCGAAAGATTACAATCGCAAGAATTTCGAAATGACACTCGCAATTTCGAATGGACATGTCATTTCTCTTATACTACCCGCCGGGGTGTCACGGTGGCAAAGACGCTATGCTGCTGAGGACAAGTACGCGGGATCGATTCCCGGCCGCCGCGGCCGCTAATATGATGAAGGCGAAAAGCAAAAACGCCCATCAGTATGAGATTTCAGCGCATGTGAAGGATACCCAGGTGGTGAAAATTAATCACGAGCCCCCCACACGGTGCGCTTCCTCACATGTGTACCGTAAGCGCATTAATATACTACATATTCAAATATTCAGTTTCACCATAATCATCTGATAAGGAAAAGTGTGCGACGTATCGAGAATTTGGTGGCGCCTGAAGGAAAGAAGCCCCCAATGACACTGACCACCGTTATCAATAACAGGAATGTCAAACCCTTCTATAGTGAACCGGAAACCGATATTTATTTCTTGGTCCAGTTCCGTGTCGCATTCATTCAGCCGGCTCACAAAATAACGGTTCAGTTCATGTTCGATACCCTAATAAATGGGAGAGCGGATCACAATGCAAAAGCCGAAATTTTATTCAGAGGAAAGACACGTTAGTTTCCCATAACTTTCATTGATGCCAAGTGATGCTGACTAGATACTATAGATAAGGTAGAACTCCCGACCTAGCGATCGGGATGCGTCCTAAACTATATTCGAGCATTGTGGCCTTCAGGTGTTCAAAGAATGACCAGGAGTGTTAACATGCCTTGAGAGAGGCAAAGAAGGACAGGTTTTTGCATGATTGTTAAACCTCAAAAGGAAGGGTGGTTCAGTCTGGCCGATATTTGGTTTGCCGCAGGGGGTGCATTCCAGCAGCAATACGACGTTGGCGAAGTGACAGTTAAATGTCACTCCTAAATTAACACAATAGTTTTAGGCTCTGCTGGCGGCGCACTGTATGGTGGTCATTTGTGGCCGTACCTTACACCGTGGTTGGTTGCAGGGCATGCAACCAGTAGTTTGTGGTCAGCTGATGCTGGATTTGGTGAGAACGTCTCCCAAATTTCGCTCCGTCTATAAACAACGCGTGGTGGGTAGGGAAATATTCTTTTTAGACGTTTACTTTGAACAAGAATATTGTGATGTTTCCTTAGTATGGACGCAACTTTCGGGGAAGAGGCTGAATGGTTCCAAACGAGTTTTGTTTGGGGGTTGGGACTAGGAGCGGTACAACTTGTTAGCTGGCGTAATCGCGTCGTCCATCACCTGCTCTGGGTATTTTTTTAATCAAAAGCTCTGTTTTAAGTTTTATGCATTAAGAATCGAAATCCGCTTGGCTTGTTAAGACTGGCCTAAAACGGTGAGATTTGCTCTAAGGTATTGCGGTCTTGCATTGCCTGACATGGCTGCTGTGGAAGTGAAAATACTGGCGCGTGTCAATAGGTTTCTATCAAGATTAGTCTGAAGCCTGTCTAAGAAACTGTGGCTGTAACATCCAGGTAATTTATGCAGTGCATCCACTATGAATGAGACAGGGAGATACTAGGATACGAAATGTTAAAAGCCTCAAAAAACGTAAAAAGTTTCAATTCATCATGCTGCTATATCATGAATATGGTAGCATGGAAACACAACTGTAAAAGAATAACCTCTCCCTCAAACTCATGGCTGACCGACAAATACAGTGATCATCTCAAAGAAAAAGCAAAAAAGGGACTGTTCAAGACGACTTATCTTGCTCCTTATATTAAGCCTAAATACCTAATTACATGCAGCGAAAAAGAAGCTAAAAGAAGATATTTTGCGCAAAACCAGACAAAGGGAGAAATAGCACTAAAAATAGAAAATCGCTCAATATGTTTTAAATAAAAACCCACAACCGCATAAAATTTCTAAACGTGTTCTCAAGGACGCCACTCATAGTGACCGCAGAGACAATGCCAATCGAGTTTTGAGCTTCTTCTGTAACGTCGAGTGAACCATTACTCTAATAGATGAAGTGGTGTTAGATCGACTACCTCATTCATTCTTTGAATTTCTTACGACTTAAAATACTCAGCGTAATGTGTAGACGAAAAGTGACAAGTTGTGACCCTCATGGATATAATTCCTCAAATATAACAATGGTAGCTCACCTTATATCATACGTAATATCCTTTATTGTAAATTAATTGCTCAAAACAGGTGTTTTCCCGTAGAGTAAAATATTCACCCAAGCGTTTCTAGCAGGGTAAAATGACCACCCTACCCAAGAAGCACACAAGTAATTACTGAATTACAACTGGCGAATTAGCAGTTTACCTGTTTAAGGACAGTAATTTCGCTTCCATTTCGGCTATTGTAGTGACCCCGCGCCTACTTCACTTACTGACCTACTAAAAAAACAAACCTAAGAGAGTACTTGATTCGTGGGAATCATTTTATCGACTTCAAAAATGCTGTTGACATCATTATTCATGGCAGTCTTTTAGGTATATTTGAAGCGCTATGGATAACTGGACCACCGTTTTAAATTTTGCCAAGCTATTTCCTTAAACGTACCTAGAAGATAGAAAATTGAGATTCGTATTCCACAAACAAAACAACTATTCTTTTCGCACATCATGGCTTGCAGAAGAACATTTACACAAATTATTCAGAACTGCTACAGCTTCGAATAACCAAAAAAGCTGATGCTGATAGAATTCTCTTCCGGCTTCCTTTACAATTTTGAAACAGCTGTCTCTTCCCCGGTAGTTGAGCAATCTTATAGATATAATTTCTTATTTTGCTGTGTGTTTCTTACTCATGGATCGAGTTCTTTGTATTGACTTTTTTACAGAGTCGTACTGCTTTTTGCATATTTCTTTCACAACAGCTTTGTTCAAATCTTTGTCTTACGCTTTACTGCGCTGCTCAGCGACAAAGAAGATTGTTCCACCTGCTTCAATTTTCCGACCCTTGTTATCGATAACCGCCGCCTTTTAAATCCTTTTCCAGAAAATGCAATTTTTCTGTTTCATTTTCTGGTATACCTTATGAATATTCGTAAATCGGTCGGTTTTGCTGCTTAGGCATGGAAAGTTTCTTTTGATAGCAGCTAACCGTCAGCCTTCCTTAGCCTGTTTTTTTTTTCGAAATGGTCTGCCACATTTGCTGTAGTGGCGGTCAAGTATTTTTGCTGAAATCTTCATATGTCAAGACAATAGAATCCCATCACAGACCTAACATCAGTGACCAGATTACAACCCCCCTGACGGCTAGGCAAAATCACCAAGTATTGTTTACCACTACTGAAAAAAGTGTTATAATTCCCAAAACTAACCTGAAAAAACATGAGGAGTCATTTGTTAATACTTTTTGCAAAATAGCCACCATGCGGAAGAGTTGTCGGGCCCTTTGATGTTGTGAATGCAGTGCTGCCCTTGGTGTAGTCTTCCTTCTAATGAAGCCTCGACTGAAGCCCCCTGCTTATTCAACAATGCAACCATCTTCACTTCCGAGGGACGAATAAATGGCAACATTCGTGGCGTTGTATGAGTGCCTGCCCTTTCATTTTATCTTGTCGGGTTACAGCACCACACCAGGGTTTGGAGCACCATTACTGTTGTCACTACGGGACTGCCGTAACAGAGGCTTTTCTGCGGATAGGCCAGGAGTTTTATACAGTTTTAAGGTGAACACACACACGATGTAAATAGGAAGTGCGGGCGTGAAGGGGCCGTCGCAAAAGAAGCAATGTCATAGATGGTTTCAATACCGTTGCGAAATACGCGCTACGTTTAAAAATGCGTGGCAGCTGCTTCACTTAATATGGCGAAGTGTCATCGACGTGCAGGACTCCCACCAAACAAGGAACCGAGAACGAAATTTAGCTGGATGGCTTAGGTCATGGTAACGTGGGTAAGGAGTGACAACAACTTGTGCAATCAAATCGACCACGCACTCGGTGGATGTGCAACTCTATACAAAAGCAACGTATCTAATGGGCTCTTGACAGATGAATAAATGAAAGGAATGACCGCCGGGTGTCTGTGGCCAAACTATAGGAGGACATCAGATACCAGTTCTGCGTTCTTCCGTGGAATACTAAGCATTTTCTTAATGCATCGTGCATGATAATGAAGGGGAAGCTTCGGCCAAAGACTCAGAGGAACTTTTCGGGAGCCACATTGGCTTTGCATGTCATTGTACCGAAGACATTCAGAAGCAACCAGGCCCCGCGTCGCCGAAAGTTGTACTGTGATTGCATAGGGGGTTGCGCTAGCTCGGCTACCAGAATCCAGAAATTTCACTATGTGAACAAAGAAGGTCAAGACGATACAAGCCAATGCAAGAGAACGGATCCCAATGTATGTGTAGTGGTTGAAGGTGACCTGTTAGCCATAAGAATTGTGTTTTTCAGCTCTGGCGTAGGTCGCAAGACCCGTCGTAATGGTAACTAAACCATAGATGTCTGCTGAAAATAAACAGCGTTTCACGCGGTCGCAAGTGCGGGCTACGCCTATATGGCGGATACCTCTTCATGACATTGGAGGGCAACATTTATGTTCAGGTGCTAGAGGACGACATAGATTAGGTCAGGAACGTCCAGTGTTCTTCGTACAGTCTACCAAGCCATCTTAAAGAAGAAATTTACTCCGTGTAGTGTAAACATACTTGGCCTCGAGATAGTTCAATATCCCGCGCATAGAGCTATTGGCGATTTGTAAAATAAAAAGTCGCGAGAAAACAGGTGTTGAAGATCTTCTCTGTGTCCGTAGGTTGATCGACCTAATTTCGAAACTGCAGTCCAGGTCTCTCTTCCACCGACCAGACCTGTAGGCAAGCACATTTATAAGCTCTTGGAGACGCGCCGCAGATCAACATTGTGACCTTGTCGTATCTATTATAGATATTAGCCTACACAGATCACGGTCCCTTGTCTTAAAACTGAATTGCCTACCTGAATCGAAGCAAAAATTTACCACTGATATCACAAGCAGGTTTTACATTTTGTCTTTCCATGTTCGGTTGTTGGGTATGTTCGTTAGCGAGTCGATAAAAGGAGACTAGCATATGCTAATACTCCATCGTCTTTTCGTGTACGTTAAGAAGTGGCTACGGTGCGAACGCCATTGCTGCTGGGTAGGTGTGTACCTCAGCCTGAACCGACGGGCTCAAGAAAATCCGCAGGGTATAATGCAAAATACGGGAGTCGAGCGTCGACATTGCAGCATCTTGTTCATGGGTAGCTAAATGCGGCGCTGCTATGGAGCAAATCTGCGGAGGGACTACTGATTGTGGCGAAGTTGTTCAAGAAGCGTGGAAATAGGAACAATATGCACCAAAAGGGTAGGCGTCTATAAAAAAAATGACATTGGACTGACACACAGCACAAATGTATTCCCTGTCGCGACAGCCACCTTGTAGGTTCGAGAAGGTAACGAAGGATAATAATCTTCCCACATGAAAAATGTAACTTTTACGAGTTAAACTCAAATGCGACCTCGCCGAAAACTGGCAGAGTATTTGAAAGGTGCTCGGATAGGTGTGTCTGTGACACGTTAAAAAAAATTGTCACGTTATTGCGAGAGCACAGGCATGTACGTCACTGAACTCCGTCGGCTGCCGAATCCATTATTCGCCCTAAAGGCACAATGGACATTGTACAAATCAAAACGGATGATCTAAAGTAGTAATAGCCATCAGGTGCAATAAAAGCTATGTATTTTCGATCCCGATCGTCAAAAGCTACCAACCATCATTGGGATTGCAATTCAATTGAAGAAAAATTTGGGGCTCTGTACAAGGTGTTAACGGGGAGAGAAAAAAGGTGAGTATAAGCGTCTATCAACGACTGAACTTCAATCCACACTTATGCAAATGAGAGCCTGGTCAATGACCGCTAAGGGGCACACGACGTTTTGTTATTTTTTGCTTGTTCCACAAAACTTCTTGTCCCAACATTTTACTAGCATGCCAGGGGACGTCCAAGCACCAGCGCATAGTGATAATATGCCATGGAAATTACGTCATTCTCTTGCGGTTGAATGACGCAGGAGTTACCATAAAAGATTTTGGATGCACAACTGTGAACAGACCTGACAGCGGAACTATAATAATGTTGTGCCGTCGTTGTCTGACCAAAATGTATTCTGGCTAAATCAATTGTCTATGTATGCGCAAAGAGGTTTGGGGGATCTATATTGGGTTGATGACAAATCTGGGGTTGCCATACTTGTAAAATCGTCTTGTCCTGGAGTTAAAAAAAACCTGTTGTTCGGCCAATGTTTTAGTGCAAAATGAGGTCTAACTATGCAGCCGACACTGTCAACAAGTGTCCTAATTAAGTGCTTTGATCGAAACGCGGAATTTTAAGAAAGTGAGATGCCCATGATTTTCAGGCACTTGCAAATGTCATAACTGTGTGACGTACTGTTAGAAGCCGCAACAGTAGCACACCGGAGGGTGGTGACAAGACGTATTTGCTGTTCGGGACAGGTCACAACCTGCAAATATTAGCCAACATACACAGTTGCGCAGAAGCGAGACTGAACACATTGTTAAGTACAAATGCAAAGTAGATGTGAAGCCACAGGATTTTTGTTGCTCGATCAATGCGAGCGAATTAAAAAAATCAATGCCCAGGATCAGTTCCTAAGGCCACTTCTGAAAAACAGTGAGGAGCTGAAGTTTGAATTTCTCAGATCATTTTACGGGAGTAGTAACAGAACCGGCTGAAGCAATGTTGCGTTCCATTGGCCAATCGCACGACACGTAAGTGATCGCGTGCGATATTGTTGCAGAGACGGCGGCAAAAGTCTAAACTCATTAGGAACACATGTACATGTGCAAAAGTGTACTAACCGGGACACTTTATGATTCAACTAAAGACACATTCTGCCCTTGCGAAGCTAAGGGACCGGATTTTAGATCTTGGAAAGAGCTGTAGCATCACCTCCTGGAGCTGACTTACCTAGCTTTATAGGGGCAAAAAGCATTTTTGGCGATTAGTAATGTTCTCTGAGATAGCAGTCACTGCGACCGGCGGGAATAGGGCGACAGCGAGCCATTCAGGAGGGTTCAGGGGAGAATGGAAAGGGTCACGTGGGCCACAAAATTGGAGGCAAGCTGTGAGCCCTTTATCGGAATATACAAATAACGACAGCGGAGCAAAAATTACGCTTTCAACAGAGGAATATCGTCTGATAAAGTAGATATCTTACTAATCTTGCTTTCTCAAAGCAGAGCGTCGTTCTAGCTGCTTTGCGAAAAGCTTTTGGAAGCTAGGTCTCTCTGTGTCACGAGATGACACTTCTACTAAGATTATACGATGAAGATTTACCCTGTGCATATCTTTATTTTTTCGCAAATATGATATTATTCAACTTTATTCTTGGGGGTTTACGGCGTCCATATATTATACAGTGTCTAGAGGAAAAAACTATGCCACAACCTTTTTTGCATTGCAAACATGTAAAAATCGTTTATAGGCCAATATTTCGATCATCCAATATATTGCCGCGAAATATGCATTGGGTTTCTTTATTTGTGTTTGACTTTTACCACCAATGTACGCCTGTCTGCGCAATCTGTGTTATCTCTGTGCCAATGGAAGCGCATTTCTATTCTTTCTTTCTATGCAGAATGTCTTATCTCTTGTGATAGGCAGAGCATTCCGAACTAACGTGAACAGCGTTTGTTCTGGATGTAATTCGACGGTTCCAGAAGCACTCGGACCTTAGCTAAATTCCCGTGGAGCCGAGGCCGCGGCCTTCGATGTGCCGAGATTCGCCTACGCACGTCACTTTCTTGGCTGCTCTTCGCCGTCTGTGTATTCTTTGAGTTGTTAGGGGAGCACAAGATCACTGCAATAAACTTGTTTTTCTGTTAAGACAGCTGCCTCCTCTTTGTCTACGTGATATCCGGTGAAGGCGCGGGGTACATGCACCCTGAGCCCTCGTCAAGCTGACAAGCAAGCCCAACTCGTGTCACTCGCCAACAGCAAGATCTTCAGTCAAAGTTTCGACTGCTTCCGGATAACGTGAAGAAAGAAGGCATCGGGAAAACCTCCATGATTCCAATTCTTCCCCCGTTCTTCAACAACCCAGGGAGCCCACATCATTTCGTGGGTCTCAATCGGGAGATCCCAAAGACTGCTTGAAGCAAGTCGAACGGGTCAGGCTTTTTAACCAATGGGACGACGCAGAGACACTCAGGAAAGTGTTTTTCTACCTGGAAGATTCAGCACGGGTGTGGTTAAAAACCATGAAAGCTCTCTAGTGTTTTGGAACGAATACAGAACGCAATTTGTGACGGCGTTCACCACTGTTTTGCGAAGAGAGCGGGCCGAAGGCTTGCTGCAAACGCGGACACAACACCCTAACGAAAGCGTTGTTGTGTTTGTCGAAGAGATGATGAGTCTAATCAGGCGCACTGACCCTTGCATGGCAGAAGAATAGAAGTTACGCTTATAATGATCGGTGTCAAGGAAGAACTGTTTGCCGGATTTCTCCGCAATCTGCGGAAAACCGTCACCGAATTCGTGTCCGAAGCAAGCACAATTGAGAAGCCCCTCGATAGGCGTGCTAAGCAGTATGACCAAAACTTTTTTGGCCCGTCCAATGTGAACTACGTTGACAGCACGCGGATTCCGGCCGACAATCTAGGCGAAACCACCCGTGCAATAGTGAGTCAGGAGCTGCAGAATCTTCTCCCTTCGGTGCCGCAGCCCGAAGTTGCTTCCCTTACCGACGTGATTAGTGAAGAAGTGCAGCAAGGGCTGGGAACTTCAACGAAGCTAGAAGCACCCCGCGAGCAACAAGCCATGTCTTACGCCGCTGCTGTCCGCCGGCCTCGCCCACCTGCAACCTATCGTCACGAGGCTCCGTACCGTCGCAACGTGTCGCTGGCCCTACCACCTGCGGGGCAACCCCCGGCTACAAGGAAGACGAGGTGTGGCAAACGGCCGATAATCGTCCGCTGTGCTACCACTTCAGAGAGGCAGACCACATCCACCGTCGCTGCCCCTACAAGAGGATTGGTTTTGGAGGCTTCTGCGTCGACGTACCATGCATCCGACCCGGCCAGGGCTTAATGAGATCGAAGATTACTTGTCCAACACCAACCGAGGTGCAGCGCGCTTCAACCGTTCGCCATCATCCTACCCATACCGGTCGCCAAGCCGTCGAACCAACGCAGACTTTGCGCGTAAGAGGTCCCCCAGCCTACGTAGGGGAAGGAGATAAAGTTGCAGGACGGCGAAAAAATGCAAACCCTCCAACGACGCAACGACTCGCCGAAGAACATGGCCCTAGCTAACCCTGCCGTGACTGCCAAACACGACGACAACGACACAGAATGACGTGAACCCGACATGACTAAGCCCCCCGCACAGACGACTACGGTAACGACAACGCCCACTGCCCAACCGTCAAGACGCACAAGCCGAGACACAACGTCCAGACTCATCCGGAACTCGAGGAAGGCGGAGTCCGACGTCAAGTTGCCTATCGGCGGCTTTGATGTAGACGCCCTCATAGACACCTGAGCCGACTACTCAGTAACGAGCGGATCGTTGGCGTCTAAGCTGAAGAAAGTTACTACCAGATGGGACGGGTGACCACAGTTGCTTCTCGATCACGGTGTCTCTGTCGCAAAAGCATTGCGCCATTTAAGCAACGTCAATCCCACGTTTTGGTCACTAATTTCACAGAGGAGTACCAGCAATTAAACAAGGGCGCTGCAATTGAGTTCCTTGAAAAAACGCAAGAAGCAAGTGACGTGATCGTGGTCGTCGACTATCAACGAGCATTCTTAGATACATTCAAGCTCCCGTATCCGTTCGACATCAATCCGGCACTACCGCAAGAAAAATGGAAAAAATTATTGGCTTTGCTGCAGCGCTACAGCGAGTGTTATTCGTTGAACGCATAAAGTACGTTAGACACTCCAGCAGAGCATCCAATAATTACCGAAGATGGAGCCTGACCTATCCGACAGTAACCGTACCCCGTGTCTTCACGCGAGCGGGAAGCGATCCGGACCCAAGTCGACGACATGCTCAGCGCCGACAATATACAGCCGTCGAAAACCTCTGGACGGCACCGGTCGTACTCCTGAAAGAAAACGATGGCCCATTAAGGTTCTGCGTTTACTACCAGCGACTGAACAAAATCACCAAATAGAACGTGTACCCACTGCCACGAATTGATGACGCGTTCGACAACCTCTGTCACGCGAAGTACTTCTCATCGATGGATAACAAGACCGACTACTGGCAAATTAAAGTGGACGAGAGAGACCGAGAGAATACTGCATTTATAACCCGGACCACCTATACGAGTTCACGGAGATGACGTTTGGGCTGTTCACGGCGCCAGCAACGTTTTAGAAAGTCATGGACACTGTGCTAGCTGGCCTGCAGCGGCACACCTGCCTCGTATATCTGGACAACGTTCTAGCATTCGCCCAGATTTTAGATGGACATCTTGCAAGGTTGGAGTCTGTACTCAAGGGTATTCGCTGGTCGCGGTTAACGCTGAAGCCTAAGTGCCGCTTCGCTTAAGAGGAACTCACGTTTTTGGGCCATGTCGTCAACGCCGCGGGAGTACTGCCTGACCCGGCAAAAACATCAGCAATAAAGAACTTCCCAAGACCGAAAGACAAGAAGGGCGTGCGAAGAGTTCTCGTGCTGTGCGCATAATATCGGTGCTTCGGCACGAACGTCCAACGCATTGCAGAGCCACTCACGTGCCTGACAAAAGATAGTACCCCTTTCAGCTGGGAAAGCGCCCAAGAAAAAACATTCTACAAGCTGAAACACCTGCAAAATCTGCCCGCGCTCGCTCATTTCGGCGAAAACGCCGAAACGGAAACGCACACGGACGCCAGCGATATAGGCTTGGGTGCCGTCCTCGTCCAAAGGCAAAACGGTTACCAAAAAGTGATCGCCTTTGCCAGCCGTGGTCTGTCGAAGGAGGAAAAAAACTACTCCTTCTCTGAAGAAGAGTGCCTCGCAATTATATGGGCCATTTCCAAATATCCCATATACGTGTATGGTAGACCATTCAAGGTTTTGACAGACCCCGACACGCTGTGTTGGCTGGCCATTTTGAAGGACCCCTCAGGCCGTCTCGGGCGGTTGAGCTTGAGCCTGCAAGAGTTGGATGTTACAACCGTATACAAATCCGGCAGAAAACACTCCGACGCCGACTGCCTGCCTCGTGCCCCCATAGACTCACCACCACAAGACTCCGATAAAGACAGCGTGTTCTTCGGAGTCGTGACGGAGAGCGACGGAGCCGCACAGCAGCGTGCCGACCCCGAGCGGCGCGTCATGATCGACTAACTCGAAGGACGCAACGTCCCCTTGCACAGGGCGTTCAAACGGAACTTACCAGCATTCAGCCTCAAAAACTCCGTCCTCATGAAGAAGAATTTCAGCCCCGGAACAAGACCGAATTATCTACTTGTCATCACCGCAGACCTTCGTTACAAAATTTTGGAAGCGTACCACAACGACCCGTCTTCCGAACATGTCGGCAGAGCCCGCACTATTCAACAAATAAAGGCGAAGTGCTACTGGCCCCGCCTTACATCCGACGTCACACACTGCGTTCCAAGTTGCTCTGACTGCCTCAGACGAAAAATGCCACCGACAAGACACGCGGGACTTCTGCAAACGATCGCCATCCCATCGATGCCCTTCCAACAGAATAGAATGGACCTTCTAGATCTATTTCTCTATGTCACGATCAGAGAACAAGTGGACTGTTGTAGCCAGAGGTTACATGACGCGCTACGCAGAGGCCACCGCTCTTTCGAGGGGGACTGCACAAGAAGTGGCAAAGTTCTTCATAAACGAAGTTGTGCAGCGACATGGAGCCCTTGAAGTCGTAATCACGGACCGCGGAGCGGCCTTCACTGTGGAGCTTATGCAAGGAATCTTAAGCTACAGCAACACGGATCACCGAAGAATGGCGGCATACCATGTCCAAACGAACGGACTAACAGAACGTCTAAACAAGACGATCGCGGATATGCTGTCTATGTACGTCGACGTTGAACGCAACACCTGGGACGAAGTGCTACCGTTTGTCACGTTTGTCACATATGTCACCTATGTCACGTAAGAGGGTGGTAAGGCCGCGAACCATTTATAGGGTTTGTTAATTTCTGTTTTGCTATTACCGCCAGGCTGCGCCGGTCTGTGCTATCTGTCTTATCTCTGTATCAATGGAAGCGCGTGTTCCAGTCTTTCTTTCTATGCAGCATGTCTTATCTCTTGTGATAGGCAGCGCGTTCCAAACTTACGTGAACAGCCTACGATTACGCAGGTTAGGCATAAAATCGAGTCGCAGAACCGGAATTCTTATTGCATAGTTTACACGAGGACATCGCCGGTACTGAAAAGTCCGACATAAAATCCGGGTTTTTTTAAGTGCGAATGCACTTTATAAGCGACCCCAAACCATCCACCGCCGGCGGCGGCGGCGGCGTCGGCGGCGGCGGCGGCGGCGGCGGCGGCGTCCGCAGTGCTCCTCTATATTTAAAAAAGAAACAGCATCCGGCGCCACGTTTCGATCCGAGGACTTTGCGGCCGCAGCGCGACGCTCTCCCGACCAAGCCACGGACGCGACGCTGATATCAGTGTTAGTGACGCGCCTTATATCTTTAACGCATTCAAACTACGTCGTCAGCGGCGTGCGTTGGCGACTCAGCGGCGTTATAGCGGCTTGATAACTGCGTGGTGTACACGTGATACTACAAACCCGATGGAAGAGATGGAAGAGAAGGCGGCGAGGCGGGGGGCTGCGGGGGCCGAGCGCAAGCGCCGCAAGCGGGCCGACAACCGTGCATTCGCACTTTCACATTCTCCCCCTCGGGGAAATGCGGGGGAATTTTTTTTGCCGTAAAAGCCTTTGACATAAAAAACAGAGTGCTACAATGGTTCATGGCATTTCTTGTAGCCCACGTGGACGAAGAGGTTGGTGGATGACCTACGCTCAGAGCATTAGCGAAGCAGTTGAACGGCAGAAATAAAGAGTTTACGTAAAAGCTTTAAATATGTACCAGGCGATGTGACCGAGGAAATATTGCAGCAATGTCATTTTGTTGTAAAAAGTTGAAAGATATCGAAATGACAACGAATAAATGTAGAATTCTTATAAAAGCTTTATAAAGTCATTTTGTGTGCCAACGAACTGGAGCAACGACGTGGGGAGAAGAAATCTTTAAACGTCAACTTGCCGCTAATGTGGGCAAGGAAATCAGCGCTGCATGCGCCGCGGCCTTTAAAGCAACTCCGAAATTGCGCAGATACCAACGCAGCTGTCGTCGTGTTAGAGTTGATGGATGTGCCATACAGCCATTAGTAAACCAAGTTTTCATACAAGTAAGCGGGCAACAATATTTGAAGGTTGACTGTATAATCTCAACAATTCACGAGCACTCTGTCCCTCTGCCTCACATTTGCTCTGCTTGGCACAAAGCGCAAGGCTTGTTCGGGATTTATTTTATTCGGCGAAACCTTTCTGTGGCGATGGAGAGAACGCTACGGGCGATGGATAGAACGCAAGGGGGGGGGGGCGGAGGAGGGGATCTAACTGCTTTCTGCTAGGGCGCCAAAGTGGTTCCCAATATTTTGGTTTTAATTCCAGTTAAGGCGTGAGAAATACGCATTTGCTACAGCTGACTTCTTCGCATGAGCTCCACGGTTGAGCTCGATAACCCACGGTCACCGAGCATGCTGGCATGTTGGCATTTCCGGCCCTACTCTTCAAATATCAACACAACCCAACGCTCTGGCTGGAAAATTCGGACTGACCTGAGACATTATAGCTTGGACGATACAGTCCATCTCTGTATCACCCAGACACAATGTGGATTTTGTCAGCGCTAGAATTTTGAGGGCATGCACTGATATGTAAACTGTTTGGGAGCCCAACATTTTTCAGCACAGTGAAGATGCGTAGCGGGCTTACATAGCGCGGGCGGAGTTCACCGAACGAGCAGCACACGCTAACTACAGCGCGCATTTATTCGCCATTTCGATCGCGTTCAGTGCGTTGAGGATTGAAGCCATCGTACCGATGCCCTCTTGTCATTCCGTAACTTTAGGTGCTCTTCCAGTCAACAAATTAAGCTATTGTACGCTTTGCGGGCTCCAGTGTACCACTAAGAACCTCCGCCTTGTGTCATGGGACAATACGCTCGCTTACGCAAGCAAGCTGGGTAACCGACCGAAATGCGGAAACGATGGAGAGTACCGGTTGCGTCAGTCTCGCTTTAGTCACCGCGTTGCGGCCCACTTGCTTACTTTATTTTGAAAGCTGTTCGTTCTCAACCTTCTTGAAACTCCGATGCGGCAAATGAAGTGGCGACCTACAGGAGGTAAAGAAAACTGCCGTCAACGAAGACGCGAAGGTTTTTTTGACCAAAACTTGTGCAATGCCAGTAGCCAACGCCGCAACCAAAAAACACCAGAAAATGTCAAAAGAATGCTCTCTTTTTTTATATATTCTGATTAATCACTGAACGGCATTATCAATTCAAGCCTAAAAAATAGGTGGTTTATTTTTCAATTGCTTAGGGTGCACCAAGAATTTTTTTTACAATTTCAAGCAGCGCAGCGAAACCGCTTGCTTCGTCTCTGTAGCCTTGACACCCATAAAAGACCTAAAAAGGTATGCCATTTGAGACCAATACTGTTTATGCTTTACATGCAAGGGTTAAAAAAGAAACTCTAAGCCCAACTAGGGTCCCAGCTAACGCATACGTGGCAAGGCCAACTTGCACAACAGCGCATTCGGGGAACGTTATACGTAGAATGCCATGGTATTTTGGCCGATAAGCCGAGTGTTATGGAAGGGCTCATAAATATTAGTGGCGGGTAAGCCGCTCACGTCGGGTTAAATTTTAACGATGAAAAATCTGGAATAATTGTTTTCAATAACCCTAGCAATAACCCACAGTCAATCCAGCATGGCCAATTACCCAGTCAAAGGATATAAATATTTGGGAGTGTAGATAAACGAAGAAGACAACTATTACAAAATTAACGAGGAGCAACGTACGAATAAAAGAAAGGGAACCACAGCTATAATAAAGGATTAAAGGGGCACTGACACAAAAATTTTGCATCTTGTTTTTTTTTGTAGCGATAAGTAGCTAGTGACCTACTTATCACCTGTAGAAACCTCATTTGCTTCATCGTGCAACCGTTGCTTAATTAGAGGCATTTTCAATGCGGCCAGTCGCAGTTTCGGTTTCAGCGGGTGCCGCGAAACAATGGATTTTTGGATTTTCTGTGAACAAAGCTGACCACGTGACCGTCGGAGGGATATCAAAGAGCAAGGCTGCCGTAGCCCTGTCGAATCCGTGTCGCCGGCAGTTTCTGCCAATGCCCCCACGCACTGATCTCGTGAGCCGCTTGATTAAAAAGCGACCGTGGACGGGACACAGGCGCTGCGAGTACAAATGCTGCCGCGGCTAGAAAACGACGCGCGCTGGGAGCAGCCGGGCCGTCTTCCGAAGGGTCCGCCTACAGATGTGTTTGGCTTAGCACTGCGGCGGATATTCAATTGCTGCTCTCGTAAGCGGTGCAGATAACCATTTTTAATGCAACCAGCCATCGCAGCATTAACTCCTTTCTCATATAAACTGCCGTGGTTGGGACTTAGGTGCAATTTTGTGCAGCTGTAACAAGCTATCACTCGAGCTACCGGCGCCGGCCTGGGCCACTTTGCGGCCGTGGCCGCCGCCTGCACAGCGACCGTGCGGCTCGCTCAGTGGGCTTTTCGTGTCTCCGGTGCATTTTCGCGTCCAATGTAAATCAAAAGTAATAGAAACAGAGTGCATGGAATCGCTGTAGAACTTTGGTCGCGGCAAGCTGCCCGATGAGCTGACGAATTCACGGCGCCTCCGCCGCCAACGATCGGGTCGTTCGTTCTCGAGAGCAGAAGCTCCGCCCTCCGGCCCTCCGATTGGAGCGGCTAGCCGGGCGAGCCGGCGAAAAGCGCCGGCAGTGCGGAAGCGGCAAACACAAACTGTTGACGTGTGTGGATGTTGTTTATTTACAAAATACACACGGGATGTCGATTGCGCGTGGTCTTCTGCTGGCTGCTCGGTTGCGTTTCTCACACTTTAAAATTGATTTTAAATGTGTTCTAGGCAGTATTCGCCACTGATATTTTGCAGATGATGTATATGTGTCCACACCAATCTATTTCCGAAGTTATCTCGCCTTCAAAATTTTGTGTCAGTGCCCCTTTAAGCTCTGTGGTGGTAACAGAAATATGAAGTCGTGAGAGGAGTGTGGAAATGAGTAACGCATCTTGGCCTCAAATTCGCGAATGCAATACTCCGCCTGAACGCGGATTCGCTATGATGCCTTGAAGTGAACGAGAGAATGATCAGAAGTTTGGCTTCAGGAGCGTGTAGTAAAACAACTAACGAACGAGTGCAGGAAGAAATCGGCTAGCCGACATTTAAAGTTGGACAAGATCAGCGTGAAAGATGTTTTGATGGGAGCGGGAGGTCAATTGATCAACGTAGGTTCACTGCTAGTTTTTAGATACACGCACAAGAAAACTTTTGCACGCAGGGGCTAAGGAAGACTAAAAGGCTAACGTGAAATACCGAAAGAACAGAAGGCAAAAAAGGGAGCAAAGGTAACCAAAAAATAAGCAAGGCGCATAGAAACAAAGAAATGTAAAGAAAAAATGTGAGCCCAAACGTCGTTGTAGATGTACAGCTCAGAGAAATTGGACATCAGAAATTCAAATTCTGGCTCTAATTCCCAGGGCAGTGCTTTCCTTTTTAAGTCTTGAGCCAGTTGATTAAGAACTAAGAGCTGTGTGCGGAAGTATTAACGAAATAATGGAGTATGCATGGTATGTTGAAGAGAAGCAGATACTATGGGGTACATATTGTTGGAATGTGACTGTATCCATTCAAATCTACATAGTGAAAGTATTCGGCTGCCAGAAACCAAATGTTTTAAGGGTGGCACACAGGGAGTTACTTCAAGGCTGTCTATACGATTAAAATAAGTATATATGCTGTACACCAAAAGCTGAAAGGGGAATATCGACTAGCAGCGCTACCACCTGTGAGATAAAAAAAGTATTTTTTGCTTTCCCTAAGTGCAGCGCTAGAACTAAACGAAGAACATAAAACATATATTATTTCTTTGGTAAGATGACACGTCATTCTCCGTTAGAAAGCGGATGCCGTTAGAAATCAATCAATCCCTCAAGCATTACCGTAGAAGGTAGTCATGGTTTCCATCGTATTCCTTGAAGACTTTGCCAACCCTGCCTGGATATCTAACATCCCCAAGTGTAAGATGTTCGAGTTTGGAAGTGGCGTTGGGTCACCCACGTCTTTTTTTAGTGTTCACCGGTGTCAGTATTTGGTCGCTCTTATTCCGATACCTTCGTATTTTGCCTACTGCACTGGCTTAAAGGGGCACTGACAAAAAATTTTGAAGGCGAGATAACTTCGGAGATAGATTGGTGGGAACGCATATACATCATCTGCAAAATATCAGCGGCGAATACAGCCTAGAACATATTTTAAATCAATTTTAAAGTGTGCGAAACGCAACCGAGCAGCCAGCAGAGGACCAGGCGCAATGGACATCCCGGGGATATTGTGTAAATAAACAACATCCAAACGCGTCACGAGTTTGTGTTTGCCGCTTGCGCACTGCGGGCACTTTTCGCCGGCTCGCCCGGCTCGCCGCTCCAATCGGAGGGCCGGAGGGCGGAGCTTCTGCTCTCGACCACGAACGACCCGATCGTTGGCGGCGGAGGCGCCGTGATTTCGTCAGCTAATCGGGCAGGTGGCCGCGACCAAAGTTCTACAGCGATTCCAGGCACTCTGTGCTCGCCGCTCCAATCGGAGGGCCGGAGGGCGGAGCGTCTGCTCTCGAGCACGAACGACCCGATCGTTGGCGGCGGAGGAACCTTGATTTCGTCAGCTAATCGGGCAGCTGGCCGCGACCAAAGTTCTACAGCTATTCCAGGCACTCTGTTTCTATTACTGTTTATTACCATTAGATGCGAAAACGGGCCGTGGCACGAAAAGCCCACTGTACCCGCTGAGCACGGTCGCTGTGCAGGCGGCGGCCACGGCCGCGAAGTGGCCCAGGCCAGCGCAGGTAGCTCGAGTGATAGCTCGTTACCGCTGCACGAAATTGTCCCCAAGTCCCGACCATGGTGGCTTACATGAGGTGCGATGGCGGGTTGCATTAAAAATTGTCATCTGCACCGCTTACGAGAGCGGCACTCGAATATCCACAGCAGTGCTAAGCCGAACACATCTGTAGGCGGACCTGTAGGCAGACCGGCCGGCTGCTCCCAGCGCGCGTCTTGCCACCCACCGTCTCGAGCGTCGCGCGTCGTTCTTTAGCTGCGGTAGCATTTGCACTCGCAGCGCCTGCGTCACATCCACGGTTGCTTTTTAATTAAGGGCCTCACGAGATGAGTACGTGGGGGCATTCGCAGAAACTGCCGTCGATGCGGATTCGACAGTGGTATGGCGGCTCTGCTCTGTGATATCCCTCCGACGGTCACGTGGCCAGCTTTGTTCACACAAAATCCACAAAATCGATCGTTTCGCGGCACTCGCTGTAACCAAAACTGCGACTGGCCACATTGAAAATGCCTCTAAATAAACAACCGTCGCACGCTGAAGCAAATGAGGTTTCTACAGGTTATAAATAGGTCACCAGCTACTTATCGCAAAAAAAACAAGATGCAAAATTTTTGTGTCAGTGCCCCTTTAAAATCTACTTCTACAACGTGTACTAGCATATACAGGAGTCAAAGAAATCCTGGAATCTTCACGTGATGATCCGGTGCATGGGGAAAGCCAGCTGCAAAGGCACGGTTGAACAGTCGTTTAGTTCGCACTTAAGATTTGTGCACTCAAAAAAGCTCACCTATCCAAGTGATCTCTCCGTTCTAACGTCCTCGGCTTTTATATTCTCACTCTGCAAAGAGCGGCGCAATCCAGAAAAAACCGTTTGGCGGCATGCCATGGCTACAAATCACGCAATAAACTGCGATTTCTATAATGGACACCGCAAGAATATATTTTGGCGATGTGCCTTTTCCTCAGTTAGTAATACAGTGAAATGGCTGACGTTCTTCCCTATGTGCCCACCTTTTACTGAGCAGCCACACTGAGGTTGTGCTTTTGCTCTCTGAAACGCTGTGAAAATGTATCATATCCTTCGTTTCCGTGCCGGAGCATGAAAGGGTAACAGCCACCCCGTGAGTTTCATAAGCACCATAGCCTCTTAGGTTATATACAAGGCGTCACCAACGCAACGTCATTGTAACCACAAATAGCAGTTTTGTGCACTATTCTGAGAAATTGTTAACACTTCCAAAGAATGTTCACTACTGCAGATACAATCATGCTAGATGCAGCATAAAAGCAAACAGCGCGAACCACAAACGCCATGCAGTTTGCCAGCTGTGTAGCCAACCAAACTCAAATGTCTGCAAGTCTACAGGCTCTTCTTATGTCGTATTTTCCGCGTTATCTTGATGCACCAAAAAAAATAAAAAAGGCGGCATGCTTCCTCAAGAAATTGCTTGCTCTCGATTAGCTTAGGACTGATAAACGGCGCTTTGCTCTATCTCCTCGAGCATTTCAAAGGTTCTTTCAAACCCGGTCTGTTTGTGTCTTAAGGACAAAGACGGTACAAAAAGAAGTTGATTGATTGATTGTAGGGTTTAACGCGCCGGCGCAACTAAGGCGATGAGGCGCGCCGTAGTGGAGGGCTCCGGAATAATTTTGACCACCTGGGGATCTTTAACGTGCGCCGAAATCTCGTACACACGGGCGTTTTTGCTTTTCGCCTCCATCAGAAAAGCGACTGCCGTGGCCGGGAATCGAACCCGCGACCTTGTGCTGAGCAGCACATCGCCTTAGCCACTGAGGCACCGCGCCGGGTACAAAAATAAGTTCAAGGTGATTCCAAGAAACAGGTATCCTTCAATATTACCGGACCAGTACGTTTTTGTTGAAAAAGAGCAGTTTCTCTGGAGATCCCTTTTACACCTGGTTGACGTGCTACTAGCGCAAATAGTAACTTAGGAAAGGCAGTCCTTTTATGATTGGCTACATTACGTTAAACAAAACTAGAGAAACAGTAGAAACTCATCGCCCAAAATAGAATTAAATTTAAAAAAACCAAGGTTATTTTGGTACACGAAGCCAGGCGGGTTGAATAAATCTAAAAAAATAGCAGTGGCTTAGCTCGGCTATGCCAAGATATACGTAGCGTCAGTTAAGGTTCAACTGGTTATTCTTAGCTTTCCTGGTTGTCTAGGATTGGCTTCATTATCATACTTACTGCTGCTTCAATGACACACAAACACTTTACAAGCATTACGTGACACATATATATTTTCAAGCGGCTCCGGCGCAGCGTCACCAACCGCCTCAAAGCTAAGTTGGCTCCCGATGCACACGCTGGTGTTTCTGCAACGCACGAGCCATCGGTTCTACACCTGGCCACCACTCGCATTATCATCAGATGGACTGGGCCGCCACAGGCCAAACAGAGGTGGGCGAAGACGCTGGACGCGTGGGGTGTGGTTCTACAGACGCACGGCGCTATTGCTGCGACGAACGAGCCATCGGTTCCACACCAGCCCACCCCTCGCATGATCATCAAGTGGACCGGGCCCCACGTGCCGCGCTTGCGCAGGACGGCTCTCCAGGAGCCACGCGAAACTGCTCAATCTCGGCCAGTGTAGCTTATGCTACAATAATACCATCAAAGTCATAAATGCAGCCCAAACTGACAAGCTTCTTGCCTGATTTGCAAACACGGCAAATATTGTAAAGCATTTTTGAGAAGAGGAGTACTATCCATAGGAACAGGTAACAAATCCACGAGTAACAAATAACCCCACTATGTGCAACAACCTTTCTGTTCTTCGAGCACCCACTTCCTGGACGCACGATACTGCCGTGTTGCAGTTGGTTTTCACTCAACGTTCACATCATATGCTTACCATAGACGCAATCATTATGTAATAACGGGTATTTTTTGGTTGACCGTCCGCAACGTCCTTGTCGGTGCTTGATGCCTGCGCTACTTCTAATAATCGCTTGTAGCCACAGTCGCGGAGGCATACCGCCTGTGTGACAGCGGTCCTTGACCCTGTTTTCAAGTGGTTTAGGTGCCCCTCGACCTCGTATGGTAGCCTTCACACATAACTTGTAGAGATTCATTAAAACCTGAGCATGCCGTTGAGAATGCTGCGAGAGTTCGGGACTAACCGCTCCGGCATTCTGGCTACCACACCTGCAGCATTTGACGACTTGCCAGGTTTTCCTTTCCGCCGAGGTGATAATGTTGACAACGGGCGGGACAACAATGCCGCAATCAGTGGATTGCCACGGTTGGATGATTTACTTAAACTATAGAATGCCGTGCTCCACCTGTGCGACGCCGATAAAGCGTGATTTCTCAATGAGGAAGCATAATTACCAACGGCATGAGCTTTACCGACCAGCTATGAGAACGTTTTGGACCACCATCTATCCGGTCTGCCATTCCCCCAAAATAATTTTACGTCTTGCTTTGAAAGGTCTGGTGAAACACACCTCATGCATAAATGCATGAGGTGTGTTGGGTGTCATTTTTGCCTCGTGGATGAGGATATGCCAGAGACAGTAAAAGTCCTTCAGAACCTGAAAACCATGGCGTTGTTTCCCTTCTTGCACTTACTACTTAGAATCTTGCATGCGTAATGGCCTCCTCACAGCTTGCCAACGTTTGGACAAGCCCTAATATATTCGACCATGAATGCGACCTCTCGCTACTACTTTTCCTCCGTAAGTAAACTGACCATCATCAAATCACTGCGTCGCCTAAAAACCTACTTGTGGCTTTCGTTCGAAAGGCGAAGAATTCATGGCCTCTTTCCTTCCTAAGTTGCTAATTTTTTGCTGCTAGGTGGCTGTAACCGGTGAAACCGGCAGCACCCACGATCAGCAGTACAGCTAAATAAGCTTTGGAAACTCACCTGCTTGATGTAGCAACCTTCTCACTTGAGCCAGCCCTGGCCGGAACGTGTACAATGTAGGGAAAAGAGAAATCTCCAACAACGTCTCCTCGCATCTTTTATGCGATCCTCCATCCCACATCCGATCTCCAGCCTCTAAAGCGAGCTCGCAGCTGCGCACATCGCGGAGGAGTTTTATACAAGGTGGCCGCAACTGCTCAGCTAAAATAGGCACAAGAAGATGCTTTAATGGCAAATTTGATTGAGAATTTATTCTTTACTGTTTCTGATGACGGAGCGGAAACTGTCCGAGGGTGGTCATTGATCCGAAATACAAACATCTCTCTAACACCACCGCCGCAACTGAGAAACCTGCGCCATCAACGTACTGTTTAGACATCGCTTTGCTTTGAAATCATCTTTTGCAGGTAAACTTCAGCCCAGCCAGTACTGCAACTGTTGATAGATAGATAGAAACTTTATTGTTCATGGGATGGTGGGGCGAATCAGCCGCCTCGGTCCAGGCAGCCGCTAGGGGCCCTGATGATGTGGGCCGCCAGTTCCCGTTGCTGTTGGAGACTCGCCGCAACAGCCAGCCACTCTCCGGTGTAATTGTGTGGTTGGGTTGGGTTGTAGTTTTTGCCATTCAAAACGTTTAGGTGAGCCCACTTTTTGGGCCAAAGTATAGGCCAAGCTCATTCACTACATAATTTATGTTTGCCTTTTGCTTTTTAGATGCAAAGCATCTCATGGTTGGGGCAATGTCCCTCCCTTGTCGTTGTCGTTGTTGTTGCGCTGTCCACACCCCCCCTGCGCGTGCTCAGTTTGCTGAACGCCTGGTCCCTTCTATGGCTCCTGGAGCGACAGTGTTGCCAGTGTCTTACTGGGCCGGCACCAGACGAGTACGCTTCCCCTTTAAGGGCTCCTGGAGCGACAGTGTTGCCGGTGTCTTCCTGGGCCGGCACGAGGCGAGCACAATTCACGCGCCTTCAACGTTTCATCGTCGTATGCAGCGGTGTGCGGCGGCGAGTTTCGGCGGGCCTTGATTACAAGCAGCCCACAAGCATCCGGGGAACGTGCATCCAACTCATCTTCCGCAACTTTAGGGTTCATCCATTACAACCACCCTTGACTTTACATTTCACAGACCATAAGGCGGTCATATTCAAAGCGGAACGCAAACCACAGCTCGACGTAACCTACGTTGAACGTGATGATGATAATGCATAAATAAAGACAAACTCACACCACGTGCAACGTCTCTCTCTCTCTCTTTAATGCCTCTCCACGCTAACACACCCCCTTAAATAAAAGTACACCATCTTCCAGTAAGGGAACCCTGAGTAGTATGCGAAACAGCCATGGGGTCAACGCAATTTTCCATTTCGTAGTTAAGGTAAGGGAAAGTTTGGTAGTTACCATGGAAACCAAACGGAAAATATAACGGTAGCTACGTACCCCAACCTGACGGAAGCTCAATTTTCCATTTCGTAGTTTTGGTAAGTGAAAAGTGTTGTAGTTACCATGGAAACCGAACGGTACAAATAACGGTACCTACGTACCTAAACCTCACGGAAACGAAGAACTGAAAACTAATGGGCACTTGAATCGACCCAATGCCTGGTTCGCATACTACTCAGGGTTCCCCTACGGGAAGATGGTGTAATTTTTATTGTTCTTTGAGGACAAGCGCCCTTGCGCACGGTGGTCCAAGTTTGGCATGGCTCATAAAGTTCGCGCATTCACTTGTGATATACATATTTATTGAATCAATCACGTAGTCTGCTTCTGCCTACGGTTTACTCGGCAACGCCAATTTAACGTAGCCTTATTGAAAACAGTTAGGTGTTCAACATATAAAAAATGCATTGGTAGAAAAATGCATCACGTACAAATTTGGTGTATTCTGATGTGGGGAGTTCGTTCAAAATTGACTTTTTAAATTAACAGTTTAAGGATCGTGCAATACTCGTGCCTGTTGATGAAAACAGTAACTGGGCGCAGGACCAGAGTGCAAGACATGTTTATGGACAGACATTCAGAGAACGAGAAGACAGCAGGACAGCTTGGCACGGGAGTGGGCTACGAATAACTACACGCTAAATTCACTGAAAAAATTCTCCGGAACTCTGAAAGAACTATCCTATCATCTTCCTCCCTAATAAGACTCTATGGTATCAGTATGGTAAGAAAATTCTGGGGACAACCTCCCATTTTCTTTACTTTTCTTGCATCCTCGAAAGGCGCTAACGAGCAAGCCTTCAAGAGGAATCTCTGCGAGCGATTGAAGAAACACTCCCGTTTCGGTAACTTTGAACTTTGGTGCTATCGTTTTTACACGCGATTAGTCTTCTGGCAATCGCTGAAAGCTTTCCACCATTAGTCTAGCTCTGAAAAGGGCCTTCATATCCTCAGTGATGACGTCTTGCACCAATGGGGCGTTTGTCTGGCGTGATGCGCGTATGAAAACGTGGCTTCCTTCAATGACGGTCAACAACCGCGTGTCGGGACTCCACAAGCTTTCCCTTCAACGTAAAGTAAAAAACTGTGCTATTTTGAAGGGCCACAAAAAGGGAGGACCACCTCCACCGCTGCTGACACCACCGAATTGGGGAATCGTGGAGCTGGTTCAAAAAAAATTAAAGCCGAGAATACCAATCGTGAACCTGAAAGTTAACGCGAGAATAAAGAACGTAAAGTTGTGCCTTATGTGCACAAAGCGTCCCAAAATTTGAAGAAAGTCATAAAACGGAATGGCGTTCAGGTGGCATTTTCTGAACCGGTCAAGCTAGGCGGGATGTGCTCGCGGATCGGCAAAAGTTGCGCTGGACTGAAAGCGTGCGGAAAAAGCCCAGCCATGCATACGTTGATTGCTACACGGGGGCAGTTTATAAAATACCGCTGACATGTGGCAAGGTTTATGTGGGCCAAACGGGAAGATGCGTTAATGTGACATTGCGAGAGCATGAATTATCGATACAGAACAGCGCGAGCAGACATCTCCCCACTCACTGCTCGGCATGCACGTGTAAACCCTGTAAGCCACTCTTGAAGGAGGTTAACGTCCTGTGTGTGTGCCCGAACAGCGCGCATGTCTTGCCTCTTGCACAGGTGAACAAGATGCGTGCGTTTTGCATCGTGCACTGATTCAAGCACCGCAAAAATTTATTACAAGCTTGTAAACTATTCAAACATGGCTACGGATCCCGCATTTAGACTCTGGTTTTGTAAAGACTGGTGCCTAGCCGGCTCCAAATTCTACCAGAGCGAGAAAACATATTTTTAAGTGATTTTAGCTAAGTCTTGACTTCTGGTAATGTTCTGTGGCTAGAATATATTGTGCATGTGGCTTTTTTTTCAGTGAATTGCATGATCCTAGTGAGCAACTACTTAAAAAACATATCATGATGCTGGTTCGTAAAAATTGGCCCGCGGCCACATACATAGTAAGGTGCCTTTGTGTTGTGCGTGGACTTTTCACAGCACTACCGCATTTTTCAATTGCATCACTTGCCACAGTAAGCGTGAAGAATAAACAGATAGTAGAAGAACGTTTTGCAAATTTGCCGGATATCTGCTGTAATAGACGCACAAGTAAACCAAACAAATCAATTGTTTTTATCAGCACGTTGATTTTTTCCTAACCTTCTGCTGTGCTATCTTCAAGTTTTCGTCTTTGAAACCGTTATTAAGTTTGAGCACAACTTTGTTTTAATCGTTTTCTAAAAAGTGTCGGTTGGTTGATTGGTAGTGAGGGGCCGTAGTGGAGGGCTCCGGAATAAATGTGACCACCTGGGGATCGTTGACATGCGGTGAAATCTCGTAAACACGGGCTTCTTTGCTTCTCGCCTCGATATGAAATTTCTAAAAAGTCTAGCTGGTAAGTCCTACATGGATGTATGTTTGATGCGGGAAAAGAATTGTGTAATATTTTTCTCGGTATCGAAAACTTGCTTTGACACATAGTGCATGGTTCTGGCACACCGAATTGTGAGTGGCCGCACGCGAAGGTGCATGCGACCAATTCCACCAGCTGTCACCAAAAACAGAAATCGGAAGTACACAGGCTTTTTTCTTGTAAATTTATTTGTACATCCCTAACATACCTCGGGGTCTTTCATTATATTCCCGGCTGAGGGAGGGTTATTAGCACCATTGAAATGCGCATTGTGTCATAATGTAGGCGAGGCAATAATGTATACTAGTAATATTTCAGCTCGTCTCACTATCCTAAATGGTCCTATTCCTACACACTACCGCAGCAATCGCCTGGTGGTATTGTATCATTATTTCGGTGGCTTTGTAATGTCGTTCAAATTAAGGTCTAAGCAAATCAGCTTCTTTTGCCTCCCGAGAAACGCTTTCTTCATAGCAAGCGTTTGAAAGCTGTTTGTTTGTTACAGATCCCACGTATTTCCGGGGCTATAAAACTAGCTGACGTTCTCATTTTCTTCTTAGAAATATTCTTTTGTGCATATATCGCATGGTCATTCTAATGTCCATGTTAACAATGAGACACGCTTAGATAGCTCTGTCGCCGAGGATGCCAGCCAAAGAATAGTAGTGCGATTTTATTCTGCTGTGGTGAACATCACAGCTCGTTGAAAGAGGTACCGTGTTTCAATTTGTCCATGCATTGTCAGGAGTGCACGGGCCGTCCGGGGTGGCGGCTCACGCTCACTGATGGCACCCTGTGAGGAGGGGAAGGAAAACCCCCTCTGCAGGTTCTTGAGTAGGGTGTGTTTAGTGGTGACTGGGGGAAGCCACAGTCTCCACTTAATCAGACGAGGGCGCTTTGAGAGGTTATAAAGAAAACATGTATTACAGAACAAAGCACGACGCAGACAATAGCACTTAGACGAGACCCTACCAGAGAACTCTCAAGAACCAAAAAGGAATAACCATTTTACAAATGTCACATCAATAAACTCAAAACGTCTAACTAATGTGAAGAAAACGCCAGAAAAGCGCCACAGAAAAGTTCAGAAAGAGTTCACCATGACGTGGCGTAGTACTCGGGGCGTCGGGAAGTCGCGTTGCGTTGCGCTGAGGGCGGCGTCGGGAAGTCTCGCGTGCTGGCCCGTTGACGATGCAGCTCCGTCGCTGCTCTTCCAGGAACGGTACTTGCAGGAACGGTCGTGGAAGGAACCTGGTCACCACCAGGCGCCAGGTCAGGGAAGGCCGCGGGCAGCCGGCACCCGGTAGCCGCCGGTAGACTATCTCCAGGCCGTGGTCGTTCAGGACCGGGGCACGACGCAGCGCGTGTGCCTGCCACGGGCCAGGACACTGGGACAATACGCTGGTCAGGGGACAATACGCAGGACAATACGCTGGTCAGGGGAGGCCTTGGCGTCAGGTAAATCCCTTTGAGCTTGGGTCCCCGAGACCCGAGGAGCTCTCGATCTGCGCCTGGACGCCGCTCTCCTCGAACTGTCCTCTCGGAAATCCTCCACTCGAATGGCCGTCCTCCCTCGTTCCCCTCTGGCCTCGTCACCGCTCCGTTGTGGCCGGCTCTCATAGGCCACTCGCGTTCACCGTCATCGGCTCGTGTAGGCTGCCACTTCTTCTTTTTCGTCCCTGCCAAAACGAGGTGGCCAAGATCGCCCGAAAATCTTTACCCTGCCAGCCTGTCACTCTGAATGTTGTCCTTGAGGCTGTATCAATTGGAACAATAATATTTAATAGGTTGATAATGCTATGCACCATATACATTTCTTCCTATTTTACACTTTCAAGCTCTGACTTCGGGGACATGGTTGATCAGGTGATCGAACCTTGCTTCCTAACAACCGATCATAATTCACACAATTATCTTAGGGGCTCTTCTCGCACGGATGCCCGAGCTCACCTGATAAACAAATTCTTACATCTTCAAGAGCATGCGTCTTCAGCAAATATATTCCCACATACGTTAATATAGAACAAAACACAAACTCATATTTTCACTTGGCTATTGGCTCCGCAGTTCTCTTTCCTCTTCTCGAGTGGGGTGTCGACACTGCCCACATGGCAGTGACCACTTCCCCACCTCAGTAACATATATAGGTGAAGGCCAACGCAGTCCATCTTCCTAGAACAGGTTCAATGAAGCAAGAGCTAACTCGAATACATTTACAGAGACATCCAAACTACACTACACAACCATAAAACACCTACACATTGAAGAAGCTTCCCAACTACTCACGGCGCATATACTCGACGCCGCCAAAACTCCATTCCCAACGCCTCTGGTGCCCCGCGCAATCAGAGGGCGCCGTGGTAAAATGACGACTGTAGGCGGGTGCGAAAGGCCCAGAACAGGGCGTGGGATATCCTACGTCGGTACCCCACGTCGGAAAACCTCCTGTTGGTCACACGTGCAGAGCGTTTAGAAAACGTAGGCGCCGTGAGGCAAAACGAGATAGTTCGCGCTCATTCATAACATCCAATACCTCATACACTAACGCACACAAAGTCTGGACACATTTACGAAGAATCAAAGGACATCAGACACACAACCTGCCTCTTGTCCGCACAATAGGGAACACACTGGAAGGCCAGGCTAACACACTCGCACAACACTTCCAACACGTGTCCAGTTAAGCACACAACACAAAAACTTTCATAAAACACAAAATCTAAGCGGAAACGGAGCCTTTACATAAAAACAACAGATCAACCACATTCCACCACTCCGAGTTTTTGTTTTAAGACCTCAGGGGTGTTCTGAGTACCTGTAAATCCTCAGCTCCGGGCCCAGACAACATCACAGATACAATGATTCAGCACTTACACGCAGACGATCTTTTTACACTCCATCTTTCCCTCACCCTCGCTTACTGAATAGCATGTTCCCAAATCAGTACGACAAGACCTGCCCGTTATGCAAGCAGCTCGGTACTTTTCGCCACATGATAGAAGAGTGCGACGTCAGCCCAAAACACCCACCCCTCATCAGCAACTCCCCCACTAAGAACCCCATCCTTACCCCTAGCGAGCGATGGGAGATCTTGCTGTCCAGCTCCTCCTTGGAGGATCAGCTACGGCTGGTTACCAGGCACCAGGTGGCGAAGGCAGCATATGAAATCCTGTTAAAAGGGATCCACTCTCACCCAGCGCGTTTAGCGCTGACACGCTGTGCAATTAAAGTTATTCCTCCTCTTCCTTCACCTTTACAACAAGATATGGCTTTTGGGGCCCATGCCGAAGTCTTGGAGGGAGGCCATAGTTGTACACTGTTTCTAAAGAGGGGAAAGATGCATCCACAACTGCAACCTATCGACCCATTGCCCTCGCAAACTGCCTGTGCACGCTTCTCGAGAAGATTATCAACACAAGACTCGTGTATTTTTTTTTAGTACAACGGTCTTCTATAGAGCTGCTGGGTAGGCTTACGTGTGGGGCGATCTACCAATGACCAACTTGTCACTCTTTATTCGTTTATGAAGGATGCCTCCGGCATAAACAATTATGTCTTACAGTGTTTTCAACATCAAGAAAACCTGTGACACCGCTTGGCGGTGCGGAATTCTTATTGACCTGAAGTCAACCGGTGTTGCAAGCAACATGTTGAATATCCTTCGTAGTTATAGGGCAAAGAGAACCTTTCGTGTGAGAGTTCGTTCTGAACTGTCAAAGGTCCATGTGCAAGAAAATGGCGTGCCACAAGGTGGAGTGTTGAGTCGCCCTCTTTTAATAGTTAAGATGAAGTCTTTAGGAAATGCATCGCCACCTACAATCTCTGATTTAGTGTGTGTAGATTACGTCGACATTTCCTTTAACTCATGTAAGAAGCCAATCTGCGAACGTCATCTCCAGCTCGGCGTCAAGAAACTTGCCGGCTGGGCAGACAATAATGGTTTTAATCTTAATCTTACAAAGAGCTCTTGTGTTCTGTTCTTCAGGAGGCGTGGGGTCTACCCCACCGAGACATCACTCTTAATGGCGTATCGATTCCTGTGAACACGTTTCACAAGTTCTTAGGTATTTTATTTATTCTATGAAACGCCTATATTCATTCCGCATATGAGACAGCTTAAATGCAAATGCCTAAAAACAATGAACATTCTTAAGGTCGTTTAACATCAAGCTTATGGGGCCCATAAACAACTCCTGCTGCCCCTTTACACAAACTTGGTGGGGTATCCGCTTGACTACGGCAGTTTTGCGTGTGAGTCGGCTACAAAAACAGCACTGAAAATGCTCAACCCACTGCTGCACCTTTGCCTTCGCCTCTCATTCGGTGCTGTCCGCACTAGACCTATCGAAAGTCTGTACGTCGAGTGCGACAAATGGTGCCTAGGGCATCGCTGAGAGTATGTTGACCTGCTATATTCATCTATGATAGTGTCTCTGCTTAACCATTCTTGTAATCCTATCATAAACAATTCATCAAACTTACAACTCTTTTTAATCAGGCCATCTATTTTCTTACCTTTCTCTCTCAGAGTGAGAAAGGAGGCTCTTACAAACAATGTTCCCCTTTCAGACACCAAGAAGACTCCCATTCATGATTATATTCCACCATGGCATCTTCGTACCATATCATCCGATCTGTCATTCACGCAACTAGAAAAAAATAGGATACCCAGGAGTGTGATTCTGCACCACTTCCTTTTCCTGCAGGAAAAGTACAGGTGCGCAGATTTCTTCAATGACCGGTCAAAAACTGCTGGTACTGTCTCTCGTGCGCGCACGGAACAAATTCTAGCATTACTTAAACAATAAATTTTCATAGCTGTATTTACACGGCAGATCGTACGGCATCTTACTCGTTTTAAATCACATCATCAAACAAAATTCCCAAGTCCATCATGTACACAGATTCTCTAAGCATTGTGCAGGCACTCTCATCAGGAAGGTCGTATAAAAACTATGTGATCAATAGTATTTGAAAGGTTATAATGACTGCTTGTGCTTTAAATTGAGAAATAACTATATGCTGGGTACCAGGAATCTGCTTGCCAGGGATCCCCCAGTGACCTGGTACCCAAGGTCACTGTGGGATCCCTGGCAATGAGATCGCTGATCAAATGGCTAGTGCTGCTGCTCTCATGAGCACAGTTGTCATAACAACAGTACCTTACAACAGCATAACGACACACATGAGACGACAGCTTCGCAACACATGGCAACTAAACTGGAGTCAACAAACAGACAACAAACTACACCTAATAAAAGTACAATTAAGAAGCTACACAGCTGCCTCACACAACAGATACACAGAAGTCGCTTTTCCTAGGCTACGGATAGGTACACACATTTAACGCACTCCCACCTGCTCACGGGATCTTCAAGACCCCAGTGCAGTAGGTGCGGATAGGCTCGATCCGTGGTGCATATATACGATGCAAGGCACTTCACCGAACACGATACAAACCCTTTCCCCAACTCTACAGATAACACGTTCCGCTACACCCGTCGTTGTTTCGGAGTGACGATGTCATGGTCCCTGTCACAGGTGTTTTTAAGTATTTACAGATATAAAGTTTTTAAACCTCATTTCCTGAAATATGTAATCCAAGCTGACCCTATACACCAGCCATCACCATTGCGTTTAATTGATTTTACTATGTCCGGTTTACACATTATTATACGTACCTTGTTGTGGTAATCACTTCTCTTCAACCATTAACTTCTCTGGTGCTCTTTGCCCTCATTGCCCTTGCGCCATTAAATACCAACCATCATCATCATCCTTGCACCACAGAAATAACTCTTGTTTCTTGTTTCTTGTTCCACCTGTTAACATGAAGGACCTCCAGTAGGTCTCTATTGTGTTCTTTGCAAAAACGTGTTTGCGTTCCGATGATAAGAGACAGCAAGAGGTCGTTGCCTCACTGTTATCCCCATTTGGGCAAGACTTGACTTTTTGCCCACCCGTCATTAAGCAAAACAATACAATTTATTAGGAGGGAAGCGGCAATCCAAAACTTTGTGAAAATTTTCAAAGAAAAAGCACAGCCAGATTCTACTTCAGATCGTCAAGTTTCCTTGCTACTGCTTTAAAGAGGGAGCCTCCGGTTTTCATTAAAGAGTCCCTTTAGCACTCGCCACCGTCTACCCGTAATAAATTTCGGAATAAAGTATATTGTCCCAGCAATCTCCTCCGTCAAGAACTAACAAAATTGGTTCACTATCACCGAAGCTACCTGTGATGAAACATCGCGCATATTCTTGACCTCTCAACTAGACCGGGCAGTAGCCAAAACAGCTGCGCGCTCTCTCCCGGATCATGGTGCATCTCGTGCTATTCTCTTCGGCAGCCTTGGACATATCACAGGCCCTGGAGTTTTCTCTTTTTTCGTAGCCTGGATGGTCTATTTTCAATGTGGTGCAACAAATAAGAAGTCACTGGTGCAGGCTCGCAAACGCGTGCTCATGTTGATTGGGCGTTTTTGAAGCAATAAACGTTTCTTGTCGAGCGGTGCAGTTTAAAGGGAAGTTTTGAGTTCATCAATTAAATTACGCGCGCACTCAAAACACGAAACGAAATGCAAAACGGTTCGCACAAGTTCAGGGAAAGAAGAGGCTGGTGCACCGCGCCGATGGTGGCGTATAGAAAAAGTAAATAGAAGAAATAGATCGTAAATTTATCCAGCTACAGCCAATAGGACAGCACCGTTGTAATGCCGTACGTGCGGCGGTGCCAGTAGTGCCTAATGAGGGAAATGGAAGAGAGCGCGGTTGGTTTTTTTCGTCTTCAGAACGATTTGCGAGCTTGCCGCTTTATGTGCACGTTTATATATGGCTCGGGTGTTCCTAGCAGTGCAATCGAAACGCCGCACGGGCTTATTTCCACTGCTCAGAGTGTATTACAGGGTACCTTTAGGCTGCAGCAGATTTTTGTGAAACTGGTACTCAAGGAATTGTTCAGCGGATTTTGTCCTCTCCCTGAGCTTTTTGCAGTATTTTTCTCGAATAAATACTGCTAATGCAATGTGGTAGTTCGTCGGAAAATTGTTCGGCGATCATTAAGTGCGGCACTCAATGGTATGTTTTAAGGTCGCTGACATCTCTACCCAGCGCTCAAAAAAAACTCTCCAGGCGCGTAAGATACCTTCAGCGTTTTACAGTCTTCTGGCTTTCTTTTTCGGTAGCTCCCCCTTTATCTCTATGGAGTGAAACAGAAGTATTGTAGAATCAAAAATTTTTTAGTATTATAGTCAATGGTGTAATTCGGAGACGGCCGCGCAAAGACCTCCAACGCCTGTTTTGTTGGCTGTTATCGTGACATGAGAACATCACGTGGTTTCTTGCTTTCACTGAGCCGCCGCCTAAAAGGGCCAGGCTAACACAATGAAACGTGCAGTATCAGGCCTATCTGGGTTTCGTTATTGTCCGACCACCCTCTGTCCCTGCCGGCACTGGCGTGAAAACGTCAACTGGAAACAAAGACAGTAGTCAACCAAAGCCCCCCTCAAGGGAAGCTGAAATCGACGTAAAGATGAACGCCCTCTGTAAAAGCGGTAAATATCACAATGGTGGAATTACACAAGGATACCCACTTTTGCCACGGAGAATATAACTCAGGCCACGCCTAAATAATTACCATAGTGCTTGGAATATACTCTGTCACCACCCCAGAACTTCACCGATGCCATCACTTCTGAGCTCCTCCGTGCGACCTCACGACGCAGGCCACCCCGACAAATGACCAATAGTTTTCTTGAATTTTTTTTCCGTAAATCCAAATTCGCCTACTATAAGCGCAAGTAATTCTAAGGCAATTTAGCAAGTCGGTGAATAAAACAGGTTTGAACAGTTCGCTAAAGATGAATTCAGATTTCTTATAAACAGTGGCCTTGGCGCAACGCCCAAATGACCCGCTCTCTAAGTCCTTTATTGGTGCAGACCTAACCATTTCCAAACAATTATTCTTAGTTCGAATTTAATATATAATTTTCTACAATTTACCTCATTGAACTGTTTACCTTAAAAATTTTATTTTTTCTGACCTGAATTCACCTTAATTTTGCGCGGTTTTCATAAAACCTGTGGCTTTTTTATTTGAAGGATCCTACACACTCATTTACCTGATTGTGAGCGCGTTCTAGCGTCGTACGTACTTCTAAGCTACATTTCGTTTGTCATGTGTTGCTGAAGGTTTCTGCCCGCGGAAAAACTTTGTAACATTTTTTGTTTGTTTTACGGTGCTTTTGTTTTGCAATTAAAGCGCAAAAACTTTCGAAAACACTAATAATACAAAGCACTCTTGCATTTATTTCTATCCAGCTGTCTAAACGTCTCGTAATTGTAGCCGATGTTCTTTTGTGGCCATTACTTACAAAGTGGCGGGAAATTCAATCAAATCACCGCAACTTTTGATACATCTTCTTAGCGCACAGATCACCGGACAAAGGGGAGGATAACAGAGGACAAGCGCTGTAATTAGCACTTGTCCTGTGTTATCCCCCCTTTTTCCCGTGATCTGTGCGCTACGGAGATGAATCTGTACCAGCTAGCCCGGTTTTCTACGTTACTTTTGATACTCCAACGCAGAAGAGACTAAGTACATACATTGCAGAAAAACTCTCACAATAAACAGTTTTCGGGACATTTTTCCTTGTGGACGCCATTTTGTATTCCAAAAACTCAAGGAAAGGGCAAGTTGTTGGACATAATGTAATATTTTGAAATTCCACAGCAAGAATTTTACCAAATATTGCAAAATTGGCCACTACGCCAATACGTTCTTCTGCATAAGTCATAACCTGTTACAACCTACCGCAGGAAACGTTCCAATGTTCATAAAAAACAAATAGATTTATATTTAGAGCTTCATGACCTTTCAGTATAAGTGCCGAATGGTGTAGTGCATTAGGATTTATTTTATGACCACCAGCGGACTTTAAAGACTTTGTTCTAAGGTTCCAAGGAAGAACAGTGTAAAGGTATGACCTGCTGCGACGCACAGTTGCAGTTTGATGCACCTGATTTATGAACTATTGATAAGACAAAGCGATACTTATTGCTTAAGTAGAATACAGTCAACTAACTAGTAGAAATGGCAGGACGGCTGAAGCTGTTAAGCAGCGATACGCTGTGGCGGAACGACTATGGCTAGTCCTCCGAATGCGTTTACCTTTGAGAAAGGTCAGGTAAATTTCTTAAAGTACCCACAAGAATCAACGGTTTTTCATAAGGGCTGCGAGTCTAGGTGCGAACGTAATAAAAAAAGAATGCGAATTAAACAAGTTAAAATTCATGTGAGCTCTAATTAGAGAACACATGCCTGGTACAAACTCAAGAAAGTGAAAACGGCAGGGGTGTCTTTTAACTTGAGAAAAATCGAAAAACGTTTTCCACCTAATGTAAAATCTGCGGCAACAATGGAGCTGTGAATCTCTGCTGCGGTTCAAAAGTCAACGGGCCTTCGCCCGTAACTGGCAGCGCCACGCCGAAATTTCATAGTTCGCGCAAAGGAACCGCCAGCTAAGTGTCAGTGGCGGAGCTCAGCTAAGCGTCTGGGGCGGACGATCCCGCCAATCCAGTTTCTCCCCCACAGCGGTATAGAGAACAACCCCGCCTGCGCCCCCCCCCCAGGCAATAGCATTGCGCCTTCTATCAGTAGGTGTGGGTACCTTCAGGGAGGCAGTTCCACAACCCCCAATACAGGGTTTCACCGCCAGCGCGGGATCCACCACTTTTAAAAAGTGGAGCTGTTTTACGTCCGATCTTCTTATCCACCTGCAGAACGTCGTGCATCACGCAGGCATAGCAACAGTTTGCAAATCCCCTGATGGAGGCCGCCGAGGGGGCTGGGATATTGCTCCAACATCCAATTTTATAATCTTCTCGAAGGTGTAGGGCAGCACCTTGGTAGTAACATAAATATTTAGGTACCGCTGATCGAGACTGGAAGCCCGGCTGCAAGCACGGGAATGATCCGGTGCACACACTGGAAAGGCATGCGGCTGAAAGGTTGGGCGATAAGTAGGAAGTGGGCAAGATGGTGGGCCTTAGTACGCTTGCCCTAACTGCAATTATGTTGATAGCATGTCCTTGAGCTTTTTTGGAGAAATACGAGAAGAATTGTGGTCATTTCGGGAGTACGCCGACAAGGCGCAAAGATGGTTAAATATTTTTGTGACAAGAATGCGGCTTTCGATATACCAGACCTATAGCAGATTGTATTTTCACAGCGATGGGTTTTTGCCCTATTTTCAATGCTTCCGTGTCTCTGCCCAACCAAATGGCGTAATACCCGGTAATGACGCTGAACTTCAACCATGTGTAAACATTCTAAGAAAAAAAAAACAGCCTCAATCAGTTTGAAAGAACTAGCCTGTGGTAAGTATTTACAGTCATTCTAGATTCCAGCTTCGTAAGACATGCCTAATGTAAGAAACACGCATGCACTTTTTAAAACGTAAACTTGGCACTTTTAGGATATAGTGGTCTTGAGTGACGCCATATGGCCAGCATTAAAACATATCTATCTGTGTGTTAAGTCCTCGTAAGTATTGAAAATATATTATAACAATGAAATACAGCTCTCAGTGCAATGGTCATATTTATAGTGGTTTAGGCCGACGGCAGCCAATTGCCCAAACAAGTTCAGGCGTCATCATAAAAAAAACCTAACCATATTGTCGCTCTGGAGAGGGCACTGGCTATCGGATTTCTTTATTATTTTCTTTATTTCACAAAATGGGCAAGCACTAATGCATCTATGTCATCGGAACAAAGCTGCCTTTCATTTCAACCATACGGGTTTTTTTTTTGTTTCATGGCCCCTTTGAAAACGCCTCCCTAAGAAGGAAGAACCAAGGTTACGATCAAGAAGGTGAGTAGTGCTCGCTTGAGTTTTCCACACCCAAAGACAGTCTCTTTCTGCGTTTGTTTTATTAATTTTGGCGTGAACACGTTATTTTTAACGCAAGAATGCACACTAAGCTAAGTTTCCTGTATCATAACCAGTCGGTACCACCTGCTTCAAAGCACGAAAGAGCCGTTTCTTAACCGCACGTACTGCTTCTTTTAAAACGCACAGATGTTTTTCCTGAGAATAACTCTTTAAAACACGTGTGATAATTTGGCTGTTTTGTTCACGTAGGCGGGATAAAGACAGCTACCAGTGAATTTCTGTTTATCACTGGAGCTTTAGGATAAAGTGATAATCTATTGCATATTTTCCAAAAAATCGATTTTGTTATATAAGTTCGAGACAGGCGTAAAAACTTCTTTCTTGTACAGAAGAAGCCGTCAGAAGCCCTTTGCTGGTGTCTACAAATATGGTTTACAACACCTGCTCGACTGTGCAAGAACAAGACACTGCATCGCTGGCATTGTCCGGCAACAGCTGATTCTTTGTATTTTTGTTCTTAAAGTTTCCGTACATACCCAGTTAGGGAATTAGCAATAATGGCAAGCTTCTCTTGGTCAACTGTACTATTATGAGCAATATGAAAGGGAACACAGGAACGCGTGGAAAACACACTCAGACCCTGCTATGAGTGATACGCAGCGGCCACCGTCGGAAACAAAGTGGAAAGGGAGACGCTGTTCTAACAACTGTTCCCATTCCCGCCGTGCGTCTTATCGGCTTTCAGACGATACTATATCATCGGGGAAATGACGTAAGTTGCTGACTTTTAACAAAGTGGAAAGGGAGACGCTGTTATAACAACTGTTCTTATTCCCGCGTTGCGTCTTATCGGCCTTCGGACGATACAATCTCATCGGGGAAGTGACGTAAGTTGCTGATTTTTAGATATCCCAGAGTGGTGGGAGCGCCAACAGTTAGTGAAAGAGCGCCCTCCTTTCCCCCTCTGTTTTCCACAGCGCCATCCGCGTATCACTCCGAGTCTGTTTCGAGGCTGTTTGGCACGCGTTCCGGTGATCTCTTTCATATTGCTCATAATAGTACGCGCTTTACGATACATGATTTTGGAGAAAATTCATATAAGAAATAAGCACACAAAAGTAGTAAAATTTGTAGAAGAAATATGCCAACTATGCGAGGAGATGAAAAAATTATAACTTCTTGTACAGGGCTAATAACCTCAGAAACGTCACCAGGCACTTCACCGCAAGCATAATCGCTTGCTCACCGCTGCTCTTGTTCCGGAATTCACTCATCGGTTGTTTCAACTGCTTGGCTCCCTGGACGTAGCAACGTGGTTTCATCGCCTAGCGGCAGCACTGGGCTGCCGATGTGCATGTCTCGATAAGATTGGTCACCACCAGCACCGTCATCTGGCAACGCGGGACGGGCAACAGTGCCGACCTTTCTAACGCGGCAGATAAAAAGCCACAAGCAACCTTCGCCCTAGGGCGCTTCACCGCAAGCAGAATGGCATGCTCACCGCTGCGGTTGTTGCAGGTTAGATATATGAAATTTGCTGCCTGTGCTAGGAGTAGTTACTACTGTTTGCTTGCGGTGTCGGGCCCAATAGACGTTTCTGTTCAAGGGAAATATTTCATGTGATTATCTTCACGAAAAAGTTCACAATGTGTGGACTTCTTGCGTTATTTCTGTCAGGGGACGTGGATACAAATCCCAGGCCCACTAAAAAAGGTGGACGTCTTCACAAAGATGACAATTCTAACACCCTCGCATCTGTGTTAGAAACTGTACGCCGAATCGAAGCAGACTAGCAGACGATACTGACTAAACTTCAGGGTTTAAAGCAAAAACATAGTCGGCAACCAATACTGAAACTAAACGCCTCACTGTGGGGATTGTTGCTCTCGAAACTAGTGTCGCCTCTCAAAACTCTCCAGTGGAAGGCAGTTCTAGAAGGGTTTCACACACAATAACAAACCATTTGGAGACAGTATGTTATAGTGCGATGATGCTGAAAACAGGATGCGCCGTACTCACCTGCGGTTCTATGGGATTGATGATAACGACAGTTAGGAGTGGGCTACATCAGAAGGAAAAATAATGAAACTTTGCACTGACAAACTTGAGGTGAATAGCACAAGCCGTCTATTCGAACGCGTTCATAGGCTTGTCCGTTATTCCCGCGCAAACAGAGTCCAATATACGTAAATGCACCTTCTACAAAGAGAAGCACAAAGTTATTTCATCCGCAAATGTTCAATCGTTTTATTTGGCGAGGATTTACACCATCTTCAAGATTAGCAAGGAGCAAACTGGTGGAGTTAGCAATTATACAAAAACAGAACTTTAACTTGTCAGTATAGAAGCTGCCCATGTGTAAAAAGACATACGTGTGCAATCCCAAATCTCCCCCCCTAAGCAGCCTCGGCCACCAAGACGCCTCGGTAACGTTTTACTAATCCTTTGAAATTATCATTCACTAACATCCGCAGCCAGCTGCCTAAAGAGGAATATATCGGTTCTTTTTTTGAGGACAGCGACACTGATAGTTCGGCATTAACAAAGTCGTGGTTACACGACCAAATAAGCAATAGCGAGATCTTTCCGGATAGATGTAACTTTATTATATATTGATGGCGCCACCGCCAAAAAAAAAGGTGGTGTTGTTGTTGTTTTAGTTAAAAAACAATTTCGTCCTTCGTCATTGAAAATGAGTCGCCTGTCCAAATAACCTAAGTTGCTTGCATGACCTGAACTAGTAAAATCCTAATGGGTGTTTGCTACCCCCCTCTCCATTCGCACTGTTCATTTATTGATAACTTGCTTTTCAGTGTATGCCTTGTTTGAAGAAATATGAGGGCATGAAGATGACCTTTCTTGAGGCGTCAATTACCCGCAAATTGATTGACCTCTGTTGTCATCCACTTTCAAAAGCTCAACCCATTCCTAAATTAAATTCCGGACTTTATGTCACTCAAGTGTAAACCAACCAACCCGGGGATCTAATGTTTTAGATTTAATTTTCACCGCTGCACCTTAAGCCATACGCCTATTGTCTCTATTGGGTGAATATAGTGACCCCAAACAAATTCAGTTAGTCGTTGAAACTCCTATTCCAAAAGCAGGATTTAGTAATAAGAAAATTCCCGATTATAGCAAAGGAAATTACGATTGCATGAACTCTGCTTTGGATGTCTTTCTTTATTGAGTATTTCTGCCCACATTTACGCCCGTACTGTGGAATCCAACTGGCTCCTTTTTATGCAAAACTTGTGCTCACTGTTCGATACATACGTACCCCTAAATACTATCAGTAACCACAAATCTAACCCGTGGTGTAATAAAAATCCTCGAATATTATGGAATAACAAGAAATGAATGTACAAAAATGCAAAGAACGAGCCTTGCGCATCCGCATGGAAACACAAACGCCAACTTCCTGAAAGTACATAAGCTGGAGTTACACCGTGCAAAAACAAAGTAATTTACACAGCATTTTCCTTCATTCTTTACACAGGATCTTCCGAAAAACAACCCTAGAAAGTTATGTCGTGCGATTTCACCTTGTGTTCATGACACTAAAACATGCTTGACAATCACACTCCCCTTTTCTGATGAACAGTGCGCATCCTCCTTTAATTCCTTTTTCTCGTCTATCTTCACCAGAGAAGATCATTCCAATGTGGCCATTGTTGGCGACCTTGATTGCCCTTTTATTAGAGATATTGATACTACACCTGATATAATCGCCTCTCTAATTAGTAATTTGAAAGTACACACCTTTGGTGGCATTAATAACATCAATAATAAGACACCAAAAACACAGTACACATCTCAATTCAAATATATCCGATTTTCAAACAGTCCTTTATTTCAAGCCAGCTACCCACAGATTTGAAGATACCCAAAGTAATTCCAGTACTCAAAAATGGTAAAACAACGTGATCAAGATGATGATGGTTTGATTTTATTGGCGCAAGGCCGACACGGGCAAAGAGCGCCAAACACAAAGTTATTTGATGAGGAGAGAATGCGAAATAAAATCAGTTAAAAGTCTATGAGCACGGCTGGTGTAAAGGGCCAAGGTGAAGAACAAGAGTGGTTAAAAGATAAATAAGGTGGCTGGTGTATAGGACCAGGGGTAAAACTATGAGTGGTATGAGATGAGTTGTAAAAAGTGAACTTCTGATAGAAACTTAAAGGTGCGCTGAACAGAAAACATGGCATCATCTCCTAAGAAGTATGATGGGTGTGGTGGAATATGTCGTGTGTGTAGTTGTGGGAAGTGTTTGCGTCGTGTAATGTCGAGTGCCTTACATTGTATGAGGATGTGGATCACGGTTAGGGCCCCTCCGCACCTGCTGCACAGAGGTCTTGGAGATCCTGTGAGCAGGTGGGAGTGTGTTATATGAGTGTGGCCTATCCGTAACCTAGCAAGGGCAACTTCAGCGTGACTGTTGTGTGTGTCAGTCGTGTATGGTCCCAAGAGTGGCTTTATTATGTGTAGTTTGTTGTCTGTCTGTTCATTCCAGAGTGCTTGCCATGTTTCGCGAAGGTGTTGTCTGATGTGCGGCTTGAGGTCAGTGTAGGGTACTGTTGCTATGTCCGGTGTATTTGTATGTGCAGCAGCAGCGGCCATCTGATCAGCGGTCTCATTTCCCGCAATCCCAGAGTGGCCTGGAACCCAACACATGATCACCTCCAGATTTAATGCATACGCTGACATAATGGTTTTATACACTACATAATTAATATCGTTTTTAGAAGACTTGTTGGATGACAATGCATGCACAACACTCAGTGAATCTGTGAAAATGATAGACTTGGGTATTTCATGTTGCACGGTAATTTAAAACAAGCAAAACTCCATGGGCTTCCGCCGTAAAAATGCTGGTCTTCGAGTTCAGGGTCTTAGAGACTCTAAAATCGGGTCCGTGCGCCGCACACGACACAGTAAAGGCAGTTTTTGATGCGTCACTGTAAAACTCTGCACATTCATACTTAGACTGCAGGGACAAGAAGTGCTGCACAATAGCAGTTTGTGGTACCCTGGTTTTATCAATTTTCACGAAGGACAAGTCACAACACACAGGTTGAAGCTTCCAGGGTGGCAAGACGTCAGTAAAAGAAGATGTATAGATGTCTAAAAAGCAGATGTCGAAATTTGAAGCTTCCTGTCTCACTCTAAGTGAGAACGGCAAAGGAACAGACGGGCGATTTACAAACAGTGGCGATGTGGATGTATCATTAAAAACAGGTTTAAAAGGATGGTTATTCAAAGATGAAATTTTAAAAGCGTAGAGAAAGTCCACATACGTTCGTTGGTACTGAAGGCACCACTTATTACATTCAACATATAGACTCTGGGCCGGGCTAGTGCGGAAGGCACCCGACGCAAGGCGCAGACCCAAGTGGAGCACTGGATCAAGACTTTTCAGGGTTGTTTTCGATGCCGACCCATACACGACACTGCCGTAGTCTAATCGAGACCCGACTAACGCGGTAAAGACCAGGAGAAGCAGTTCTTTGTCTGCACCATAGGATTGGTGGGAGAGGACCTTGAGAATGTTTAGTGTTTTGAGGCATTTATGTTTAAGTGCTTTGATGTGTGAAATGAACGTGAGCTTTTCGTCAAATATGACACCTAAAAACTTGTGCTCCCGTTTAACAGGAATAGGTGCACGGTTAAGCGTAATCTCAGGGTCCGCGTTAATCCCGCGCTTGCGGGAAAACACAACACAAGTACTTTTGGCCGGGTTTAGTTTAAACCTGTTAAGGTCTGCCCAGCCAGCAAGTTTCTTAACACCGAGCTGTACTTGACGTTCGCATATTGACAGGTTACAGGATTTAAAAGATATTTGCACATCGTCTACATAGATGGAACCGGAAATGGTTGGCGGCAATGCCTTTCGGAGGGAGTTCATCTTAACTATAAACAACGTGCAGCTTAGAACTCCACCTTGCGGCACACCATTTTCCTGCAAATATACATTGGAAAGTGCACTGCCAACCCTAACTCGAAAGGTTCGTTCGGTCAAATAACTACAAAGAGTGTTCATCATGTTGCCGGAGACACCAAACGACTTAAGGGCCCTGAGGATGCCGTAGCGCCAGGCTGTATCATAAGCTTTTTCAATATCGAAAAATACAGTAAGGCAGAACTGGTTATGAACAAATGCATCTTTTATGTAGGATTCCAGTGCAACAAGTTGATCATTGGTAGATCGCCCCACCCTGAAGCCTGCCTGGCAGCCCTCGAGAAGACCGTTGTACTCCAGAAAGTACACGAGCCTACGGTTTATCATCTTCTCGAGGAGCTTACACAGGCAGCTTGTAAGGGCGATGGGACGATAACTTGCGGGAGAGGAAGGGTCCTTCCCTTCCTTCAGAAAGGCCACAGCTATGGCCTCCTTCCAAGACCTTGGAAGCTGCCCCGAAAGCCATATTCTGTTGTAGAGGTGTAGGAGTGTCTCAAGTGTGTCTGCGTGTAGGTGTTGTATCATGGTGTATGTAATGCTGTCTGCCCCTGGAGCTGAGGGCGTACAAGTGGAAAGAGCAACCTTCAGCTCATGAAGTGTGAATAGAGAGTTGTAAGCAGAATTCGACTTGTTCTTGTCTCGTAAGGGCTTCTTTTCTGCAGATGTTTTGTGTTGCATGAAAGTATTAGTGTAGTGTGCTGAGCTGGACACGTGTTGGAAGTGTTGTGCGAGTGTGTTAGCCTGGTCTTCCAGTGTGTCCCCTGTTGTACTAACCAGGGGCAGGCTGTGTGTCTGTTGTCCTTTTAGTTTTCTTATTCGTGTCCAGACTTTGTGTGTATCAGTGTATGAGTTGATGGAAGTGAGGAAGGTGCGCCAACTCTCCCTTTTCGCCTCACGACGCACTCGCTTCCCAAAAGCCTTTGCCCGTTTAAAAGAAATGAGGTTATCTGACGTGGGGTACCGGCGAAGGACACCCCACGCCTTGTTCTGGGCGTCTCGCGCCCGCCTGCAGTCCTCGTTCCACCAGGGCCTCCTTGGGTTGTGGGACGCACTGGAGGCCTGGGGCATGGACTTTTCGGCGGCGTCGACTATGTGCGCCGTGACGAGTTGGGCTGCTTCCTCAACGTGTAGGTGTCCTATGGATGTGTGGTGTAGTTTGGATGTCTCTGTAAATGTATTCCAGTTAGCTCGTGTTTCATTGAACCTATTATGGGAAGATGGACTGCATGGGCCTTTACCTATGTATGTAAGTAAGGTGGGGAAGTGGTCACTGCCATATGGGTCAGTTCCCACACCCCACTCGAGAAGAGGAAAGAGAACTGCGGAGCCAATAGCCAAGTCAAGACATGAGTATGTGTTGTGTCCTATGTTATGATATGTAGGCTCTTTATTGTTGAAAAGGCATGCTCCAGAGGATGTAAGAAACCTCTCTATCAGGCGACCCCGGGCATCCGTACGAGAAGAGCCCCAAAGAGAATTGTGAGCATTAAGGTCGCCTGTTAGAATGTACGGTTCGGGCAGCTGGTCAACCAGCACCTCGACGTCAGAGCTCGAAAGTGAAACATCAGGAGGAATGTATATGGAGCATACCGTTATAAACCCATTAAATATTATCAAGCGTATTGCTACAGCCTCAAGGATAGTGTTCAGAGTGACAGGGTGGCAGGCTAAGGATTTCCGGGCAATTATGGCCACACCGCCAGAAGAGTGTGTGCAGCCATCCCTGTCCTTTCTGAAGACCATGTAACTATTCAAGAAATGTGTGTGCTTGGAATTCAAATGTGTTTCCTGAACACACATTACACTTGGCTGATTAGCATGCAGTAGTTCGTATACATCGTCAAGATTTTTAAGAAGGCCCCTACAGTTCCATTGAATTATGTTTTCTCTTCCCATTATTTAGTGTGAGAGCTACTGGAGTGTGTGTTTGTTTATGTGTCGTCTTTTGGGGCTGTGACTCTCGCCTTTTTTGGCTTGTCGGGAGGCTTTGGTGTCGGGACGCGTTCCTTGCGCGGCGTTGCAAGCAGGAACGGCCCGACATCCATGTCGTCGTCGGATGTCCGAGGGGTGCCCGACGGACCGGGCCCCCCGAACTTGGCCCCCCCCTCGGGAGCCCTTCGTTTGAGCCGCCACCGCCGAGGGCGTCCGGGGCGCCAGAGGTGGCACGGGCGGTGCGGTGGCGGTGGGAACCGGTGCGGGGCCCGTGGTGTCCATCACCTCGGTACCCTCCAACGCACTGGAGGACGGGGAGACAGAGGCGGGAGCGGCACCGGTCCCGACGGAAGACGTTTGCACCACAACCGCTGCTGCCTCAGCAAGCGGCGTGGTCGCGGGTTGGGCTGCCAGAGGCAACCCAGGGGGGGGCGGAGCAGGGACCAGGTCAGACTCGCTGAACTGGGTCCCTGTGGATTGATTGATTGATTGTAGGGTTTAAGGCGCCGACGCAACGCAGGCGATGAGGCGCGCCGTAGTGGAGGGCTCCGGATTAATTTTGACCACCTGGGGATCTTTATCGTGCGCCGAAATCTCGTACACACGGGCGTTTTTGCTTTTCGCCTCCATCAGAAAAGCGGCCGCCGCGGCCGGGAATCGAACCCGCGACCTTGTGCTCAGCAGCGCAACGCGGTCCCTGTGGACACCAGATGCCGCTCCGCCCCCCGGCGAGCCGCGTCGGCGTACCTCCCCAGAGGGAAAGAGGCGAGCCTCTTTCGCGCCTCTGGGAAGGTGATGTTCTCCGTGACCTTGATGTTAATTATCTTTTTTTCCATTTGAAATTTTTCGCACCGGCGGGAGTACGCTGCATGCGGACCGCCGCAGTTCACACAAGTGAGGGTTTCGGATGAGAGCTGTCAGTCGGATGATCGTTGTCAGTCGGATGATCGTGCGCCGCGCATTTCGCACACGTCGTTCGGCCACGGCAAGAGGCTGTACCGTGCCCGAACCGCTGGCACTTAAAACAGCGCCGCGGATTCGGGATGTACGGACGGATGGAGCAACGGATAAAACCTGCATTGATGTGTTGTGGAAGAACTGCGCGGTCGAAAGTCAAGATAATGTGCTTGGTGGGAATCTCCTTGTCGTCTCTGCGGATAGTGATGCGTCTCACGGCAGTGACGCCCTGATCCTTCAAGCCGGCAAGGAGATCCGCATCCGTTTCGTTCAAAATATCTGTCTCGGATATCACACCCTGGGAGCTGTTGAGGCTCCGATGGGGTGTGACCCTGATGTCTAGATCAGCCAGTCTAGTCTGAGCTAGAAGCTTCGTGGACTGCTGCTTGTCATTTATTTCGATGAGGAGTTCACCGGACCTTTGTTTTTTGCACTTATATGATTTTCCTACTATGGCTTCTAGATACTTGGCGATCAAGAAGACTGACTGAGTTGCTAGAGGGTGTGTTGGAGTGAGCGATTCCATCACAAGAAATCGAGAAAAATTATCTGGTTCAGGAAATGTTAAATATGGCAATTGGGGAAAAGATACTTCGGTGCGGCCCCTTTTCAGGGACCGATCACGTTTTGGGGGGGGGGGGGGGTTTGAAAATGCCATATAGCATAGTATAAAAGCAGGGAGACTGGGGTACTTTCTTCTTTCACCTTATCTTGGTAGCCAAAGAGGTCCCGGAGCTCCCTGCCTGGTGAACAGACAGGGAGCCCATCCGCCGGAGCTTGACCTGGGCTCCGACGCCCACCGTTCGTGGTTTCTAACCCTCCACCTATAAACACATTGCCACGGTTGGATCCAGCGTATGTTTGGGGGCTCGGGGTCCGCGGTATCGCCAGTACCGTCACCAAGATTGCTCAAGGTGCCCCGTGCGGGGGGTAAAACAACGTCACCTGAGAACTATCGACCCATTTCATTAACATGATAATGCTGGAGGTTACTCTACCACATCTTCGCATCGCACAGTTTCAGACACAAAGAGAAAAATAAGTAATTTCACAAACTCAGCAAGGCTTCAGAAAGGGTTTGTGCTTTGATAACCAATTGCTTGAATTTTCGTCATATTTGCGTTTCAACTTTAATAATAACCAACCAATGGACTTCCTATTCATCAACTTTTCTAACGAATTTGACCGTATTTCTCATTGTCGCCGTATTTCTAAATTATCAGCTCGCCGCATAGACTCATTAACTTTATCGTGGTTGCACACATTCTTGTCGCTTGACCAATAGTTCACTGTCGTGAATGATGCTTCTTCAACTATAACTGACGTCACCTTAGGAGTACCTCAAGGCGGCGTCCTTGGTTCATTACTGTTTTTAATTTACACCAAGGGCATCCACATATTTCGTCATTCGTGCGGCTCTCCGCAGACGCCTGTATTATTTATTGTGTCATCAACACTGCCGAAGATCACATTACCTTGCAATAAGACCTCGACGAAAATAATTGCTGGTGCGCGACTAGACAAGTTACATTAAACACAACTAAGTGCCAAACTATCTCCTCTTCTCGTAAGCATGCTCCCTCTTTTTTCACTTACCGTGCAAATAACGCAGTATTATAAGGAACCACTACCTAAAAATATTTAGGTATCAATTTCACTTTTGCAGTTCCCTGGGTCACTAACACTACTTCAATCTGCGCAAAAGCGTTTAAAACTTTCTGACACATGCGTCGTAACCAGCGTGACGCGCCATCAGCCATGGGCAAATTGTCCTACTTCACGTTCGTCCGCCGGCAGCAACAATTCGCCTCATTTATATGGTCACCGTATCAACGTTTCTCAGTTAATCTGCTAAGGTCCATCCAAAACAGAGCCGGCCGTTTTATTTCTCCAAAATATACTCGCAAATCAAGTGTCACACCGATTAAACTTGTCGTTTCTTTACACCCATTACAAATGCGACGCATGGTTGCTCTTTTGTGTTTGTTTCACAAATACGCCCATAGTGATAACCCATCCCTATCCCCTGGAAACCCCTTCACGCGAGTCGTCATATTTACGCAATAAATTCAGCTTCAAGCGTATCTATGGGAAAACATTTGCATTCAATTCAACGGCTCCACCTTGTGCCGTATCTTATTGGTATGGGCTTCCGGACGCTATCGCTTCTATTCAAACCATGATAGATTTTGGGAACAACTAATACGCAGTTTTTCTAGAGTCCTTTCTTTACATTTGTGCTTCCCACATAGTCGATAATCATGCTTTTTATAAGTTTAAACCTCGCTTGATTTTTAAAATTTTGATTTGGGTGCCTATGAATTTTTGAGGGTACCAGTTTATTAAAAACGTATAGTGATGTCCGACTGATCTTGTTTATATTTTCGTTCTCCAGTGTTTTGGCTTTATTCCCCAAGGTCCTTTTTTTGTATGCCCCCCTACCCAATTCTGCACCTGGAGCCTGTAAGGTTTTTATAAACAACCAAATAAATAAATGAAAGCGGCTAACAGGATAGGCACTTGCTCTCAGAAATGTTTGCGTGGAAGGCTGTAAAATAATCCTTGTGAGTGAACCCAAGTAAAATGTCACCAAACAAAAGTAATACCGGCATTGAAAGTGCAAGTCCATGCCGGTGAATTGTCTCAGCAAGGTACCTTCTTTAAACTAATGAAAAAATGCGGCATTGTACGAGCAAATGCTCTGTCACTTCAGGTTCATAACAAGGAGCCCAGAGACCGGAAAATGTGACACCAGCATGGTGTATATAAAAGTTCAGCTGTGAAACTGTTCAGCGTAAGGTAGGTACAGTAACGTCTTATTGGTGAGATTCGCAATAACGCGATTTGCACATATATCTGCACCCTGCAAACCAATCCTTCACGTATCTTTGCAGAACGGGCACCTAATTGTGTCGGGTGCGGGTTAGCCAGGAGATGCTGTCGAACAAGTTAATCAAGCGCTGCGACGTAAGCGCGCAATGAACGCGAAGCTGCGCCGAAACAGGCCCAATACCGTCGCTAAAGCAGAGGACGAAGCCGACGTAAGGGGGCCTCCGACGCCGCCATCGGGTGTCGCACAGAGAACGCTGGGTCATACCGCCCTGCCACTGCGCCCTCCACACCGTGCTCCCTGAGGGCGCTCTCCGTGAAATGGTCCCTCCGCCTTCCAAGCTGCGTTTTGAATTAAGAATCCCGCACGCCACGAAAGAAAGGTTGAGTGTAGAGGCAGAAAACCTTCCTTAAAAATGGTTGAGAGAAACTGCCTAGTCTAATTTCAGGACTCCACTGGCATACATTACCGCTGTGGCTCTATCGACCAGCCATCGCTGACAGGCTTGTAGTTCAACAAGTTTGCTTCGTTCAACAAGTTGTCTTCCCACTGCTTCGTTCACGTGTGGTATGCGTCAAACCGTTCCTCTCAGTGTTCGCGAAAACGGAAATAAAGGTGGCGGCACCAGGAGTTGGCCGTCGATATCACAGTTTGGTGCACAACAGGGAGCACAAAAGTAGACAAGAACTTGCCGCGGGCGGAGACATACTTGATGCCTGTGCTGGAAGACTGGTCTTGCCTTGCCCTGAGTGCTTGGCAAAGCGTTATCCTAAGCAGGAGATGTAGTTTCTAAATAAAATGAATTGAATTTGCGTAACAGTACTGCGTATAAAACGATCGGAGTAGATAGAACTCACTGCAGATTAGATGCCTTGGGCACTGAACCCACCTCGACACTTCAATATTTGCGGTTAAAAAGTCCGCAAAATAATAAAACACATAAAAGCCAGATACTCAATGTGTTTTCCCAAGAACAGAAACGTCACGCTGGGTGCTCTGAATGCTAATTTAAAATGAATAATTATTTACAGTGCAGTAAACAACACAATAAACGCATTTATTTATTTGTTTGTCTATTTTGACATACTGCTAATTCTATTTGGAATTTTTGCAGGTGGGGCACTATAGTCTTTTGAAGTACACAGAATTCAGCGAGGTTTTTGTTATTACAGAAAAATATGACTATAAACGTGTGATTCAGATTTTCTACATGGTGAACAAAGGTTCAAACATCAAATTTTGAATACTAAATCGCAAGAATCAAGCCTCACCAAGTTTATGAAACCAAAGCAACAACCCAAAGGCAATTTCAATGCATCATGTAAATACAAATAGAAAGTGGAGATTGTATTTCACAAGATGGCGTCAAGAACAAACCAAACCAAGCACTGTTGGCGTAACGTTCTTTTCATAACACTACTCAGTAATAGTGAACATCAAGTGTGAGCTATAGAGAGAAAAAGAAAACCGTATAGACGCACGTGAATAACGAGTTAGGTTCACTCTGTACAATCTACTCACAGTAGTTTTGATTCATTTGTTTCATGTAGGTAGTTTTCAACTAGTGTTGGAAAATGTTCAATAGATGCGCTACCAGTAATCGACGAGTGCATACCGTTGCACTCTCTTACAGCTAGTGGGAAGAAGGCGTATTTAGGGCAATCGTTGCGATAATTGTATTCTTTGAAAGGTAAAGTCTGATTATGCGGCATGGGCCTCGCTTCTAAAGGTGTGAGATACCCTTAAGTATCAAGGATTACATTTTTATGAAAGGGTTGATATAAGAATTCCGAACGGACTAGCTTGGAACTATTCTGTTGGGTGAGGTTTCCGGCGTTCCTCCGTAGTTCCATTGCTGAAGTAGTTGTGTCGTACCGACTATAAATGTACCTAATTGCTTTTAGTTGTATTCGCGCTAGTTCATTTGTGTGTACTGTAGCATACGGGATCCAGATGATATTAGAGTACTCAAATAAAGATCTCACAAAAGTGTTAAAGGCTTACTGCTTTATTTCTGGCGGCCCTAATCGAGGGCATGTTCTGAGGGAAAACAGCCTTCGCAGTGCAGCTGATGCGTTATGATTTATTTGGGCATCCCATCTGAAGTCTTGCGTAATGATCAATCCCAAGTATTTGTGCTTTTGCATCCCTATTATAAAACTATTATTTATGTTGTAAATGTGTTCGCACCTGTTTTTGTGTCTCACAATTGATAACTGAGCGCTTATTTCTACGCTGAGGGACAGCCGCAGTGGTGTACAAGTGTATGAGGCTTTGTGCTACTGAGAACAGGGAGGCGGGTTGAATTCCCGGCCGCGGCGGCGCTTGTCTGATGGATGCGAAAAGCGTAAGCGCTCGTTTGTTCGAGATTTCGGCGCACGATAAAGATCCCCAGGTGGTAAAAATTATACCGTAACCCTTCACTAGGGCGCGCCTAATAGCCTGCGTTGTCTCGGTGCGTTAAAAATACATTGCAGTACATTTCCAGTCATAACAAGAGTAATGAACAGGGTATAGAGCAGTTTGTAATATGAAATCTTCTATGGTGTATATTAGGGGTACATTACGCAATCGTCACCAAATAATCGAATGTTGGCCGCAATACTGGAAGGGAGGTCATATATATATCAGAAATTATATTGGGGCAAGGCCGGAACCATGGGGACCTCCGGATGTAACGGGTTAATTTTGAAAATTTGCCTTTGTATTTTTGGACTAGAAACGGTTGGCTTAGTAGTTTTTTTATTAAGCGAATCATGTCGTCGTCATTGATAGCTAAGTGTAGGTTTTTTTAGTAGCTTATTCTGTGGTACCCGATCGAATGCCTTTGAAACATCCGAGAAGGGTACGACAATTTGATTTTGGTTGTCTATGTTGTAGAGACGCAGCCCATACGAGTGCCCGCGTAGGGTGATTACTGTGAGGCGCGCGCCCGTCGAACAACGATAGTGGCGTCCGTGCCCCATGTGCCCGTGTGCGCGTGTGTCATGAACAGTCAGCCGTAACAAATACGTGTAGTGCGCATACAATCCGGAACATGCGCACAACCAACGGAGTGGCGTAAAAGGGGCGCTCACCGGATGAAGAGGGGGAGGGCAGATCTACACTGCCGCTCGCATGTGAGAATGCTTGCAGAACCCTCTAGAGCTGTGTATGCTTTGTTCGGGTCGCTAACCTTTTTTACGCAGCAGTGTCCGGCTGATTAAGCGCCCGAAAAGCCGGCCGTGCCTACTTCGCGAGAATCACTCAGCCAACGGAGAATGATTCCAATCGTCTACCCCAAGCCACGGCTCAGCGACGAAGCTGGCGTAATAACGAGCGGCCGAAAGCTGCGCAACATTTCCTGTGAGTGACTTGCCGCAGAATCTACACTTATCGAAAAAGTGTAACCGCTTGTTGACCATGCGTGCCCCCTTCGAAGCATTTCTTTTATTTCGGCACCCGTCAGAAAGGCTGTATTCCAGGCAGGGTTGACAGTATTTTTCAGCTACAACTATGTCGACGGACAAGAATGCTGTTCCTGCGTTAAGCGAAAATGCATTCAACTTCTCTCGCGTAGTACTGCATAGACTGATCCGCTATCAGACAACACAAAGCCAATTCTTGATTTGGTGGCCCAACTGATAGAATCGAAAGCCGAGTTTTAAAAGCAACTTTTGGTGCTTCAGCCTAGCAAGCATAACATTGAGGCATCATTGGGCAGTCGGGCGCCACAAGATAATCAATGCAACTGCCACTGCAGCGCGTCGTTGCTGTTAAACTTAGGCGTGGCAACGTAAATAGGGTATACCGACAAGAAGCCTGTTTTCGACTTTCTTTATGAGTTGTCAGACTATCAACAAACCTTTGCAATTTCAGATGACGTCCTGATTAGCAGGATATTGCCAGTTGCTTCGCGGTCGGCGGCCGGTGTTTAACGACGTCACCAGAAGCCATTTAAGAACATGATAGACATCAAGAAACGCTTTAAGCTGCGGAAGGCAGCGCTGTTCATAGGCGAGGGGTCCGACAACCGGCCACCACGGGGGAATCGCCAGGGGCAAGCAGCAGAGAGCAGCCACGGCGGAGATGGTTGCAGCGCTGTCTCACCCCAGCGGTGCGGCGCCACAATAGGAGTTCGTTGCAGCGCTGTCTTACCCCAGTGGTGTGGCGCCACCGTGCGAGATGGTTGCAGCGCTGTGTCACCCAGCGGTGCGGCGGCACAGTAGGAGGTGGTTGCAGCGCTGTTTCACCCCAGCGGTGCGGCGCCACCATGAGAGATGGTTGCAGCGCTGTTTCACCCCAGCGGTGCGGCGCCACCATGGGACATGGTTGCAGCACTGTCTCACCCCAGCGGTGCGGCGCCACCATGTGAGATGGTTGCAGCGCTGTCTCACCCAAGCGCTGCGGCGCCACAGTGGGATATGGTTGCAGCGCTGTGTCACCCCACCCCTGCAGCGCCACCGTGGAGATGGTGGCAGCGCTGTCTCACCCCAGCGGTGCGGCGCCGCCGTGGAAGGTGGTTGCAGCGCTGTCTCACCCCAGCGGTGCGGCGCCACCGTGGAAGGTGGTTGCAGCTCTGTCTCAACCCCAGCTGTGCGGCGCCACCGTGGGAGGTGGTTGCAGCGCTGACTCCCCCCAGCGGTGCGGCGCAACCGTGGGAGGTGGTTTTCATGCACGGAGGCCTCCTGTAGTCAGGTGCCATCAGGAGAAAGCGCTTTGTTCCGGGCTGACCAGAGGCAAGTAATGCCAGGAGGAGATGCACAACCTAACCACCGCCCCTCAATTATTAGAGGAACCGGCAACGACTTCGTGAACGGAGCGCCCGAGGCTCGCCACGCAAAAAGAACCAGAGTGGTCCAGCAGTCTGGGAAGTCGCGCCCAGCCAGCTCGGTGAGTACAGAGAAACGTTTTAGCCCTGTCACACGGCAGCCAAAGAGCACAAACGACAGTGCGCTTGTGTTCTGGTCATCTCACCACCCAGTGGCACTTGGTGCTCAAACCCTGGCCTAAAATATTGAGAGGGGTTGCTCGATATTGCAGCAGAGCAGGGACCCGCTGATGCAGCTGTGCTCGGACCCGCTCCCGCCAAAGCTTCCAAAACCCCCGCGGAAAACCGAGCCGAGCAAACGCTCCAAACCAACTACCTTCGAGCACGCCGCTCCATACATGGGCGTCGTGGAAGGCCGCGGCGACGTGAGGGAAGCACACCAGGATCCACCAGCAAACAACAATCAGTGCATGGTGAGCTGTTGGCTGTTGGCTCTTCGAGAGCATGCGGGAAGCCTAGACAATGCACTGCTCATTACCATAAAGGTAGCCGGCCAGAGGATCCCCGCCCTCCTGGGCACTGGCGCGACCATTTCCGTGTTTAGAGACCTCGTGGGACAACAGTGCTCTGCAAAAAAGATCAAATTCCGGCACTTAAGCACCAGTATCAGAACAGCTTCAGATCAGGTAGTGCCGTTAACATCAGCAGCGAGGCTGACGGTAATCGTCGACGACCGCAAACACAGGCAGCGTTTCTTGCACCTTCCTGGTCTTTCCGGTCCGGCCTACCTGTGCCGCGATTTTATAGCGAAGACTGGGCTAGTGCTTGACGTGAAGGCCAGCACCTACCACTACGCCCCTGGAACGCCACTAAACAGCTTTGCAGCAAGGCTCAAAATTACCAGCGGCGTTGCTCACAGCCGAAACTCCTGGCGGCAAAGTTGAAAGTGGTTTGCAAACCACCTTGCAGCCATTCGAAGGACCAGCGAAGCAAGCATTGCGGCTGGCAGCGGAACTACACCCCTTTTCAGCCATGTTCACGGAGGCCCCTGGGACTGTGAACATTTTAGAACACCACATCGAGACGGGTGATGCGCGCCCTCTACTGTTCAACCCGAGGCCCTTGAGCGTCCATAAGGAACCACAGCTGGACGGAGCCCTGCAGTAGATAATAAATACAGAAGCTGTGAGGCCATCAATAAGCCCTTGGTCATTTCGTATTGTGTTGGCGGAGAAGAAAGATGGTAGTGTTCGAATGCGCGTAGGCTACAGCCGCCTAAACGCAATAATCACGGAAGATTCGTGTCCATTTCCATCCATCGATGCGGTTATGTATGCGCTAGGTGCAGCAAAGATTTTTACCACACTTCACTGCGGTAAAGGTTTCCCACAGGTCCCTGTAGTGGAAAAGGATATCGAGAAAACAGCGTTCACTTGTACCAGACAGCGGTTTGAATTCGGGAGGCTGCCTTTCGGTTTGTCAAATTCCCCATACACTTTCCAGCGCGTGATGGACATTGTGCTGGGGGACGCGAAGTTCAACTACGCAATGGCGTACATGGATGATGTGGTCGTATTTTCAGACAACCTGAAGGATCACGTTGTTCATTCGCAGACTTTGTTGGGGCGCATGCAAAACGCAGGCCTCACAGTGAACCCCCACAAGGTACAACTGGCTGCCAGAAGGATTGAGCTCCTGGGCTTCGTTGTGGACCAAGGTTCAGTCCGGCCAAACGAGGAGAAGCGCATGGCGATCTTGCACTTCTCAAAACCAGAGAACCTGAAAAGTCTGCAGTGCTTCATGGGTATGGTCGCCTTCTACAGGCACTTCATTCCGAACTGTGCGAACTTGGCACGACCCCTCCATCAGCTGCTACGGAAAGGCGCCAGGTGGTGATGGATGGGCTCGGAGGAGCAGGCGTTTCAGGCACAATCAACAGCCATCGCCGACAGCACAAGCTAGCGGTTGTCAGATCTCAACCACCCTTTTGTTGTCCAAACCGATGCAAGTGAGTACGGCACAGGGGCTGCTTTGCTACAGGAGCATAGTGGCGGACTGTACCCTCTGGGATTCGCCAGCCGCACTCTCGCAGCGGCCTAACAGAAATATTCAGCGACAGAAAATAGTCTTGCCATAGTGTTCACTTACAAAATGTTTAACAAGTACTTAGATGGCGCGCTTTTCACGAAACAGACTGACCACCAAGCACTGTCATGGCTGTCACAGGTTCAGAACCATGCAGGTCGCCTCGTACGTTGGGCGCTAAACCTGCAGCAGTATCACTACTAAGTGGAATACAAGGAGGGCCCCAGCAACAAAGCCTCGAACGCTTTGTCTCGCGCCCCCCTACCAGCTCAACAGCAACCTGAACCAAAGGTCTTCGCGGTTAAAACGCCTGCAGAAGCCGGCGAAACCTTCTAAGTCGCCGGAAGATGCTTGAAGCGCAGCAGGCTGACGAACAGTGCAAGCGCATCCCGGAGTCGATTACGGCCGCGGAGAGCGACGTTACTACGGCGGCACGGGCCCCGATTACGACTGTAAATTCAAAGCCAGGACCGTTCGCTACTGCGGTACATTCCAAGTGTAGATACAAACAGTGGTGAGTATCCCTTTCAGATATTCCTACCAAAGCCCCTAAGGCGTCTTTTCTGGAATATTACGACACAGCCCTCGGAGGTCATAATGACGGACAGAAAACGTACCAAATGCTATGCCGCGTTGTCACATAGCCTTGCATGACAAAGGAGGTAATGAAGTTCGCCCTGACGTGCCCAGTTTGCCAGTCTGTAAAGCTAAGAAAAAGTAAACCACCTGGCCTCATGAAGTCAGTCGAGAGCGACTTCCTTTGGCAGATCGCGACTTGCGACGTGATGGGTCCATACCCAAGACCGGTAAAGGGCAATCGCTACCTCCTTGTGGTCACAGATCATTTCTTCATGTAGGTCGAGCTGTACGCGTTACGTAAACTTCATTCGAAGTTGATGTGGGACAACTTGTTGGACACTTTCACCCGCTTTGGACTTGCGGAACAACTCATACCATATAATGTGACGTTCTTCACCAGCAAGAACTTCGTGGACGGTTGTTCGGTTCTGGGCGTAGTGCACAAGAAGGCTGCTCCGTACCATCCACAAGTCAACATTACGAAACGTATCAACAGGAACTTGAAGATGATGCTGGTGGCCGTCACTGAATGCGACAATGACTGGGATTCTCGCCTCTCGGAAATGGTGTTTGCAATGAGGACTACGGTGAATCACTCGACCGGCCTTACACCTGAAGCCCTGCTTTTTTGGCCGCGACCTGCGTTTTCCTGTTGAACATTCATTCAGTGACCAGGTTGAGGTGCGCCATTGCACTTATGGTAAGTATGCGCGCGATCCTTGCAGCAGCCTGAACGTGAACATCAAGGAGGCCAGGCAACACCTGCACTTGGAACGACTGGAACGCCTCCGGCAGTACGACAAGAGACGGCGCCGGGTTCAGGCCTGCTACTGTGACAAGGGACCTGCTACTGCGCCGCACACATCCGTTGAGCGATGCATGAAAAGGGTTTGCTGCTTCCCTGGCTGACCAGTTGGAAGGTCCTTATCAGGTAACAAAGCGCCAATATCGGCTGACTTATCGCCTTCGCAACCTAAACGGAGGACAGGGTACGGGTCCCGTACACATTGACGACCTTAAGAGATATTACGAACGGAACTCTGAAGAAGAAATCTAATCTTGTTCATATTTTTCCAGGATGCCCTACCCGGTCAACGAAACAGCAACATGGCTCGAGCGGGAAGACCCTCCTAAACACGCAGTCTTCCCAAACCCACTGGAGAGGTATTCCTCTGCGGCAGCCCCTAGCGCTTCTCAGACAACTCGGGAGTTGTCTGGTCTTGTTGGAGGGGTAGTGTAGTGACGCAGCCCATACGAGTGCCCGCGCAGGGTGATTACTGTGAAGCGCGCGCGCATCGAACGGCGATAATGGCTTGAGTGCGTGATGAGCCAGGGTGGGCGTCTGGCTGTACTGGCGTAAGAGTGCCTCCAAAGTTGCTTTTTTGTTTTTAATTCCTTTGTTCTCCTGGAAAAAACCAGTGACGTGTTCTCATGTGGATTGGCGTTACTTCATCGGGCGGGTTTGACCTCGCAAATCCTTTACGGTAGAAGGGCGTTCCTTCAATGCGTACACGTGTACCGTGTGTTAGCTCTACAAATTCAGTTATTATCTATAGTCCCTAACAAACCCTTGATGGCAAGGGGATGATATATGTTCACGTTCTAAGTGTATATTTAAGGGCTTTAGGATAATGTGCTCCAGCAGCTTGCGCACTGTTGAAGGTAAAGAAATTGGTCTGATGCTTGACTCCGTGTCATAGCGGCCTTCTTTGGGTATGGGAACAATTTTGGCCGTTTTCCCGCCTTTCAGTAACGTAGCTGGTGACAATGATTTGTTGAAAATCAATACTAGATATTTTGCTATCAGATCGGCATGTCTTTTTAGGAAAGTGTTTGGAATATTGCCGGGACCGTTACTCTTTATTGTGTCAATGTTCAGCAAAAAGTTTAACACACCAGCTTCTATATAGGTAGTGGATCTACATGGCATAGATTTGGGGTATCTATGCCTGGCATATTACTGTCGTCGACACTGAAGTCGGATATAAAGTAATCATTCAGCTAGTCAGCAGTGACAGAATGCTTGCTTTGGGTTGGTTTTTTACATTTTTTCTGAATTTTGGAGGCTTAAGTAGTTACAAAACTTTCTAGGAGAGCTTTTTTAAAAGCCCCTTAGTACTTGGTTGAAGTAATTGTATTTGCCTACCTTTATATCCAATTTCATGTCTTTAAGTGCTTAAGAAATTTTGTTTCCCGCCAATGCTTTAGGCTTTTCTTTGAAAGATTTTCCCAATTGTTTTGCACTTTACTTAAAACTGCAAAATTGTAGTCTTTAGAAATTACACTTAAATTTGGCTTTGCAGCTTTGACTAAATGTTGGGGAAGAAAGATCATTTAATATAGGGTGATCCTGTACTACATGGTAAGAAGTTTGCGGAGCACAGCAGAGCAAAATGATGTTGTTTTTAATGAAGTATCAAATCTGCTATGGTCAGATATTAAAAATACGGCATTCTATTCTGGACAAATTAAAGCGAACGTTTCACCTACAGCAAAAATTTCTTTTTAAGCATAAATAAAGAGGGCCGGTTTTTAGCCTGAAAGAAAAATAACAAAACTGAAACTGAGCGAAAGCCCTTCAAAAATCACCTATTAGGCACCCGTGTTGTCTCAAGTGCATTTTATACTTCCTTGCGCACAGTCCACTGTTGAAAAGTGCGGCCATCTTCCACTTGCATTAAGCCAGTGTACTGCGTGCCGTATGGGTTACATAGTTGTAAATGTGACCGCTCTGGTAATCACTCTGGTAATTTTAGAGTAACAGTCCGTGCATCAGGCCTGAACTTGCTTCTACACACATCAGAGGGGAAAAAAGTTCATGCGCCAAGCTATGACACCTAAGTGTAAACATATTCCTGACAGTTCATGATATCAACCTTACCAGTCGAGGGAAATACCTGCAATCTGCAATCTCAGTTGCTGAAAGTAAAACATTAAAGGAAGATATACGTTACCCGTGCATTTCCGTTGGGAGCGCAATTTCTGTCATTGCATTATAGCACGCAGCCTAAACCACGTCTAATAAATGCGTTCGAAGGAGTTGCACCACGGCACTTCGCTCCTTTAGTGGCCTCTGGTATCACTTGGGATTCAAAACATGTCACCATCAAACTTTTTGTTATCGATAGCAATGGAAATTTCTCTGTGTAGTAAATGTAGCTAAGACACAAGGATTATTTTAAATGCTGATGACACGGGCTCGTTTTGGTTATGTTTTCTAGACACTTTGTCATACCACAACTCTCCGCCAAATCTTCATCTTGAGCTGTCATTTGCGGAATAAATTTTGAATAAATAGCCTCTTCGATATATTCTAAGCCATACAACACTACGTCTGAAAAAAACTTATCATTGTAACAAATTTTTTCTCCTCTTTCGCAGTCCTGTGGGCACAGAATAAAACCACAAATTTCAATGTCCCTTGCTAAACAGTCTCTTCTTGTGATTTTGTTGTAAATCAGTTTACATGTGTACTGCACTGCTTTTTGAAGTTTGTGAAATACAATTTTGCTTTCTGTTACACCGCTGTAATTTTTGTTTAGTTTCACATTGCCATTAAAAACTTACTTCGCTAAATATACTGATCGTTGTAAAGATCCCAAACATAGTTCGTTGGAGATAGTCACACTGGGCGGAAAACAATACGGAAACAAAGTTCATTGCACCGAACAAGGTTTTATTGCCACTAACACTTTATTGAAAATTTACCCACAATTTCAAGGACAGCTATCTTCAAATTTAGCTCTTCAATGCGCCGCAAGAGTGGTCCCAAGCTTTTTTGCTAGTGGATATATAAACCGTATTCAATTTTTTACGTTGGAATAACTTTTTGAAATTTTTATACCGTATTGTGTGCAAATTTGCAATTCTGGACTGCTGTAACCTGCGAGAAGGTCAGTATAAGCATATAAAAGAAAAAAATATTATCTTTTATCCGTCAAGCGTAAAGCAAAAGTTTTCAATAAATATAAAGTATTTCATTGGCCATTACAGAACTGTGAAGACATCTTAGCAGGGTACATATAACGTTCTGCTAACACAAGATATCAGACGAAAATCATGGGAAGAGCGACGCTAACGTGGGAACCGGTGATGTTTTGTGGACTCACCATTCGTAAGTGGGTAGCATCCTACCTAGAAAAATCTGCCACGCTTGAACGTTTTGACCACAAAAAAAACTTCAGTATCTGCAATAGTTTGTTTTCTAAACACTTTTCTTGGTATTTTTATAAATGTAAATCAATTCCGTAGCCTCCTGCACTTACTACCACTTTTTAATCATTCTCAAGTTTTTGATTTGCAACGCTGTACGAATTACGTCGGCGGCTACATGCGGAATTTTCAGAAGCTCTGCTTGTGTTTGTGCGTTTTGGCCTACTCTACAATAAACGGGCCTTTTTGGTGGTAAGTTCTTGCTTTGTCGCAGAGTAACTTTCATGTATCGATCATGATGCAAGCGCTCTATTAGTGATGCAAGCGTGATGCAAGCGCTCTGCTAGTAGCGGTTATATTGAAGCAAGTCCCTGCCTCTTTCCGCCCATTCGCGAGCGCACACTTAGGAAATCAAAAAGTTTAATAACCCCAACTCTTCCATTTTTGCTGCTTTTTTTTCTTATTGATATCACGCAGATGTATATACTTCGCATTCTCAGGTTTAATGGTACGGTCCGACCACAGCTGCAAGAGTACAGGACCCGATGTAGGCTGACCCTGTTTTAAAACAGCGTTTCTTCGCTTTGCTCAACATTACTCAACCGATATGTTTACTCCCGTGGCGTTTCCTGAAAGAAATGAGCCTCAAATACCTCTACTTATTGTTCCGAAACATAGATTTGTGCATGACGATACGGAGACACCCTATGTGCACAGGCGTGCCTCAACTCTTCAAAATTTGCGTTTGTTGGGAATCATCCTTTCGATTTTAATGATGGTGTCTTCTCATTCGTGTGGGTTGCTACCTTTGAAGTTACAACGTCCCAAGAAAATTTTACAATAGCCAAAAAGGACAAATTCTGGGTGATTGTGCTAAACAAAAGTGGTTATTTCACAGTCACTTCTACCCACGTTACTCTTCAAAATAACAAAGGATACACGAACACATAATCTCGTCAGCTCTCAAATCCTGTAGTTCTGAAACATTTTAGTTTATATTCATATAGAATACACTCAATAACTATGTACGCTTTGCTGGTTTTATCTGCGACAGCGCTCGTGAAAATGGCCACCACTTTTTTTATGAACAGAGTACCCTGATAGGATATACATCAGAGTTATCAAAAACAAAATGCAATAACCAAGCATGCGTGTGTTTGTACCGACGTGTCAAACTTCTTCATTAGATGAATGCCAATAGTAGCTTCAGTCTACGTGCGCCGGCATGAGCAACCCCTGAAAGGAACGGCACGGCCCATTAAACCACAAAAACCTTAAGTTTTTGGGTGCCTTAAAAAATGAATGTAAAAAAACCCCACATCAATTGCGGGAATTGCCCCACTGTCAGTGAAATCCTTTTCTGAGAAGGTTGACATCAGAACAGAGAGCTACGGCTCATTTTTTGTTAAGAGTGAACTGAGATATTTAGGAATGTTTTGCGGAAGCATATTTCTTTGGCGACTAATCGCATTTATGTCCCTTCTTTGTTCCAAATAAGCGTTTTTATTAAACTTCTTAACCACCAGAAGTAGATTTGTTTTTTTTTAATTTCTTGGAGGAGCCACAAAGACTGGAGCCTTAGGCCTTTCCACTTATTAGTTGGCCCGTAGCTAAACTAACTATAGAGGGCTCTGCAGCACAACAGTGGTTACTTTTCCCAGTCGTAGGCTTTCGTTTTACAGCCTTGGTGGACGAAAAAGGAGTTACCCACGTCAGCATAAACAAACGCTCAAAAAAGAGCACATAAAAATGGTTTACCACGGCTAAGTAGTCAATTTGTATATCGGTTTTTCTTTTGGAGTGATGAGGGAGAAACGTTATGTTGTTAAAAGCAATAAAAAGAGCCGCCACTCTACTTTTTGTTTTGCAGTTTTACTCCCGTGCTCATCAGTCAATGGTTGTGCTTCACCCACGATGATAGGCCCTAAAGATGTGAGTACTTACCTTGTAAATAAACGGAATTTGTGAACAGTTGTTTCTGCAAAAAGGTTAGGAGACCGTCATTTCATTTTAACATTGGCCGTACTTTGTCTAGAACAGATTTATAATTTTTCTCTGTCCGAAAGCTACAGCCAAGCTATAATGCCCAGGTTTTATTCGGGGTACCACTTTCTCAAAAACAAGTTTGTGAGAAGTTTTTGAACAAGCTTCAAAGGCACGCCGAACTGTTAGGAATAGGGCAATGCGTAATTGTGAAGCCCTCTACGTTTCTAGTCCCTAATGAAGTTCAAGGAAGGGAAGAGCGTAACGGAGAGCGCAGGCAAAATTATAAAGAAGGGCATGACATTAGCAGTGTTTTGGTGACTTGGGGTCTACGTATGTAAACCTATTCTCATTTCTATGTAAAATGAGCATGAAGTTAGCATGTCGTAAGTTTTACAGTGAAAGTTGCCCAGCATGAAGTATTGGCCAACTATGTTCGGTGAACATCAACTTTTGCCTCTAGGCTTAAAAAACTGGTTTCCTTTACAAAAACCTGTGGCCGTCATAGTGCATCAAGGCGCATGTAAAAGTAGTGTCCGTAAGATATCACAGCTAAAAGGATTCCCAAGAATCGCTTTATACCTGACAATTGCTCCGTTTAACAGAAAAAATTGGCACTAACCGCGTGAATAAGCATTTGCCAGCATGTGGTTATCAAATCAGGTTTCAGAAGTAGTAGTGTATGCAACTGCAGGGCGCATTGCAACAGTTGATTTACTCCGGGTTGTATTCTGGAGCACGTAAGCAGTCATTGACCGAATCAACAAATTCCCTGCATAAGAAGGACTACAAGGTTAGACCACAAATGGAAGCGGCTTAATCTTGCTGAAACGCTGAATGTTTTTTGTACAATCGTGAGACTTCCGAACTCTTTGTGCCCGCCGGCTAGCGCTCATGCTCGCCGGCACATGAACGACTGTTGATTAGCAGGAATGTATGGTGGCGTCACGCAAAATGGTGTTGGCGTGTCGCGGCCTTTAAAGCTAAGGTAAATCAAGCTGGGCTGTGCAAAGACAATGACTAACCCTGCCGTGCTATCCGCGTTCTTCTGTCTCTAAATTATTACCAACGTGTATTGTGCTCACTTTGTAAGCACCCCTCTTCTAACAGACTTTCCATGTTTTATTTTTGAACAGCTGGTAGGCTTATGCCCAACGCGCATTTTCATTGTTTCGCTCGCAAAGAATATTTTTGATGCCGTGAGTACTGCATCTAGCGTTAAATAACTGCTAAGGTGGAAGCTTTTACTGGGGTCCTATCTTGCACAGCCACAAGGAAGTGATCAATTGAGAAAACCACCCATTGGCTCACGTGGCAACTTGGGATACTGCTATTGCGGAATGAGAGCTTTCATATCGCATTGGGCAAAGGTTAATTTAAAAGACGTGTCAACAACACGTCCTTTAAGATTAAAATGTGGTTCAAATTTAAAATGGTTACAGTTACTGCGTGCCCCTTAGACACACTTGGTTAGCAGGCGGTCATGGCATAACAAAAATTCGGTATAAATGGGAACGCACTACTGAGGGACACTGCTACGATCGGTTTTCTTAGTAGTGATCTTTATTACATTTAAAAGGCCACAACACCAGCTAGTGATTCTAACGTGTGTAGAAGGACACGAAAGTATGTGCTCTAATATTGTTTGTATATATGCAATACCGTGCACAGGCATTCTGCACAGGTTGGTGTTTCATTTGCTAATTAGGCAAATGTTAACACCGCGATTAACGATATATTTCAGGTCGTGCTTTAGCTGACATCACAAATGACAAGTCTTATAGCAGTCAGTCGCAAATATTATTTTCAAATATGCAACCCCGCTTCCACTAATTTTGCGTCCGGCCAATGCATAAAACCTCACAAGCTCTCTTCTACGTGTTGAAGCTAGAGAGTTTTCATGCTCATTTATCATTCAGTTCAGGCATAGCTCTTCAGAGTGGCAAAGAAACCAATGTTTCTCACAAGTAGGTGCCCTGGAAGTGCTGTTCTTGCAAGCTATAATCTCTAAAGGGTAATATACTTTGAAATACCGATTGAAAAAATAACTAACAAAAATTCAAAACCTTCACCAAACCATACAAGTCTGCTATCCGGTAACTAGATCTTCTCTTATATTATGTTGATACCCACATGATAGACATTACAATCAGTACCCAGTTATGGCGGAATGATGATTTGGGTAGGTGCCTAAGCACCTGTCTCAAGTCTATTCATAGCACGTGCCCAAATTCGAAAAAAACCAAAGCTGACGCGTGAGGCCACTAAACCGAAATTAAGTAGGGCAGCATGGCAATGCAGCGAAGCCAGGTAACAGAGACAGCTAAATGTACTGTCGGGCTAAAGTCTCCTAATACATAGTAAAACCAGCAGTCAGGGAGCATGTTGATACCAATCAGAATCATCTGAAAACCTGAGGCGAAAGCGAATCGCGACGAAATTGATTTGACCCTGCATTTAACCCCTTTGGTTTTTATAAATCGACTCGGAAAAAATTATTTGTACAGTCCAGGCCATGTCAGCACTGAGACGTTCTCGGTCAGACAAAGTACCTGTTAGTGTACAAGACACGAAATTCAGGAACTTAGTGTACATTTTGCTAGAATTTTTAACTCGTCGATTTATGCAGCATAATATCCCGATGGCCAGAAAACGGCTGAGGTTGTCCCAATTTACAAAGGGAAAGATGTAAGCGATTATCACAATTACACGCCAATCTTCCTAATACGTGCTATTATAAACTTTTCTGAAACATTGGCAGCGAAGTGTATCATTCGATTTTTAGATAAATATCACGTACGTCTAGAAAGTCAACGTAGATTCCCCACAACGATATTTACGGCCACTGAAATTTCAACAGTAGGCAAGACAGTATACAACGCTTTAAACGTTAAGTGTCACGCTATTGAAGTTTTTTTTACGAAGAAAGCCTTTGATACGATTAACCAAGAAATTTTTTTTAGTGAAGTTGGAGCGGTATGGTATTAGGGGAATATTTAAATCATTTCTTCGAGGCTATTTAACTCGTAGAACACAGTACGTCAAAACTGGGTCAACTGCCTCCAGTATTGAATGAATTACCTGTGGTTTTCCTCAAAGCACGGTTATGTGTCAAACTACATGTTCTTTATATATAAGTGACTTAACGCCGGAAGTAGAGCCTGGCAACGCAAGTATGTGCGCAGATACTACTGCTTTTTTGTTCTCCTCTCAGGATCTTTTCTTGAAAGGTTGTCCGATGCCGATCTCATAAGGTGTCATATTAGTTCACAAAGAATAAATAAACCTTGAACGTATTCAAACCAAATTGCGTGGTAATCTCCAGTTCCAATAAAACTGAATCCTATCAAGCAAAATTAAATATGTATCACATTTTGATGAAAACAATTTATGAGTACAATTATTATGCGTGACTCTAGGTTCTGCTCTTAGTTTTACCCAAAGTATAACGTGCGTGTAAAATGCGTAACTATCCTGTTTTGTTGTAGAGTGAGTTAAGTGATTTTTTCAATTGCGTACACTTAAAATATTATACGACAGCAAATTTTATTGCAATATTAGCAAATTTTATTGCACCGAGGCGTTCGTGGCCATGTGTTTGGTTTATCTTCAGAGCGGCAGAGAGTTTCGCTTGAGGCTTTGTTTGCACACAAGTTTGCAAAAACGTTATGGCAGGATAGTACACAATCAACGGCGTGTATCTCTTATCCGAGGCAGGCTCTGCGCATTTCAACATGTTTTGTCCAGCGTGTTTCTCTTCTGGCACGAACCAGAATCATGCAAAGCTCGTGAGGGTAAGAGTTGAAACTGAAAGTAATAGCGTGCTGCCAGGAGAAGGGTGAGCGAGAGCAGAAAGCGGTGGAAAGAATTGACGGAATTCATGGGATTAGACTCAATATTTAAACCAGTGACTGTAAAGCGCTTCACCAAGCAACCGCTGTGAAGAGCAAAGCAATATAAAGGAAACAGATTTGAGAAGTGGTGGTTGTTGCTATTCCTTTGTTCGTAGCACATGCCCATTCGGGAAGTTTCCCCAGAATGGGGAGCGCTCAGGAGCTAATGGGCCCGGTTTTCGCATTTAACAAAACCATGCACTGGAAAAGTAAAAGTTGTAGAATTGTGCGCGTCGCGTGACACGTAAACGTGATGACGCGTGAAAAAGACGGGTGCACTGCAGCCAAGCGAAACCCCGATTATAGGGAGGCTGTGGTGTGTGCCAGCCTTCTTGCTTACGTCGTTCAATACAAAATGAACAAAAAGAAATGGACGCGAATCCGCTATTCGAGAAAAGAAGCCACACCTAGCGATTCAGTTCTGAATACAATCAAATGAAACCGAGAAAAAGTACACAAGTACAATGCATCGGGTGTTAATAAGTTGTTATCAGTTGGTAGCAAGTATCGCCAACTTTTAGTTTTCAACTCAATAAACCGACTTAGGAAATGTTGTATCGAAATGTTGTTGTTGCCCTTAGGGAAATGATGTATCAAAAAACTGACGGAGGGTTTCAAAAACGTAACCCCACCAACAATTAGATTGAGAGTTCTGCGCTTCCATCACCAACTTTCTATTTTTTGCTAGTCGGCCTGAGTCAAGTGATTGCGTGCTCTGCCACCGAAAGCAGAAGTGTTTAGAAATGGCTTCTTTAAACGCCAAATTTCAAATAAAAAGGTAATCTGAACTCATGTAGGGAAATAAATGTTAATAAAATAAAAGCGCGATCAAGTGAAGTAGTTGGATTTGGTTGCTCCAGTAGCCACCAGTGCAGCAGTGGAGCGAGAGAACGCGCTGAAAAATGCGTCTTGCCCTTGTCGCGCCTCCTTGGAGCGCGCTTCCCTGTAACTGTTCTGTCGCCTCAGATACCCGAAAACCGCTCGCATTTGTAAGCAATTGAACTCCGCCTCGAAATATTGTATTCACGTTATGTGCGCCTCGCTGAACCTTGTGTCTTCCGAGTTTCGCTCATTCTCAGTCCTTCTGGGAGGGGACCCCTGGTGTTGAATTGGTTAAAAGCATATCTGAAGGTCCACTGTTTGATATTTAGGAACCTGTTGGCATGCCGGTCGTCATACCTTCCAACGTGCGGCTGGAATCATGCGCGCGTATTTCTACAGACCAGTGGTGACCAAAGCGACCGTTTTATTACATCTTTCCCTAATGGTGCCACACATGCATGGTGCTCCAAACGTCGCCCTAGTCGAGCTCACTTCCGTTACAAGTCTAATTATTATCCCGATGCTTTTCTTCTTGGCCACCATTCTGATTGTTTTTTTCTCTCCTTCATTGTAATGACGCCTTTGCCTCCCGTACACACTGCAGACCCAATTTTAAATGCGCACAAGCGCCCGCAGACGTCGCAGCAACTGTGTAGTTACCTGCCGCAGTACTTGGCACTCTGCCTTGACTTCATGGCAAGTTGTAAAGCATACGGAAGAATCTCCGCGCATTACCTGCTTTTGTTGTTTCCTTTTCTATGTTTTGCAACGGTTACAGAGTGACGCTGTGGTCAACTGTGTGACACGAAATGTTTGTCCTCGTGCACATGTATTGTTCACGCAGGAATTTGTTTTCGCAAATCTAAGCCGTTAGAAACTGTCGTAACTGTCCTCAGACGGTTTATAAGAAATACATAAAAGGGAATGACAAATCGTACTGCTTGCATTCGGGCGCAAAGCTGAGGTAACTGTGCCGAACGAGGAGATTGATAGAAGACCGAGCGTCATAACGAGGGTTTATTGAAATAAATTAACATTTTATATAAAAGTACACACGCTATTGATTATGTTTTGCCAAAACATAAAACGGAGTGAACAATATTCAGGCCGGGCACTAACGCAGTGTGAGGCACCAGTTACCTAATTTAACGTGATTGACATTGTATTATATACACAGTTAAAAAAAGCTTGTTCGTTACTTCAATAATTCACAACTATGTGGCACAACAGCGGCAATTGTTGGAAAGCAAGAATATCTTGAGCAAGAAGCGTTATGAGTTGTGCCATATAATTAAACCTGTGGTTTTTATTTGCCCATACAATGCGTTGCTACAGATGTTGTACTACAAAAGAACACTTTTTGAAATTTTGGGAGAGCTTCCCCAAAAATGTTTCAAGTGGCAAATTTTCTTTTCCGATAGGGGTTGAATTATTTTAAAGAAGAATTCCACATATTGCTTTCTAATCGGCACCACAAATAAAGCTTCTTATTGCACATACCAGCTTCAGGGTAGATCTACAATTTTGTGTAACACGCCACTTGCCTAAATATACACTGCTCTTTAATGAAGATAATTAAGGTAGCGTGGTTGTTGCTTTTTTTATAAACGTGTATGATGTTGACATGTGATTTATGCTAGCCATTGTAATTTATACAAAATCGCTCACGTTTCATGCCGCGTTTTCCCCCTGGGCTACAACCCTTGTGCATTTTCAATCCTGTGAATTAACTTTGAGTACATTATCTCTGTTACTTCAAGGATAAAACGCTCTTAAACCAATGCTGGCAACGCGTTCCTGTAAACTGTGACTACATCTACAAGAATGGCACAAAATGCAGAGTGAGTGTTTGTTCTTTATGATGTCGCAAGAAATAATTTTGTTTCTGAAATTGGCACAAAATGCTGAAGAGAGAGATGCCAATAAGATTTATGTTATTTGAGTGTCATGTTTTCAAACATTCTGTATCGAAAGTCGCTATGTGAACTAGAGACGCAATTTTCAGAGGCCGCTACCCATGCTCTCCGTGAAGCATTTGGCGTGGAACTTGAAGCATATTTTTGAAGACAATTGTACATCTAAACTTCAGGCGATTCAAAAAAGTTGGTCTCTTCCTCTCTCTCTCTGTCTCTGGCTGCTGTTTAAAATCAACTTCATTTTTACAGAGGCATCCAGGGCTAACAGGTGTCTGCTGTGGAATGAAGAAACACTGCCAAGAAACGTGCAAATAAGCAGAACTGTGGTAGCGTTAGACAATAAACAATTATGCGGGCATCTACCATTTGATTTGAGCACATGTACCTACAAGAATTACAAATGTTCGGTTTGCAGTTGATGGCATTTGCAAGTTTTTTAGGTCCACAATAGTGCGGGACGTTTTCTACCATTTGCATTCAGCACCTGTACCTACAAGAACGACAAATGTTAGTTTTGAAGTTAATCACAATTGCCATTCTTTGTAGCACAAAATTGTGCGGGATGTGGTCATTAAACCGGTTTTCTTTTTGCGTCAAATTTGTGTGATTTCGCACACGACGGTTTCTCCCAGATACTCGCAGAAGAAGTACTTCAATAAACCATAATCGTCGTGTCGACGTTTTTCTAATAACATCCCGTCGGTTCAGTTTGAGAAGCAGATTTGTGTTAACAAACTGCCTTTCCCAGACTCCTTTACTATTCGACCTTTGGCCTGCTCTATTGTCCTCGCCCATTTTACTTTTTCCAGTTTATCTTACAAATCTGCTAAATCTCTACCACAATGTCAGTGTTCCTTCCACTTTATTCCCTCTTCTATCTACGCTGATGTACACTACCCATAATTTTCGGCCCTGCACCTATGTTTCAGATAAAATAGTCTCTGCGCGTTTGCTGGATATAAAGGTTTATTCCGACCCGGTATGCTGACATTCTTATTTATTACCGTGAAGGCCGACGAACATTCCCTACTCCGCACTCCCAATTAACAAGAGCAGAAGCCACCAGCCTTCGAAGACTACAGACAAATACGTACCCCCACAGAACCATACTCCATGCTATTTACCCTACCCAATACCCGTCTACCTGCAATTTCTGTCCAACTCCCGGTACACTGTAACACCAGATACGGGAGTGCCAGAAGACCCCAGGCCTTGCCCTAAACACCTCCTCCTCCTACAAGCAGTGGGTGAACCGCCTGATGAGCCCGGACCTTGGAATCCAGCGTTAACTGGTCAAGAGGGCCTGGACCGCCCGCAGAGCTCAGGGTATCCCGGAATAGCGAATCCCCCTACCTGGCGGGTGCCCTAACATCTGCACCAGCTTGACAAATAAAGATTTATTCATCATCATCATCCTAAAACTGTCCATTTTTTCTAACTCATCACATTGCGCTTCCTTTTTATTTACACTTTTTCATTTCTTTGTGCGCCATCTAAACTCGTGTTCGAACGTCGGTGTTTTGTAAAGCGGGCTATTTGTACCCACAAAGAATAGCATCCTGGTCAATCGCTCAAGTGCGCTTGTGTCAAAATTAGGGGAAAACAACCAAAACAACCCCAAGAATTACACCCCCACGCAATTTTTTTTTGCGCCCCCTGCACCAAGACGGCGAGTAGCACGTTTCTCTTACCCGGCATAGTTCTCCAAATTTTTCGTGATGGTCCTCGTGGGCTTTCGCAGTCGCTCCACCTCCTCTCGTTCCAATTGACGTTTTTGCTTACCTTTTTTTTTACTTTTTTCGTTCAGGTACCTCTGCCTCTTGTTGCATTCTATCTCTTTCTAGATCAAAATTGCTTGCTCTTGCTATCGCAGACTCAACCATTTTATAGGGTTTCTACATTTTTCTTCTTCCTTAGTGAGGCCCATTCCACAGTTCTGGTCCTCAGAAGCGCGATTGGTTTCCACGAAATACAAATAATAACAGCAGAGCTGTGTGGCTTGTTGGTTGAGCCCTCCATTTTAAGAAAATATACCGAGAAAATGCGGAGCCCACTAACCCACGTGGGGGATTTGCCATAAATCGGGTGTAAGGACTAATCCGCCCACTAGACAAAACTGTAGATAAGAAATTTAAGCATTTGATTGGAAGTAATAAAATCTAACAGGGACAGCACCTAGTCCCAGATAAGTGTCCAAGCTTGCACGTGGGTTTGCGCCACGTGAAAAATAGGAAAGAAAAATACCGAGTGCGCGCGCTATTCAGCTTTTGAGCATACATACATCCAATCGTGGATTGGTCAGTTTTAACTGGAAGGACATTCTTCTGTTCGAAAGGTGGCATATCATCTTCGCACTATCAGCAGTTTCGAGGGGTTCCTCAGGGGTCAGTCCTTTCTCCGGTTCTTTTTAATATTCTTCTCAGATCAGTTCCCATAATGGATGGCATATCAACTTACGTTTATGCCGATGATATTGCTTTTCACTCATCGGACAGAGATATTCATGACTTGTGCCAAAGACTACAAAACTATCTGGCCACCCTAGATAATTGGCTTAACAGGCTACATTTGTCACTTAATGTGGGAAAATGTGCGGTCTTAGTATTTCCGGTGACCGTCCCCATTTCTTTATGCTTATTGTACCGACAGCAATCCATCCGTCAAGTTACAGAATTAAAATATCTCGGTATAATCTATGATGACAAGCTTACATGGCGTCCTCATATTAAACATATTGCTACTAAAGGAGAAAGAGCTGCAGGCGTGCTCCGCAGGCTATGTAGCCACAAATTCGGGTTGCGTAGAGATACACTGTTAATGATCTATCGCAGTTATGTCCGCCCGGTATTAGAGTTTGGCTGCGTCCTATTTTCTGGTTGTGCGGCGTACAAATTAAATCCCCTATTTATCGTCGAGAGAATGGCTTTGCGACTATGCTTGGGACTGCCAAAATATGTCGCTAACCCTATTTTACACCTTGAGGCACGGTTTCCTCCACTGAAGTTTAGATTCCAATTATTGACCGTACTAACCTTTGTCAAATTGTTTGAACCCCCACTGCATGACGCCCAGTTCATTTTCCGTCTGAGGCCTGATCTTTTTCAAGGCATTCAGTGGACGCGGTTCCAGAGACCCCAGATGGATCTAGTACAGTCATGGCTCCAGCCACTTCACGCAGACCTTTTCCGGCTCCCCTCTACTTGTATTAGTGTGTCATCTGTTGAAATAATGTTTGATAATATCTTCCCCCCGAATGCCAAGATGTTGCCAGCCCGAATTCTAAATGGATTGCTGGAGGATCATTTGTCAACCCTTCATTCCCATATCGTCATTGCTACCGATGCCTCACAAGTTGATGAAAAAGCTGGAGTCGGGATATTCTCCCAGTACCTCGATTGGTCCTTTTCGATCAGGTTACCTGATTTCACACCTATTTTCCAGGCGGAATTATTGGCAATAATTTTGGCTCTTCAAAAACTTCAGCATAGATTTTCCCATGTAGTTATACTTTCTGACTCCCTCTCTGTGTGTTCCGCATTAACATCCGAAAAAGATTCTCCAATTATCCGCACATTCCGATCATTTGTTCCGCATCAGCTTTGTGAGGTTCGGCTAGTGTGGGTTCCAGGACATGCAGGAATCTCATACAATGAAGTGGCTGATCAATTAGCCAGCATGTCTCTTGGTGGCCCTGTGGTCGTGCAATGCCCAAATGACAGTTTTCTATTGGGGGCGAGATTTAAGCGTCTACAGCTACTCCAGGCTTATAAGCAAGACGCCCTTCTATCCTCTAGAGATTATAGCCACCTTCGTCATGCATGGAAGCCGATGTTTTGTGAAACAAGGATATGCGAGGTAGCAATCACTAAACTTCGGTGCAAAATTCCCCCACTAAATTTTTATCTTTATAAATCTCGTCTGGCTCCATCTCCGCAATGTCCTTTCTGCGACGAACTGGAAAATTTAGATCATTTTCTATTTAATTGCCGCAGCTTCTCCCCAATGCGACGCACGCATCTGGAGTCAACCTTTAGACGCCTTAACCTTCCGCTATCTAGTTACGCGGTCCTGTCACTAGGCGCTTCCGCCCTAGGAGTCTGCCACAGGGATGTTGTGTCTGCCCTCCATTCTTATGTTGTGGCGACAGGCAGGTTTTCCTGCTAGCCAGCTAAACATTCACACATACCTCATTTTTCTTCCTGAATCTACTTTCATATTATACATATTTAAAAAATTCTGTTGGGTATTTTCTTTTCTAAATTTTGGGATCTAAAATAATATAGGTCACATCCTCATTAGGCACAAAACTTCTTGGCCAATCCCCCGCGTGGGTATGTGCCATTGTGGGAGGCAACCAACCAACCAACCACCACCGACAAAAGGACGGCCATCTGCTCCTGACGCCACTGATCGCGTGGCTACGGGCAACATCCGCACATAAATGTCGGAGCTGCCACGGCGGCGGCGGCAGCACTCTTTCCGATAATGTTCTGCGCATGTGGGTGATGGAGTTACTAGAGAGGATCAGGTGGCAGTGAGAAAATCCAGCCTATAAGGTGGAGTGCCGTGCTTCCAGGTAAAAATTCGATCGGCCAGAAGAACAAGAAGAAGAAGTAGGGAAGGTATACAACGGCGAGGGAGCGCCGTTGTAGATGATAAAGGCGACGATAAAGTATGCGAAGACTGGTGAAGGTATTATAACAATAAATCACGTATACACTGTAGCTGGCAATTGATTTGGCCTTCCACTGACAAGCGCAACATATATACACAAGTTACATTATTCTCAATAACCTAAATGTCACTCTTCGAGTTCAGCTCAGTGAGGCGAGCACAACTCGGCTGCCATATCAGGCATGAATCGTTTTGCAACTTAGGTTTGATTTTGGGGTTTTCGTATTGCGGTAAATTGTAGAACATCAAAAACGACACACCAGTGGTATTTACTATCTGCTGCATTGGTAATACTACCAAGAATGCCGCCTGAAACTGGCCCAGACAAATCTTAGATGAATTGCCCCAGGGTCGTTCTCCTTTGAACCCCGGCCAAACGCCGTGTCACCAATGCAGCAGGCATGTCACTTTTCCGCGTGTGCTCTGATAAAAATCTTTTGAACACAGTACATTATCAGTGACAATGGTGTGTCACTTTTCATGGTGTATTGGGAAAAAGCCGCGGTCAACTTCACAGATCATGATTGATGGGGGAAGGGGGTGTACGATACGTGGTTTCTCTGGGAGCTGTGGCAAAAAAAGAGACAAGACTCGCCTCCAAAAATAAAAAATAGATATTTATATTTTACAAGTCAAGGTATTGTACAAGAACTCAAAGTGGAACTTACGCAAGAGGCATATCCATAGAATACACCCACGAGCGTGTATAACCAAAAAGAAATATTACTGCCAACCTCAAGGAGGTTGGCAGTAACCTCACTGCCAACATCGCTGTTGGTTGTTTGGGGTGCGAGGGTCAAAATTGTTGAGGTGGGCGCTGCACGAAGCGCCAGCACTTCCCACCGTATTCCCACCTGCCAAATCGCAGGGACAGGGCGAACCCGTCGTCTCCTACTTGGGACACGCAAGATGGAATGCGCTCCCTGTGCGGCTGCGGAAAGGGCGACTAGCGGTTGAGGACTAGCCCCCAGCAGAGTTCCCAGTGCACACGCGGTAGTACCCAGACACCAGACGCGTCCACGCATGGTGCCTATTCATACACCCACGCAGTGTTCAGGGCCGAGTAAAACCACTCGTGAACTCTGTCATATCAGACGAGCAACTGGTCTAGGGGGACATTCCCTGGAACGGAGAACTGCGGACAATTTCTCACCGGGCTCCCGGATGGGGTAGAGGTTAGTCTTGACACAATTTGTGCATGAGCCGCTAGGTGGGTAGGTCGAGACCGTGGCCACCCAGGATAGGCCGAAGTGGTGGTCAAGTCAGGGATTACCCACACTCCGGGTGTGTGGTGGTTCGACGCCGGGCTCAGCGCTCCTGAAACCCTTGAAACCCTTGTTTCCACCATACGGTCCCTTATGCCAGTTGCCATGCACCCCTTTAACCGTTAGGCTCATGAGCGCCGACGTTGCCCGTTGGACACCACATGGAGGCGGGTGCGGGCAGGTGGGAGTGTACGCCCACACCTACTACTCCCCCCGGAGCAGAAGGTCAATGCTCCTGGTACCACAAAAGCACGGAAAGAACAATAATATTAATCCTTATTTCACATCATAAACGCGGGCCAGCCAAACCGAAAAAAGTCTTGTGGGGCTGTGCTCGGGAGTTGCTGCCCATTGCGGACGTAGCGATAAGCGATATAAATATTGTTGTCTGTTAAGAAAAAAAGCGAAAAAATCAAGAAAGAAAAGTAAAAAGAATGTACAAATAGGAGAAGAGGATTAAAGCCAGCACCATAAAATACATTCAGCAGTTTAAACCATTCAATATACAAACACGTAATACAAAAACAGCGTCTCTAACTTGATCACGGGAGCTGACTGAAAAAGATCCGAGGGAAAGGAGTTGAGGATAGAATGGACATAGAAAGTACGCAGCCGCTCACCATACTTAGTGCGATCCCTCGGCACGACAAAACGATCTCAGAAGCGGAGGTCACGTTGCGGCAAGTACAGTATGCAGTGTTCATGGGACGAAATATACTTCAACACCTCAGGTTGCTTAAACAACACCAAAAATCGGGAATTCTTTACAACTGAAAAAAGTGGAAGTGACATGTACGTATGGGTCCTAAAGAAGCCATGAAGACAAGCAACAAGGTAGTTTTATTAGAAAGACTGCTTAGTCCTGATAATAATGACACCATAAAACAAATATTGGAGATAATAAAGAAACCGTGTGAAGCAGTCGCAACCACCTAGCCACTTTCCCGCAACTTTTCTATGACGTCACGTAACCTTGTTTGTGCGATTGGCGGCCGCCTAACTGACCTGTCGCGACGACACATGACTTTACGTGTGTAATGGGGCCTCTTGTTCCATTTTACCGCATCACTTGAATGCTAACGTGCGGTTAACGCACTGAAAATTATATTTTATTGTTGACCCGTATGACGTCATTCTTGCTCATAACACGGCACTGTGGCGCAAAATTTAGCCTTTTTAAATACTTCTTGCTTTTTTTCGTTAACACATCTTTTGTGGCTCTGATGGAACTGAGAGAGATACTGAATCCTAGTTCTTTCAAATTAAACGAAGTTGTATTTTCTTTTCATGGCTTCTACGTGATTTGGGTTACTTCGACTCCCAGACAGCATTAGGGAACGCAGTTACTCTATTCACGATACGAGAACTAAAGGTCAGCGAGGAGAGAGAGACTAGCAGCGAAGGGTTTTAATCGCCGCGGCACAGGGCAGGCAAAGTCCCTCTGCGTTTCTGTTTCTTAAGATGCAAGCATAAAAGGTTGCGGTTGCGGGTTGCTTGTTGGTCAGATTGAGCAAGAAGGTGACCATGTCAGTCGTTCAAAGTGTTTATTCGCTGATGCTTAAGCCGGACGGAACGTTTTTTTTTGCGAAGAGAGGGATAGTGAGAGAGAGAAAGAGAATGTGTGCACGAAGATATATAATACCGAATAAATAGTACAGCTTTCGTAAAACGGGCCGAAGAGATGGTAGGGAGCTCATTGGTGAAACCTGATGTCTGGGGCGCCAGCTGCAGCAGCTCCTTCCCTTGCCCTTTCATCAGCTCGCGCTGATCTTGAGGCAACGAGTAGGACAACGCTGCCTCACATGTCTTGAGAGAAATGGAATATGTAATGTTTGAGTTGTTCTTCTCTGAACATACCCTTGGACTCAGCTTGGGTTCGTCGAAGAGGATGAACTTGTCACTGATTTTAGCACAGTTAAGGTAATGTGTGATGTCCCCATCAAAAATCTTCACCCACATAGATTTCTAGATACTTGTGTGGGTTTATCTTCCACAGAAATTTCGATTCTACAGACTTCAGAGCTTCCGCTAGCAAGTGAAAAATTGTGTTCCTAAGGGTAGGATGAGGGGACATTTTTAGCGTTTTTCTTGGAGGGGAGCGCGGTAGTCGTCGTCGCAAGAGCTCGGTATGCGAGTCCTCGTGCCTCTTGAATGGTGCCTTGTTCTCCTCCAGACTTTTGCGCTTAGGTGTCAATTCTCAATTATCTAGGTCTCATTTTCTCAATTCTATGTAGAGTATCTTACAGAAGCGTTTATGTATTCTGTCCTCATAAAAATCTAATATCCTTTGAGTGCCTGCAAAAATGCTTACGCCTCTATTCGATATTTCCGCCAGTATAATTGCCAAGAGGATGTCTCCAACTTCTATTTATTTGTTTTTCTACGCATAAGGGTCATGCAATCACAAAACTTGCCGAAGTAGTCAACTACGACAACGGTTGCCTCGTACGTTCGTACATGCCGGAGTCGATGCATATGGTGGTCTCATGTGTTTGAAACATTGCACAAATGAACCTGATCCTGACACATGCCTGTACTTGTGCAGTTTTGGATCCATGTTCTTGATATAGGATAGCTTTTATTTTTATGCGGCGTCACTGAATCGGTGACCTGTCTGTCAAGGAACACAGGCATTACTTTTAAGTGGGGTAACGTGTGTTTTATTATATGGCCCTGTTATGAATGGGCCAAGGACCACGCATGCAGAGACGAACACTTTTTAACCCGTCGAAGACAGGGTGGAGGACAAGCACAGAATGTGAGCACAGTAGCGGACGGGACGTTACAGCCAGGATGGGTTTATTTCACAAGGAACGCAACACAGGCTCGCACTTCGTACGGTTCAAGAGCAATGCCCGAAAAGATAGCTCACGTTCCGTCGAATGTCATTCTAGCGGCTCCAACACCTGGAACAGCCACACCCAACAGCACAAACGGGGCGTCAGCAGTCGCCACACCAGCGCCACAATGACGGCACTCAGATGGGCTCTCGAGCCTTGGCAGATGGTAGCGACAGTCTTCTTCAATGTGGCCCGTGGACCAGGCGTCCCATAGGGTCGCTTCCACGCAACCGCGCCTGGTTCCGCCACTTGGCTTCCAGCCGTCGTTCTTCAAGCGATCACTCCCGCGCGTCCCTCTTTTTTGTCATCATCGCTGTCGTTCTGGCTGTCTAACTTGCGTGTCTAATCACTCACGTGGCCATTCATCACAGGCCAGTCCCAGTTTTGTTTTACCAGCCGCCCACTAGGCGCTAAAAGTGGACTCCCGAATTTCTTTAATAGAGTTATGAAGACTATATTTGAGGGCCTATTCGTCGTCATCATCACTCAACATTCTTCCATTCTTTTGTGTGTTGCGTGCCTGATTATTTGACTCCAAGTTACGCTGCAGACGACGTTACTTCACCAGTTCTTCGTTATAAATACCTGCAATTTGCAGCCCTTGGTATTGTTTGTCTCACAATTTCAGTATTTAGGCAGTTTCTGGGGCGTATACACGGTATTGTGATGCGCTACGCTTTCCGGAAAGAACCTTGTGGGAACCTAGCTGTTGATAAATGTCCAAAATTTGTAACACTTCAATTGTGCAGCCTCTTGTTCTTCCACAATATAGTGTTCGACACTTTTACGGTACGCAATAAAGTACAGTGATAACTTTGAGTTGATTCGATAGCAGCCTGAACAGCGTGACGTAAGTTTGTGCTGCGATATCTACGTCAAAAGAAGAGCGCAGATCACGTTGGTGTCTCGCCTTCATGGGCGGATCAAATTGTTGACGTTCTTGCAGTTTTGTGATACCAGCTAGACGTCAGTGAGTGCCGATTGGTTTTCTTACTGTGTTGGGAGAAGCATTGTAACGGTTCCTTCAAAACAGGCACGAAAGCTTGTTCCTTCTTCTTTCCCTATTTTGAAACCAGCTTCCTTAAGGAGTTTTTGTAATGCGAAAAGACTCTGTTGCAGTTACACGAAGAACATTGCGACGGGTCATTGCATGAACGTCACATTTGATTGTTTAGTTAACATATTGTCTTGAATACTTCTTTGGTATAAAGTGACCAATTTAACGCTCACGTCGACCTGCAAATATTACACAAATATGAATACCGCCGCCAACATATTGTCTACAGATGGACAGAATACAAAGGAACGCTCCTAGACACTTTGTTTTCATTGAGCACCGGGGATGCTGCAGACATCTCTAACCTAAACTTTGGTGGTCTTTTATTATAATTGCCATAGATGATACAGCCCTTTCTACTTCGTTGTTATATACGCAGTCATGCTACGGTGCTTCGGATGTGCTAATAGAACGTTGCTAACACGCACAAACGTAATAAATTGTTTGGACAAGAAACCAAACCGAAAGCGACAATAAATCAGCATTTATGAATGCTGATTCAGTACTGCATACAGTTTGAGTGATAAACAACCACCCGAAGTGCCTATTCGCCGCCTTAAAGAGTTCCTTTTTTGAACTCAGCACGAGTTGCATCTCGATGTTGGAGTCGGACAAACAAACCTGTTTTTTCAACTCTTAGTCGCCAATGTTGAACAGTTATTCCACCGAAGCACTTGAGTGTACTGGCGTGTTGTACGTGAGGAAAACTTGGCTCAGCCTCTCGGTGTTCTTCCTCTGCCACCGCGGGTAGTCAACTGGCACCACCAGAATCGCGACAGCTGATCCTGTTTCTCGGCATGAAGGGTTCGGTACCCGAACGCCATCAAATTTTTGGGGCGTTCACATGACCGTAAACTTTGACCGCTGTGGTTTCCTCCTCTCACGCCCGCGTGTATCGGATCCAGTGCATCAACAATAGACCTTCACAGTGCTAGTCTTCCCGATAAAAAGCTTATGTTCGTCTTTTTATAGCAGCCTTACCTATTGTACATTATGCTCTTGACGTATTCATGGAATAAACACTTTTTAAGTTGGGGCCCTGGTTTTGCGTCGTAACATAGCAAATCTACGCACTGCAGCAGAACGCTGCCACGCTATCACAACTCGGCTCACCGACGGTGCCCGGCTGCAGCTGTTGTCTGTGCTAGCCCTTAATTATACACTATAGCAGCAGCACTGCTATGATGCGAAGGGAAGGTGGCGAGGTTACTGTCGCAAATTGGGAAAAGCAATCGTCGCAGCAAAACCTGGGAAACATTACGAAACCGTACTCGGTGCGTCAAAAAGTTTACGGCGGCGCACTGGAGCACCATGTCCGTGCACTTGGGACTTAAAACGTAAGAGGCCAGAGTCTTCTTGCAGCTCTTGGGGATGAACGGTGTTGCGCATGAGACCAAGCTGTCGCCTCGCTTTGGGAGGCAGCGGCAATATTTCGGGAATTGGAAGCTTGAAAGCTCTTGGATTGTTTTTACACTCAGTGCGGGCAACGCTGGCGAACCAGACGTCGAATGGCAAAAATGGTCGAAAGGCCCCTTGGTTGTTTCCTTTTTTTCCTAATTATGTAGCTTATTTGAGCGAAGTTTGCGTTGAAAGTGGTGTCAGTATGGTTCTAATGAGTAAATCTTTTGAATGAACCAAACTTGTATTTTCTCATAAAGTCTCCTTTGAGTATCGGAGCGGCTGCTTTGGCCCCCACCTTCTTATTCTTTGAGTGACGCTCTTTATCTGTCACCCCATCTCTTTTTAGACGGTTGTTGCAGCTCACATGCTTTTCCGAACTTGCCGCTGAAAGCTCTCCACGAGTGTCGTGTTTTGTCTGCAGGCTTTGATATCTCTCTCAAAGTGGACGAAGTTAGCACGTGATGTAACTAACGGAGGCAGGATTCCTTAACTTGGCCTCTCTAGCGCAAACCTGTCTGTGCTTCCCTCTTAAGGCGCGAATGCCCGGGAACTGATGAGGGGAAGAGCACGCGAGACATTTCGCCACCAACACTGGGAAGGGTGTTTTTGAAAGCAGAGCGGTGCCGGGGCGCGCGATCTCGACATCGCTCGACGATGTTTTTTTCGCGCACGTTCGCCGGCCCAACGCCAGTTTAAAGAGCACCGCTGTTAAAACTAAAAAAGTAGATGTGGGTGCCTGCCAAAGCAGCATTGGGCTTCAACGGCAGTGCCTGGCAATGAACGAAAACCACAACCATAAAAAAACACTGCAACGAGTTCATCATGATGCATAGAAATATGAACAATGGAGCGTGCATTCGGGCAATGGGGTGGGTATATGCCGTAAGAACAACTTACGAGTGTTCGTGACCAAACTTGGCATGCAAACACCATCTGCTTGGCACCGCTTGCTCGGCCCCAAGCACGAAATGAAAAATAAAGGAATGTAGCTGCGCGCACCGTTGCCACTCAGCGCATGGACGAGTTTATATAACGCTTTAGTGCGTGGGTGCTAAACGCGGTGGTAAGACAATCCAAAATCCGCACACGGCCAACAATGGTGTTATCATGACGAAGTTAGACACGAATTCTCGTAACCTGTGTGTACGGCGCCTATGCGGCTCCTCGCCAGCATGGGTGGTATATATTGGCATATACAAAGAAACCTCTTGCGGAACCCATAATTGTACAAAAATAACGTCAATAAGTGCACCTCTGACCCTTAAGGTACAACCGGCATAAGGAGAACCATCCAGGTGTTAACCATCGGATTTTTCACTAAAGCTGTAACAACTTATCAAAGAATCAATATACAAAAGCTTTAACGCGATACCATTCAGGCACTGTTTAACACATACACCTTGATATATTTTACTAAACGACTATCACTACAGATAAAATCAGCAGGAGTAGCCCAGAAGAAGAATGCAATATTACTGTACGGACAGAAAAGTAATAGGCAGTGTGTGCAAGGCCGAAGGTGCTAAACGATTAAGACTTAAAAGCACAACCTAGAACGCAATTGACATGTTAACATGACGTAATAAGTTATAACGCGCCATTCGTTTGTTCTGAAAAGTTACGGAGAGAGGGTTTGTTAAAATATACAGGGACGTAGTAAATGCGACCTTTTCTGCTATTTTGTTTGGTAATGGGGGACTACACTAGAGATTTTTGGTCTGCAACAATGAACATATATACAGGGCTGCTCATGTTGTACAGGCTCCTAACGATCACCAGCCTTACGGCCGGGAGAATGATGACACAGGGCACCGGACATTTAAAAAGAACTGAAAACCAGCACACTTTATGAGGTTGGGTTAAGGAACAAACACGCTGAGTTAAAATGTGAAGAAAAAAATACAGGGCCGCTAACTAATAGCGAAAGCGAAACTGTTCTAAACGCACGTGTCTGTTCGAATGGAAGTCAACTTGTAAAAGCGTGAACAGTCTCACAGGTTGGACGAGTTGTTGGGGAGGGTGCAGGTTCGCTGCAGCTTGACTCGGAACAATGTGGGGCGCGGGTCCGTGCTGTCGTTTTTCTTGCCGTTGCCTTTAGGCCCATCGCAAGCAAACAACGGTCGCACACCCGGTAGTGAAGCAGCGGTGTCTGGTCGGCAGGCTGCGCTCTTGCTTTTTCAGGATCCCCGAAGGGCAAGTCCGGAAAACCCCGTCTGCTTATCCGGCCGGAGCCCTCTTTCCCCAATCCTCTTCTTCCTTGTTTTCGTGGCGCATGCCCACAAAACTAATATTGGCCATCGTGTTTGAAAAAAAATTGTCTTCAAAACATAAATTTGCCCGTACTTCACCACACAGCTCATTGAATACAATATTCCAAAAATGTTTTCTCACTACAGTTTTGATTATCAGTTCATTACAATTCGATGGGAGGAGTACTTCCATTATTACTCGCACAATTCATCGGACGTAACAGGCTACCCCTAAACAAAAACTTCAAGCTACGTAAATCAGCACGACGAGCTTTTTATCTACATTTAGTAGGCAGGGGTTATCAAGAAGGTTCCGCCTTAACGATTCACGATACCAATAACTATACATTTACAAAGGTACGGTGTCGAAAAATAGCCACAGGGTACTCATTCCACCAAATGCAATAACCCGTTCTATACCGCATTGTTATACTTGTACGTGAAATCAATGGCGTCTTTCTGAACGCGTAAATAAGCTCCAAAAGTTTGCTATCATACAATGTAGGACTTCTGAAGCATTCAAGCAAGACTTTTACACCAACAATTAGGACAGCATAGCGAAGTGGGACCGAAAAGTTTCCTGAGCCTTTCTACTATGCCGAACGGCACCAAGGCGCGTTCGCCTAACTGTGGAGGCGCTACCCACGCAGATTACAAGAGAAAACCCTACCAGCCTTACAAAACATTTCACATTCTCGGCAACTATAGAGTTTTGGCAAGTTAAACTGCCACTGTATTTTTATGTGGGAAGTCAGAGTTTCGTCCGACCCTCATCGAAAGTATTCACGCCTGTACTGTTGACTCAATAACACCGTATTCAGTCTTGGAATAACAATGTTTTTATAAATGGTGGCAAACTTCGCTCACCACCCACCTTTGATGGGAAAGTTAGTTCACTGCTGCGTGAGATCCGACCTGGGAATATGAGCTATACTTACCACACTAGACCTAGTGGCTTCCAGCGGGGAACAATACTAAAGCACCGCACGTAACGACCTTTCACATTTTAAACTCCGTTTCTGGAGCAAAAGTATGACCAACAATTATTCAGGTATAGGTAGCCTGAGTAGACACTGACAATAAACCACGAGGAACTTTTTTCATTTCCTGGGAGCTAGAACATACGCGGTTTAGTAGGCCTACTGTTGAACCGAGAAACCTTGCTTGATACGTGAAATAAGGTTCATCTTCTTGTAGAGGAGGACCCAAAATTCTCTTCCTTTGTCGTTCGGAACGCAACTGCCATAACTTGAATGGCAGCTGCTTCAAGAGGTAAGGCAGCCACACTATATAACTTAAAAATTTGAAACATTCCCCTTTCTATCATGCTCGTTTTGTTCATGACACAATATTCTGCCTACACAATGAGAAGAAGCAATTGTACAAGCTAAAAAATGTCGAACTTGAAGAAAACGTTCTGTCCATTGTTAAACTGTCATATTGTCCATTACACAAAGACAAACTGTCCCCCGGAAAACGTTTGTGTTAAACTTCTACAATATCAAATGCGTCTTCCGGCGCCCGAGGCACAGATTATTCGTTTGTACATACCCTAAACAGATTCGATTACACTGCGCCTTTAGTGTTTGAAGACAAGGCACCGTCCTGTGCGGTCATAAAAATTGTTTCGTGATGTACCCATCCACCATCGGCATTACCCTAATGCTGGTTTTTTTCACCGTCTTCGGAGGTAACGAAGAATATAGACCTTCTTTAAAGCAGTTGTATATGGTAAGAATATTTGCGCGTCAAATTCATGAACCAGCATTTCATCTTACATTGCAGTATGTGTGATACGTATTTACGAAGGTTTCTTTTCTGCTGCATGCTTTGATTGGTTCAGGTGTTCCTTCTGAATATATAGGACTTATGTCACGGTTATGTTATGTTTCTTTAACTGACTGGTCACAATTATACAAAAAGATGTGCAGTGTTATGAAGACGTCTCATATCATCTGTTAGGGTAGACGTTTAAATTAGCATCACGCGTGCCACCAAGGCTGGCCGCATCACGTCTCACGATGGAAGAACGAGAGCAGACAAGAATGACGTAGCGATGCTTTTTTTTAATTTGTGGGTTAATAATTTATTAAACTACGCAAAAATAAACATTGTTGTGATATGTTACTGTACAAAAAAGAGGTTCCACAGCGGAATGTTACATTTTCACCTAATAATAAATTCTGCCTTACCGGTTATTTATAGAAATTTACTTCATTCATTAAGGATTAGGGTGCTTTATTCAGGAACTGTTACAAAACACTGTTAGATAGTTTTATGTTTTTAAGCTATAAAATGTGTGTAAACATGAACATTACCTTCATTCGTATTTCATTACCTAAATGTTAGAACCAAAACCTGAACGATGGAGGCTCAGAAATTTAGAAGCAAAGTGTGTTTCCTCCTTCGTTTTTTCTTGATGTGCGGGTTGTAGGTTCTTGGGATTGCGATTTTTTGCTAACAATGTCAACGCGGTCACGTCAACACGCCTCCTCGTCATTTCACTTCTGCAGCGCTCGCAATGCGTCCTCGTTTTTGTGTACTTCTTTTGTTTTCTGGTATCTTTCTCGCTTTACAGCATCTCCAAAATCCGCTGCGCATTAACCAGTTCTTTCCCCGCTAGCCTCTCGTCAGCCGTAGGACCCCACCACACGTATTTTTATCGATTCTCTTTAACATGCGTTGAAGTCGCTTGTGATGATAAATCAATGAGTAATGTTTTTGTTTTTAAATATGACATCCCAATGAAAACTATTTATTAAATTGTCATTGCGAAGGCAAACGTTCGTGCGTATTTTCGTTTACCTGCAGTATTTCTGCTTTGGTGTGCAAGATTACAACTCCGACCAGTCGTCCCCTGATGTTGGAAAATTTTGCGCATTCTGAGTAATTTCCGTATTTATCGAGAAGCCCACCGATAATTTCTTTTTTCTTGTGGATACCCGTTGTTGCGCTAAATATTAGCATATATGAAACTGCACCGTACTTCGCATGAGATACTAATTTGTTTTGTGAAGTTGGGTCAGTACTAAAATATACCAATATATTTTGGCGTCCCTTAAGCAATAGACTTGCTACCTTCAGCAGAAAACGCTCGTATGTTAAATCAAGCAATGTGTAACTACCAGTGGCGGCCTGCACGGACCCAGACATTGCCGGCATCGACGCTAAACTGCAGGCTGAGCATTCTGAACCAAGGATACTTTCAACCCGGAAAGTGCATTGCCATCAGCACTCATGCTCGTAATCAAAGATTTAATATACCTTGCCCTGAGAACCTTCTGCTATATTGCTGTCCTGCCGTGGCCTTTACTTTGCGATTTACTGTCCCCGGAGGCGAGTGATTCGAAAGTTATGGGATGGTTTATTTTAATAAAGTGGTGGTAAAACGCTTCACGAATGATGCCATCTACTGTTCTTACTGAGGAAACGCTGCTGGAATCTTGTGGATTCTTTCCTCGGTTTGTTGCACCTAATTGGCCTAGCTTCCGTGGTATTTGACGATATTAGAAAAATACAATACCTAGCAGCATTTGAGCCCTGTTAGTGTAATGGAGGGTGGTTGCTGTACCTTTTTGAAGGCAGTCAGCTACAGAATGTAAGTGAGCACATTGATGTGCGCTGCCTTGAGAATCCCAGTTTCCCACAAAAGCTCCACGCGGCCATCCCTCTACATGGTGCATTGGTCGCACTGCACCGCTTGTGGTTTCATCCCACCTTTATGGATTTCGATTGAAAAGACCTGGTAAAAGAATTGGAAAAAATAATGAGTCGTTGGGGTGAACTACTAGCAACGTCAATACCAATACGTGTCCCTGGCCCTGCCAACACTGTACAACAGTGTACTGCTTTAGTTTTAACCCGATCTAGAAATGTTGCGGCGCTTGTTCTCACCTTTGAGGCCAAATGAGTTTTAAACCCAACACTATCATTTAAGACTGATGCCTTTGATCAACTTTGCTGGGAAAGGTTTTTGTGTAAAATGCTTCTGCTCAGCGATACATTACGTACAATGCTAAAAAAAATCGCCGAGTATTTACCCCTTTTTAGGTGCAGAGTACTTTGGGGCTCGCCTTGTTGTAGCTCGTTCGCTGGACCGAAATTGGCCCACCCGGCGTTCCATCATAGTGGCTGTCCTCGCGGCGTAATACAGAGGCTTCGAAAGCCAGGCGGTTTGTACAGTCATAAGCGTCAAAAACTCAAATCGCCGGCTCTCGTCATACATCTCCCCATTGTTTAGCGCAAAGAAAACTGTAGGTATATTTGAGGCAAAATATACGTAATTAACCAGCAGCGCCCCCGCCTATTTAGTTGGGGATGCTCGTTGGGTCGGTTTTTGCGATAAAATGTGGCAGTGCAACGCCGGCAAGTCGGGAGGAAAAGGAAGCACAAAAAGAACAGAACGCCCGCAGGTGCAGTTTCAGGGAGGGGGCGCACGAGCACTGCTACGGCCGGAAATTTGAATTGCACTGGGTGGTACCAGTGTGCAGATGCCGGCATTACAGCCTATTATGACGAATCACTCCTCCGAAGTTCCGAAAGCTTTCGCATTGGGTGGAACGGCTTCATTTTTTTGCAGCATGCCGATATGGCGAAATGGATATTTCTAAGTTTACACCTCTAGTAAGAGAACTGAGCATTAAGCACTTAACCAGGTGCTCTATGGTACGTGCACAAAACATTTTCGAGATGGTTTTGTTCATGCAGCTTCGGTTTGGATTTGCTCCCTGTGTGAACTCTCAGGCATGGGTTTTCTTTCATGAGGTACCCGTTTAGAGCACGCCTTCCTTGCCGGCTAGTGGTGTCCATTACGGGTTCTGCAATATGCAAACCAAAGAATGAACATTGCGGCATGAAAAAAAAAATGCATAGCTTTTTATGGTCTCCCTGTGCCAACATTTTCTGTGCTTCTTTTTTATGCCGATTCTTCTAACAAATACATAATTTTATGCGTAATGTTTTCTCTATACACAACTATTTGCCGACTAAATTGTGGAGATGTGCCCATGTGAAAGACTGGTCAAACTCTGGTATTTTCATGCCTGCCTTTGTTTGTTTTGACAATACATTCCCATACAAACACGAAAGAATATAATATAGGAGCTATGCGGTCATTGTATATTACGTGGAATGTCATTTTAATACATACGGGTAAGTTGTCGCTTCAGTAGAACAGTATTTGAAATTCCGCTTCCCGTTTACAAGGGGTACATCAAGATGACGAGAGAGATAACATCTATAAGAAGTTCGAGGTGATGCTAATTTGTTTGTAACAAACAGGCAAGACCCTTCTGCCTCGGTTCGAGTCCAGCAATGTCTTGATTTTTTTTTGTAATGATGGCAGAATTCAATGTCGGCCAGCGCCAGCACACTCATTAAGAAAAAAAAGTGTTGATGAGCTTTGGAACAAGAAAATGAATAAGTATAATTTTTGCGTCTTTAGCTGTGTTCACGGGATGGAATATTCGTTTTACAAGTAAATATTTATACCGACGTGGTGGATCGCACACATCCATACCACGCCAAACAAAGGCTTCACTCTAATGAATTTCCAGTTCCTTCGGCTGCCAAGTTGCTGTAATGGTGTGGAGAGAGAGAGAGAGAGATACTTTATTGCACGATCCTGCGTGGGGATGGGGAATCAAGATACCCTGTGAAGTAGGCGGTGTCCTCTTCCCATTCCTGCGTTGGTTAAGGCCTCGAGGGGTATTGGGCCAGTGGCCTGGCTCGAGCTACTAAGCTTCCTCCAGCCACGCAGCCTCTCTCCCGTACCCTTGGATGAGCACGGTAGTGAGTCGCGCCGGCGTCAGAGTGTTCCGTCCGCTCTTGCCGAGCCAGGGCTTCCTCGAGCCGCTGGATGGCTTGCCTCTGCTGCGCGCAGTTCGGCGATGTGATCATTGTCACTACTTCCGGTGGGATGTCGGTCGGGGTAGTGTTCGCACTCGTAGTGTTCTCACACGTATCACTCGCGCACTCCGCGTTTGCGCACGTGTCATCGGTGTCCGCGTTTGGGGTGTCACAGTACTGGGGATCGCGCACTGCACCGGTATTCACTCGTCCGCCACCCTGTTCGTCTCGGTGGTGGTGGTGGGCTTGCAGGATGTGGGACAGGGTAGCGGGTTCACTCGCGCACTCACTACACATGTAGTCTTCGAAGCGTCCTGGGCACACGTAGCGCGCCAGAGCCGGTGTAATCACAGTTCTTGTTTGTAGTTGTCGGAGTAACACCTGCTCGTGCCGGTTGAGTCCGGGATGAGGTGGGGGTTGTGTCCTTCTTTGCTCTTTGTAGTACCGGAGTATTTCCCCGTACTCCAGTAGTAGTTCGTAGTGTTCTTCCTCTTCGTTCTCCTCGTTGTCGTTTCCTTGCTCCTCGTCGCCTTCACCGTCATACCCTGCGGCCCGCGCCGTGTTCGAGAGGCGGGGGGGCGCCGCGCGGTGTGTAAGCTCGCGCGCGACGGCGTTCGCCCTGTCGTTCCGGTTGGCCACTCCGCCGGGTGTGAGGCCGACGTGGGCAAGAAACCACCTGAGGTGTGTATTGTTGGTCTTCGGGTCGGGTAGTGGTCGAAGGAGGCGGTGGGCCGGAGGACCCACGCTGCCTTTTCTGTAGTTGACTATAGCTGACTTGGAGTCGCTTAATATGGTGTTGATTGTTGGAGCACTCCTCAGGGATAGCGCGATCGCCGCCTCTTCCGCTTGTGTAGCGTTGTCCGCTGCGAAGCTCGCCGCACTCATGGTGGTACCGTCCGTGGCTCGAATGACGGTTGCAACGTAGGTTCGGGGTCGGCGCGGGTAGCGGGCCGCGTCGATGTACACCGCAGTGTTGTCGGTGCTGTATGTTTCTGCCAGCGTCCTAGCTCTCGCCGTTCGCCTTTCCCTGTTCCTCTCTGGGTGCGTGTTACGAGGTAAGGGTGTGACGACTTTCTGTTCGCACAGCGATCGTGGTAGTCGTTCGCGTGGTCTGGCGGCGTCAGCCCCGCCTTCCACATCCTGCCTTTCCTGCGGAGCTGTTGTGGCGGCGCGGTTCGTGCTGTGGTAGTGTCCGGTCCTGTGTAGTATCTCTCTTCCGGTCGGCGTTTCCCGGAGGCGTGCGATTTGTGCAGTTCTCTGCGCTTCGCATATTTCGTCCAGGGTATTGTGGACTCCCAGGGCTTCGAGCGCCCTGTTGCTGGTGCACTGTAGTAGTCCGAGAGCGACTTTGTAGGCTTTGCGTATAGCAGCATTGATCTTGTCTCGCTCCTGCGCCAACCACGTGTGGAAGGGGCCGGTATAGGAGATCTGACCAACGACGAACGATTGTAGTAAGCGGAGAAGGTTGGCTTCGCGCATGCCTTCGTTTCTTGTGGATATTCGGCGCACCAGTCGAGCGGCGTTGTCTATGCTGGTCAATAGCCTGCTCAGGGCCGTACGGTTGGTGCTTGGTCCTTCGTCAATGTGGTACCCGAGAACTCTTATGCTCTGGACGTGTGGTATTCGTGTGCCGTCGTGCGCGTGGAGGGCGATGTGGGAAGCGTCCTCGGCGGCTTTCTTTCTTCGTGGGCCGGGCGGTGTGAGTATTAGAAGCTGAGACTTTTGCGGCGAGCACCGGAGCCCGGTGTCTGCGAGTCCGGCCTCGATCTCGTCTATCGCCCGTTGTAGTGACTCTTCTATGTGTCCGTTGGTGCCCCCAGCCATCCAGATGGTGATGTCGTCCTCATAAATTGTATGTTGGACTTCTGGGATTCGTTGTAGGCGTTCTGCCACTGGTATGAGGACCAGATTGAAGAGGAGCGGGGAGATGACGGAACCCTGTGGGGTACCCGTGCTCCCTCTCTTGCGCTCCTCGAGTTGCGTGTTTCCAATTTGTATGCTTGCGGTCCTGTGCGTTAGGAAAGCCCGAATATAGTTGTAGGTTCGCTCTCCCAGTCACAGCTTGCTGACGTGCTGGAGGATGGCTGAGTGGCGGACGTTGTCGAAGGCGCTTTTGAGGTCGAGGCCCAAGACGGCTCTGCAATCCACCTTGCTCGGCGCTACGATGATGTCGTGCCAGATCTGTAGTATTGCGTCTTGGGTGCTGAGCTTGGGCCTGAATCCCAGCATGGTCGTGGGGTACACTTCGTGGTCCTCCATGTAATGTTGCCATCTGGTGTTGAGGATGTGCTCAAGGACCTTGCCCACGCACGATGTGAGTGATATGGGTCTGAGGTTGTCAATTCCCGGCGGCTTGTTCGGCTTTGGAATCAAGACCGTCTTTGCGGCTTTCCATTGCTTGGGTAGTGTTCCGGTGCACCAGCACGCGTTGTAGTATTCGGTTAGCGCCTTGATGGCCGTGTCGTTTAGGTTTCTCAGCACCTTGTTGTGTATGCGATCCGGTCCCGCTGCCGATTTGCAGTTCAGGGCTTGCACTGCGCTTCGGACTTCCCACTGTTGTATTTCTGCGTCCAACTCAGGGTTCTGCGGTCCGCGGTAGTCCGGGTGAGTGACGGTCGGTGTGTCCGGTAGGTACTGCTCGTTGAGTCTTTTCGCCAGTTCTCGTTCTCCGAGCGTTTTGGTCGCCTTGTGCAGGATTTGGTTTGAGTCTGTGTTGTTGGTAGCCCTTACTTTTCGAGTCGTCTTTCAGGTGTCGGAGCCACTTCCAGGCCTTGCTAGTGTGCAGCTTCCCGTCCATCTCGTTGCACAGGGCGTGCCACGGCTGTGTGTTTAGTTGTCGACTGTGCGATTCAATCTCTCTACCGATCTGCGCGATTTTCTTCCTCAACGATCGGAGGTGTCGGCGCTTTCTCCACCGCTTCTGCAGGGATTGGCGGGCCGCGATCAGGTGAGCGAGTTTCGAGTCGACGCTGCGGATGGTGTTGTCGGCGGTCACCGTTGTGGTGGCCGCCTCGGCCGCCTTAAGTAAGCCGCCGGTCCACTGTTCGATGTCTTCCACTTTGGGTGCGATCGTTTGTTGCCTGAAGGCGTACCAATCCGTAATTTTGTGTTTCGTTTCATGCGTGGTTGTAGAATTTGTGGCCCGTACCGGAATCTCCACCTCTATAATGAAGTGGTCGCTGCGCAGATTCACCCCGGTGTTTCTCCACTTGGCGGGTCTGCCGTCGGGTAGGTAAGCGAAGGCGAGGTCTGCGTTGGAGTCGCGCGAGGCGGATGTGCCGATGCGCGACGGCTGTGCGGGGTCCGTGAGTAGATCGAACTGTGCTGCAGTTGCTTCTTCGAGCAGGTTCCTGCCCTTGGCTGTAGTGTTGTTGTATCCCGTTTCTGTGTGGTGTGCGTTGAAGTCACCCGCGATGATGGTGGGCGCGTTCACGACTTTCCTGAGTGTTCTTTGAAATAGCGTTCCGAAACGTTGGCTTCTGTGCTTTGGATTACTGTAGGAGTTGACGACGAACAGTGTCTCCTTCTTCTTCTTCCCGACAACCACCTCGGTAACGCACAGTTCGAGGGCCGTGTTGTTTCCTAGGAGGTTGTCGTGTGGTATGTGTACGACTCCCTTGCGGATGAAGGTGCATACTCCTTGTGCCGTACCGGTGGAGCTGGTGCGTGCGCTCGGAGGGGTTGCTTGCGTCCGATAGCCGGGGATGGTCGGCGTTCGTTCGCTGTGCGTCTCCTGCACCATCACGATGTCCGGAGGGGAGTTGAGGCTTTGGATGTATTGTTGTAGGGCTGCTCTTCGGCACTGGAGGCCGTTGGCGTTCTAGTGCCATATTTTGATGCTGCCGTGCGTTTCTCTACCCATGGTGTTGCTGTTGTGTGGGTTGTTCGGGCACGGGTGTGCCTGTGATCTTTTCGCTCATTAAGGCGAGCGTTCGTTGTATTTCGAGTAGGGTTTGCTCCACCCTTCCCATGCGAGCGTCCATGCGCGCTTCTAGGTCGCTCATGCGTGCGTCTATGAGTGCTTCCAGGTTGTCCATGCGAGCGACAATTCTTGCCTCGAAGTCGTCTTGTAGCTTGAGAAAGTATCCTTCTAGGCCTTTCATTGCCCTGTTGTGTGTGATGGTGCTCGTGGTGGTCTTCTTTGCGACTCTCCCAGTTGTGACTTTGTGTATTTCTACTATCTGTAGCCGTTTCCTAGGAGGCTCGATCTCCTGTGTCTCTTCTTCGTTGATTTCCTCTTCTTCCTCCTCGTTTGTGGGTTGTTGTAGTGGTTGTTGGGGCGCGTCATCTGCCTCCGCGTTTTCCATCATTTCTGCGGGAGCGTTGTACGTGTCGTGGCTGTCTGCCGACCGGGATGAAGCTGCAGCGGTGGCATTAGTTTTGCCTTCGATCTTGAGTGTGAGTGTTTCTATTCGTTTGGTAAGCGTGGCATTGGTAGCCTGTAGCGTTTCTATGATTTTCTCGAGCGCTGCAGTTTTTTCTTCTTGGTCGTCGCGCTTGCGGGTGGCAGAGCGTTGTCGTTGCGCGCGCTTCGACTGCGCGGTGGCGTTCCCTGCGTTGGCCGGAGCAGCTGTCGCTATCTTGGCCCACGTCTTCGTATTGTTCTGAGTAGGGTTCTTCAGAAAACTCCGGACCCTGCTGCCGGATCTATGGCGACTCGCGCTTCTTGCGGACGGCGAGCGATGTGTCTTAGTTACCCCTTCGTGCTTTGGGAAGTCGTCCCTGCGTGATAGTCTGACCTTTGGTGCTGTGGTTTTGGTGGCCTCGGCGGCCTTCTTTTTCTATTCTCGTGCGTGTTTCCTCGTCTGGAATGACGTTTTGAATCGGTTCTTGCAGCGCGGGTCCCCGGTGGGGTGAGCGCCGTTACAGAGTTTGCAGTTCGGCTTGCAGTCATTGGTGTGGTCCGGCCCCGGATTACGTAACCCACATGCGAAGCACGCATTGACTTTGGGCGTGGGGCAGACGTCCCGTCTGTGCCCGACTTGGCCGCAGAGCTTACACACTTCTCTGTGTTGTTTGTACGCCGTGCACTTGACCGCGACTCCGGCGTATATCACGTATTGTGGTATCTTGTCGGCTTCGAAGGCGATGACTACCGCTTTCGTCATTCCTATGCGGCGTGCCGCTCTAAATGTGGAGTTGAAAGGGTAGCTGAGGTTCTGAAGGATGTCCTCTTGCGTATCTTGTAACCCGATGTTGTGGATAACGCCCTTGACCATGTAGTCAGGAAGGGATCCGTATGCGAACACTTCGTACGCCTTGGTGTCGATCACGATGCATCGTATGCGGGCGTACTTCAGAGCTCTGTCGTCGTCGGGGGTGCTAATTACGACGATGTTCTGTGCCGTATTGGGGTATAGTGTATCTTCCGTTGCCGTCTGACTGTCTATGCCTGCGGCGTTTACGATGGCTCGTTTGAGCGCTGTAGGTTGGAGGTCGGCTATGACTAGGCCGCCACGTGGTGTGACTATTACTTTGGCTTCATCCCTGTCCATTACGCTGGGCATGCGGGCTGCCTTTTCCATTGTAGCGTTAACTTTCTTGATGAATTGCGCTCGAGTGAGGGAGCTTGTAGACTTACATTTGGCTGCGTTGCCTTCGGCTGTTGTAGTAGTTGCTGTTGAGGGGGCCGCTTGGCTCGGCCTAGCATCCTCCCCAGTGGTGTTGTTTGGTCGACGATTGCGGCTGCGTCTGACGAGGAGCCAGTTTGCCGAGTCGCTTGCATCGCTAATTAGCTGTCGTGTTTCTTCGACAGTGCCCTGGACAGTGATTGATGTTCTTTCTCCGTGCTGGCCCAGCAGGGGGGCCGCGTCGGAGGCGGCGGCGGGCGTCGTGTCTATCTCGACGGCGGCGGCGGTTGCAGCTGTTGTGTCGCCGGGCGCCATCTGGCGGGCGGCGGCGGCGGTGGCGGCGGCCGTGGCCGGTTGGTGCGTAGTCGTAGTAAGCCTCGTAGGCTTAGTTAAGTTCGCACTTTGTGCACACTTTCAGTGTCCGTGAAATGGTAAAAAATGGGTCCACTCACCAAAAATTGGTAACAACGTGTTCAGCTCGACGAACTGAATCGGTTCATAGTAAACATAAAGCCGTGAAAGTGGAATTGCCGGCACAAATGGACATGATCGACGGAGCCGATGCGAAGTGCGTTGGGAGCGAACGCGGCAGCACCGACCTGCTCGAGACAGCTAGCGCACCGCTCTAATGGTGTGGAGAACACGGGTCGGGTTAGAATGAAAGCATTAATCGAACTGGCGCTGGTGTAGTGCGAGCGTTTGCCACCGCCCGGTCCGTATATTGGAAAGTGATGATGACGCCGTGTCGTCTGCTACAGCTTAGAAAAAGAGGGAGGCCGCACAATCACAATTCACTGCATTTTAGGGGTGAAGACCCTTAGGTGCGAGGCTGTTGGCGTCTCCTGTCGTCGTTGTCGTCGTAGTCATCATTCGTCTCTATTATACACGGTACTACAATACCGGGAAACTCGTTTACTCCTGTCTCTAGAATGTGACGGCCACTGAAAAGCACCGGGACGTTCATTTTAACCTCGCTCTGGAGCGCTCCGTGACACTTACTATAAAGAACAAGGGATCATTCGTTTACGCCTCCCGCTAGTGAGCTACATTCTTCAAATACAAGAGAAATTTACGGTAAGGCTGTATACCTGTACCCCACAACGATTTCATCTCCCTTGGGAAAAATGTCATTGCGCTAAGACCACCCTTATATACAGCATGCTTTGCCCCTCGAAAGGTTTCACGTTAGTTGAGATGGCCCGGGATTTTTTTTACACCTGTCTTTTCTTTGCGTGTCAATGAAGTGCACCATACGTTCCTTGAAAATGTTAGTGTTTTTTTGTTCCGAAACGCGATGAACATATTGTAAGCTTAAAAGTTTCTTTGTTTCTCTACAGACTCGTTTCGCGTGGTCGATAAAACACACCTATTATATGCATCACAAGAGCTTTATTGTTTGGTACAATCACTAGTATACGTGATATATACATTACTAACAACCCTTTTCATACATATAATATTCCATAATATCACAGTTAAAGGAATTTAGTTCACTTTGGACGTCAGTGACGAGTTGGTAAACTTGTGCGGTTCATTAAAAAAAATTGTAACACAACATCATGGCGTTCTTATTCGTTTCGATAGGAAATAATTCCGTTGGGTGTACTCGTTTATATTAAGGACCAATACTGATATGTTTTACCTTTAAAACTGACTTATGTAACTGAAATTGCCGTGCGGCTATCAAATACCAACTTCACTTTGTGGTTGTACACAGTAGTGCGAGAGGGAAGGCTAGCGCTCGGGTGACCGGTTTAGAGAAAAATAGAATTGGATTAGGAAGGGTGAAATAAAATACAAAAGAACACCATGATATACCCGGAAGTGCTTGTAAAAACACTTTTTTGAAATCATGTATAGCTGGGGCTGAATGCTGTAGGCGAATTCCAGGGGAGGAGTTTTGGGCTGTCATTAGCACTTACTGTGCTCGCAGTGCCTCAAGCTGTCCAAAAGTCCCGTCGCTATTTTTTTCATTATACGCGAAGAGCCAAAATATTGTGATAGGAAACTAAGAGCTAACAAATAAGCGATTGTTGCTCATTTTTTTCTTTGTGAATTATTTTTTCTTTAGGTGTTCATAGTTAAACACTGGAAGCGACGAGCGCCAAACTTGCGAGCTTGTTACGTTTGCATGCATTCTCTACATGTCAATACCTGCGCTGTCTTTCTGCGTTAAGTTTTTTTTTCTACGTCCAAGTACTTTTTAGAACAATATTTGAATGCCATGTCAGTAATGACATCACTTGGAGCCGGAATAGCGATGAATATACTAAACTTTGGCAACCCATTTACTTAAGGCAAAAGTAAAAAAAAAACATTGTAAACACACAACTTATGTAGTGAAGAACAAAGCACGTTCTAATGCGGCTCAAAAATACATCAAAAACCGAAAAGTGAACCTAATTATTGGTTTAGGGAAAGTTATAAAAATTACGAAGAAACGCCACAACGCTTCGTTCGCTGCGTTGATACCCGGAAACAGTGAAATCAGTTATGAAATGTACTTTTCAAGAAAATAAACAAACGGTTTACTAATGCACGTGGTCTTTGTCCTGCCGATAACGAAGGGTTAAGAAATGTCACTCTATCTTCAGCCATGGTTAATCGGCAGGGAAGCACAGTAGCTGAAGAGTAGGTACAGGCGTATGAGCCGCACTGCACTGACAACGCCTTAGCTAATGATGACCTCACCATGCTCCCATAGGCGATCAACTTATTATTGTATCGGTGGTAGCCGTCCACGGCGGTCGACATATTGGTTAACGTGCTTTGTGACGCGTTTACACAAGAGGCTGAAAAGGTAATTAGTGCACATCGCTAACTTCGGGTGGAAGGTCGACCAAATTCGACCGCAAGGTTCAACATCCACAAACTTTGTGCCTGCCCTACTAAGAAAGGGGTGCAGCATTGTTGTTTCCACATTATAGACTTTTATTTCGCATTGAGCACGCGTATAATCCAGGAGGAACTCTTAGGGGCTTGGTTGAGAACTTGTATTTTCTTGCCCATTCTAAACCAAAATTTTACCTCTCGGCGGTGCGAGGGGCCGTTGCGTGCTGCTGTTCTTGTCGAATGGGCTGCTGGTTACCAGCGACTCCTCGTTTGCTGCTCCGGCAGGAAGAACCATCCTGGGCTTCCTTATAAAGCCATGATATGACGCACCCCCGATGCTTCCGACAAGCACGTGAAATTGTGACAGTAAATTTCCTCTAAAACGTCCCCGCACCACGCAGGAGATAGCAAACGGAAGAACTGTCTCTTAGAGCAGGAAAACCTTACCCAACGGTTGCACATGGTTGCAGCCTGTCAATGTTTATTAGGCGTCCTGTTTCGAATATGTGAGCGAAAGCAACAATGCTTAGGCCCAGCGAAAGACGATGGGCCTTGGGATGGCTGCGCCGAGAAGGCACGAGTAAAAGAAATATTGCGCCGACTTTCTTCTCAATCCTGCGTTGCCATAACGCCAATACAATCATGTCGACTGCTCCCACTTGAACACTATTCCGCAGTTTAGAAACGTGAGAATAATAATAATGCGTAAATATAGCCAATGCTTTGGTGTATAATGATTCCCATGTGTATGTATTTGCGTATTATCCGCCACAAGTTTATTAGAAATCGCCCAATCCACGAGTTACCCAAATAAAGTTTTTTCCTCCCGCGCCTCCTCCTCCTACAACAAGATTTTCGAATCCGTTGGTTCCCAAAACTAATTGGTTGAACTCCTCGAAAATACATTGTCAATAGCTAATACCACTAGATTACGCAAAAAAAAACCAGTTTGTGTAACGACACCAGAGTTGTTGAAAAAAAAAGCCGAGACCTTTTATGAATAACCAATACTTTTGGCGTTGTTTTTGTACTGCATTGTGGAACAGAGCTCTGGCAGAAATTTCAGTTTTGTCTGCTAGTTTTTGCGTCAAATGTTTCCACATCGGCTGTGTCTACAATTGCTTAGTGTTCGCATCTAAGCACATCGATTTAGGAGCTCTCGTACTATGTGCGGAATCGTAAAAACTTCTGTTCTCTTTAGAACGAGGGAATATATGCTTTGGCGGGGGATTATTGAATTGTATGCGTAGAATACTAAATCTCTACTGAGGTATTTGTTGTCATGCCACATGAATTAGGTAGTGTGCCATGCTGTCGCAAAACATTAAAGGACGTGCGCTTTCATTCACAGAATAAGAAAATGTTTACATTAACTACCATCTATCACACCTATACCAAGCAATTAGATTTTCTAAAAACACATCCTGATTTTAAATCTATAGGTGCTGCCACCCGTCTCGATCGCATTTTCACTACAAAAATCGATTCGCAATCTGCTGGTACACATGTTCATACACACAAGCAACGCTTCCATAATTGAATGAACATTCATTTATGAAGATATATAATTAGAGAAAATTCTTGAAATCGTATTTTGTATTTTATGATATATTTGGCGGTCACAAAAGCAATGAACCTGAGAAAAAATGTTTTTGCAGTCCTTGGCCACCACTCAACCGAACTGGCTGATAAGGAGAAGTTTTACAGTGGGTCCATTGAACGACAGTGGATTGTGTATAAGAGACCGAATGATATATCTAAACCATACTCACTATATTTTCGCCCGATACCAGCGGGTGAATGGCAAGACGTGAGTATACTTACGGCCACATAAATATCACTTCTTAACTTATGGCTTGTTAAGAAACAGGGGCTAACTTTTGTGATACCGACTTCGAGAAAGAAAGCTTCGTTCTGCAAAACGACGACCTTTGCGCATTCAGCGTTCTAGAATATTTTTATGTATGCTTCCGAATAATCCATCTATACAGCTGATATTTGCTAAGTTAAGATTTATTGAAAAAAAATGAAGGTAGCTTTTTTCTGAACGTTTTAAACTATTGAGCCTTAAATAATAAAGAACACGAAATGATGATTTCAGAATATCACCACAACCTTTTCCGTAATTTTGCCGTTGTATACCAGCCGTGGAATATCAGATATTGCCAACATTCCCTCATGCAGCAAAAATTAGCCGCACTTTCGGCTAGCAATCGTCATGCATAATAGTAAAGAAACAGTGCTGTGATTGCCTTCAGTGTATAAGGCTACATGAATGCTTCAATGAGTACTACAGAGTTTCCATGCTCATTTGGTCGGTGCGTAGGAAAAAAATAAAACTCTCAAATGCGAAAAGAATACCGGAAAGTCAAAACAACAAAGGCGATAACTAGCATTCTGATGCGTACATATACGATAGTTTGATATCGTTATTCAGGGCCTTCTGCATAAATTTTGTATATTTGCAACAATATATTGTAATGATGATGATAAATAAATTTTTATTCACCTCTTCAATACTTTTAATTACGGGGTACTAAGCGCAGAACCTACATCTGTGCTAAGCGGTGCCATGCAGGCTAGAGCTCTAGATTAATTTCGGCCGTCTGTGTAACTTCATAATTGTGCGTCCAAATTATGACATAACTTCTTGCCTCCTTCGGAAAAGCGGCCGCACTACCGGAATGAAACACACATACTTGGGTTGTTGAGGTTCGTTGTTCTCAAGGTCCTCGGTGTTTGAGGTCGTCGCGTCCAGTTACCGCTGAATGGAAATTTTCGGGCATGGGAAGGCGATTTTAGCAACACGTTTATTTGGTTTGGGATGTGTGATATTTTTATTACATTTATAGCCATGCACTGCAGACACACTTAAGAAGGTCGGATAACGCTAGATGGTTTTATAGATTCAGTGATTGCTTTTGTAATATTTATTTACTCTCAACATTTTAAAGGGTCCTGCCTATTTTTGAGTAGATTTGAGAGCTAAAAGGAGATTTGAACGACCTTTGCGTTGATTATTCTATAAGACATGTACTAATTGACACAAAGATGTTCTATAAAAGATGTTCTATAAACAAAATCATAACAATATCCAGAATATTGAGGAAAGGACCACGAATTTTCAGAGTGAAACGTTGCCGCGGACGATAAATTGGGCCGGGAATTGAATCTATTTTCGTAAAAATATCGTTTTACAAAAACCTTCTACTTTGTGAAGAACAATGCACTGTTTTTAGATGCGACGCTGAGAGGAGCATCTCTTGCGAGCGGCCCTGTCCAGCGTCCGTCGTCGTTGTCGTCCGCGTCTGCACAGCTGCGTCTCTCCTCCACTCACCCCCTCTCCTCTCGCCGTGATAGCGCGCCCTCTACACCAACATCTGTGGTATGGCCACTGCGGCGCGCTCTTTCACTCCGCCGGCTGGCGGCGCTGCGCGCGGCGCAAGCGCGCTGTGCGCATGTGCAGTACCCTCTCTCTCTCCCCGGTCCCCTCTCCTTCGGGCGCGCTACGCATTTGAGTGCCGCGCTCCGGCCGGTCTCTCAGTCGACGGTCGTCCGCCCTACGCTTGCTCTCTTTCTCTGTCTCTCACATTAACCGACGATTGCTCCCGCAATTCGAGTAATCGACCCAACGGAAACGCACAATCGAACCCCCTTCAGCGTCGCATCACACCACGGTTGCCGCGAGGGTAGGTGGGCGTAATTTTGTTCCAGTTCGACGCTTCATTATGTGGCTGATATTAAAAGAGTGTTTTTATAATGTAGATCTATAAAGAATTGCTTGGCAGCGTAAGAAAGTGACAATATTTCTCAATTTTTCTCACATTCGCAATTATATGACTGCTTAGATTTCAATTTTCTATAATATTTATGCACTTTAAAAGGATTTTCGTGGTTGCTGTATGTCAAGGCATAGCCATATATTTGTTACTTCCTTGCCCCTTGTCAACGTGGCGGAAAAATAAATGGTATTCCTACTTTGCTTCCGAAACCTTCAAACGGGGTATTCCACCATTTTTAGTGAGGTTGATCACGCGTTGGTATGTTTACTCTCTTGGGAACACCAATAATTATGTTACTAATGTTCCCATTCGGAGTGTTTGAAGCCCATTTAAAATTATAGGCTGCATAACTACTCGCGTGGCATTCTACATCGCCTTTTGCTGGAGGAATAAAAAAGAAACTTGTCCGCAGCTGTAACTACTTGAGTAGGGTAATGTACAGGAATGGTGGTTTGTTAGGTGTCGGGGAGGATATAGCTGTCATGAGGTATATAGTGCGTTATTAGCGTGCTGGTAGGTGTTGGGTAGGCAACATAGCATGTGTAGTATATTGAGGGAAGGGTCTCTGAATTTTATGAACCCAAGCGCCTCGGATCTGTTTACTTGCTTTTAATGTGGTCGGTGTTTACTTTGTGTAAGTTATTTACAGGTCCATTTATCGGGCTGGTATAGGAGTGGCGTAAATGGGTCATGCAAGGTAGCCTAAGTAGGATTCAGTGCAGTCATTATTGCTCTTGAGTATATTGCTGTTGCCGTGGCACAAACCGCAACCATGTCTTTGCACTCCTTGGTTCGGAAGTGACTACAAAGGGTGTGAGTTAATTATTGTTTGGTGTAAAAAGAAACAGCCTGATGGAGATAACGCAGGTGAGGTAGTTTCCCTAGGCTGGCAGGGAGCCCTTCAGGATCGTATTGTATACTGTGCTGTCCAACTCAAGAGCGACAGCAAGTTCTTTAGCTGTGGTGGGTGGTCTGGTGCGGATCTTAATGGTTGTGGGGTCGTTGAGGGTTGGTGACGCTGGTAATAAAACTTGCGCGTCCTTGTACTGCTTGGTGGCAACGCATCAACTGGTAGTTGTCGAGGTGTATCAGTTCAGTGATAATTAGCAAACTGTGAGGGTCCTTTCTAAATTACTGTTGATTGAGGAGACGGGTTGGTTTTTTAAGGTCAAGGCCTGGTTGAGCCCAATATCGTAATGTAACGAGTAGGTTCCGGTAATTGGGAGTGAGGGAAAGGGGGCGCAAACATCAGCTTGAAGATAGCACGGTAGCTCACCGACCGAATACCACTCGTTTCCTGCATTTGCAAGGTCAGGCGCTAACGTGAAACACACCCGCAAGAAACAATCAAACGATCCGGATGGCGCAGTGTTCGTCCCTTTTTCTGCAGTCCCTATGGTGCTTCTTCCATACACGTGTCTGGAATGGTGGTGATTTGGTTTTTTCCTTGTATGTTACCAGCTGTCTACATGCATCTGCACTTACGGGAGTGTGTGGACGCGTTTTGGACGAACGCTTATTCCCACCAGTCGATTTTTTGCGTAGAAAGCTGAGTTTTACCTTGGATCTTTTCCCCGCCCGACCGGTTTTTCTTTTGTTCGCAATATCTCGAAACTTACGCCAATCGAAGTATGTTATTTGAGATTATGCGGCCCGTGCTCCCTGTTCGACAGACGGACACTCTGGAATAAAATGTGGGCTCGTGAACCTCCCTAACTATTACGGGCATGTCCCGGTACAGAACTTCATGTTTGAGACGGGATGTCCGACAGACATGATTCGCGGTGATCATCAAACTCAGCAAAACCACCGATATTCAAATTGAATACCGCCACTTGGGGACGAAGCAAAGTTCCTTGATCATGTCATTCAAGGGTCACCCGATGTAACGCAGTGACGTAACACTGCCACGGTTAATTGGCAACCCGTGCTTCTTTCAGAGGGAGCGGAAGTTGGTCTGAACTAGAGAACGGTGGAGAGAAAGCTTGTGATTTATCATAGTATTCCCCACCAAGCTCCAAATAAAGTGCTACCTTCACGTCGCATCAATTTCCGCGAGCCCTATCCGTAGCTCCACTGTTTGTTTATCAATGTTGTTTTGCTCCACATGAATTGCGGCCGCGCGTTTTGTATTGCATCTAATTCTTTGGGCGCTTGCTCTTCACAAACATTCTCTCTGGCTCTTGGGATTCCTCCTCGCGCCAGTGATTTTGCTGCTCGATAACCCTGCATTGAAGGATCCCGCTAGCACCTCGCGCTAGACCTTCGCACGGAGCGACCACATCAAGTGCGGAACACCGGGAAACATATATTCTGATTAGCAGGAAGACGACGTGACCACGCACAAAGGGAACACACAAAGGAAAAGGCAGCCGGAGACCTCGACATCGCACACAGCCACGTGACACTGAGATAGTGTTTGCTGGCCCGTGGACGCTGCGCGGGGTTCGCTTGACGACGGGCGGCCTGGTGCCCTTGTGGGGTCGCACACACCCCACGTCAGGCCTCGGGTGCTTGGCGTGGACCCAGGTCTCCGATCGGGCCTACACCATGAACGCTCTGAAGACCACCCACCAAATGGCGAGGGCTTCCCGGACACCTCGACAGGCGCCACAAGAACGGGCCCGGTGCTCGGGAAAGGTGAAGCTATGTCCGTCCGAATCCAGGAGCCCGGCACACCGTGCAGCAATCCCGCCTTGACGAGATTCAGCACCCAGCAAACCAGAGCACACGCCATCTCCGTATTCCTCTTCCTCTGTAGAGGCACGCACTTTGACGTTATTCGCCTGGTCAGCTCCACACAACCACGTTCCGGCGCAGTACATCACCACAACTACGTTGTTGAACAGCTTCACCGCTTAAGCCGAAGCGCTTTCCTAGTTCTTGTAACTCCGCTGGGCCCAGTATAAGTTTCTTCTGGGGTTTACGACACAAAGTAGCCTCTTTCTGCCGTGGACACCAAGTATTGCCAGGTTCGGGGAGAGTATATAAATACAAAATCAAGCTGTAAACAAAACTAGTCTATATCATGCCGAAACCCCAGTATATATATAGAATGGAGTAAAAAATATTGGGGAAGTAATTACAATGGTGAACTGCGCGAAAGCGGTACAGAAAATTTCCCGTGCATTTCCCCGAGGGGGAGAATGTGAAAGTGCGAATGCACGGTTGTCGGCCCGCTTGCGGCGCTTGCGCTCGGCCCCCGCAGCCCACCGCCTCGCCGCCTTCTCTTCCATCTCTTCCATCGGGTTTGTAGTATCACGTGTACACCACGCAGTTATCAAGCCGCTATAACGCCGCTGAGTCGCCAACGCACGCCGCTGACGACGTAGTTTGAATGCGTTAAAGATATAATGCGCGTTACTCACACTGATATCAGCGTGGCTTCCGTGGCTTAGTCGATAGCGCGTCGCGCTGCGGCCGCAAAGTCCTCGGATCGGAACCTGGCGCCGGATGCTGTTTCTTTTAAATATAGAGGAGCATTGCGGACGCCGCCGACGCCGCCGCCGCCGGCGGTGGATAGTTTGGGGTCGCTTATAAAGTGCATTCGCACTTAAAACTGTAAGGAATTCAAGCAAACTGGAAAATGTCCCAGTCGCGCAACGGAGCATTAGGACACCGTACTTGGTCATTACGGGCACAGCTCCATGGCAGCGTTGAAATGTCCAGGGGACGCCGCGTGGCTGCCGCAGTAGAACGCGCTCAGAGCTCCCGTCGCAGAGTATCGGACGCAGCCCTCATGGGGCATCACGGCCTCGTACCAATGCCGTGCGACCCGAATGTCTCAGGAGGTGCAGATTGGGAGGTTGCAATTGCGGCGGACATTATTGAGCACAACGCGGGTCCGGGTACAGAAAAACGTGAATCCCGGTCATACTACACCCTCCTACTCCCTCTGGGTTTCTTGCTTTCGAGGCATTGCCGCTGCTGACGGCAGCTGTAGCAGGTAGCTTCCGATTCCGTGGCGGCTGGTGAAGCTCGTGCTGTGGTCTGGAACGCCTCGGTGCCGTAGCTGGTGTTGATGACCTTGGCGCCGCATCTCGCGTGTGTCTTCATTGTAATTTTTTGGTCTTCTTTTTTTAACTGCGTTCGTTTTGTCGTTGTGAGTTCTTCGCGTTACATACCTTAATTGTTATTTTCAAACAATCAGAAGTAGAATGTTAAGGCTCTGTCCAGATGCATGTTTTGTATTTAATATGTTGGGCTACGCAACTTGGTAAACTGAAGAAAGCACCCCACGCCGTTCAAGATGGTTTGCAAAATATTTCTCTGAATGCTTCAGAATATATGTACATTCTTTGCGTACCCAATAACGCGGATTTGTTTCCAGACCGCCAACGCACAGGTCACCTTGAGTAATCTTGGTGACGATATTAGCAACACCGCGGACCCCGAGCCCCCAAACAAGCTGTATTCAACCGTGGCAATGTGTTTATAGGTGGAGGGTGAGAAACGACGAACGGTGGCCGTCGGAGTCATGGTAACGCTGCTGCGGATGGGCTGCCTGTCTGTTTACCAGGCACGGAGCTCCGGGACCTCTCTCGGTATCAGGGTAACCCGAGCGAAGAAAGTACCCCCGTCGCCTGCTGTTATGCTATGCTATATGATATTTTCTAACCGCCCCAAACATGATTCGTCACTGAAAAGGGGCCGCACGGAAGCTTCTTTTCCTCCTTTGCTTTCAATCTCGCTTTCAAGCCAGATAACTACCCTCGTTTTTTGACCCTTGAATCTGTGGACAAATCGAAGCCGGTTACCTCTCAATCCGTATTTCTTGTTTCGAAATTTTTTGAAGTTATTATCAGCAAAACATATGACACCAAAAAGCTCAGAACTGGTGAAGAGGTAGTTAAAGTAAAAACATCAACAACAATCCACAACTCCCCTTAATCAAACACGCATGGCAGATCTGTTGATTCGGGTCACATCCCACCGCAGTCATCGGCTCTCAGGGTGTGATCTCTGAGGCAGATCTCATTTACGAAAGCGATGCCGAACTCATGGAAGGCTTAAGAAATCAGGGGGTCGCGGCTGTAAAGCGCATGTCCATACGTCGCGATGACGAACAGATAGCAACTGAACACATTGTCCTGACCTTCGATCGATCCACTCTTCCAGAATCCATAAGTGCCGGTTATATACAATTTTCTGTCCACCCCTACATCCCGAACCCATGGCGCTGCTTCACGGGCCAATGGTTCGGGCATGGCACAAACTTTTGGCGTGGCCGACTTACCTGCGCCAAGTGCGGCCAGCATGACGATCCTTTAGAAAAATGCGAATCCACAACCTTCACCTGGGCCAACTGCTAAGGACCCCATTGAGCTTACTTGCGAAAATGTTAAAGGTTTATGCAGGAGGGAACGCCACCAGGGGGCCACGCATGGCGGTCGTGTTGTTCATGTGCTCCCGCGAACTTTTTCTTTTAACAAGAAGAAATAGGGCTTTTTGCCCCCACAGTGATCACGCTTGGTGAGTCATGAGTTTGGACAACTCGCGCGCGAGCTCTCCCGAGCGCGCGAGTGCCACGGGGAGCGCCGACGTGGGTTCAAGCTCACCACCGAGCGGGGAGCCTGACAAGGGGCACGACGAGACACGACGCGCCAGCAGAGACGCCAGTCCGGCAACACCAGCTACACTGGCCGCGATCGACCGCTTCCTGGACAGCGAGGTTAGTTCAAGCCCTTCAGCTGCCAGAGACGCTATCGAGTGCTCCCAAACTATCGCCGAAGAGGCGGCGGTGGTCGCCGAGCTGCAGCAGGCCAACGCCGCAGTGGTGGCGACACTCGAGACGCTTCGTCGGCAGCTAGAGCACCTGCGGGGACTGCACGGGCGTCGGACGACTCGGGGCGAGCGCGGTCAGCTGGCCATGGCGCTTGCCGCGTTCGTAATGGACGAACTGGACGCCGTTCACCCCGAACAAGAACGTTGCAGTCGGCGCGCCGGCGGGGAGATGGGCGACGCCATGTTTGACGGGTCGGGGAGGGACTCCGCAATAGCGACGGCCATTCGGTCCCTCCTTGCGGCGGCGGCAGCAGAGGCGACGACGCAGGCGCCATCTGAGGAGCCACTGCCGAACCTGCCGAACCTTATCATTGCTCCCATCGATGGCGAGACGACTGCTGCGCCACCTGGGGACGAGCACGAGAGGCAGCCTACTGCCACCACTGCGCTCAGCCGGCTGAGCTACAGGGACGCAGTTCGGGTGGTTCGGGACGCACCAACCACGCCTCACAGCCGGCCGCGTGGTACAGCCCACGAGGGGAGACGCGGCAGGCTGGCCGGGGCGCACCTAGACCCCCCCGCAGCGGCCGGCAGTGCTGGGCGCGCCAAGGGCTCCACGGGCGCGGACGCAACAGAAGCGCAGCCTCCACCCCTGGCGGCCAGTGGCGGAAGCCTTCAAAACAAACAAGCCGACGAAGGATCCTGGCAGCTGTATTTGTCGCGCTCGCAGCGCAGGAGGGCCGCCCGCAAGAAGAGGAACGATGGGCCCATGCTCCCGGCCCGTCCCACAGCCCTCGGCACGGTCCTCTTCCGCACGAAGGGCTCCTCTACGGCGTTCGGGGAGCAGAAGAGCGACGCCATCGCCAGGCAGCTCACGAAGCTGCCTGGGGTCATCGAAGTTCGCGTAAACGCTCGCCGCAACGTCGTAGCAGCGGACGCGGCCACGTCGGACGCTCTGGAGGCTCTCCTGACCACAACCAACATCCGCGGCATGGAGGTGAGCCCCCGAGAGCCAGCGTCGCGCAGTACGGGCGTCATAGTGGTCGACGACGATACGATCACGACCGAGGACATCGTCGCCTCCCTCGAGACGCCTGTGGCTGTGCAGTCGGCTGTTCGCAGGGGGACTGCGGTGTATCTGCGCTTCGCGGCGCCGATACCCCCTGCGGAAGTCGCGCTGTACAAGCGGCGACGACCGGTGAGGCCTTGCAAACCAAGGCCGCTGCAGTGTGGCAAATGTGGGCGGCTCGATCACGCCACCGCGAGCTGCAATCGCGAGAGGAGGTGCTGGCGATGTGGGGGCCCCCATATCGCCAGCCTGCAGGGCTGCCTGCAGGGCAGCCCTGCAGCCTGCAGGGCAGCCTGCAGGGCTGAGAAGCCCTCCTGCTCAAATTGCGGGGGTCCTCACCCGGTGCTGGACCATTCGTGCCCGCTCTGGCGGGAGGAGCGCCGCGTATGTGCAGTGCTAGCACGGGCGCAGGCACCTGCCTCTCGCGTCGCAGTTCGCGCAGCACTGCGAGCGGCGGCACACCCCGGGCTGGCCCCTGCCAAGGCGGTTACGACGCAGCAGCACCCGGACAGCAGCGACGGCAACAGCCGACGTGGAGTGGTGGCCCAGCAGCAGAACAAAGTCCAGGCAGCTCCCGGCAGCATCCAGGCAGCATCTGCGCGGCCGAAACGAGGACGATGGAGTCGACGGCAGCAGCAGGAGGGCCTGACGCTCGTGCTTCGCACCCTGGGGGAGTTGCTGCCTGCGGACTCTCACCTGCGTCCCCTGTGCGCCCAGGCTGCGCAGGGACATCAGCACCCCGAGCACCGCCATGGCTAGGAGCCGCCGCACGCAGCCTCAAGTGCCCATTGTGGTGCAATGGAACGTGAACGCGCTTCGCCCCCGTCACGCAGGACTGAGCGCATATCTGCTGCAGCACGGGCCCGACGTGGTAGCACTGCAGGAGAGCTACGTGCGTGCGGGAGAAGGGTCGGAGCTGAGGCTGCCTGGATATACGGGCTACCACAGTCCCACGGCCTGCGACAACGCGCAGTGCTCGTTGGTGGCGTGCAGCGAGCCAGCCCATCCTCCAGGACCCTCGCGCGCGTCAGTGTTCGTGCGCGACTGCGTGCAGCACGCGGTGCTGGACACCAGTGGGGTGACAACAACTGTGCAAAAGTGCGTGGCAGTGACATTAAGGCTAGGCACGGGTGGTGACATGACTGTGTGGAGTGTCTATGTGCGTCCATGCCAGAGCTGGGACTCGGGCCTCCTGGATCAGCTGGTGTCTCTATGCGCAGACCGCCATCTCCTCTGTGGTGATTTCAACGCCCACCACACTGCTTGGGGAGATGGCAGGATCGACACGCGGGGAGAGCAGCTGTGGGACACCATGCTGCGCCTCAACATCACTGCACTGAACACCGGTGAGTGCACCTTTAGGCGTGGCAGTCGCACTGCCACTGCCATCGACCTCAGCCTGGCGTCAGCCGGGGTTGAGGCCACTTGGAGGCGGGAGCCCAGCACATGGGGCTCCGACCATTACCCGCTGCACATTGCACCACCCGGGAAGCCGGCCAGACAGCCCGCACTGCACCACATCACCCACTGGGACCAGTTCCGGCGCCGCCTTGCTGAGGAGGAGCTGGGGGAGGGAGCAGAGATGTTCCGGGGCTTGGTTCGCTGCGCCAGGCGAGCCACGCGGAGCTGCACCGTCGCCGAGGGGACCACCACCATGCCAGACCTGAAGCTGCTGCAGCTGCGGGCGGTACGGAACCGGGCGGAGCGGAGGGCGCAGCGCTCGGGGGACAGGGCAGACTGGACGGAGTACCGTCGCGTGGATGCTGCCTGCCGACGACATGCCCACCGCCTCAACCGGACACGGTGGGCCGAGCTGTGTGTCAGCTCGGAGGCAGACCCGCGCTGCCGTCGACTCTGAGGCATCTTCCGCTCCATCTTGAAGCCCCGGATAAACCGCAACCCTCTGGCCGCCCTGGCCATCCGCAAGCAGGCAAGCTTTGGGGAGCTGGCCGAATTCTTTGCGGATCACTTCCTGCCACAGCACCGGACGGAACCAAGGCCCGCGGCTGCGCTGGAGGAGCCCGAGGGACGTCACCCGCTCAACGACGCCCCCATCACGGAGGGCGAACTCCGCAGTGCCCTCCGAAGCTGCAAGCGCAAGTCGGCGCCAGGGGCAGACGGCCTCACCTACCAGATGATCCGCAACCTGGATGAGGTGGGGTTCGGCAATCTCCTGATGGCCTACAACCGCATCTGGGAGACGGGGCAGCTGCCGCCCAAGTGGCTGCTCGCCATCCTGAGGCCCATACTCAAGCCGGGGAAGGGCCTTTGGGCGGTCACGGCATATCGTCCCGTGGTCCTCACCTCCTGCGGGTGCAAGCTGCTGGAGCGGGTGGCGCTGCGCAGGATGGAGGCCATCGTGGCGGAGGAGGAGGCGATCCCTGAGCAGCTTACGGGGTTTCGAAAGCACCGAGCGGCGGCCGACTCCATCACTGACGTGGTGGCGGCCCTGGAACACGCCCGTGCCACCAGGCAGGTGGCTGCCCTGGTGCTGCTCGATGTGGAGGGCGCTTTCGACAACCTGCAGCGCCCCGCCATCTCCTTGGCCATGGAGGAGGCCGGCATTGCGGGGAAGCTGCGGGGCTTCGTCGAGGCGTTCCTAACGGGCCGGATGGCGCAGGTGCAGGTGGGGAACGTCTTGTCGGCACCTCGGCCAGTGGATATCGGCACCCCACAGGGCTCCGTCATCAGCCCCTTCCTCTTCAACCTGGTAATGGCAGCCCTGCCAGGCTGCCTGCCCAGAGGGGGGGGGGGACACAGGGTACACATGTCGGTGTACGCCGACGACATTGCCCTGTGGGTGCTTGGACCGAAAGGAGACGGCAGGGCGGTCGTGCAGCAGCTGCAGGCGGCTATGGATGCGGTGCGGTGCAAGCTTGAAGGTGTCAAGCTGCAGCTGTCGGCTGCAAAGACAGAGGCCATGCTTGTGCACCCGAGCGCAGCCGCCCGTGGAAGGACGAGGAAACTCCGCATAGACGGCGAGGAGCTCGAGTGGAATACCAGGGTGAGCTACCTGGGGCTCACCCTGGACCACAGGGAGGACTTCCGCCAGGCCGCCAAGGAGCTACGTGCCAGGGCACAGCTGGCCACCTCGGCCGTGCGGAAGATGGTCGCCCGGGACAAAGGCTGCTCCCAGCAGACAGCCCTGCGGCTGTACAGCGCCTCGGCCGTGGGGCTACTGATGTACGCGCTGCCGCTGGTCACCCTGCGGAGACCCAACTGGCGGCAGCTGGAGGGCGACCATCGAAAGGGCGTCCGCGCCTGCCTTGGCCAGCCCCGAAACTCGCAGTGCGACAGGACGCTGGCTGAGGCGGGGGTGTGGATGCTGGAGATGACGGCCGAGCAGAGGGCCCTGGGCCACATTGACCGGCTGCGCCGAGCCGAGGGGGGCGGCCCCCTGCTGCAGCGGCTGCGCACCCACCGGCACTCGCGCATGGGGCGCATGCTGGCCCGGTACGAGCAGGTGGTGGGCATCACAGACTTGGGGCCCTCCAGCCGCCCTCCGGACCTGGCGGCCGAGCTGCACCTGGAGATTCCGGGCCTGCTTGAGGGCCACACCCTGAGGGCCACACCCTGGCGTACTCGGATGGCTCTGTGCGGCGGCGGCAGGGCTCCGCTTCAGCGGCCGACGTGCTGGGGGAGGCCACCCGGCAGGCCCGGCTGCACTACGCCGCATCCTCGGCCACGGCAGAGCTTGTGGGGGTCCAGCTGGGCTTGGACCTGCTGCTGGAGCTGGAGCCCGCACCCGAGCGCTGCGCCCTGCTGTGCGACTCCCGGGTGGCTCTGCTGCGCATCCGGGAGGGCGACCCGCACTCCCCTCTGGTTCGAGGAGTGCGCGAGAAGGCGGAGCGGCTGGCAGGCAGGGGTGCCCGGCTGCGGCTTCAGTGGGTGCCCGGCCACATCGGGCTCGAGGGCAACGAGCGGGCGGACGAGCTGGCCGCTCAGGCCCACGAACTGACGCCTGCGGCCACGGATGCCCAGTCAGCGGCGGACGACTCCCGCCTGCTTATACAGCGGCACGTGCGGGCACAGCACCCGGACCCACGGCTGGCTGCTGGAGAGGCCCCACCACCTGTGCGGGCTGCACGACTGCCCCGACAGCAGCGTTCGGCAATCCTGCGCCTCCGCGTGGGGGCGGTGTGGACGGCGGAACGAAAGCACCGCCTGGGGCTGGCAGACAGCCCTGCCTGCCGGCACTGCCGCACACCTGTCCAGTCCCTGCCGCACCTGCTCTTCGAGTGCCCCGAGTATGCGGCAGGGAGGCCGGAACTGCTGCCCGCCCTGGGAGGAAGGGCTCGGCCGCTAGACGAGCTACTATGGCCGCCGGGCCACACCAGGGAGAGGGACAGCGTCCACGAGGCGCTGGGCGGCTACCTGGATGCCTCAGGGCTCCGCCTGGCACTTGACTCTCTGGCACAGTGACTGTGTGAACTTTTACGAGACTGTGCGAACTTTTTTTTTTGTTCTTTTGCTCCAGACTTTGTGTGGGTGTGGGAGTGAGTGCTTGTAAATATGCCCCTCTCTCTCTTGTGTTCTGTAAACATGTCACCTCTATCATCTGTCTCTCCTCTCTATGAATATGTCATCCTCTACCCCAACCCCCACACCAGCAGGCGTTCCGGTGTCCACCCCTAGGTGTGACAATTTACGCCTGCTGGTGGTCTTTCCTTTCCTTTTTCTTGACAATATATTCATTCATTCATTCATGCAGGAGAAGCCGATAATCAATGTTAAGATCAGTGAGAACATCACTTTCCCAGAGGCGCGGAAGAGGTTCGCCTCTTTCTTTCTGGGGAAGTGCTCCGACGCAGCTCGCCGGTGGTCGGAACGGCATCTGGTTTCGGTGGGGACCCACTACGAGAGTCGGACTTTGTCTCGCTCCGTGTCCCCCCCCCCTTGTTGCATCAGGCAGCCCAACTTGCGTCCACAGCGCTTGCTGAGCCAGCAGCGGCTGTAGTGGCAACAGCCACCATTGGGACCGATGGCACCCTGGCCCCTGCTTCCTCACCCTTCCTGCTTCCGCTGCATCATGCGGAGGAGACATACACAGGGGGTCCGACATCGGCTCCCAGCAAGGCCGCACCGCCCGTGCCACCTGTGGTGCTCCCGATACCTTCGGTGGTAGTGGGTCAAAAAACGAAGGGCGCGCAAATGGGAGCCAATCCAGGGGCGAGGTACTTCGGGCAGCCCTAGGACATCCGAGGATGAGATGGACGCGGGACCATTCCTGTTCGTGTCACAGCAGAAGGAACGTGTCCCTCCATCCAAACAACTAGAGAGGCCGAAAACGCCCCCTCCTAGAGTCGAAGTGCCGAAGGACGATGCATAAAAACACACTCCGGTGGCTCCGAACACTTCATAATGGGAAGAGAAAACATATACCAATAGAATTGCAGAGGCGTTCTTAAACATCTTAACGATGCATAGGAAGTACGGCATGCTAATGACCTAAGTGTAATGTGTGTTCAGGAAACACATTTATATTCCAATTACAGAAATTTCTTGAATAGTTACATGGTATTCGGAAAGGACAGGGATGGCTGCACACACTTTTCTGGTGGTGTTGCCATATTCGCACGGAAATACTTAGCATCCCACCCTGTCACTTAAAACACAGTTCCTGAGGCTGTAGCAATTCCCACCATAATATATAATAGGTTGATAACGGTATGCTCCTTATACATTGCTCCCGATTTTGCACTTCCGAGCTCCGACTTCGAGGCGCTGCAGACCAGCTGCCCGAAGTAAACATCCTAACAGGCAACCTAATGCACACAATTCTCTTTCGGGCTGCTCTCGCACAGATTCCCGAGGTCGTCTGCTAGAGAAGTTTGTAACATCCTTGATAGCATGCCTTTTAAACCAGAAACAGCCTAAACACCATAACGTAGGACAGAATACATACTCACATTTTGATTTGCCCATTGAGTTGGCAATTCTCTTTCCACGTCTTGAGTGGGGTGTGGGCTCAGAGCCACATGGTAGTGACCACTTTCCTACTTCATTAACATATAAAGACCCAAGCAGTTCATCTTCCCATAATAGGTTCAACGAAGTAAGCGCAATCTTGAACACATTTATAGAAACATCCAAAGTACACCACACAGCCAGAGGCGATCTACATGTGCAAGAAGCTACCCAACTACTCAGGGCGCACATCCTCGATGGCGCTGAAAAGTCTATTCCCCACGCCTGTGGGGCGCCGCGCAACCAGAGGAGGACGTGGTGGAACGGGGATTGTAGGCGGGCGCGAGAGGCCCAGAACAAGGCGTGGGGTATCGTCCGTCGGTACCCCACGTCGGGTTACCTATTATTGTTCAGAAGAACAAAGGCGTTCGGAAAAGGTGTCGCCGTGGGGCAAAACGAGAACGTTGGCGCCCCTTCTTGACATCCCTTAACTCATACACCGGCGCATACAATGTCTGGACAGGTATACGAAAACTCAAAGGACATCAGACACACAGCCCGCCCCTCGTTAGTACAACAGCGGACACACTGGCAGACCAGAATAACACACTCGCACAATACTTCCACACGTGTGCAGTTCAGCACACTACACAAACACTTTCACGCAACACAAAACATCCTGTAAAAAGATTCCTTGCATGACAATAATAAGTCCAACACCTCATATAACTCAGCCTTTTCAATTCAAGAGCTGAAGGTAGCTCTCGGCACTTGTAAGCCTTCAGCTCATGGCGTAGACCACAATACACACACAATGTTACAACACTTACACGCAGACAAACTTGAAACACTCCTACACCTGTATAATAAAATATGGCTTTCGGGGCATATTCAAAAGTTTTGGAGGTAGGCCACAGTAGTGGCTTTCCCGAAGTAGGGGAAGGACCCTACCTCTCCTGCCAGTTATCGGCCCATTGCTCTCACAAGCTGCCTGTGCAAGCTCCTCGAGAAGATGATAAATAGGAGACTTGTGCACTTTCTTGAGTACAATGGTCCCCTAGAGGGCTGCCAGAAAGGCTTCAGGGTGGGGCGATCCACGAATGACAAACCTTTCGCCCTTGAATTCATAAACAGTTCTGCGCAACGCTGTCGTTTGACTTTGAGAGGGTCCTATGACCGCTCTTGGCGATACGGCATCCTCAGTGACCTGAGATCTTTCGCTTTTTTAGTCTATTTGCTAAACACCCTGGCTAGTTACTTGTCTGAATAAACGTTTCGCGTAAGAGTTTCTAATGCACTGCCAAGGATTCATGTGCGAAAAAAAACGGCGTGCCACAAGGTGGAGTTCTATGCTGTACTCTGTTTATAATAAAAATGAACTCTTTTGGTAAGGCACTGCCACCTGCCATTTCTTCCTCTATGCGTGTAGACGACGTGGAGCTACCTTTTAAATCATGTAATATATCAATCTGTGAACGTCAGGTCAAGCTTGGTGTTAAAAAACTTGCCAGCTGGGCAGACAAGAATGGTTTTAAACTCAATCCAGAGAAAAGTTCTTGTGTTCTGTTCGCCAGGAAGCGCGGGATTCATCCGGACCCAGATATTACTCATAATGGCGTTTCAATTCCTGTTGAACTGGAGCGCGAGTTTTTCGGTGTAACTTTCGATAAAAAACTAAAATTTGTTTCCCACTTGAAATAATTTAGGCAAAAATGCCTAAAAACTGTGAATATTCCTAAACTTCTCTTCCACCAGTCGTATGGTGCAGACAAGCAACTGCTGCTGCATGTGTATAGCGCCCTATTGGGATCTCGCTTGGACTACGGCGGTGTCGTATAGGGGTGCGCAACAAAAACGGCCCTAAAAGTGCTAGACCTGTCGCTACATTTGGGGCTACGCCTTGCATTTGGCGCTTTTCGCACTACCCCCGTCCAAAGTCTGTATGTTGAATGCTATAAACAGTCCCTACATCACCAGAGGCTGGACATGAATGTTTAGCATGCCTCAAAAATCAAATCTTTGACAAATCATCCTTTCTCTCTGACCATTAGTGATGCATCCTCACAGCAAATCATTTTAAATCGTCCATCAATATCCATGCCGTTTCCTCTCAGAATGCAAGAAAAAGCTTCTGAGCTAGCAGTCCCATTTTGAGGCATCCACAAGGCACCCATCATTGATTCCATTGCACCATGGCATCTCCACCCTGGTGTTGCGTTACCTGTCTTTTTGGCAATTGAACAAGAACAGGTCACCAAGAATTGCGAATCTGCAGCATTTATTGTTTGCGCAGAACAACCACCATTGTGGAGAATTTTTCAGTGAGGCGTCCAAGACTGCAACTGCTGTGGCTTGGGCTACGCATGGGCCAAACTTTCATATCAGTAAAACAATGGACCTTTTAAACAGTATATTCGCCGCAGAAGCATGCGGTATTTTAATTGTCTTAAATCACATAGTTAAGCTTCAAATTTTCTAATTCATTGGGTACATGAACCCACTGTGCGTTGTACGCGCACATGCATCAGGAAACCGTTTTAAAACTTAAAAACAATCATGTTTTTAAGGCTATCATGTCTGAATATGCATCAAACCTACAAATAACTTTCTGTTGGGTTCCAGGAAAACCGGTAACAAAACCACGGATCAAATGGCCACTGCTGCTACATTCTTGAATACAGTTGAGATAGCAACAGTGCCGTATACAGACATGAAACCACACAGCATACGCGAACTCTTCAAGACATTGCAAATACACTGGAGTGAGCAGACAGATAACAAGTAACACGTTATAAAACCACGCTTTGGACCATACACCACTGACACACGCAACAAATACACATAAGTTGCCCTTGGTAGGTTACGGATAGGGCGCACACATATCATACACTCGTACTTCCTCACGGGGTCTTCAAGACCTCTGGTAGCGGGTGTGGAGGTCCCCTATCCGTAGTTCACATACTCATTCAATGCAACGAACTTGACACAACACGACGCAAACATTTCCCACAACTATAAAAACTCCACATCCCACTACATCCAGCGTTTTCCCTGTGTGAAGATCCGATGTTTTCTGTGACGCGCGTTTTGAAATATTTAGCTTAAGGTAAATTGTAGGCCTAATTTTATACCACACACGTTCAATCCCTGGCCTTATACACCATCCATTCTCATTGTCGTTTTCTGATGCTACTCCAGTTTTTGCTGACCTATCTTAGTGATTACGGTTTCACCACTCATATATAACCACTCTTTTGGCGCTCTTAGCCACACTTGGCCTTGCGTCATTAACATGGAACCATCATCATCATTTTTCCTCGACCGCGGCAGCCGCTTTTCTTATGGGGATGAGAAGTGAAACCTAAAACCCAAAACACAAAAGCAAAAAGCAAGAAGCCCGTGTGTAAAGATTCCCAGGAAGCAAGGTTATTCTGGAGTCGTACACTACGGCGCGCGTCGTCGCCTGTGTAGCGTCTGCGCATGAAACCTTTTAAAAATTCTATCAATCAATCAGCATTTTTCGTTTGTTATAGGGAGGGTCAGTTTTTACATTTTAGGGGCCAAGCTCCTCTTGCTCGGGCCCTGTCCCATCCCTTGTTGTTGCCAAGCACGGCGGAATGATGATGATTTTCGCAGGATCCCCCTAGGGATTTGCCAACCAAACATTGGCCGAAGAGGTCAAAACATTCAACGCGTTCGTTGCTACCCAACAAGGAGGAGAGGAAGAAGAGGAGGTTGTCATTCATCGCCTGCGAGCTGAAGACACGTACCGCGGATTACGCGACACAAGACGCTCTGCAGAAGGCGACGGCGAAGGTGGCTAAAATGTCACAAACCAAATTCGCCAACTTACCCATTGAGATTCTCATCGTCTAAAACATGCCCTACATAGTCACCACAAATATCGAAGTCATTGACGAGCTACTCAACGGAGCGGTGGAAAGCTTGACGTGTCGAGTCTTTATATGATGTATTGGCGAATGTTTCACGGTTTTACCGTTAAGCATTTGAGCTTCGCCCCTGTCATCATCTTTCACTTCGTGGAGATGACGGGATTTTTTTTCTCGTCACTCATCAGCATCGAAGAGCAATTACCGCTATCACAGGCTTCAAACAGCTTCCGGGCACTTGTATGTTAAATTTCAATTTGAATATGGCACTTTCGCATTCGTAAGGACTGCGTCATATGCACCAGTCGTTTTCATGCCGCCTGGGTTAGCTAGCCTGAGAATATTACCGGCATTTTAGATGCGACGCTGAGAGGAGCATCTCTTGCCGGCGCCCCTGTCCTGCGTCCGTCGTCGTCAGCGTCCGCGTCCGTGTCCGCATAGCTGCGTCTCTCCTTCGCTCACCCCCTCTCCTCTCGCCGTGATAGCCTGCCCTCTCCCCCAACATCTGTGACGCGCGCAGTGCGGCGCGCTCTCTCACTCCGCCGGTGGGCGGCACTGCGCGCGGTGCAAGCGCGCTTTGAGCATGTGCAGCCCCCTCTCTCCGCGGTCTCCTCTCCTTCGGGCGCGCTGCGCATTACGCGGAGTGCCGCGCTCCGGCCGGTCTCTCAGTCGACGGTCGTCCGTGCTACGTTCTCTCTCTCTCTCTCTCTCTCTCTCTCTCTCTCTCTCTCTCTCTCTCTCTCTCTCTCTCTCTCTCTCTCTCTCTCTCTCTCTCTCTCTCTCTCTCTCTCTCTTTCTTTTTTTCGCATTAACCGACGATTGCTCACGCCAACGGAAACGCACAATCGACCCAACGGAAACGCACAATAGAACCCCCTTCAGCGTCGCATCACACCAGGGTTCCCGCGAGGGGAGGTGAGCGTAATTTTTTTTCAGTTTACCTCAATAAGCTGGGCATCCAATTTAGTTGTTGCTATTAGCTTTTTTCACCGCGCTTTTATTTCATTCTTTATTACCCAGTGTGTATTTTCTTTTTTTTCCGTCTTTTTTCGGAATTGCGTGCAAAAAAACCATAGAGTGCCCGCACCATAAAACATATTTCTCAGAGGCGTTTAGTTATTTTTTGGTAAAGGTCATTTAACGTGTCCGATTGTTTCACAGAACAGCTTTGTTAATCACTCTCCATCGGGAATACCCAAGGTCGCCTGAGTCTAACCGCCACGCTCGAACAGGTCGTGCGCGCCAGGGAGCCCGTTGGCTGCCGTTTTGCCTAGATGCCGCCTACCTACAATTGTGGCTTTGTTTTTCCAAATTTGCAAATCTCGTCCTCATTGAAAGTACATGAATGGCATCGTCTCAATGTAAGTGGTATGGTCAATAAAGATTTCCAAGATTTGGAATGTACCCCCCGAAAGCTTACACCCGGGTAAGAAAGTTTTAGGTACAGAAGTTAAATGGAGAAAAAAATAGTTTCTAAATAATAGCATTATGGCCAGAAACATTGCGAAAACGAGTAGCCGATAAATTAATATATCAAATTTGAGCACGAAAAGGTTATCAAGGAAAGACGGGCTATCAGGATGATAGAGGAGTAAAGTATGACATCAACTGATAGATAGTTCACACTGTCAGCTTAGCGTGCAAAATTCTGTAGCGCACGCGGGATATGGTTGACATTTATGTGTTGCGGTGTACTTTACAATAACTCAACGACCCAAATCGACGGGAGAGACATGAGTGGGTAGACAGTTCATTGACAGATGATTTGTTCGATTTCCTCTGCGAAATGGGGGATAAGGAGTGGTTCACTATGTCAGAAGGAAGATCGTTTCATTCCGTTGATGTTTTAAAAAAAAACAAAGAGTAATGGGCAGTAGTATACGCATGGGTTGGGATAAACAGCTATTAAGAGGATGACACGGCATGAAAGAAGATAAGCTGGAAGGATACCTTCGTTCAGGTGTAATGCATGATAAAACGTATGAAACAAGCACAGTCGTGAAATCTTGCGTCGTGACGTAAGTTAACCAAGTTAGCTTGAGATTTTAGTTCGTTGACGTTGGTATAATAGGCGCAGTCTGATTAAGTAAATCTGGCCGCCATTTTCAATGAATTCAAATGTTTTAATAAGAGTGAATTGGTGGGGATCCCGGTGGGAACATTAACATTAAAGCTTCGGGCGGACAGGTGTTGGATAGGTTAAAGGTTTAACAGAAGGTGGGGCTAGATGCATATTTATTCGGAGATAGCCAAGAACGCGGTTGGCGTTTTGTGCAATGTCCATTATATGGCATGCCCACGAAATATCCGAAGTTAGACTGATGCCGATGTATTTACATGAATTAAAGGCGGTAATTTCAGTATGAAACACGTAGTATTGTGTGGATGAAGAAGACTGTCGGTGGTGAAAGGAAGTGACACAAGTTTTGGTTTTGTTGAAAGACATCAGCTATTTTTTGCACCATGATTGAATGAAACAAACATTAAACTGTAGTATGAAAGTGTCGTTTCAATGTGAACAGGACGTAAATGACACCATTGTTTGTTGAAAGACGACTGTTAGAAGCTAAGCGATTGCGGAGGTCAGTAATATAGATTACGAATAGTCAGTGACCAAGAACGGTGCCTTGAGGTACGCCGGTGGTTACAGAGGATAGGGAGTAGCGTTGGTTACTAGCACAAAAGAAGTGCTTACTGTTAGTGACATATCCAACTAAAAATAAGGTGACTAAGGTTAAGAAGCGAAAGCTTCAAAAATACTATACTATGTGAAACTTTGTCAAAGGCTTTTTTTTGAAAACAATAAAAGTGGCTTCTACAGGTAAGTTAATATGGAGGCTACAACTCATGTCGTTAATTAACAGGTCGAGTTGAGTGTCACAGGAAAGTTTTTTTTTGAAAACCATGTTTTTTATGGTTAAAGAAATGTACAGAAAGTAACAAAGTACGATATGGGAATTGATTATATGTGCTCTTAATGTACACCACACACTTGTGACGTAAATGGGGAAATAATTACTCGGTGAAGATGAAACACGATGATGAAGTTGATATAAAGCACACGTACGTTGTCACTTGACCGCGGTGACCCTTGGGAACCCGCCTAATACCAAGGTACTTCCTCACAAGGTAGGGCGCTCCTATAAGTAAAATTGGTGGCAGGTTATGTCAAACGGGTGGACTCAATGTCGTTTGGTTGCGGTTGTCCACGATGAGGAATGTAAGCTCGCCATTCGACTATGACGTCATCCGTTTGTGCAGCACCAGCACTTGCTTGAAGTATAGGACCATGGCAGCTGGCACGTAGTACGCCCGGCAATGATTGCTGGTCGCAAAGTGCCAAGCCCAAAAGCAATTTTCCTCGTTGTTGCTTCGGCAAACCTCGTGGTTTTTCGGTCTTGTGGAGTGGGTCGACCGTCGAGAGAGAGAGAGAGAAAAAGAACTTTATTTGCCAAAAAGTAGAGAGCTTGGACTCTCTTTGCCGCCTTAGTCAGCCAGGAGATCTTGGTCCCTGGCGGCTTCTTCGACCATCTGGACAAGGCATAGCTGCGTTAGAGGATCAGATCTGCGCAGCAGGGTTTCCCAGTGCTCTAGGTGTTTGATATCTATGGGGGGTAGAGGGGTCTTGCTCCGTGGTTTTCTCTGGCATTTCCACATAATGTGCGTGAGGTCTGCGCGGTGGCCGATGTGTTTCACTTATCCGAGAAGATCTCTGGATGGAAGTGACTATAGGCCAGCGGGTTCGGGTAGGTATTGGTTTGAAGTTGCCTCCATGCTTTTAGCCTGCGCAGCGTTGAGGGTGTGGTGGGCCGCTGGAAATTCGCAACTGCTGTGTTTGTAATAATTGGTTATCTCTTTGTACGAGTTGACGCTGTCGAATTTCTCTGAGTGCTCTGTTGCCACTGCGGGGGGGTTAACTGCTGCTCGGGTGACGATCTCGCAAGCAGCTGTGTGGGCCTGTTCGTTGCCCTGTAACCCTTCGTGTGCAGGAGTCCATATAAATTTCGTTGACCGGTAATTTGGTGCTTGCAGATGTTGAAGCATTCTTGCGGCGACTTGGGATATCCGCCCTTTGCTTTAGCTACGTATGGCTGCCTTCGAGTCGCTGATTATGTATCTGGCTCGTGTTGCGGTGATCGCTAAAGCGATAGCTGCTTGTTCTGAAGATGTAGTATTTTTTGTGAGAACTGTCGCCGAGGAGAGCGTTTGTCCTATGTGGTCCACTACCACCACAGCCATGGCGTTGTTGCCGGGATAGTCCGCTGCGTCTATAAATACTATTTCGGGGTTGTTGCCGTATTGTGCTGTGAGAGCTTGTGCTCTTGCCATTCGCCTGGCCCTATTAAATGTCGGATTCATGTTTAAGGGTAGTGGAGTTGTGCGTATAGGCTCTCGAAGCGTGGCCGGTACGTCAACTTCTTCGGCTTGTGACGATCCTATGGGAATGCAAAGTTCTCTTAGAATTTGTCTCCCCGTAGGAGTTTGGGAGAGCCTTTCAAATTGTGAGATTCGCTGCGCCTCTATGAGCTCGTCGATGTGGTTGTGAATGCCCAAGGCATCGAACCTGTCGTTTGGGGTTGACATTGGCAGTCCAATAGCTCGTTTATATGCCCTTTTATTCATACTGTTGATTTTTTCTTTTTCCCCCTTCTTGATATTAAGGTAAGGGGTGACGTAGATTATCCGGCTGATGATGAAAGCCTGGACGGGTTTTATGGTGCTTTCTTCTTTCATCCCCCCTTTTTGAATCTGTGTTCTACCTACGGCGATTGTGAGAGGAGAGGTTGGTAGCGAAGATGTAAGCGGTTTTATTTCGAATCCACCCAGGTATCCAAGAACCCAGTTAACATTTACTCATACGTCCATATTATACTGCAGACAGTGTGTGCGGCTAATGTTCCTAATTAAATAGGTCGCAGACAATTGCCGAGCTATCTGCGCTAATTTTCCGATGCCTTGAAAGAAACCTTTAGGTATATTTAGGCGCACCAAAGGTACAAAACACTGGCACTTTCCTGCAAAAATAAAATTGACATCACTTGTGAATATCAATTTTGGCCTTGTTCGACGCAGCCGTGGACTAGATGCACTGATGCGCTGTGCTACGTTTACTGTCGATGCGCAACGGCCGTCTTTATGTAGGGAGCGCCAGCGATCTACCACAACCGAGGCACTCAGACGTGGTCATCGCTTATTTCGCGGAGCACTGCTCCCGCTCCAGCCCAGACACCGCTGATAATAATGGTGGCGTGTGCCTGTAATAGTGCGCCTATGATGGTGATTACGATGAATGCAGATGGTGATGCCTTCACCAGAAGCTGAAGTCTCATGAAAACGTGTATTATTATGGGCATCAACTTCAGGTAGAAAATGGGGCTTTTGAGGCTAGATATTTGATATCAAAAGAAATGGAAAGCATTTGGCCGTCAAGTATCAAGTCGACGTTGCGAGGAGAAACAATAGGTTAATGAAGGAACTGTTGTTGTCAAAATATTTCACTATATTTAGGTGAAAATACACTATAAAAAACAAGTGTACATGGTCTAACATGCTTTCTCGTAGTTTGCGCTTCTTAATTTTTTTACCTGTGGTTTAGTTAGGTTCCGAGCTTTTTTCTCATAATTACTAACAATAAAATATAGGACAAAGCTGCATGGAACATTTTTGGCTTAATTTACAAAACAAATTTTGTTCTGTAGGAAGCAAGTAACTAGAAAAAAAGTGTCATGGGCAGATAACGCAAACAAATTTGTTACACCCAAGCGATCCCATGATGAGTAGAAGTTAGCGAACTAAGGGATGATTAGCTTAGGTTTAACAAAAAATTGAGGAACACTTTGGGAAGAGATCATAGTAACAAAGTGTGCGGTATTCCTCATTTTCTTAGACTTTGTTATCAAGTCGACAGGTATATAAAAATGCTAATGTTTAAACAAACGCGTAGAAAATACAGGCGTATATTCGTATTTTAGGAAGTAATAGATCTTTTCCTTGGCTGGGTTTCTATGACAAAGACCAATTTTCGTCCTTCCCGCAGAAAACGCCAAAGGTATACTGCCTTGTTGTTGAAAAGAAGAAGAGGGGTGGGTCCCTTGAAGGACATCCTTTTACCGACCGGTAAGTAGTCCTTTTTCAGGGCGATGTAGGAGGTTGAATATTTCATACCAGCACAAAAAATACATTGAAGTGTTAAAACAAACCGCCTTTATCCTCGAATTGATATACTATGGACGTGTTCCAAAAGAATAAATCTGTTGCCATGTCATTTGGACATCTCGTTAAAAACCTGAAAAAGGTTTTGGAAGAAAATCACTAAAAAACCTTGTATTTACGTTTTAACTAGGTACCGTTGGTTAAGTAATACCTAAAAAAGCAGCTATCCCCAAAACCGTGATTGAAACTTACTTTACTTTCACGCAAGATAAACCCTGATTGTGATTTTTGGGTGCATATGGGCTGTAACGCCATTCCTACTGAGTGTTCCGAATAACACAGAAAACTGCCGCAGAAAACCCTATTATTGTGAGCGTGCAGCGCGTTTAAGCAAGCGCGACTTTCAATACGTCACAGTGATGGAGGGAGTAAAGAACCTTAGCGTCCTTCACTCTCAGCCTTCTCTGAAGAACTGTAAATGTCTACAATATACGAGACATTAAGAGGAAACGGAAACACTTCTCATTAGTGACAATGGAAACGCAATATTGCCCACTGGGCATCCGCTGACGGCTTCTGGGAATAAACCAGGTTTTAGATGCAGATCTTATAGCGGGGGCCTGTCATGCGTCGAACGTGCGTCCGTCCGCACCGCTCCTTTTCACGCCAGCTGTGCGATAACGCGCGCTCGTACCATCCTCTCCTCTTCCCTCCGCTCCCGCGCCGTCTATGCGCTGCGCGCTCCTCCCCTCCGAGGCGCGTCTATGCTCTGCGCGCTCTCTCTCATCCTCCTCTCCACGTCAGCGCGCGCGCTCGTACCCCTCCTCTCCCCTTCTCCTCTCCACGATGTCTGTGCTCGCTAGCGCGCTTTCCCTCCGTGTCTCATTCGCCAGCTGTAAGGTAAAGCGCGCGAATGCGCGTCTCTTTCTCTCGTCTCTCTCTCCACGAGAGCTGCTTTATAAGCAGTGCGTGCGCCCGCTGCCTCAGTTGCTTCGGTTGATTGCGCAGCGCCGTCCGATGCGCTGAATGGCCGCCAACGAATCAGTCAACGAACGGGCTGGCGCACCTTCCAACAGCGACAGTCAGCACGTTAACAGAATGTTAACACCGTTAAACATCGTAATTAACGCCGTTATAACAACAAACGCCGTTTGTGATGCAGGTTGTTTTTTGTAAATGAGGAGGTTAAAATTTACGGTGCGGAAAAGAGTAGACACGATTTGGCTACGGACAAGGACCAAATTATATTCACGGGACAAATTACAAAATAACGTGCACAAATGAACACCCAGCTAATCTAATTAGAACAGTCCTATGATCACAATGTCCCCTGCGAGAAGACCCACTCCAAATTGTTCGCGCTCACGTTTAGGTCTAAGCCGGTGCGTTGACTCGGTGCGCAGAGCTCGGTGCGCTGGGCTCGTTGCCCTTGTCGATGCCGGTGCTGCGCCGGTGCCGGTGAACAACACGTCGTATTTGGCCAGTGTGTTCTGTGGACCGTCTCGTCTGGAAGAGACCAGGTGTTGCTCGGTCTGAAGATCTCCTGAGCGTTGACGCCCAGCTGAGAGCTTCCAGCAGGGATGTGCGGCTCCGGGACGAAGACCCCCTAGGCGTTCTCGCCCAGCCGAGAGCTTCTGGAACCACCTGCTTCCTGCCTCCCGCGCTCGCCACCTCCTCTTCGTCCTCGTTCCCTCTCGCGACCTTCTTCCGCCTCCACCCACACCTCGTCTTCCTCGCTTCCACCTGCCGACCCCTGTCTGTTGAGCAGCGCCTCTTCACAATTGCCCCCATGAAAGAAGTGTTTTGGGGGAAAAATCACTTCCGGTGAAAAGTCCGTCGATGGTCAATGGCTGTTGGCGGGTAACAGTCCTTGATGGTGCAGGTCTGTTGGTCGACGCGCACTTCACTTGCAGTCACTAATAACACTACCACACTTCCACGTCCGACTCTCACTTTGATCACTCTCACACTACATAGCAATGATTCAAAATGCACAGAAACACTAAAAATGCACGGAAATAGTGATAAACCACAGTTCTACGAACCGGGACCGTTCCATGCCCTCACTGAAGGCGGCTCAAGTAGTCCGCACCCATTTGACACAGCACAACCTCTTAAGGTATTACACAGCAATCTAGCACTTTCCTTTCATAAAATAAAGTATTTTCAAGTGTGTCCCTTTCCCTTAGGCATGAGATTGCTAGCCAAGTCGAATTAGTGTCTTCAGTCCGGTTACTTCACATGTACCTTCATCTTCACCTTCTCCCGACGCGTCCATTGGACTCCTTTGGCTGCATGGTCGGGTTGGCTTCTCCAAGGGATTCTGTCAATCGCAATGGTGCCGCATGATGACTCCGGCAACGGCATCTTGAAAGATCGGTACCTTTCGACTGCACCCGCAGCCTTGCGTGTGCGCGCGTTCTTCGGCCCAGTTAATTGAGCTCTCACGGAGTGCGCAACAACTGTAATCCCTTCGTGCGTGAGAACTTTCTTGCGAGAACGTGTTCGTTTCTGCAGGAAGCAGTGTGTCACAGCTTGGTCATTCTCGGCTAGCAACAGCCTTTTGCGCGGGACCACGCGCTTTTGCAGGACTTCCCTGCTCGATTCATTTCTTCGCGCCTGTCGTACGACAGCGAAGCGTTCCGACAGAGAGCGCGTTCCAAACGGCTCGGATGATTCGCCATCTAGGTGTGCACCGCTTACCTCACTCGGCGCATTTACAGTAGGCATGCCAGCACGCGGTTCGTCTGCCCGCGTGCCACACTCAGCACGTTCAACTTCTCGTGCCTGGAACACCACTTCCACCTCTGCGGCTGGCTTTTCAAAATCCTTTCCTTTATCTTCTTTTTTCCGTGTGGCCTCATCGCCGACTGCGACCCACGAGACTCCTCTCTCCCGTGCCCGTAGCTCAATGCTTCCTCCATTCTCCTTGAGGCGACTATCTATCTCAAAGAATTCAAGGTCAAACTCTGCAATTGAGAGCCTCGATGAATTCTTCACGAGCTCTATCTTGCGGTCTAGAGCGGCCAGTTCGAGTTGGAGTCTTCGCACTTCTGCGTTTCTTGCGCGTGCCCTTCTTTCACGAGCAGCACCTGCCTCTCTCTCCAACCATTCCTTCAGATCACTGCCCACCAGGCCTAACTCTTTTCCCACTGCGAGCAATTTGTCCATGTCCATTCCGGCGCCAAGTGCTCTCCTCTCTGCTGCGAAAATTCCCTCCTCGACTCTCTGGAAGTTACGCAGAGAGTCCTGTCGCGGACGCCATTTTTGTGATGCAGGTTGTTTTTTGGAAATTAGGAGGTTAAAATTTACGGTGCGGAAAAGAGTAGACACGATTTGGCTACGGACAAGGACCAATTTATATTGACGGGACAAATTACAAAATAACGTGCACAAAGGAACATCCAGCTAATCTAATTAGAACAGTCCTATGATCACAATGTCCCCTGCGAGAAGACCCACTCCAAATTGTTCGCGCTCACGTTTAGGTCTAAGTCGGTGCGTTGACTCGGTGCGCAGAGCTCGGTGCGCTGGGCTCGTTGCCCTTGTCGATGCCGGTGCTGCGCCGGTGCCGGTGAACAACACGTCGTATTTGGCCAGTGTGTTCTGTGGACTGTCTCGTCTGGAAAGACCAGGTGTTGCTCGGTCTGAAGATCTCCTGAGCGTTGACGCCCAGCTGAGAGCTTCCAGCAGGGATGTGCGGCTCCGGGACGAAGACCCCCTAGGTGTTCTCACCCAGCCGAGAGCTTCTGGAACCACCTACTTCCTGCCTCCCGCGCTCGCCACCTCCTCTTCCTCCTCGTTCCCTCTCGCGACCTTCTTCCGCCTCACCCACACCTCGTCTTCCTCGCTTCCACCTGCCGACCCCTGTCCGTTGAACAGCGCCTCTTCACACCGTTATAACAACAAAGATGCTCTGCATCCTCACGATCCCCCTCGGGGAGGTGCGGGTAATTTTTTTGTATATCTAATTATATGTAAAACGTTCAAAAGTTCCAAGAAAGCGCATATTACACCTTTTTTGCGTGGTGATGGTAAGAGGGTGAAAAAAAGGCTGAATTTTCGGCACGGCTGAGACGCAAAAAAATTTATCGTGGGTGAAAATCGGATACATTGAAGGCTCCCTTCCTCGGTCGTACCATTTTGCAGGGGCTTGTTGCATTTTGTCAATGTCTGCCGATAAAAAAAAACTATCACGAAAAGGATGAAGATTATTTTAGATCAAAGATATTACGACACTGTACGTCAACAAAGAGCCGTATACGGTCTTTTTAAAAGTGGCAATGAAGAGCAGCCTAATAAGTGCAGGGCAGGCATGATTGTTGAGTCAAAACAGTTCTTGTTCAGATACAACGAAGGCTGGCAATTATAGACAGTGCCCATTACCACAACTACAAATACTTATTCAAACCCCAAGAAACAAATTGGATAAGAGTGAATGGGTTTCAGCCCTGCAAGGTCAACAATGCATGAGCTCCAAGAGACACCTTCACTCATACTCAAAAGGAAAATGCTGAGAACGTTCTTCCCAATAAACTGAATTTTTGCAAAAAAAATTTATCTCTAAAACCCCTGTATAGAACAAAAACACGCAGTAGATTTTATTATGCCATTAATAGGCGCTTACACAAGTGATCATTTGCTACCTCGTATACTTGCCGCAAAGTCAAGGCCTTTGGAGTTTAATTTAAAACCGGAATTTTTCGGGTCCGGTTGGAGTTCGGGTTCCAGCCTTTTGGGTTCGCCTCCGGGTTCGGCTTCAAAACACCATTTCATTCCGGTTCGAAATGGTTGGAACCGGTTCAAACAGGTTCCAATGGGTCCGGAGTCAAAAAGCAGGAATTCTTTTGTGTTTAATTTTGTGGGTTAGGATTTTGTTTCCCTGCTGCGTCCTTAAAATCCCAAATTCATAGTGTAGCTTTGTTTGGCCAAATGTTTTATCTTGGCCAGCGTACAGTGGTCCTGCAACAGTAATTTTAGCTGTTTTTCTAAATAATAAATACTTGTGGAACGTACCTAACGAACTGATCCAGCAATTAGATTAGGGGTCGCAAAGTACCTAAGCACAAAACTTGCGGCATTCCGCCCAACAGACAACTAAGAAACTTGGTCAAAATCTTTTCTCTCTCGTTCCCGGTCTTGGTGTTCTTCCGCCACCGAAATTACGTGATTACAGCGGTTTGGCCACTACTGGCCGACTTTCCTTCAGCTGCGGCAAAGAACCCATTCGATGGCCACTTTATAAAGAACGCCACAAAAGCAAAGCCGAAACGAAAGACGTATCGGCGGCGACGAGCAAAGCATACTGCCGCTCCGTGCTGGCAAAATCTAAAGCTTTCGCAGTGCTTCCAGATACAAAAGAAAGAGTAAAAGCGCGTATGGGAAGTGTAGAAGGCTCTCTTTAAATGTAGAATCTACTGCGAAAGGTTTTGTATCGGCGGTGAACGGTTACAACACTATCACAAGCAAAATGAAGCGCTCTCAGGGACACTGAAGGCTATGCATGTGTGTTAATAAGAATTATTCTTCATGGCCGCAAGTTTATCTTTAATAATTTATTTTATTCTTTTTTATAATTTCTATTATTTTACTCTGGGCCCATACACCCGCTGTTTCATATGCGGCAGTTATTTTAATTGAGAAAACAAAGGGCTTACGGTTATGGTACTCACGGATGCGAAATTTGAGTTGAACGCGTACTCAGGCTTCTAGTGATAACGCATAGCCGGTGTCTCAGGAAGTGATCCCGTCATTACCAAACGCCCTACTGCGTTATATCGGAGAGCGTCACCGCCGTGGAGCACGTCTTGCTCGGCCTCGGCAAACCGCTCCCCCCCCCTCCCACATTTCCCATGCTTTGATCATCCCCGTTCCTACATGCTCTATCTTCGGTGGCGTCTTTGTTCTCTCGATGACAACAAAGCCGACGCTGAGGGACTACGCGGTTACTTAAGAGCTCCGTTTGAAAACTTGCCCCCACGTAGCCGCCTCTACTCTCCGACCAGTGTCAAGCCAAACCAGGTTTCTAAATATTGCATATTCTCTGCAGTGTTCGGGCAGGTAGGCATGTAGCCTCGCACCCAGTGGGCATCTCCCTGGTACTTCCGACGTGCCGCCCTGCTCCCTCCTTCATGTTGCATCCTCGCATCTATCTTCTTGCAATGGGCAGTTTTTTCTGCAAGGTGCCCACTGTCCTGTCCATCCACTGAGCAGGCAACCCGTCCGTCCACTATCGTTTTTTGGTACCCTCGAGTGTCGCCCTTGTTGGGCTTTGCAACGCCCTTCCGTCCACCACCCCACCTCTGCGCTGGACGACGGCTCGTGCCGGAACACGCCTCGTCTCAAAGTTACGCATCCTCGCCGCTGTCCCCAGGTTGGTAGGCAGGCAGGCCGACAGGTGTAGTTTACTGGTAGCCGGGCCACCTCTTTGGCGGTCAGGCAACTACTCTGGCTAGTAGAGAGTCTCCGCACGCCCGCAATCTTTTTTGGTACCATCACATGTCTACACACGCTCGCTGACACGCGCGACAACACGCGTATTTTCGCATAATGAAGCAAGAAACTTCCCATTGAAAATAACTTTGTTGGTCTCCTACGCCTTCCATGTACCTATAGTTCGATCTGGGTTGTAGCTTCAACGTGAGATCATTAAAAGTGATAGAAGTCGAAAACTTTTCGGCTTCGGCACCAGCCACCACTGTCAAACATGGCACGTGGCATTTAGAGCGATTTCATTCTGCTCGCCTTTGATCTGCTAACAAAGCGGATATGTGGAAAGGCACGGTATAATGACTCTCTGAATATGAGAAAGCAACGCGATAGCAACTTGTTGGTGGCACTTCTGGTAAAGGTGACAGCGATCGGGTTCTGAAAAGATAGTAGCGTAGTGAAGTATGAAGCAGCGGTAACGGTCGCTCATAGACACCGAAAGAAATAACTTCAAATAAACCTACTAAAGCTTCAGAACAGTGCCCTCATTGTAGGATGTCATCAGCTCGGGTCGAGTTTTCCGCCCGCTTCATCAAGCACAGCTTATCTTCGAGGCTGGTGCAGGCCAACGTTCTTTCTCAAAGCTTTGTCGAAAGGTGGACGTTGGTAGTTGTAGGGTAGATTTTTCGCAGCCGTCCACTATGTCTTTGAGGGTCCCAGGCTCTTCATAGAAGCACCAAAGTGGCATGCAGAGAATTGTGCCAGGTCAAAGATGTGAACTCTGGTGTGGTGTGGAATGGTGTCAATATGCAGGGCACGGAATAATTCTTCCTGGTAAATTGGTAGCGATTTCTGCGTGGAGCAATACGTTCTACTGGAGACCCCCTGGTGTTGCGTAACTTCATGATATGTGACTACAGGGTGCATGCGCACCGGCTCGGTTTCATGCGGGGTAGCTCGGCGGGTAAAATCTCGAGCCAGCAGGTTGGCGATCTTGTTGCCAGGGATGCCCCTACAAGCTCGCGCCCATACAATTCCGACAGGCCTCAGTGTTGATCCCTAGTTGAATATTCCAAGTGTTGTAACATGCAATCGACCGCTGGCCAAGTTGCCGCATGGCTGCTTAGAGTGTGTAATATTAGTTTTGGCGTGGCTTTGGCTAAGCGCACGCGCTATCACCACTTCTTCGGCTGAGAGAGTGCTGTGTCCATGGATTGAGATTATACCCCTTTTTAAACGTTGCAGAACGGCAGCACAAAGGAAGAGAAGGTATTGAAGAATGCTATAGGATGTCCTTCGCATTGAACCTGTTGATCGCTCATCATTTTTTTCAGTTTAGTTGCTTCCTACAGTCATCCCTGATATATATACTTGTTTTTAAATCACTTGGATGGATAATAAGTATGCATTTAGCAATTGTTTATAACTTCAATGGTATACGTAAATGTCACGCTCTAAATAACATAACAGCACAATACGTGCGTAAAGAAAGAGATTTATTTCATTCAACTGGCTGCCGCATAACAACTTTCCGGATATTTTTTGCGGAACTAAATTCTCTGAGTGATCGTGAGGGAGTGCGCCGCAAAATGTCGGAATGTAAACGATCCCAAGACATGTTCCGAACATCTACTACACCTAATCGGCCCGCTAATTCATCTATTAAAAATTAATCAACTCACCAATCTCACTAATTCATATTACCTCTCTCACTCCTTTCACTGATCACCCCAGTCTACCCGCTAATCAGCATTAATTTACTTTAATTCATGCACCCCCAATTTTAAGGTTCAGCAGATTCAAAACTATGCTTAAAAGGATTCGCATCGATTTTAAAAGCGCAGATCAGGAAGCCCCAAAGTTTTTTATTCAGTTCTCGTGCTCTCTCATAAAAGTAAACCAGGGACACAATGGCACTGTACAAGATGTGCCGGTGACTCAGAGGACTGCGAGGGTTTTTGTCTCACTGCGGTTTCTATGTAAGTGCCTATTCAAAGAAGAATGAGTGGAATATATAGATTTATTGTTGATGGCCACACTAAAGATCTTCACATGGGGCGGGGCTGCATCCGGATTTATAACACCTTCAATGCTTTACACGAGGTTAAACAAACCTTATGCACATAGGGCCCATGAAGAATGAGCCATGATATGTTAACCCGGAATATACGTTATAACTTAATTTATCCCAAAGGCTAAAGATAATTGGGGAGATGGGTAGTATCAGAGTCCTGTAACGGTTTCCTGTCACGAAACTACGCCGTAACACAGGGGAGGCTTTTGATATCTGGCCAAAGCCGCTGCGTGGTAGCACTGGGACACAGTAGGAGATAGACGAGACCTGAGCACTGCGTGGACAATGCCAGGCTCCCACAGAATCGGGCAGCATTGACCGGTTGGTTTGGAGTTTCAGATAATTAGTCGATTTTACGCATTTGGTAATATTGTGGGGCGACACTGGGCGAAAATTCCCAACACTTCCTGCGTGATGTCGCTGCGGCTAGAGGCGTACGAGGGAAAAGGTCACGGTTGTTTTGAGGGGTTGGCTATTGATATTTAACTCTTAATTGCATCTCTTTTCCTTTCGGAACGTAAGGCAGGTTATTTGAACGCAAATATATTCTTCGACACGCTTGCTCGCAATTTTATTATGGCGTTTTCTTTTGATATTTCTCGCAATACTTCCACCAATTAACCTGTGAAATAAATCGCGACTAAGGCGCTAGCTTATGAATCGAAAGGTTAAGTATTCTTAGAGACTATAGCGATAAAAAACGCAATCTGATAGCCAAGACAGCCGGGAAAACGCCCATTCCTAATACAAATTAACACCCTACAAAAGAACGCCCAGCAGTCCCGCACACCGTTTAGCCTTGTATGAACAAACTCGGGCGTAGGTAAGCCATAATTAATCGGCGCTGCCTGCAATACACCGAGAGCGGATGATTCCGATTCTAGAAATAAAGAAAACGATGAACGAAGTGATAAGGGTTTTGGCCGCATCAGTGCCATGATGAAGTTTTGCTTGCCTCTTCGGAAATGTATGGAAACAGGACGAGGAGCTTATTGGTAATATTTTTTTATATTTATACTGTTCTGAATGCAATAAATTGTATTATGATAGCTTTTATTCTTAAACCCATGGAACCGGTTTATTAACCAATTACAAGAATAAAGTCTGCTGAATAATCGGGTAAAATGTTTAACCGATGTCCAGCCTTAGTTGTTTGGTTTACTAAGTGACACCCATAAGCACAACCAGTGGAAACGTGCGATACCGCAACAGGAAGCCCACGGGTTTTTTTTACTAACAATATGCCCCTATCTATGAAATACATTTTGGCGCCCCAGTCGGTGTTTGTTTTGTTACTAACGCATGAGTGCGCCTTGCTAAGTTATCTTGTGTTTTGGGATTTGTGCAATTTACATCTTCTGCCGTAAGTGACGCCCGGCACTCTTGTCTGATAAGGAAAGGCTGCAATGTTCTGGTCACTAACCCAGACTTTTTATCTCATTGACAATGTTCCGGGCTGTACGAAGGTATGTTGCGACATTCAATTCACAAATTCTCATCAGTGTAACTTTTCAGAGTGTTTCTTCGGCGATTGGGGTTTTCAGCTTATTGCGGCGCACAAGTTCACTATAATATAGTTCATGGACGTGGATTCAACTCTCGGCCTGGGCGGTCGCCTTTCTAATGCAGGCGAAGAGCGAAAACTCCGTGTGTACAAGATTTCGGGGAACGTTAAACATCCCCTGTTGGTCTAAGTTAACCAGGAGCCCTCCATTACGGGGCCCCTCATCGCCTGTGTTGAGTCGGCGCGTTAAACCTCATAATCAATCAATCAATCAATCAATCAATCAATCAATCAATCAATCAATCAATCAATCAATCAATCAATCAATCAGTCAACCAATCAATCAATCAATCAATCAATCCATCCATTCATCCATCCATCCATCCATCCATCCATCCATCCATCCATCCATCCATCCATCCATCCATCCATCCATCCATCCATCCATCCATCCATCTATATCATCCATCCATCAATCAATCAATCAATCAATCAATTAAATGAATAATTAAATAATTGAATTCGGTCCAAAAAACCTTATTGCTTCCAGATTCCTAAGTTGTCCTTCACTGTGTGACATCGCTGCTCTTTCCGCCGTTAATGGCTTTATGGCCTTTTCGGGAAGAGCCTTCTCCAATAAACCATGATGTTTTAGGTACACTCCACAGTCCTTGACTACGTGACGATTTTAATTGAAATATTCCCTTCGTGGAATTAGGGTCTCCTTAGCTTGAGAACAGTTAAGCAATTAACAATTTTAAGCAGTTTACTGACTAAGTGGGTGGTTAGCACCGGCATCGCGCTCATAAACACGTATGCTTGTTTTTGTAGAATAGAGACGTTGAGACGCGGCTTCGTTTCAGTAGATCAAGTGTCTCCGGTGCTGTCAATGCAATACGCGTTGCTAGTATAGTCGGTATAAGCAACACCCCCTGTTAAATATGAAACATACAACATGCAACGCTGACAGTGGCGACCTACCGGCGGCTTTTGTCCCTGTACTAAGTGCGACTAAAGTTTTGTGACCTGAAAAGCCTTGAGGCACTCCTGTAGCATATAACGCAAAAGTATAGTACATACGCACATTTTTTATTGATTTGATTGATTGTAGGGTTTAACGCGTCGACACAATGCCGGCGATGGGGCGCGCTGTTGGGGAGGGCTAGGGAATAACTTTGACCACCTGGGGATTTTTAACGTGCGCCGAAATGTCCTACACATGGGCGATTTTGTTTCTCGCCTCCATCAGAAAAGTGGCCGCCCATGCGGATAACTTTAAAATAAATAAAGGGTAATAAGAAGAATACAAGCTCATGAGTTGTGGAACTACAGGCTATGCAAAAAACTTGGTGGTGCTGTCGGGCGAGTGGTAAAAATATCTTGGGACGCAAGGTAGGGCACCATAAATCAAAACAAGAAAATACACTTCTGAAGCCCAGGAACTGGTTCGGAACGTTTCTTTCGATTCGTTCTGGTTTGTGGAAAAGTTCCGAAATGGCGCAAAAAGTACCTGTTTGGTTTCCTGCCGGGCGAAAAATCACGTTCGGTTTCGGTTTTCGCTTCGATTCCAGAACTGGTTCGACGCCCTAAAACAACTGCATCTTTGTTCCTGAAAAATCACAAAACATTTCCAATACTTATCCCAGAACACCTTATTACTTTGTGAAGTGTGTAAACGCCCAATTTTGATATTTGCACCAAGGAATTGCCGCGAGCAGTCGAAAAGAAGAAGGGGTGGATGTCAACGGGAGACAGAGAGAGAAAGAAGACTTTATTGAGGCTAACTGAGAAGACTGGACTTATGCCTTTTTTCTTGCGAGGTCTGGCCGACCCTATGGGGGTCAGTGGCCTCGCTTGCTATGCGGACCAGGGCCTGTTTATCGTCAGTGGTAGAGCTGTGCATCGCGGCCTCCCACTGCACATAGTTGTGTATGTTTAGTAAATATCTGCTGTGTTCATTTGGGTTCTTAGCGATGTGCGGGCACTTCCACATCATGTGTCAGAGGGTAGCCCACTCTAACGAAAATTTACATTTCGGTTCATATAAGTGAGGATACATCTAATGATACATGACCGCGTTTGTAAACGAATTTGTCTGCAATAGTCGTACTGTTACCACCTGTTTCCTATCGAGGACTGGTGGGGGTACGGATATGATCGTCTCCCCTCCCTATATACGTTGAGAATTTCCCGATACGTGAGAAGCCTGCCGCCACTCGGAGGAGTGTCCGTGGAAGCGACTGGCAAGTTGCTCTGTGAGAGCTCAAGCCAACTCATGCCCTTCCTTGTTGCCTTTCAAGGTAACAAGTGCAGGGACTCACAGAAACGTGACTGTGGGGAGGTTCTCAATACCGTTTAAATGTCTGCGAATGGCGCTAGAGGGCGATATACGCCCCCTAGTGAAGTTTTGAATGACAGTCTCGAGTCTGAGACTACCACATCCCACGTTTGCATGCTGGAGATCACTAGGGCAATAGCCGCTTCTTCTGGTTCCACCGTGTGCGTAGTTAGAATTGTGCCAGCCACATCCTGGTTTCCTTGGTAGCGTGGTAGTTGGTAGAAGCTGTACACACGGCTCTCTTTTCATGATATTCGGCTGCATCCCTGTACCAGACATTGGGCTCTGCCGGGAGTGTCTTGGACAAAGCTCGGTCTCTGGCTCGCCTACGTCCTGTGTACTGGGTGGGACGCATGTTTCCAGGGGGTAGTGAATTTTATATGCGATCTGAGAGCAGTTGGAAGATCAACTTGCTTGGTGGTCTCCGAGATCGCTCAGAACGTTTTATCCTGCTGGTGTAGATGAGAGGCGTATGAGTTGTGCCGTGCGTTACGCCTTTATTATTTCTTCCACTGTGTTGTGGATAGCGAATTCAAATCGTTTGTGTGTCGGGGCAGAAATAGAAACACGTAGAGGTTGTTTGTATATCTTGCGGATTAGTGTATTTATTTTCTCCTTCATTAGTCGGCAGAGTCGTAAAAACAGCGCTGCATATGCAATTTCACTGATCATGAAGCCTGAATGAGTCCGCTAATGGTTTTTTTCAGACACCCTGTAATATCTGTTGGACATTCTCGATATCAAGCGGCTAGCTTGCATCGCATGCATTTTCCAGTTGTTTGAGAGTCGCTGTGTTGTATCCATTAGCTTGGATCTGAAGGTTTATTATTTTGATAGTTTCTACGTTTTGTATGGCAGTCCGATTTTTGGTTGTGATTGAGATGCTTCGGTGACCTTAAGGCTGGCGACACGGGATAGATGACACATTCCGATTTTCGCGGGCAGCAGGAAATACCTCTAGGGATGACATAGCTCTCAACCACCTCTACCGCTTGTTTAGGGTATCTTGTATCATCACATCGCTGCCACCTGTTACCCAGAGTGTAATGTCGTCTGCATAGAGACTGACTGAGTCTGGGTATCTCATTCAGTTTCGGAGGTCACCCCATGAGAGCCACGTTGAATAGAAAAGGAGACAAGGCTGATCCTTTGCCGGTGACCTTTTCTCAATGTTTTATGGGGTTAGATTTAATATCTATTATTGTGAGGCTGGCTGTTCTCACCGGTAAAAACGTCTCTCACATAGTTGTAGGTGCACTTGCCCACTCCGAGCAGCTCGAGATTCTTTAGAACCGCGCAGTGTTTAACTTTGTCAAAGGCTTTCTTAACCTCTAGTCCCCGTATGCCCCTGGTATAGCAGAAAGAGTTGTGTCGTCCCTCGATGACTTGGTGCGGTAATTGTAGGAGCAGGTCCTGCGTCGAGGGACCTTGTCTGAAACCGAACATTGAGTCTGGCAGCAGGTGTTTGTCGTCTACGTAGTTGTGTAGTGTGTTCAAGACCACGTGCTCCAAAAGTTTGCCTAAGCAAGACGTTACAGAGATGGGTCTTAGGCTGTCAATTTTCAAAGTCTTGCCAGGTTTGGGAATGGATACCGTCCTTGCCGTTTTCCATTGCTTCGGAAGGGTACCTTCTCTCCAGCATTAATTAAAGTATTTAGTCAGGGCTGTAACGAAATCATCGTCCAGGTTCCTAACCGTCTTATTAGTGACACCGTCTGAGCCCAGAGCAGATTTGATTCCGAGCTGAGACATTGCTGCCGTAATCTCTGCCCCCGTGAAAGGTTCTTCCAATTTTAAATTGGCAGCTGCTTCGTAGTCTTTGGGTGGGTTGTAAGGCCCGATGTTAAGGTACGTATTTTAAAGCTCGACCAACAGTTCCTCAAGGGTTCCATCCACATGCGTAGTCCTTGTGGTGCGGTCTAGTAAATGGTCGAGTATGTTCCACGTGTGTGGGACTGTAATGAATGGGCCCAGGATTGGCTAGAAAGTCACGAGTCAATCGGAAGTTCGTTAGGGGGGAAACGTTCCTTTATACATGATTGGAAAGCAGAAGCGGAAGATAGAGAGCGGAAGGAAGCAAGAACCCGAAAATAAAGCTAGACGCGTGAAAGATGCACATGCTAATGTGAAACGGTTCCCGATGTAGTGAAAACGTCCTACCAGATTTAGTCGCAGTCCCGAGGTGTAGACGTCACGAAGCGTGCTGGATCGACGGAGACGTCACGGCGCGGCTGGCTCTATGACCGGCTCTACGCCACGTCGGATCCAGGCACGGGACATCGGGCAGACATCGTCGATCTTGCACATGGGTCACGGCTCGATGGCGTAGCAGCGGGTGCGAAGACACGGTTCACACTACTGGTTAACACGGACCCGGGTTCTCTAGCCCAGCATGTCCCCATCTGATGATGTTTGGATTTTTGTGGCGCAAGATCGACCAAGAGCAAAGAGCACCAAAGGATGATTGTTCATTTCAGTGATATGACGACTATAAACTTTTAACTAAACGCAAACGTAAAACCAAACAAAATACAGTGAAGGTAACTGGTGTAAAGGGCCAGGTTGCGATGATGCATGATACGAAATGAGACGTAAAAATTTGACATCAGTGAGAAACTCATTGACGCGCTTAATTGAAAACATTGGCTAGTCTCCTAAATTGTATGATGCGTATAGCGCGATATGATGTCTGTATAGTCCTCCTGCACAGGAGGTTTGGCGACATGCAGGGCCCCATGTGGCCGACGCCTCTGGGTAGCACAAAAGCAGACGGCCCTCGGCGCCCTCTATATGTTTTCAATTACAAGCTAGAGTGAAACTTGGTTGTACTTTGTTTAATCGCTTTGAGGCCCTACTAAATGACTGCGTACTGTATGAAATAGCTTTAAAATTAGTTGTAGAGGCTAAAAAATATTATCCGCTCAAACAAGCCGATTTATCGGCTTTCTCTTCAGCGAGCTGTCACGGTGGTCGCGGTGTGGGACAGTATCGCCAGGTCGGGTGGTCTGACTTCTTGACGATCATCACCGTTCTTTCTTCTTGCCTGCGGTCGACAAAGGAACGTTCACGAGTAGCATAAACAGGAAACACTGCTGGTAACTGCAAACGGTTATCTTCAGCGGGAGCATTCAATAGAACGCGAGAATTGCACAGCCGACTCAGCTGACACTGCTTGTCTGGCACCGCCTTGCAAACGCGTGGAAATTTTGTTTTTAATATGGGCAAATTAAATGATCCGCACGATTTACGAACGGCAGGGTACATGTATACTAGCGAGTAGAGGAGGCAATAGCATTAAATAAACAAATTATCCAAACAAGCACCAAATTAACAAACAAACAAACAAGCACCAAATCTCGCGCCCGCTGCCTGCATAGATGTGTACTTCTATATTTGCATAACATAAAAGCCGCATACACTGCGCGCGGCCCCGAATATTTACATACGATAATCTCTTGGTTATCTTCTAGTGCAGGGGTCGTCGCTAACAATCTGAACGCGGACACGCCAGTTTTGTCCTCAAAGGAGTGAGGCAGCGAGAGAAGAAAAGAGAATTGGTCGCTTTCCCCACTTCGCCAGATTATTGTCAAATATTATTGGCAATTCGCTATTTCTTTTTTTTTTCTTGCGTTCCAAGCACCCCACCCCTCCCACCCGATATGCCGTCCAGCCCTCCGCCGTGTCGGCTGCATGCAACTCGGTCCTACAATTCAAAACGTTGCTGACCCTCATTCTAGCCTATTAAGTGCGAACTTGGAATACATAATGCAAGAGCGTAATTTAGTAAAGTGAGAGCAAACAAGGAAAGCGAGCGGCCTCTCCGTTCGCCCGACCACCATGTTTTACCGCCACTAATTTCGGAATCGCAAAAGAGATTTCACGCTTCCGACGCTCGCTGCATTTTGTCACTGAGACACGCAAAACGACCAGATTACGCTGGACAGTGTATTCGTATCGGCGACGCAAACGAGCACTGTTTAATGAAAGTGCACGCATAGTGCGCAGCTACGCGAAAGAGCGGCGCTCCGCATTAGGCGAGCCAGCGGTCTGGTGGACTCGCTGGCTTTTTAAAGCACGATCATCGCCGATTGTGTTCCTTTTATTAAAGCAAAGCTTTCTACCTCTACCCCCCAAGGGTTCCTTCGCGACCGTTGGTGTCACCAGAAAACTCCCGCGAAGAAATAAAAGAATTTACTGCACCGCCAGGAATCGAACCTAGAACTAACGGAGCAACAGAGCAAGAGCCCGTTGTCTTACCGACTAAGCTACGAGCCCACGCAGAGTTGGGTAAGACAAGTGATGCACTCACCAAGCACATATAGGGGTATAACTCCTGCATTCTTGCTACATTACATACCACGCGAAAGCGAATAAAAAAGCTCACACCAACCCATGTCATCTCAATTCTAGTACGCCAATGGGCCTGTGGCTTCCAGTGTTCACGTTAAAAATTTAGCTGCTTGTCGTGCCCCCTCACGCCAATCGATACCTCAAGGAACACATTCAAATACTCCTTGATAGCCAGGCCATCCCTCCAAGCCCCAGCATCAAGATCCTGTGCCTCCATCTTCAGGCCAACACCAGAAGTGGCGTATTTTTGCAGCACCTCAAACACACCATCAATAAATCATACACATGATCAGGCGAGTTGCAACCAAGAAGCGAGGCCTCAAGGGATCCTATACCGTTCGATTAGTTCGATTAGTCCTCTAGAGAATCACTTAGGTCAACCCCCTGTCTTGTTCTCGGCAAGGAGGACGTAGACATGTCTTATATAATGATTAAAAAGGCGGTTAAGCAAGCCATTGGTCTTCCAATGAGTGCGTCCACAGAGACCCTGCTTAGCACGGGGCTCTACAACACGGTGAAAGAGCTGATAGAGGGCCATCTTTCTATCCAGAAGCTCGGAATCAGCAGAACGGCGGTGGGTCTTCTTATCTTTCACGAGGTTCGCTGGGCAGCACAGAATGTCACTCCGCTTGATGTACTCCTGGACTTTTGGCTCAAGAAACACAGATGCTCCCTTTCCTTAGAAATATGAACCCCTCAGACTACGCGGGTCGCCGACAAGCACGGGCTCAAGCGCTCAGCACCACCCTCGGTGGGGGTCATGCAGTTAGCTACACAGACGCTTCCCAACAACTAGGGCAGCAGTACATCATCATCGTGGCTACTTTCAGAACCAACCTCCTTGCTTGTGCCTCACTCAAGACCGAAGACATTACGGCAGCAGAAGAGGCAGCCATCGCCTTGGCTCTCACTCAACCATGGGTTCGTAAGGTAGTCACAATTCCAAGCAACCCTACCGGAATCACATGTCGAGTTTGGTGTCCCGACCCGCAATGCGTGTGCTAAAAAAACACTCCCCAAATGGTTCCATTCAGCTCATCTGGACGCCCGCTCATGCTTCCATGGAAGGCAACGAATACGTCCACCAAGCCGTACTTTTAGCCCCCCTGCTATGAAGCTGCATGATGACAGTCACCCGCTTGTCTCGTTCAGGGACGTAACCCAGCTTTTTCACCTTCTGAGACAGACCCTACCTTTGCCTTACCCTGACCTTTTCATAGAACAACAACCTACCCTACGGCTCATACAATCTCCTCCTTCCCACAGCAGACGCGTCTTCACTTAACGCACCCCAGTCGCTACGATGATTAATGTAATCTTTACTCAGAAGTAGGAATACTCTGCCACATAATCGGGATGTGCGAGTTCAGCCCTGAGAACCCTAATCTCTTTCCGTCAACTACCGAACAAGAGCCATGGGAGATGCTGCTGTACAGCTCCTCTGTGCCTGCCCAACTTCAGCTGGTTGAGACAGCACAGGTGGCGCGGACTGAAAATGGGCTACAGTGAAGGAGGAACCACTCCCTTGGACCACACTCTGGGCCTTTCAGGAATCTGAATAGAAGTATTTACTCTTCTGCATCTCCTATTCCTCCTCCGGCTCCTGCTCTGCCTCTGCCGGTGATCTCGTCGCCTCCACTGACGACGCCAGAGACGGAAAAGTGAGATCGTCTAAACACCGAGTTTGAGCTTTACACTATCGTGAAAGAAGTTTCCACTTATGTGCTATACCAATACAACTCAACCAACTACTGTTCATGCATCATGCATTAATTTAACCTTGCCAAGAATATCTGTTTGAAGGAGTAGAAGGTAGAGGGTATGCAAAGTGAATTTCTCTTCTCTCTGGTTTCAATGTTTGTGTAGCGAAGTGAGTGAATTATGTGACGTCGCATTGGTAAATATTGTGGGTGCCGTTTACCGCTTTGGCTTTACAAACACATTCACAGAGTGGATTTGCGTTAATTTTTTTTTAATCGGCTGTTGTTGAAACGTCCTTGCGACCCAGAGTATTAATTTAAACTAGAAGCTTCACTTCAAATGGTCAGTGAACCTCCGATTGGGAGAGCGCCGTAACCATCCCGGCAGTTACGTTGGCGCTGTAAACGTATTTAATGCTGCAAAGCTTTTTCCAATAATGCCAAGTTGATCGCCGGAAGAGACCGGACTCGTCGGGGATGTGTTGGTGGCCATGTCGCAAAACAATCGGGTACATCGAGCTCGTTTTACTTTTGTCAACACGCGATCCTGTGGGACCCGCGCAGCTTTGTACTACCTGGAAGTACGACCCGGAAGCCGCTTGCGCAGCGCCCCCTGGGCAGCACAGGAGATCTGTAGTTGTGGGAAGTGTTTGCTTCGTGTTGTGTCAAGTGCCTTGCATTGGGTGATGATGTGGATTACCTATAGGCCCTCTCCACGCCCCCTGCACATGACTCTTGGCGATCCAGCGAGCAGGTGGGAGTGTGTAACATGTGTGTTGCCTATCCGTAACGTTGCTAAGGTCACTTCGGTGTGTCTAATGGGGGATTCGGTAGTGTATCGTCCCATGTGTCGCTTTATTACAAGTAGTTTGTTGTTTATCTCTTCTCTCCAGTGTGTTTCCATGTTTTACGCAGGGGTTGTCTGACATGTGGCTTCAGGTCAGCGCAGGGTAGTGGTGTTTATTCTCGAGTGTTCCTCAGTGCAGCAGCAGCGGTCGTTTTATCAGCCAACTCGTTGCCTGTGATCCCAGCGTTGCCTGAACCCAGCAGACGGTGACATTTAAATTTGAGGCATATGCTGACATCAAATATTTAAAAACAAGAATGACGATGTGATTTCTGGAAGACCTTTGGAAGGAGAATGTACGAACGACGCTGATTGAATAATATATATTATGGATTTGGCGATTTTATGTTCGTTAATCTGACTTAAAAGAAGGAATATACCATATGCTTACGCCATAAAAATGCCAAAATTCACATTCATGCTTTTACAAGTACTGACGTTGGGTCCGTGTGCAACAAATCACACCGCTATGGACGTTCTCGAAGCATCACGAAAACTTTCTGAGGCCCCTGGAGAAATGCGGTAAAATGGCAGTTGTGGGCAATGTGTTTTTCTTAAACTGCGTAAAAAACAAATCCCATATTACAGGGCGAAGATGCCATTGAGCTGCAGAGTCAATGACTGATGTTTCGACGCTGTCTTAAATTGAGAAGGAAAGTTTGGAAGTCTCCTCGCTCGCCCTGATATAGAAAGTCGCAGAAATAGATGAACGATTTACAAAGTTGAGATGTGGATGTATCGTTTATTATACATTTATTGGGATGGTGAGACATTGATGAAACTTTTGCAAAATATAGTAAATCGACATACTTGCGCTGGTACCCTAAGCACTATTTGTCAGACTCGATGTACAGACTTTCCACAGGGCTAGTGTGGAGAGCGCCAGACGTAAGCCGATGGTCCAAAGGCTGCACTGGGTCGAGCATTTTTAAAGCTGTTTCCCTACCTTAACCGTATACAACACTCCCATAGGCGAACCACGAGCCTACGGGGCTGGTAAACAACCGCGAGAAAAGTTGTTTGTCAGTTGTTTTGTTTTAGTTGTTTTGTTTTAGTCGTTTCATTTGAGGGATAAAGGAAAGTTTTTCATCAAGAACTATACGAACGAGCATTTGTTTTTTTCCGGAATAGAGACACCATTCAGTTTGATGTCGGAATCTGGCCTGATCCTGCGCTTTTTGGAGAACACAACCGAAGTGCTCTTAACTGGGTTCTGCTTGAAACCGTTCTGCTCAGCCCAGTCAGCTGGTTTGATGACACAAAGTTGGACTTGGCGTTCGCAAATTGACATATTGAACAATTTTAAGGTATTTGCATCATATATACATATATTTAGGACGAAATGTTTCGTGGCAGCGCCTTTCGAGGTGATTTTATCTCGACTTTGAACAATGCGCCGCTCAGAACGCCGCCTTGAGGTATCCCATTTTGCTGAAGAAAAACCATTCCACAGGGCAGTGCCAACTCTTACACAAAGGGTTCGTTGCGTCAGGTAGCTAAAAAGAGTATTAAACAGCTAAATATATTCTCCAAAAGCCCGAACGCTTTTAGGTCGCTAAGTGCTCCGTATCGCCAAGCGGTGTCGTAAGCTTTCTAAAGATCAAAAAAGACTGCAGCCCAAAACTGTTTATGCACAAATACATCCTTGGTAAACGACTCAAGGGCGACGATTTCGTCGTTTGTGGATCGCCTCACCCTCATGCCTACCTGGAAGCTCTCGAGAAGACTACTGTACCCTAAGAAGTACCCGAGTCCCCTGTTGATCATCTTCTCGAGAAGCTTGCATAGGCAGCTTGTGAGGGCGATGGGTCGATAGCTGGTGAGACAGGAAGCGTTGTTTCCCTCCTTCAGAAAAGCCACAACAATACCCGCCCTCCAAGACATTGAAATGTGCCCCGAAAGCCATAATTTGTTTTATATGTGTAGGAGTGTTTCAAGAGTGTCTAGGTGTAAGTGTGAATGTGGTATAATAGTGTTTGTAATCTTATCTGCACCGCGGGGTTGAAGGATTACATGTGCTCAGGGCAGCCCTCAACTCCCAGAGGGTAAATGTAGAATTGCAACCAGATTTTCACGTGTTATTGTCATGTCGGAACTTCTTTTGAGAAGCAGTTTTATGGTTCAGGAAAAAGTTCGTGTAGTGTCCAGCAGTGGAAACGTGTTGAAAGTGTTGTGCAAGTGTGTTAGCCTGGTCTTCAATTGTATCCTTTGTTGTACTGACCAGGGGAAGGCTATGGGTATGTTGTCCTTTAGGTTTACGTATTCTTGTACATACCTTGTGACCGTCTGTGTGTGAGTTATTGGATGCAAGGAAGCGCGCCAATTCAGCATTTCGCCTCACGACGCACACGCTATCCGAAAGCCTTTGCCAATTTAAATGAGATGAGGTTATGCAACGTGGTGTACCGGCAAAGGACACCCCACGCCTTGTTCTGGGCCTCTCGCGCCCGCCTACAGCCCTCATTCCACCAGGGCCTCCTTGGGTTGCGCAAGACACGGAAGGCCTGGGGAATGGACTTTTCAGCGGCTTTGGCGATTATACGCTGTGAGGAGCTGGGCTGTTTCTTCTGCGCGTAAATGTGTTATCGATGTGCGAAGTTTAGATGCATCTGAAAATGTGTTCAAATTCGCTCTAGCTTCATTGAACTCATGGGAAAAAAATTCCCCGCATTTCCCCGAGGGGAAGAATGTGAAAGTGCGAATGCACGAGTTGAATTTGCGCGGTTCGGTAATGTTCGCGAAAGAGAGATCACACACACACACACAAATACAAAGAAAGAAAGATGCATTTATTCACAGACACCTATTTGTGTTGTCGCTGTACTTGATTGCTAGAGCGGATCTCAGCTTTGAAATTTCGTGTCACTACTCCTTTAAGCAGGTGCATTAGCCCTTCTCACGCCCGATTCTTGGCCAATCCCCCACGTGGGTATGTGCCATGTCAGCGGCCAGGCAGCGCGCGCCCATCTCCCCCCGTTGCCAAGGAAGACGAGGAGATTCCTGGCCAATCCCCCACGTGGGTATGTGCTATGTCAGCGGCCAGGCTGCGCGCGCCCATCTCCACGTGCGCGGACATCGCCGGTGGACGCAGGTTCAGGGTCGCTTAAGAAGTGCATTGCACTTAACAAAACTATTTGGGCCTTTACCTATATAAGTAATGTAGTAGGAAAGGGGACACTACCATAAGAATTTGTGCCCATGGCCGACTGAAGGCATTGAAGGCGATATACAGAGCCAATCGTGATATTGATGTCTAAGTGTTGTGTGCTGTATTATGACAAGTATGCTCTTTGGTGTAAAATAGACAAGCTCCTGATGACGGTAAAAACCTCTTAATGAGACAACCTCGGGTATCCATTAGTGCGGAGCCCCAAAGCGGAATGTGGGCATTCAGGTCACCAACAAGAATAAATAGTTCGACACGCTCCTTCACCCCAGCTTCGAAATCACAGCTTGATAAGAGACAGTCTGGTGGAATATATAGAGAACATATTGTTATTAGCCTATTAAGTTGCTACAGCCTATTGCAACAGCCTATTATAACAGCCTATTGCAACAGCCTTATGAACGGTCTGTAATGATACGGTCTGACAGGCTAAAGCTTTTCGGGAAATGATAGCCACGCAACCAGAAGAGAACGCGCATCCATTCCTATCTTTCCTCATTACAAAGTAAGTATAACAAAAAATTGTCTATTCGTGGGTTAGGTGTGTTTCCTGCAAGCTCTTAAGACTTGCTCGTTTCGACAGCAGTATTTCGTATGCAACATCTCGGTTTGTGATAAGGCCGCTACACTGCTTTTGGATTATGTTTTCGTTTCCAATTATGTTCTATGAGCGACTGGAATGTACGTTCATGTAAGGTCTTTCGGGACTGTGACTGTCGGACGGGTTTTTTCGGCTTCTCTGGAGGTTTCGACGAAGGGACCCGTTGTTTCCGCTGCGACGCAGACATTATTGGCGCAAAGTCCATGTAGTCGCCGGATGTCGTGGAAGTGCCCGACGAGCCGGGCCATGTGGCATTAGCACCCTTTCCGGTGACTTTCATTTCCGCCGCCACCGCTGCAGACTTTGGGAGCGCCAAGGGTGGCAGAGGTGGTGCAGCGGTGGTGGGAGCCACTGCTGTTTCTCCATGTCCATAGACTTGGCGCCCTCAGGTGTTTTGGGGGGCCGGAGAAGCAGAGACGGGAGGAGTGGTCCCCTCGGTGCTTGTTGCCATCGAAACTGCTACGAGCTTGCCTGGCAGTGTGGTGGCCTGTTGTTGCGCTACAGGAAACTCGTGGGGCGGGGAGGGGGTGATGGGTGGGACCAGGTCATGCTCAGTGAACGGGGTCTCTGTTGAAACCAGACGCCGCTCTACCCCAGGCGAGCTGCATTGGCGTACCTCCCCAGGGAGAAATAGGAGAACCATTTTCGGCCCTCTGGGAAGGTAACGCTCCTATTGACTTTAACATCGATAATCTGCTTCTCCTGTTTGAACTTCTCGCATGTTCTAGAGTAGGTCCCGTGGCGTCCCTGGCAGTTGGCATAGGTGAGGGTTTGCGATGGGCAGTGGTCAGATGGTTGGTCGTGCTGGGCACACTTCGCACACGTAAGTCGGCCACTGCACGAGTTTGTACCATACCCAAACCTCTGACACTTAAAACAGCGCCGCGGGTTAGGGATGCATGCCGAGTTTAATATCGAATGAATCCAGCGTTAAGGAATTAGGGGAGTGTTGTCCGGCAAAAGGCTAATATCAGGTGTTTGCATGGGATTTCTTTGTTTTCTCTGTGTATTGTTATGCGCCTTCATTGCTGGTACACCCTGACTTTTCAAACCCTCGGCAGATCGGTTTCGGTTTTGTTCATGAGGTGAGGAACTCAGATCGCGCTTTGTGTTCTGTTAAGACTTCCATGGGGCGTCACTCTGATGTCAGGATCTGCGATGCGTGTCTGGCTAAGCAGATGTATCGCCTTCTGCTGGGCATTGACTTTGACCAACAGTTGTCCATTCCTCTGTTTCGTTGCTTTGTGGGATATACCTTCTATGAACTTTGTCACCAAGAACACGGACAGAGAGGCAACAGGCTTCTTATCTTTAACAGATTCAATGATCAGGAAGCGGGGATAGTTGTCTGGCTTTGGGAAAGGAAGTTTTGGTAAGGACGGAAATGATGCTTCGGCGCGGCCCCTTTTCAGGGACCGATCACGCTTGAGGGGTTGGGGGTGAAAATACCATACGGCATAGGAAATACCGTATGGCATACGGCCAGACTTTCTCTTTTCCTGAGTAACTGTGAAATAACGATGGTTTTTCATGGGGATGCTTGAACGTTGAGCATGAATAGATTGCCTCAATTAACTGCCGGTGTCGATAGGATCTCTTGAAGTGCATGATCGGCGCCTTGAATTCCAGTGGAATGTTGTGCGGCCAGGACATTCCGTTTGAATAGGGTCGTGACGAGGACAGAGGACTTTTTATGTTGCGTACCGTGTACTGGTAAAAATGATTGGACTCCTGGAAGCTTGGCTTGGCCAAAGGGCTCCTGAAGAGCTATCGCATCGGGAGCCCCCTCCGGTCCCACACTTACCAAAATCTTCGGTAAATTGGTTCTATTGCGTCTATAAACCCTAGAGTTCCGCTACCACATCAAAAATTTTAAAATGTGTTTTCTTCTTGTCCGAGTCCTTATTCAAGGGGTTCGCATGGTTCGTAAAGAGTTTGTAAAAACGCGGCCCTCAATAGAGGCTGCTGACTGGCCTTTCGGAGTTGGGGTGTTTGTTGCTGTAGGGTTTCCTGAGGCACGTTTTCAATCCCCATCCCTACTTGCTGTTTAACGGCCACTATTGTGGTTTCCATAGCCGACATGCGAGTATCAAGTGCAGCTAGTTGTTTGTTGACCGTGTCCATAAATTGCGTGAGCAAGTACGAACTTCAGAGATGCTCTTTTCAAACCTGGCCTCCGTAACGGAGTCAGTGTTGTCTGTCTGGGCAGAAGTGGCGCTTGCGGTTGGGAGTCCGCTTAGCTAGAGATGTAGAGTCGTCGGGTACGATCAACTCTTGGTCCGTCGTTGTAGGCGTTCCAAAGTCGTTTTCGATGCTAGCTACCGAGTTATGGAGGTGGTTATGTCTTATTGAGAATCCCCAGCGATGAGAGCGTGGAGGCTCCGAAGTCTCTATTATTTTTGCTTTAACAGCTTGAACCTCTAACATGACCGTTTCTCGCATATTCCTGAGTTGAGCTATTTCTTTCTGGGAGTCATGAGAACTAGGTGGCGTGTTGTTTCTGTTGGAGCAGGCTGCGCTTGCCCAGCTCAACAGGAGAACCCTTCGTCCTGCCGTGAACCAAATAGACTGTAAATAATGATGACTACAATTTTTAGTTTAGAGCAGCAAATAATTGAGAAATATTTTAGGAACACTGTGTTGTGAGCAAGAAAATGCCCGTCAACCATAAGATGGCGGCATACGGAATTTATTTCTGTTAGTATAATGTTTACTAGGACGATCACAGAAGATAACCTAGGGAACGTTTGGTTATCTGGTGGTCGCGAGGAGGCGGTTGTATAGCTGAGGTGATCCAACTCTTCGCCTTCCCGGCTGTCTATTGGTCTGCCATTTTGTGTTGCACGGACCGGGATTTTATGGATTTCGAATAGAGTGCTTGACACTGGAGGTGCAGTCCCGAACATTGCTATCTTTATATTAAAAAAACGCCATCTTCCCGTGGGGAACCATGAGGAGGATTCGAAGCATCATAGCGGTTCCGTGTAGGTTCCATTGTGTTGCCCTTATGTTGTTTCATTTATCGGAGCACAAATGGGAACGTACTGTGAACCCCCATGTAGAGAAGGAGATATGTAGAGAAATGTAGAGACAGCGAAGAGACCGACACCGACGTTACCTGATCGAACACCCCCAGGTTCTCGTCTTCCTTTACTGCGTGCTCACACTCCTACCCCGCTTACCGCTCTCTTCGTCCTCTTCTCTGGTTGAGCTGCAAGCCACGTGGCGCTTCCCGCCACAGCTTTTTCACGGGAATTTCAACATCCTCCTCTAAAGTTTCAGTTCGTCGTTTCCGTTGTCGTTCAGCTTCACGTGTCTTTGTTGTATCAGTAGCTTCTTGACGTAGTTTGAATGAGTCAAGGACATAAGGCGCGTTCGTAGCACTTGCTCCCATCTCGGTTTCGTAGCGCAGTTGGAAGGGCGCCACGTACCTCCCGTTGCGGCCAGAGAGTCGTGGGATAGAAAACTGGCGCCGCTAACTATTTCTTTTTTTTATAGTGTAGGGTAGAGGTGCGGACGGAGGACTGACGATGGAGACGAGAGCAAGAGATGCCTCGCATCTAAAAAAATCAAATGTCTCTCAGAAGAACAACCCATATATATTGCCGGAAACTATGCATTGGGTTTGTTTATTTATGTGTATTTTTTACCGCCCGGCTGCGCCGGTCTGTCTTATCGGTGTTATCTGTGTTCCAAGGAAGCGCGTGTTTCATTCTTTCGTTCTATGCCACATGTGTTATCTCTTCTGATAGGGAGATCATTCCGAACTAAACTGAACATCCTTGAATAATCTTTGTTCTGGATGTAAATCAACGGTTCGAGAAACAGTCGCGCCAAAAGATAAAAGCCTGCGAAGCAGACGGCGCGGTTTTAATTCGACTCTCCGACGCTCGCCGAAGCAGGTTTTTTTTGCTGACTGCTGCTTCGCCGCTTGTGTACTTTTTGATTGGTTAGGGGAGCACAAGTTCGCTCCAATAAACGTGCTTTTCTACAAGACGACTGCCTAATCTTTACTGCCAAGCTGATGCAAGGAATATTACGCTACAGAAGCATGGATCACCGAAGACCCACGGGCTACCACTTCCAAATGAACAGACTAACAGAACTTCTAAACAAGACGATTGCGGTTATGATATCTATGTACGTCGATGTTGAACATAAAACCCAGGACGAAGTGCTCCCATATGTCACGTTTGCGTACAACACTGCTATCCAAGAAACTACGCAGATGACACTTTTTGAGCTTGTCTAGGGAAGGCGGCCGACTACGGCGATTGATGTCATGCTTCCGCATGTAGAAGATGATGACCTTAACGCCGACGTCCAAAGATACCTTCAGCGTGCGGAGGCGGCCCGCCAGCTCGCTGGAGTTCGTACAACGGACAAGCAGCTGGTGGATGCTGGCCGCTACAGCCTCCGACGCCGAGACGCCAAGTACCACCCAGGGGATCGTGTGTGAGCTTGGACTCCCATCCGACGACGCGGACTGAGTGAGAAGCTTCTACGACGGTATTTTTGACCCTAGCAGATTATACGACGTGTTGGCACTTACCTACGAAGTGGTCCCCGATGGTGATTCCGGTTCATCACGACGATGCACGCGACCTGAAGTCGTTCACGTGGTTCGCTTAAAACGTTTCTACGCAAGACGAACTTTTATTAATGCAAAACAGTTTATGTGTAACCCCCCCCCCCCCTGTTTTCATTTAGGTGTCATCCATTGACTCGGCGCCGCTCCGGGGCTAGTCCACACCACCGCTGACACCTCTTTCGCATTTATTTTCTCCCTCGCCTCCACCGATGTCCCTTTGGCAAGTTGCGCAGTCGGAAGCTAACGGCGGTAGTGCGGTTATCAGATGTTCGCGAAAAACAAACAGAAGCACGGATGGGCGTAAAAAAATGACTCACTACTACTACACTCCCTAATGTGAAATTTGTCCGCAGTTCGAGTTCCGGTCTTCTCGGACAATACGCCTTTCTGCAGTGTCTCACAAAGTGTTCACTTCATCAGCGAACCTACGGTGGCGTGCGCTACTCTGCTGCTACCTCGCAGTGCTCCGACACCGCCGCCCAGCATGTTGCAAATCGTGTTTGAACCTCCCGCGCAAATGTCACGTAGTTTGAATTAGCGGAAAATACCACAGCGTCTGGGGAAAGTGGCAGGGCGAGGGCGCTCCTTGGTGGCGACACATGAAACATGTGTCAGGGAAAGGCAGTGAGAGAGATGGCGCCGTAGCCACACGTGTCGTACTCCACTTCACCCTTCGCACGTGTCATACTCCACTTCCAGCCCAGGTAAGGGCTGCTAAAGGGCTGCCACCTAAAATAACTGAAACCCACCGTCGTTGTTTCAACTGAGATTCACTTCGCCAAGTAGCTGTGAATCCCTCCCGGTAGAAGAGAAACCCGGACGAGAGAGAAACAGAGAGAGAGAGAGAAAATGACATCATTCTTGAAAGTTATTAAGACAGTTGCGGCAATAGTTTAAACCCGGTCTTTCACAAATAGTAAGATGCTTACGACGCAAAAAGGACACAGACAGTTCCATGTTTATCTGCAAGAAAAAAGCTTGGATCCGCCAGAGGTTCATTCAGCTAATTGGGTAGGATATATGCTTCATCGCCAATTACAATAAACGTGTTTTGTTTTGTGCACTCCGTGGACAGCATCCAGCTTTGCAGGTCAGACTTCTTTCCAGAGTGGAAAGGCACTAATTTTTTTATTTGTTCGAACTATGGCTTATCTCAACATCGGGTCGATGCACGCTTAGAGGAGGGGTAATGCCGCAAATTATTCATTGGGTTTGTTTATTTTTGTTTTGCTTTTACCGCCCGGCATCGCCGGTCCGTGTTATCTGTGTGCCAAGGGAAGCGCGTGTTCCATTCTTTCTTTCTAGGCAGCATGTGTTATCTCTTCTGATAGGGATTGCATTTCGAACTACCGTGAACACAGTAGAATATACTTCTTTGTTGTGGATGTAAATCGACGGTTGGAGAAATACTCGCGCCGAAAGATATAAGCCTGCAGAGCAGACGCCGCCTTTTATTACGACTCACCGACGCGCGCTGACGCACGTCACTTTGCTGACTGCGGCTTCGCCGCCGGTGTACTTTTTTATTTTGTTAGAGAAGCACAAGTTCGCTCCAATAAACGTGCTTTTCCTTCAAAATGTCAGTCTCATCTTTGGCTACGTGAGAATCTTGATATTCAGGAAGAAAGTTACCATTTCTGGCGAAGTGTATTTCTAAGGGTTGAAAGTTTTCCACCATGTAACCTTCTTTATAAGGCTAAATATTGACGTACATCAGCATGTAGGCGCGTAGCAGCATGCACTCATTAACCTTTTCATTTCTTTCAGGCAATGCAGTGCCATTCGAATTCAAATACTGGAACTATACCGATGAGTGTTCTGTTTTTACGATATATTATTACGGTAAGTATGAGAACTTTGAAACCCGGTATTGCTTGTTGTCCAATTTTCCGCTTAATCATTCAGTGCAGTTTCACAATAGTATATATTTTTACCTCAATGTGTACTTAGGGCTACCGAAATATATAATATTGTGGTGAATGTTTAAACAAAATTTCTGTGTGTACGTTCTATATTACATAGGCAGAAGATTCGTTTCATTGCTTGTAAAAACTTCAATGCTTCCAGCCCACTCCTGCAGTCGAACTTGAAGATTAAGATCTTCATGTGTATTTATATCAGGCAAGGTTTAAAATATTGCGCTGGTTGAAAAAAGGCGGCGATAAATTGTGTCGTCTATATTAGACGACGATATTTAGTATAAAATTTACTTGAAGGTTGAAATACACATTAGAACAGAAGCACTTGAATTTCCTCCTCTCTCCAAGAATACTTTGTTTAAACAGCAGATAATATAACGTTACAATTGAAGGGCTGCTAAAATTAGGCTGGCTGCTTCGAAGTCTCTTTAAAAAAAACACGAAAGCCTTGCTTTAGCTTCTGTCTACGTGTTGTTCAACCTTCTCCTCAGTCGTGACTTTAAACTGTCAAAGGGCCGAGCTTTCTGGAGCTCGTTCCGCTCGCTAGCTATCACTTGGAGCCCTTGGCTCGTACTCGTCGGTAGCTTCACCATCACTGCGGCTCGTAATGTGCGTGCAACCCTGGCCTACCGTGCTTCTGTGCTGCTATTTCCCTTTTCCTGCGGCACTCCCCATTTCTTACTCCTATTTTTTGCACCTCCCAACTGTAATGTTACAGGTATTCAATGAAAAGCAGATATTGAAGAATGGGCTCGTAAAACGTCGGGGAAGACATTGCTTCAGGATTAGTAACCTTGTTCATCGTGAACAAGGTCATCCTACTGGCTTCACCTTCAATCATTTATATAGAAACAACATCCCCGCAACAAAAGATAAATGTCGGTAGCAAACAAAACAACAGTTTGGAAACGAACAAAACCACTCTTTCTGGTTTTTATGATCGCAAGTATAGCATTTGTGAGCTGTGATAGGGGGTTGCCTGAACATCAGACTAATTTCTCAAGTGAAGTTTATAATATCTTCACAATCGAAAGCAAAATGGCGTTTTTCCCGCTGTTCTTTCCAGCGCTGAAAAGCCATCTTATCGTACGTTTCAGTGGTTTTAGTTTGAGAAAATATGTTTGGATATGAAGCTATCATTTATATGCAACAAACATGGTGTAAAACTACTGCCTTCTTTCGATGATGTCTTAGGCTCCTGTGTGAAGGAAGTTGTATTTTATTTTAAATAGACATTGCTGAAGCCAATTGCGGTGAACGACTGTGGCGGCTACTCTACACGCGGGGCCAAAATCCAGGTCCACCGGAAGCCAATTTTACTGAGATAGTCAGTGGTGCTTACCATTCCTATGGTGAGCGCCACTGGCGGAGACGCTGCGATTACTCGTACTTGTACATACAAGTCTTCGCTTTTTACCATCTGTGAGAAGTAGGCCGTTAAAATCAATTTACCTAAAGAGTTACGTATAGAGTTTCTCTATTAGAGACGCATTGTCATCGGCCTATTTTTGTCATAATTTTACAGGTTACTGGCCCACCACAAAATGCACACATATAGATGGAACGCGTTTTTGTTACTGGGCATGGACTCCATGAAATTATTCGTAAAACAAGGAAATAAAGTAACATTTCATTATCTAAAACAAATGATTTTTAATACTTAGGTATAGTATGTAAAACACGAAGCCGGAATACTTCAACTAAGCAGAATTAGGATAACTATAATAGGTGTATGAAAGGGACGATGAGTTGTCGCTAAGGGCCCTGAAAAGTCAATGCATTTAAATAGATGCGTACACCGCAAGCTGCCTTTAGTAACTTAGGCCTCTTGCTACATTATAAACAGGGATGGCTTTTTCCCTACCACTGTGGTTTGAACAAAACAGCAACTCATTGTTGTCTGAGGGCTTTAATGGTAATTATCAGCGCACGTAAATTGATTTTGTGGTAAAATTTAGTGCTCGTTTTTATTCCGGCAATTTTGAATTTTGTATAACTAACAAACAGTTGAGCTAACTCGTTTCATGGAAAAATTATTAAGAAATCAAGAGGCGGTGTAATTTCAACTGACATTTTGCTGTTGTCATCATAAAGAGCTGTTACAAGCATGGAGGGGTCATATTTAAATTGTGTGCACCACTACATTGCGTCAAGTAGTTTTTGTAAAAAATGCGATTGCTGAAACCCCGCCTATTCTTGCCGAAGTTGCGCAAAACATTATAAGCAATTCTCAGCAGCCGCACGACAAACGCTCCATCAAGTACATTACTTAATTTGGTATGTATACCATCAAGCCCACTTTTGTGATCCTCAAATTAAAATACCCTTCCGCTGCCAGTCACACGTTCTCACCTGTTAGCTTGTGACCACTAAATCCCAATGCGTGCGGTTGTATCTACAATAGCCTGCATTATAGCGGAAATACTATATTTCCCAGTCTGTTGCATCATAAAGAAAGCATTATGCAAATGTGATAAAAATATGACTTGTTTTTCATCCGTACAACTGTATTCACTCAGCTTCCCTAAAGGCATTGCGTGTAATTCAGTGCCCGAGCCGTACAATCCCCAGAGTTGGCTGGATTGCGATATTCAAAGACATTTGTGGTCACATAAAATTTGTGGCTCCATATCCTAGTTGCAAGGTAATGTTGCAGCGCTACTTCGTTGTCGCTCTACAGAATCATAAGTCTTTTCTCGTGGAGTGGGCTGATGACGCCCTGCGCATTTGTTTCGCAATCTGCACACAATAGTTGCAGAATTTATATCTGTGTTCAAAGTGTATTCGTTGGTGAGAAACCCCTTATACACAGCAAATTTGGCACCTCAGCACTCGTTACCAATAGCATTGGTGGTTTCATAATGTCTCTCTGTCATTACGGTGTTGCGAAACATCTTTCCGCTACAGGACATTGAGCCGCAAATTTTATGCAGAGTTAGGGCCCCTTTAGAATGTAGCAATTACACGGTAGCAGAATTGAAATCGAATTATGCACCGCCATTAGCCTCACGAATTAATATTTATAGGAATGGTGTGCTTAATTGCTCACCCTGAAATTCTTGTGGTTTGAAGCGTTCGAAGTGGCCAATACGTTCGTAGATACAAAACACATTTGTAACTGAACGCGTGAGCGTTCCTACCTCTCCAAAAGTAAAAAAGTGCTTGCAATCCAGGATAAAACATTTCTCATGCGTTTGGGGACATTTAGGGAGTAGGGTATTAATTTACATCCGAAAAACCAATGGGACCCAAAACACGTCGAAGACTGTATTACATATGCGCCGAACGTTTTCTGTATATTTTACGACAATTCCGAACTTCGGTAACATAAATAGTAGCTCTGTTGGCATTTCAGAAGAATTGATCTCAATTGAAACCCGCTGAACTTGTTTGCCACACTAAGTCAATGTTGTTGCTGGAACTGAAACTGTTTCTATAACTGTAGTTACACATTACTGAGGCCTGCAAGGTATCGCTCTTCGCACGTTTTGTCTTCAGACATTATATAAAAAGGTGAGGTTTACACCCGACTACCCCAGTGAGGTTGAGATGGCTTAGTGTACTGAAACACCAAGTGAACTGTGATTTTGATGGCTCGTCAAGATAAGTAAATTGTTAAACAGGAATTTTTATTAGTGTGGATTTTTTTTTTGGGGGGGGGAATTCATGTCGCGATGTTGAGCTATTTGAAATGCCATTTTTTGTACCTGGTAAAAGAGATCAGCACTGGTGGCACCTTTTTTTCAGGATACATACATTGCGAGCAGTACGTATGGCAAGATAATATATGGAAACCCCGTCCAATCTGTAACTCTTACTACAAGAAGTACTGCGGAACTAGATCTTTTAAAGTGTTCCGAAAAAACTGCATTCAAAATTAAAAGCCATGGACATGTCAAACCTGCACACTGAAGGTGCTGTTGTGCTTAATTTTTGTATTTCCTTCTGAGCTTCAGCCAGAAAACTAAGTTAAAGTTTCTAATTTGTACGTAGTTATCAGAAATCGCGGATATTGGCTTGAACTTTCGCAAGTTGCCCAGATTTAAATACTCATCTGCTGAATCTTCTATGTCACTGTCACAATTTGCATCCGGTGACTCTGCCTAGCATAAAGAGCACTACCACGAATAATATTTTATGAAAGTATTCGACATCTTGATAATACAAACATCCTTCATCGCCGGTATTGAATGGAGAAAGCATACAAAACGGCCAACGTGCAAAAAGAATGTGGAGTAATTACCTTTAAGGAAAGTTTGGTAAATTATGTCCTGATACTGATCTACACTCACCTCTGGAATACGCGACCAGCAGACAGCAACGACCAGACGGCTGGCTACTTTTGGTGTCTAAATGCGGAGCTGACTGATGCGTTATTACTTTCAGCTTAGCACTGTATTACAAAATGTGTTGCCACCCACATAAGTATACTGATCAAGTTAAATGCAAACGTCACAATTACGGGAAGGGCAGAGAACTTCTCCAACATTGTTGCATGCTCGGCGAAGTTAACGTAGTTACCTTAATGCTGTGTTAAAAAAACAATATTCCTAGCCCTGACTCACAACTACGTTTTTTTGACGAAGACATGAAATTATATACTAACAAAGCACCAGTTGCGCATGACAATACAAAGGAAAAATACATCAGAATAAGACAAAACATAATATCAAAAAAAGGCAAGCATTTCCCAAGTGAGAGGGAAGATGGCAAAGTGCGAATGCCCGAGTTTGCCCGAAGTTACCCGAAGTTACTCGATTTGATCCGGAGGGGCGCTATGTTAAAGTCTTTGGCATTCGCACGTTACGTACCTCTCACTTGGGAAATGCTTGGGAATTTTTTCACTCGTTTGAGGTTCCGTTGCTCGCGGAGTTGACTGCGAAGCCCGCGAAGGATCCATCTAGAACGACGAAGCGCTACGGAAACTCGACTGCTTTACGGAACCGGACGTTAGCGGCGCGCCGTCGCGCGAGTGCCCTCGAGCGTCGGAATGCGGAGCCGACGAGCGAGCGCCCTCACGCGGACGGAACGCGAAGCGAACCGGCCGCAGCTACGCCGAGCAGGAGACCGTTGCTACGCCGAGACCGTTGCTACGCACGCTCTCTCTCCTCCTCCGCGCCGTTGCTAGGGGAGAGGGGGAGCGCGGACGGCGGACGAGCGATTCAGGGAGCGGCGCGCCGCCCGCAGCTACGCCGAGCAGGAGACCGTTGCTACGCCGAGACCGTTGCTACGCACGCTCTCTCTCCTCCTCCGCGCCATTGCTAGGGGAGAGGTGGAGCGCGGACGGCTGACGAGTGATTCAGGGTCGCTTATAAAGTGCATTCGCACTTCAAACCGAAGCCATATCATCGAAAGGCTACGCCACTGTAAGAAACCAAACTTCACCGGTTATCTAAAAACTCGTGTTCCTCGTGGCCAAGCGATATCGACGGATTGCTGACGCACGTTTTGCCTATTTCGGAGATATAGAATGCCTCCATCACCTCTAGAGTCATCCTATCTTTATGTTTGAATGGCATAATTTGTTTCTCTGAAATGAGGGTAGCACTGTGAAGGACAACTTTCGCAATGCATTCAAAGGTGTGGCTGGGCATCCTTTTTTATGCTATTCCTGTGCTCCTTTAAGCGCACATTAGGGCACCGCCTTGTTTGGCCAATATATTGGCTCACGCATACCAATGGAATGCTGTAAAACACTCCCGTGGAACACGGAACAAATGGTCTTAGTGATTAACCCTGCAGGCTCGGCGCCTGCTTGCTCCATGATCATCCCTCCTTTCAACCGCCTGTCACACACCGCTTAGCTTTACAGGTGCTGAAAGGGCAACGTCGACCCCATACCTTTTTCTAACATTCTTCAAACCATGTGATACTTTATGCACATAGGGGACGATGGCTAACCTTTTCCTTTCTCTTTGAGGCGTGCTTTCTGGCACGTCAGCATTCAGCGTTGATGTAGAGGATTTGTTTTATTATATACCGCGTGATGCTTTCTTGAACTGCATAAAAGACTGTATTACGAAGGATAATGACGAGGCCTGTTTAGGAAGAGCTGTGGAATTTCTGTTGAGGCATTTTTAGAGTTACTGTCTTTTTACCTCCAGTCCACAGTTGTTTGTTGGCATGATGGGTTTTATGTACAGAAGTCTGAAGTTTGCATTGGCTTCTGCGTCGTGCCTGCTCTCAGCAACATTTTTCTTGGTAGAATAAACACAGCCCTGGAGCAGAGTTTGGGGGACAAGCCGATAAGGACATTCCGGTTTGTTGACGACTATCTAGTGTTTACAAAAAACACGGGTTTGAGCATAGGATGGCGCACATTCGGTACATGTTCAAGGAACGAGGGTTGGGGTTGCGCTTTACATTTGAAGTGCCGCAGTCTAATGAATTGCAGTACTTGTTCTTAACCCTCCGTTTCTTGAGCAGTCATGGGTGCTGACTTTACAGCCCAAGATCTGTTAAGCCACTGTTGAAGTTTGATTCGGGGCACTTGAAGAATGTAAAATGCGGTGTTGCTAAGTCTTGCCTTCGATCTTCATTCCAGAAGTCTTTTTCACACACGGTTGAAGAGGCGTTCTTGGGACAAGTAACCCGGCTGAAGTGGGCTGGGTGCCCTGATGAGGGTTTGGCGCGAAGCAGTAAGAACATTATTACGTTGCTGAAGGGCACGCAGTCGGCTGACGTGCAGAAAAGCATGCCTCAAAGAGAAAGAAAAAGGTTAGCCGTCGTCCCCTACGTGCATAAACTATCACACGGTTTGAAGAATGTTGGAAAGAAGTATGGGGTCGACGTGGCCCTTTCAGCGCCTGTAAAGCAAAGCGGTGTGTGTGAGGCGGTTTAAAGGAGGGATGTCCACGGAGCAAGCAGGCGCCGAGGTGGCGGGGTAAATCACAAAGGCCCATTTGTTGCATGTTGCAGGGGGGTGGTTTGAAGCATTTTGTTGGTATGCGGGAGCCAATAAATTGGCCACACCGGGAGGGGCCATAATGTTCGCCTAATGGAGCACAGGAATAACACAAAAAAAAAGGACGCGGAGGCGCAACGTTCAATGCATTGCGAACCTTGTCCTTCACAGTGCTCCCCTCATTTCAGAGAAACAAGAGTGCGATTCAAACATACAAGATAGGATGACCCGAGAGGTGGTAGAGGCATTCCTTATCTTCAAACTTGGCAAAACGTGCGTCAGGCATCCGTCGATATCGCTTATCCACGAGTTATTTGAGTTTTTAGACAACCGGTGCAGTTTTGGTTCTAGCAGTGGCGTAACCTTTTGGTGATTTGGCTTCGGTTACCCATATCAAGCTTTATGTTAGTCTGATGTTTTTGCTTTGTATTTTCATGCGCAACTGGTGTTTTGTTAGTATATAATTTATGTATTTCTTCAATAAAAAGAAGTAAGTCAGCGCTCGCCCTGTCCCCTTCTTTGCCTTAGTCTTCGTGTGTGCGCGCTGTTAGGGAAGATGAATAAGTACCAACTCACCAAATTATAGGTTCTTTTGACTAATCCCTGCCTTTTTAAAGACTAATGGTCTACTTTAAGTCCTCATGCCGTCACGCAGTGCCCGGAAATTCTCACCCAATCAGTTTGACGTTCACTGGGAGGCAAAAAACCCAACAATCGCGCTAACAACGTTAAGGTAAATGTACGTTTGGCAAGAGAATTTGCCAAGTCTGTGAGGCATACTAACGAATACGAAGAAAACGCACAGAGAAACGAATAGAGAATAATTCAGACGAAAAATGATTACAACACGCGGGTGAAGCGTTGCACCTAATGCGGTGCCTTAATTAGAGACCAAGGAAAACCCGAAGATGTAGGACACTAAAGCGGCACTACAAATACTGGAACATCATTTTTGCAATTAGGCATCAGTACTATGGCATTCACTACACGATTATAGGCGCTTGATGAGTTTTGACATTTTTGTAGCTTTGTAAACTGTTGCATTGTACTTGAAACAACCAGAACATGATGGAGCCTGAAGGTGCAACGCTCATTCTCCAAAGCTTGCTTAAACAAGGGTCACTTTAAAAAGCCATTCCGGATAGGGCTTGTTCTCTGAAACTGTGGGTGCTAGTGCAGTCACTTTCCGAATGTAACATACGTTCACGGGTATCAAAAAAGATACTACGCTACATCAAGCATGAGCGCTTTGACTACATTGTCAGAGTGAGCATTTAGCCCCTTACCCCACCTCAACGCGTTTCGTACCAGCGCGAAGTGCATCGAATATGCATCAGGGATAACCTTGAGTATGTTTCAGCCTTGAAGAATACAAATATCTTGCAAACGTTACTTCATGAAACGAGTAGTTGCCTCTATACTACTATGTGTCGACGCCAGGTGATATACGCACGCCTCCATGGCTGGCGCAAGAAGCTTCCGCAGGGGAGGACTTTTCGGTGCCATATGGAGGGATGGACGACTACGTTGCTACTGCTTTGTTTGTAGTTTTTTTGTAATTGCACTTGCCTTAACGGTGTTTTTCTTAATATATCTACGTGTGGGAATTGTCTGGTTGGGTTTGGGAAAAGTAAAAAACACATCCACCTCTTGTGCACCAGAGCAGATCACTAAAAACACCACAACATGAGAAATAGAATATAATTCTGGGTCTGTTTTTTCCGCCCTAATAAATGTGTGGCTCTCCAGCTTACAAGAGGCCCCATGTTTATAGGGTGGTGTTTGCCGAGCAAACTATGTGTAGGGTTGTCCGGCAAACGCTGTGTCAGCCTAACAGTATGCAGCGCGTGACAAGACCATCACGTGGGCCCTTCATGGAAGTACAAAAGTAATACTGGAATTTCCAGTATCCGCTTGAAAACTGTGTTTATCTTTTCAAGTTGATTAAATAACGTCAAAATCTCGAGTTCATTGCCCACGCTGTGGCCGACTCCTCAAACAATAAAACGACGTCACTGAATGCCTGGAATGACGCGCGGTACAACAAGAAGAAAGAAAACGTTAAGTTAAAAATTGGGTGCGTTTGGATCTGGCTGGTTTTCCAGCAAAGGCTCTTGAAGCGGCTACATGAGCTGGTGCCCCTGAACCAGCACAACTATATTACTGCAAAGCAGTATATGTCTAACCCCTCCAGTTTTCATCCCGGTGTCATTGATTTACTCGGCACAACTCCGGGCCTCTTTCTCACCACCGCTGACACCTCTTTCGCATTAATTTTCCCCCTCGCCTCCACCGATACCCTTTTGGCAGGTTGCGCAATCGGAAGCTAACGGAGGTAGTGTGGTTATCACATGCTCGTGAAAAACAAACAGAAGCACGGATGGGCGTAAAAAAATGCACTGACAATTACTACACTCCCTAAGGTGAAATTTGTGCGCAGTGCGAGCTGAGGTCTTCTCGGTCACGACGCCTTTCTGCGCCGTTTCAAAAAGTGTTCACGTCATCAGCTAACCTACGGCGGCGTGCGCTACTCTGCCGCTACATCGCAGTGCGCCGACGCCGCCGGCCAGCATGTTGCAAATCGTGTTTGAAGTTCCCGCACAAATGCCACGTGGTTTGGATTAGCGGAGAATAGTACAGCGTCTGGGGAATGTGTCAGGGGGAGGGCGCTCCTTGGTAGCGACCAATGAAACATGTGTCAGGGAAAGGCAGTGAGGGAGATGACGCCGTAGCCACACGCGTCCTACTCCACTTCACCCTTCGCACGTGTCGTACTCCACTTCAAGCCCAGGTAAGCGCTGCTAAAGGGCTGCCCCCTAAAATGACCGAAACCCGCGGTCGTGGATTCAACTGAAATTCACTTCGCCAAGTAGCTGTGAATCCTTCCCGTAAGAAGAGAAACCCGGAGAAGAGAGAAAGAGAGAGAGAGAAAAGGACGACATTCTTGAAAGTTATTACCACAGTTGCGGCAATGGTCTGAACCCGGCCTTGCACAAATAGTAAGATGCTTACGACGCGGGTGGGACACAGACAGTTCCATGTTTATCTGCAAGAAAATAGCTTGGATCCGTCAGAGGTTCATTCAGCTAATTGGCTAGGAAATATGCTCCATCGCAAACTACAGTAAACTTGTTTTGTTTTGTGCACTCCGTGGACTGCGTCGAGCTTTGCAGGTCATCTTTCTTTACATAGTGAAAAGGCACTAATTTTTATTCAACCTGACAAACAGCGCTCTTAATGTATAATTTGATACCAGCGTCTCAGGAACGTATGTAACAGATATGTACTCTGGCCTCTACGAGTAATGCATGCGGGCTAGTATCCCCTATATGAATGAGGCGTTAAGCAGTTCTTCTTTCTTTTACCATGCTTAACAGAATAGAGGAAAACACTGCCGAGCAAAAAAAACCATGTAAAATATTGGTATGACTGGGCAACTGCCGTTCAACCAGTTATGATGCAGGGGGCACAACTGTGGGATCCGCTGCATTTGTGCACATGAAAGGAGTTGGCCACTTTCGATGCCTCACTTTCTCTTAGAATTCATTCAGTGCGGCGTATCCAGAAATGGTCTTTCAAGCATATACAATATAAGCAGCTACAAACCCATGTACCCACGACAATGGGGTAACGAAGAGGAGCATACAAGAGGAGCACGGAGAAGAGATCCAAAAAACGCGTGGTGGACCCACTTGGAGAAAAGTGCATGCGAGAAATGGGGAACGTAGGTGCCACATCGAAGAAGCCTAAGGTGCTATAATGAACTACGAGGCGTGTAATTAGGTAGAACTTGGGAAGAAGCTGCGGTCCTAAGGCGTTCCAATAATGTCACCCAAGCATTTTGAGTACAAGGGGAACAAAATACACAACAACGTCATTCCGAATACTATGTAGCGTTACTAACAATACTTGAATATTTTACCGTTCCTTATTCCTAATGCAACGCAACCCTTATGTCATATATAATGTTCCAGAATGTGTCCCAGATGTGTCCCAGAACGTTTCTCGTAAAGGTTTTGTTACCTCACATACAATACTGTGAGAACCTTGAAACGAAAACAGTATACCTGGTCAGCCACTACCGAAAACGGCTGTATTATCAGCATTTGCTGGCTCGTTTATGAATGTGGGATTTGCAATTTGGTAATAAGCCTTCAATATTTGTTTTTGTCTCATTTGGTTAGTATTCCCCAATCAAAGGCGGTTACAAGTGTCAGTGTCACGCTCATTAAAAATCAGAAATAATAGATGCCTATGTGGACCTTACCGCAAACTGCAGACTTTGTCATCGGCGTGCTACTACGGGAAGCTTTGGGGGGCGAGAAACTTTAAAAACATTCATTTACCATATTGAGTGTAGGCGAAGCGTTAGAGGAATACCACAAAGAATAAAGGAGACCAGAAATATAACGCAAATACTTCTATTGTACTTCGTGTCACTTTCTTATAGAGGACTTCTAGTTGACCATTTTGCTGTCTTCCAAACCCGCAGGATAGGTCAGCTTTCGAGACTGGGAGAAGCTTTCGGCATCCTTCGCGCTATCTTAGAAATGGCAGAAAAAGTACCGCCACTATACAGTATTTCTTCCGTTTTTTACACCATTTTAGCAAATAAATGTAGAGACATTTTTATCAGTTGAGACGTACGCGCGTTAATTTATCCGCGTATGTCATTGCGGCCTCCGGTATGTTTCTCAGTTCAGTTTTATTTATCGAAGGCTTTTTTGGTTAGAGTTCAATGTTTACCAAAAGTAGGGTACAAATGTCTTACTGCTAGGTTTTCTTTGAGGAGGGCTAAAGTTTACGGTTAGATACAGTGGGAAACACAAAATATTTCCACAAAACGGTGTCCTCAAATACGGTTTCTTCAGACTGAGAAACTGTGTACATGAAAAATACACTTCTCCACTACCATTCCTGAAAAAAAGCGGATGTGTGGCCTAAGGTTACCCCTTTACCAGATAATATTAGTTGCTCAGGGCGTGTCGTGACCGATTTCGGGAAACCTCTTGACAAACCTTATACCCGTAAAACCCCTTTGTTTCCCGGAATAAAGCATAAGTTCCCGGTTTTGTTTTCAACCAACACATTAGGGCATTTGTTTTGTTTGGCTGCAGTTTCAGAAATGAACCCTAAGTACTTTTATTACAAATACTACTATAAATGGCATACGGAAAATAAAACCGGCTGTTTTGAAAAACGAAATCAGTAGCATCAGAAGCATACACGCTACTCATACTTATCACAGCCTTGTCGAAACGAGAGATGGGTTTTATATCTCATATGCACCTGACAACAAAGAAAACGAAGCAGTGCGATTATGTAGCGACCCTGCTACTCATACGTGGGTTTTGCTTCTCAAGAACGCTCCTTCTGTTCTCAGCAGAAGCACATCTTGTCAGCGTTCTATCAATTCTTCGTAACAGCAAAGCACAACCAACTAAAAAGTGTCAGCAATCTTATAACTATAGTTCATTTTATTGCTTGTTTAGAGAGCAATAAACTTCCTACTGCGTGAAATGCGTGTGTATCCGTTGTTCTGCATCTGGCATGTGGCGCCAGCGGCGGCTGTTTAAGTACGATTGGCGGCGGCACTTTCCACTTTGGTTGTGTAACAAACGCACAAAAGCTATTCGCCTTTAACCCTGTGAAGAAGGATCACTAGGGAAGCTGGGCACCGTCCAAAGAGGGTCAGAACAAAGCACGTTTGCTTGTAACTTGCGGTTCACCATGCTTTTTTGCCAGTTTGGTGAATGAAGTTTCGCGAAATTCCAGCTTTACTCTGGTATACAAACGTGCCGTTGCCAGTCTGCTTTCCTTACGTGTCGGACGCATAGTACTGTCGGTGTAACCGCTCTATGCCAAACTTTTGTATTACGAGGACAGGCACTCACGCTGCATCTGGTCGCGGCACTTAATTGCCACTTAATTGGCACTTTGCCCCATAACGGCAGATGTTGCCGCGACGGCAAGCTTGACTGCTGTATTGATGATGGAAAAGCATTTTCCGGGAATGCTGGCAGCAAGCCAAAATTCATTCGATAGCGAAGGACTGATATAATAACAGAAACATAGCGGTGGCATTGGGAATTTCGAGAAAAACATACAATAACGGCCTTTTTGATAAGGTGCTGCTGAAAACTGGGCATATTAGAGAAAGGCTACTTTGATTAGCGCTTCTTGTTTTTAAGCCAGAAGTCGGAGGACTGGTATGAAACTGTATTCCCTTTATTCGCCGTTTTTGGTGTAAGGAGGGCAGTGCCGACCCTTACGTTGAAAACATGGGTAGCTTTTTTTCGCTGCGACAGGGTCAACCATACGTGTTCATTTTCGCTGTGCTAAGCCCGCGGGCAGAACCGTCCGTGGCATGGCTTAAAATTTACGCGGCAGACTACGGGTCTAGCGCTTCGGCGATCCTCCTGAGTTGCAATTAGCTGCCTTGAGACAGATCCAGGCACCGTAATATTGCACAACATAATTTTAATTCCGGGCGCGCATGCCATTTCACTCTATGCCATTTGAATCATAGCTACGTTGGCTAACGTCGGGGAAAACGGCGATGTGCGATATCTCTTTTAGGTTGAGATAGCTGGCTACACGGCTCAAGGTGAGCCTCGTTTTGGAGACCGGTGCGTGCCCAAGAAGCGGTATGACTGCCGGAATGGGTTATATACGAGAAGCAGTAAACATAACTCAAACATTTGTACATTCCTTGGTGATTCAGATTGAGAAACCAAATAAATGCCGCTGGTTCGGGCGTCCTTTCCGTTTGTAGCGGTGGTGCAGTGGTAACGCGCTTGTTTTTGTTGCAAAGGTTGGTGGTTCGATCCTCAGTCGGTCTGTTTTTTTTTTTCGCCGACAGCACGATATGATTTTCTTTAAACGGAAAATGTGCCTGTTCTTGGTAGTTTTTACCCAAAAGTGATTTTCCCTCAAGTGATGTCGGAGGTTTATTCCACAACTTGCTCATATACAGGATAGCCCAACAAACTCAACTTTTTGCTGGGTATGGCAACCTGATCTTTCTATTTACATTGCTTTATGTGTCTATGTTCGAGCCAGAATTTGTTTCGACGCATTTTGTTCACTTCGCGACTTGTATGAACTGCGTTACGAAAAAACAAAGGCCCAAACCGAAACCGAAACACCGGCCTCAGTACTCCACTGCTCCATCCAGCAGCATCGCCACGCCATCACGCAATCGTCTTTCCCTCCTCCTGGCCGCCGAGTCGGTAGAGTTGTACACGCTTGTCGGGTGCTTTGTTGTGGTTGTTTTGAAGACATTGGATTATTGTTTCGACAAAGATATGCCGCCTTTGATTTAAGGTAAGTGACTAGTCTACTTTTCGCACTTTACTTGTGTATTTAACAAGGCAGGGCTGTTCCGTTGCGTGTTAGACGTTTGCGTAACCGCTTAGCCCTAATCTTCTTTGACAGCGACTGATTTTGAGGGTTGCGTAGATCAGCCTTTCGATCGGTGGGAGTAGAAACAGTAGGGCTGTTCGATTTACCGTCCCGTACTCACCGCAGATTCTCTGAAAGCAGTCAGTCAATCGATTTTCTTGTGTATCCTTATGGCTTCGGGGAATCCTCGGACTCCCGCGGAATATCCGGGGTGAATTCGAGTCTGTAAATCGAAGAGCCCTAGTGTTCGGGCCGTTTGTAGGCTTTTTGTTGAGCGAAGTAGGATCATCGTTGGCTAAACGGTTTGTTGCTCGCAACAACCGATCGCCAATACGCGCGGTCGACCGCTCCAGGTTGAGTTCGCAACAGTTAGGTTTTTTTTTGTGTGGGTAGTTTTTAAGGAATTGCGATATTGTACTTCGCATCATTTGTCGTGCACGGACTGGAGTGGCACGCTTTAGGTAACTTTCAGCCGAGGCACATAGCAGCCTACGATACACTGCAGGGACTGTCGTTTTTCAAAACGGTCACTCAGTAATGTGCACTGGTACAAACAAGGCTCCCTGCGTTCAGATTGAGGGTACGATGGCTGAAACTGGCGCCACACTCGCAAGCCCCGCATGTGCAGTGAATCTTTGAGTGTTCCAATCGTTCGATAATCGCATATATGTTTGTGCATGTGTATCAGTAGCACCAAAAACGTACGTTCAACCCGAATTTGCTACCACATCGAAACTACATGCGTATCGTGCGTCTGGTGCAGAGGCATAAGCAATGCTGGCCGCGCATGGGGAGCATTTAAGCACTGCAACCTTCACAATCGTCTCCGAATATTTCGAGGCCACGCGTGTGTCTCAGTTAAATTTTGTATTGGGCTCTCATTGTGTGGATGAGTGCACCCCGCACAAGAGCAAATGCTTCAAAAAAAAAGTGGGTCTCCTCTGGATTGGTTAAGGCCGAAGATCTCTTTCTAGTAGCTTGTGTACATCATTGCACAGCAAAGAATACAATCTTTGTAAAAACACATGACTTGATGTAAATAAATATATTTCTAGAAAATATACCGCTAGAGAATAGATGAGAGAGCAGCCTTTTCTAGATGGTTATATCACACTGAAAGCTTTTTTTAATTTTTCAGAAGAGGATAACCTCTTTCTCATCGCAATAATGTTTTAAGCACTGGCTATTGTCATTATTGGCAGTAATGCATTATTGTCATGTTTCAAATTTTGTGGCCTGTAGAAATGTGTGTCATTTTTGAAAATCGTTTGAGTGGGTTTGGTGCCAATGTGAGCACAACCTTAAATATGGTTCACTATGCTTCCCTAAGACCTCGCGGCCATTATTAAGGCCTAATTGAATGCATGTTTTGAAGGAAAAAAATTGTTGCCATAATATTGCACCGACACATCATGTGGGCTTCAAGCACTGCGTGGGAAGAAGAATTGAACCTGGTTTAAGCTGCAATCACCTAGAAGGTACTTCAGAAACAAAAAAAAATTGCTTCAATTGTATTTTTGTTAAATAGTTCATCACATAGCCTTTCCAGCCTCCTTCAGCATAATTGTTAGGCTGTGTCTAGCGTTCCGTCCAGATGGAACGGCAACTGTCACTAAAGTTCCGTCCAGAGGAAACACAACTCTCGTTGAGAGCAGCCTCTCTTGGTTTTTACCCAACCGGCCAAACCGCTACTGCTCACTGACTAGCCAGAATCACTGATAATTATTAATCATTATTAATAACTACAGATGATCGGACTAGCTCTAGCTCAATCCGGACGAATCTCCAAGCCGCCACTCGACGCACACATCACAATATTTCAGCCAGAGCAGTCGTTCCTCATTTTTACCTAACCGTCCAAACCGCTTCCACTCAAAGACTAGCCAGAGTCACTGTTAATTATTAATCACTGGTAATTAGAGGAGATAGGGCGTAACTGGCGATGGCTACGTCGACCTTGGCTCCAGCGAGCGGGAGCGGTTCGCCCGCTTGAGTGAAAACCCCAAGACCGACTGCTCTCATCGCGTGAATTGTAAAGCGGGCGTGAAGTTTTGCTATTACAAAACGCTAACCACGGCCACACACACAAAAACAAACGGTGCGCGAATCGAACCAGGAACTACAACATCCGTAGTCAGCCGCGGTACCACTACACCAAATCCCAGAACTAGAAATGGCGGCTAATCGGCTGGTTTTGATTTGGCGTTCAGTCTGTATGGAACTTTAGCAGTTTTTAGCGTCGTTCTGTCTGGACGGAACGCTAGACACTCCTTAATTGTTCAGGCAACGTTATTATCATTTAAGTCTGTGCTTTGTCACAGAATCGTGGAGGCAATTTACTGTAGTATCAATGAGAGAGCTCATCTCGGCACCTTTTTACCCATACATGAACTGGTCATAATGAACGGCATCTACTTGCAAAAAGAGAATTGAGGTATAAACGTGATCGTGGACATTGTCACTATGCTGTGATAGTCACTTCGACCATCCTTAAATCCAGGTAATGTTGTATTTTAACGTTCTCATATTCTCACTTGGAGTGTGAAGAACACCTTGCTCGACACCTTAATATCGCATTTAGAACTTTGAAGGATTAAGGCTAATGCAACTTGCTTGCTGTTTGCCACTCACTTCCCTCTTGCAAGCTGCTGACTGTTACACCTTGCTGTGGAGATCAGATGGCATGCCCTACTTTGATGATCTGGATGGACCTCTCATCAGATGTCACTGGCTGTTTTTCAGGTTGGTTATAATAGGTGAGCCCCTAGTTATATAAAAGTATTGTGCAATGCTATGACGTCCACTGAGAAATTCAGTTAAGGCCAATCAACACGGCAGACCAAAACGATTATTTGGACCGCGGTCCGCGCATCACGTGAGAGACCATCACCAGTTCGCGCGGACCGCCGTTGGACCACGCAGGACCGCAGCCTTCGCGGTCCAAATATTCGCCGAGGCTTTTCGGTCTGCAGTCTCGACGGCGGACCGCGACATCAATCAGCGTGGTCTGACAGCGGCCGCGTCGCATGGGCGGAGCCGGGTCCAGTTGCGCCAATAGAGAACGTTGCGGGAGCGCGGCTGTTTCGAAGCGCTCGAAAGAGCCTGTCAATCACCCCAGGTAGGCAGCGGGCTAGGCTTACAATCGCGGCGCATACTTAATGCGCGCTTTCACTAGATACCCCTTTGTCTCTTACTAGTGCGATTCTGGCCATCATTATCACATTGTTTCACGCATGTGGAACTCAATATGAGGGAAGAATTTGGTTCCAGCGAGCGGTGACGAGCCGTATGCAACCCGGGTCGCCCCGCCGTCGCTGCTCGTCGTGTCTCCTTCATGCAAACGACGCCGGCGGCTGTGTGAGCGCGCCCGCGCCGCGTGCATGTGGCTGGCTGTTATTGTGTGGATGAAATGGTTCATGCAGGCTTGTGCGTTCTATGTTATCGCGGCCAAACGGCGCCTGTGTTAAACATTCTAGCTTGCGAGTTCAGACGGTCGGCTATTCGTGGTCCGCTCAGCCGGCCCGCCGTGGGGATGCGCCTTGCTCTGCGTCGGACCGCAGCGGACCTTGACGTCGCGTCACGTGAACGATTAGACCGTGTACTTGGTCCGTCTTCTGGATCGGCCTTTTCCAGAACTTGCCTAATTTGACCGAGAGTGAGGTGATTTGGTCTTCCAATAGCACTGTATATATATATGCATGTCGGCTTCTTCATTTCAGCAATTCATTGCTCTCCAAGTTTGGAATCAGTGAATTTGGATGTATTGTATTTAACGTCTTTATGTAAAGTTTAACCTGAACCTTTGCTGCCATTGTTCATTAGACGGCTGAAACAAAATCAGGAAGGTTGGAGTTCTTAGTAAAAAAGAGAGAACTAGTATGCTCAACGTGTGACATTTCCAAGGGACACGGCCGCTTTATGTCCCTCTTTTGGTGCAGCCCGCCGAATGCTCCTCTCCACCTGTGAGAATGATAGTTCTCTTTCCCTCCTCCGCGTCGCCTGTGGCGCGCGCTATCAGTAATGCGGCGGCGTCAATTCGGAAAGTGGCCACACCATCAGCCATCAGCGCTAGCGGTTCTAGGTTAGGCAGTATTACTGCGCTTTGTCATGCTTCACTTGAGACACCTTGCTGAACAGGCTGCAGTCACATATTTGCGTGGAGTAGATGCATGGTCCTTAATATGGGATTGCACTATTCAGCCTATTTTACTGGAATTTTCGATTCTGAAGCCTGTTCGTGAGCTTTGGACTTTTTCTGAAGAAACTTCGAGCTGCTGATGACGACATAAAAAATATCATGGTGGCGCGGGAGAGTTTCATTTTTTCCACGTTCGGCTCAATGTGCGATCAGCTTAAGAGTCGAACTGGGTTCACAATTCGCAACTTTTGTCGGATCTGAGGGGGCCTTGAGAACAAAACATTCCCTAACTTTCTGCATTCCATTAAACATCCCTCTCTCTCTCTCTGTCTCTCTCTAGAAGATTTGTTCTGAGGTTCTTAATGACGTGGTTTGGTCAAATAACAGGAACGATGGGTTGTTTTCTCGCACTGGATTTAGCACAACATGTTGTAGTGTGTTGTCGCCACCCATACCTAGAAACATCGCGTTGTTTTTCTGCTGGCTGTCAATGACAATACAGATAATGATGAACCCCCACTCTTCCACAGAGTTGAGCACACTAAAATTCAGGTTACGGAGCCGAGACCCGTCACGGTGGCTCAGTGGCTAAGGCGTTGCACTGCTGAACACGAGGTCGTGGGTTCGATTCCCGGCCGCGGCGACCGCTTTTCTGATGGAGGCGAAAAGCAAAAACGCCCGTGTGTGCGAGATTTCGGCGCACATTAAAGATCCCCAGGTGGTCGAAATTAATCCGGAGCCCTCCACTACGGCGCGCCTCGGCGCCTGCGTTGCGTCGGCGCGTTAAAACCCTACAATCAAATCAATCAAGGTTACGGAGCCGGTCATGTTTGTGGTTCCCGCTAAAAAAATACCCTAAGGGGATAACATCAGCCGTGGAAAGCCCCCGCAGGTCAAACCAAAGGAGCCTGCAGGCTATTTCAGTGGCATTGCCGGTTCGAGGTTCACGGCCGATTCAAGGCCGAACATTTCGTCGACTTGACAGCCATAAACTACTTTTTGCTGCATTGACATTTCGCCAGTAATCACGCTGCAGTATGGCTCTTCTAGTGACCGCAAGCTTTGTCCCTCCACTTGAAGCCGTTCCTTTATTAGGTTTGTTACTCGAGCCTCCTGCAGAAGGTTCGATGGGATTTTTAATTTGTGCTTTGACACGGCAGCTCCAGCAGTTTGCGGCCCCTCACATGCGCGTAACCTTTACAAGAAGTCGCCTTCCACAACACTTTCCCGCAACGTGGGTTCCTGCCTAGTCAGCGCACCTTATCACTATTGATAATCTGTTCCATGACAAATTTGGCACACCCGTCTCCTTCTTGTACGGCTTCCGAAAGGGTCTTTAGTGCTTGCACAGCTCGGTTGTCCTCATAGTGTTGAACTTTCTCTAAATTAATCACAAGTTTGCTGAAGTTTTTGCAAGCGTTCGTTTAGTCTGCACTTTCGTCTCAAGACGATGTGCTTTTCTTTTCGTCGCTTCAGTGCATCCAACCAGGTTAAATGTCATCTGGCATTCTTCACCTTTCAATTTACCATGTTCCTAACCTTCAACACACTCGCCTTAAGGTACATTTTCTTGCGTCTGGTATTCACTGGCGGCGCTTTGAGCATAGACTTCTTCTAGACGAGGTTGTTTTGCTTTTTTCCCTACCTGCTGCTAACGCATGTTCTCTTAAAATTCTTGCTTGCATGCATATGCGCTTGCGTCTTACTAAAATCCTTTCGCGGGAAAGGCATTGCCACCATGCGATTCCTTTTTGAGCAGTGCAGCTCAAGAGCACCCTTCCATGACCTGGAGGGAGTCCTACAAGGATGGTTTCCACTTAATTTGATAAAAATGTTCGTTTTCTGCAGATTTTCGTTTTTTATGGCGAAGAGGAATGGCAGAACCAAGGGATCACATCGGAGTGACCATCGCAGAATGTTTACGGAGGCAGGTGAAATGTGCGTATACATTTGTTTTGAGTTGATATGGATTGTATATGCTTTATTGTGTAACTCAGTTTCTTTTCAGCTGCCCACCTGTTCGAAGATAGTCACCATATTTGATATTTAATGATAATATATTCAACGTTAAAACCAAGTTCGTTTTGTGTAGTATTTTTAAGCACCCCAGCACACACCTCTAAGCTCTCATAAAATGCTTGATAAGTTTCCAGAGCATTGTAGAAGGATAGCAGAAAAATGATCACGACATGAATGGACAGAGCAAAACGCAAGTCACGCAAGCTTATTTATTTGCTGCAAATCTCATTTTGTAAATTATTCGCAAGAAATGAAAGCAGTTTCTAATTAGCATTGCATAGCACCTTTCCTTTTCATGTCGTCATCATTTTTGTGCAATTTCGCATATCTGCCGTCATACCGTCACCCAACCTGCCAGCATCGACGCTACCATTGCCGTGAGCTACCGACGTCTACCAGCATGCCGTCAGCTACTGACGTCTACCAGCATGCCAACATCCATCACCCTGCCAGCATGCACTCATCTGCCGTTATGCCATCATTAATGCCATTACCATAATCCACCATGTTGATGTTTGATGGATTCCATCAATTCCACATTTTCAATACGGGGGCCAGTGCCGTTATCAGACGATCGCACGACTTGTAAAAGAGCAATCTATTGGGACTACGGGCACAAATATTGTGAAAGGGGAGTCGGCGGTGGCGATGAAAAACTGAGAACCGGTGTCCAGTAAAGCGGCTTCGCCATCATATAAAATGGGGGGGTGCAGCCATATACAGCTTCCCTGTTAAAAGGGTACCGTTATTTGTTAGCAAACCCGGGATAACTCCGGCTTTACGATGGGTCATGTAGATGCCGCCGCAACGCAAGGGGCACAGCGTTTGGTGAGGTATGCTGAAAAAGAAGTTGCCTTGGCTCCGTCGTGCTTATTATCATCATTATAATCACCTTGACATTGCTTCATTAAAGCAATAAGAATGCGTCTCGCCGGCTCGTTCTGTCCCCAAGGGACACTCTGGGGGTATGTCCATGGGCCGGCCTGAGTATAAGCCGAACCTACCATTGTGACAACAGGCGTACACCTGCAATCTCACGTTTATTTACAAAAGGTTAACGTTAATTCGAACGTCGCTATACTTTAGGCATGGCTGCTAAACATTCGCTGTAACTGGGCGCCAACAATGCGAATAAAGGAGCACTCGTCGTCATTGCATAAAGTAAAAGAAGCAAAAATAGTGCGCATAAAACGTCTTAATAGCAAATATTTTAGAAGTGATTTTAGCAAGTGCGGCGTCAAGCTTCGCAGCCCAGCCGGGTCATGCCCCAACAGAACAGAAGGTGCGAGCGGGCAAGGGCACTCTCCGAAGCGCACAGCGGCACCCACCATGCCGATTTTATTGTTTATGAATAGTAGGATATTGCTATGGGACCCCAAAGCTCACAAAAGGGCTTGGGTGTCATAAAGTCTTTTTATGTGATTTCCCGAGTCATTGCTTGAAAAGAAAAAAAGAAAGATAAAGCCGTGGTTTCTAAAAGTACTTTTTAATCGGAATACAATGACGTTCTTTGCAAAAACTTTAGTAAAATTTAAGGTTTGTTGTATTGAGTCCGTAAGGGAACGCCACCCCTTTTTTCATGTTTTGTCCAATTTTTACCGCTTAACTGATAATCTCACTCCCTAGATAATATTAATGGTAGTGTTTATTGTAAGAGGTTAAATCCCAAACTAAACGTTTTGAACTGTAGCGACGTCAGTAAAAAATAGACACACTAGAGTGCCTCCGAAGGGACTAGGAAAATGTTTGATCTCCCCAAAATGTTCTCTGAAATTCGCAGTTAGAAATGTCTTGACTTCTCTCTGTGTGATTTGGAATTGGTACTACGCGTTCATGTTTGTACCGCCTTGTGTGCACTACAGAGCGTTAAAAACTTCGCTATTAGATTTTTATTTCTTTAAATGAGCATGCGACGTCAAGACCTGTCATATATTTTGGCTATATCAAAAGCAATGGTTCAAAGTTTTTGAAGAGGTGCCTAAACAAAATATAAAGATATTATTGAATATTTTCTAGCGTCCTGACCGGCATAGAAGAGGGAAACGGGAAGGCAAGGGAAGCTTGATAACGACATTTATCACAAAGTAAACATCCTATACAAACAAAAGTAAAGAACACTACACCCGCGAAATAGCGGCGAAGCTCTTTACAATGAAATATAAAATGTCGTAAGACACTTATGCCCGAGAGCCTAAACAATGTCCTAGACAGATGTTATATTAAAGCAAGTCTTACATAATGCATGCGTGTTGTTGTGAGGAAATCGCCGGGAGCCGCGAAGAGCTGGTACCCGGGTGCCGTCGTTTTGATATTCATCGACTAGCGTAGTGAGGCTGGGATTCCGGAGGCCCTTGCCTTACCGGAGTCATCGTAGCGCAGCAGAACGGTGCGATTCTGCTGACCGAAAACACATGCCCGTCACCGCTCGAGCCGCCAAGGCGTGTGTTGGCGGGGAGTCGGAAGACCAGAGCCGATGCGCAGTCGTCCTGCCACCGCCCAGAATTGTGTGACGACGTCGATGCCTTGGGTCGCGTCACTCCTGACTGTTCCGGACACCGGGTATTCACGCCGCACCAGCCTCGATCTCTCTTCCTCCTCTTTTCTTCCATATTCTTCGGTGTGAATATGACAAATATACGTCCTTCGGTATGACAAATATACGTTCTTAACAATATCGCTGTGGTACTAGCCGGACAGAAACATCCAGAAGCAGAAATAATTGCTTTGTCTTAAGAAATTGCGGTTATTCGCTCTTTACCTTTACAAGCTACATTACCCGGTGATTCCATGCTCGACCAATCACACATTATACAACAAATTGTTTTATTCATTAGTCCTCATACATAAATTACGATTGCTTCTTAAATTTAGTAGTGCACAATTCCCGTAATCTGTCAATAAACAAGCCCCTAAAGATTGCCTGTCGTAGCAGAAAAGGGCTGTAAGTCATGCTTTATTGAAACTATTCCAAAAAAATTGCCTAATTTCGTCTTATCAAATGACTACATTCCCATGCGGAGTGTTATCTCAGCAGCTGTTATTTATATCTCGCTCCCACTTTAAAACACACAAAATAAAGTTGGCATTTTTAAACAAACAAAGCTGCAGCAAAACGCCGCTGCTGAAATGATAAACCTATTTTTGGCAGCTAGGGTAACACCGTTTTCTTTTTGAATGGCCTAGTGGTAAACAACGTCGGTTTGTTTTGTGCGATAGCCACGGAAGAAGGCGATAAAAAAACAGCTCCGAAGATACCAACTCTGTTCGAACATATGGCCTAGGAGCTTATGCAAGAGCAGGAAAATAAATTCGAATATAAATCCTTCTTCCAGTTCATCATGTGAGTGTGACCGGGAAGTGGCGGAGCATGACCAGTGGGAGGGGAACAAAAAGGGGAAGTTACAAGGAACGTGTGGCTGCAAGATGCCCCAAGATAGTGTGCGCGAGCTTACACAAATGGAGAACAATTATGTTGACGAACTTGCAAAAGCACTTTTGTATCCACCATGTCAGTTCCGAGGGGGAGGTGAACAGCAGGACGATTGGTGTCGGCAGAAACGCGAGGTAGTTAGTTGGCGGGCATCAGCTAAAAGCTGACACCAGATGACGTTTGCAACGAATTAGGAAGCACTCTGCCAAATTTCCCCATTCTATGGTAATCAGAAAAATGTACCGCAAATCGTCTCCCTCAAGGTAACAGAGCTTTCATCCAGAAAGTTCAAATCTCTTCGTTAAGCATTTGGGCCTTGTCATTCTCTAATCAAACTCCTTGGTTTTATGAAAACACAAAATGTGTAATTTGTTTCCGGACATTTGTGTATAAAACATGGCTAGGCGACAGCCAATGTATATAATAACGAGCCTAATATTTAATGAATATTTGTGAAACACGGGTAATTTATCCATAACCAAGCTTTTTCCAACTGCGAATTGTTTTCGATAAAAGCTGGAAAAACTTGTAGGCGACAATATAGGATCCCAAATAAGCAATAACGAATTCGGCATCTGTACGGGCCTCCAAAAAAAACGAAATTCCTCAGAAGAGATATTCTTACAAATATCTCAAGTGTGTGGTTTTGTATAAGTAAACCATATTGAGGTGCATACGTCCTAAATATGTGGCATTCAGTGCCCGCACTCTGGTTTCTTTTGATTTTACCCGTCATGCCGTTATACTTTAGTAGAAGGGTATGTCACAAAAATTATTCTTTCCTGTAGCAGAGTACTGGGGAAATATCGTGAAATTTAGTATTTCACATTGTTATGGGAAGTACTTCTCAAAAAAGCAGTTCGATATTTCAACGAGGAGCGAGACTGTCAGGAAATTGGGGGTGCGCCTTTGTCTCTTCCTACTGCCTTCGGCGCACAATTATCAAACATCCAGCGTTAGTGGGCACCTAGGACACGATAAAAATGTACTCCTGTTAACTAAATTCAGGCCAAAAACTTGCCACAGGATGTTTATGAGTCAGACAATCAGTAATTCCGTTGGGGCTACCATTTGTAATGTATACAAACTGCTGGTCTTTTCCTTAGTTAAATTTTTCAGCTGTATTGGAAAGACAAATTTCCCACATATAAACTTTCTTGAGCCTAACGTTCGTTATTACTAGACGCTGAACAGTTACTGCTGTTCTTCACTAATGCTGCTCTACAACTATGATGAATATCGCTTCTCTGCAGACATTTTGGAATAATGCTGAACGCCCAGAAAAGCATTGTTCTCTTTGTCAACGGAGCATAAATAACCCTGTTCTAGTATGTCAAGTTCTCTTCTGTCTTTCAGGCTTACCTTTAAGGCGCCATTTTGTATCTGTGATTTGACGGAGAGGGAGCAACACATACCGCGTCTCCTGTCAAGGTATTAATTTCAATTCTGGCGCAAACCGCTTTCAGTCTCGGAATTCGATCGCATATTTCAAAGATAAACATGAATATTTTACAAAGGTTGGAATATTTTTTGCTCCTAAGTATACAGTATGCAGACTTCATATACAAACACCATATGGCTTTATAAGAACAGCTGGGGACTTTTTTGCTAGCTTGGAAGCTAATCCTGGCAGAGAATATGTTAAAAAAGGGAGGGTAAATCGTTTTAAATGGTCTTTTCTATTCCTCATAATGGCTATAGTTATAAAAAGGCGGTTTATCCACATTTCTACGCCATAATTAGGTAGCACATTTTTGTAGTCGGGAGAATCTATGGCACATCACTTATTAAAAATGCCTTTTTTGGATAGTTTTTGTTGACAGCGTATAATAAAATTTGCATGCAGCGATAAGGTCACACTTTCGTTGCTAAGTTTGGGGCCACGTTCTACCCTTTCCTGCGTTTTTTTCTGTCTCCGCCACCTTCTAGTGTGTACGTCACCTATTCGCCCCTGCGCGTCACGAGGCAGAAATGTTCCAATTGGACGGCTTTTTCTTTTATTTTCTGCGAAGAGAAGCGCTGTCTACCTCCCCTTCATCTAACGTTATCTGATTCAAAAAAGCAATCAAAAATTTTGCTAGCGGCAGTGTCTCTACGCTAGTCTGCAAAAGTCTGCTTCAAAATTCAGACCCCCCAGCATTCTACGGAGCTCCTATGGTTATCGGCACACACGGGACTAGACGCCGCGGAGCGGGCTCATCAGGCGGCACGAGCAGTCGTCCCCCATGCGCCTAACCAGACCACTGCTCACCACTTATAGGGAGGTTACAGATTACTACCGCCTATCCCGCAACACGCTGCCCCGGCTCATCTATCCCTAACCCCATCTGAGGAACGGGTGTGGCGCCTCCTCCAAACGGAATCGCTCCCCAACCAAGCCCTCCTTATCACATTTACCCATCCGCCTACCCCTCTCCCCTCTGCCCGCACTGTGCCGCTAACTACACAGTGTAACACCACATGTGGGCCTGCCCCTATGACCCCCAACCCAAAATAACTCTCCCTGAGCATTGAACGGAGGCATTGGGCCGCTAGGACGAAGTTTTCTAGCGCCCACTGGTCACCCGAACACAAGCTGGGGTGGCTGCCACTTAGGTCAGTCGTGTCAATAAAATCTCTCTCTCTCTCTCTCTCTCTCTCTCTCTCTCCGCCCTGCCTCACGCTTAACAGTATCGTGTTTGTCCATAATTGTCTTGTTAAATGTGTTACCACGCTTGTAGATAAAGTCAGTTGGCTAGGCCGATACGACGCCGACACGCCGGCGACGCCGACTTCGGAGTTCGCAGAGCGCCTTGTCACACAATGCTGACGGTGGCATGAATATGTCGGCTTCAGACAATAACATCTAGTTTTGGCGATGACGAGAACCGCATGCGACGGTGTAACTTGCACTTTTTCGTAATTGAGGATGATCAAATATAAGACACCGAGGCATTTCAGTAAAAAATAATCACTTTCTATTCCAAAAAGGTGCACATTCCAACAAGCAATGTTAAATTCCGGCGTGTACATAGATTAGGCAAGTTCACGACTGAAGAAAAAGTCCAATAATGGCAAAATTCAGCTCATAGAAAGACAAGAATAATATCTTGGGCGCTGCTCACAAACTAAAAGACACAGAATTCGCTATAGGAGAAAACGTTTGCTTTTCTATTCGCCTAGCTCCCAGAAAATTACTATAGCTTGCCGGTAATCTAGATAAACGATTTAGGCTGCGCATTGATAACAAAACGTACTTCTACTATAATGCAACAGGCACCATCTTCTTACGCATTGTCTTATACACCGTCGTCTCATCCACTGTTATGCCCCGTCGTGCTATACACCATCGTTTTAATAGCATCTACATGCCGCCACGCGCCCCCAAGATGCAAATCTGCCTTTGTCACCTCGCATAGCTCCGTCAATAACGATTGCTTTTACCAACATTCGGAGCCTACTGCAGAAACGTAACTAAGTCTGTTCCTTCTTAGACAATACTAGTGCCGACATCCTTGTCGTAAAATTGCTTTGGCTGAACCCGGACATGAAGGATAGCGAAATGTTCCCTGATACAAAGCATATAACATATATCGTAAAGATAAGATTGAGAAAGCTTGCGGTGGTGTTTTGCTAGCGGTTAAGAATACCCTTTCTCATACCTTGTAACATTCGACCCTGCCGTCGAAATAATATGGGTTCCTCGGTTAACGGGCTCAACTAAAACACTAATAGGTATGTGATACAGTCCTCAAATTAATAGTTTTTCTTTCTGCATGACTTGCGCATGAATATGGCTACGGCTACCAAGTTATGTGCTGCAGATGAAACGTATCTATTTGGTAACTTCAATTTTCCGGGCAGTGACTGGGTGTATCTATTATCCCCCTGCCGCGCTTCTTAAAAGTTATTCAAAATAACTTCATACTTCAATATGTTCCTAGTAGTTAATGAACCTACCGGAGGATCCCACATCCTGAATTTAGTTTTTACAAGTTCTCTCAAAAGTGTTCACTATTGTATTGAACAGGGATGGTTTCAGTGATTATAATATGCTCATAATAAAACTTCACTTGCCACTACTGCCTCGTGGCTTCAACGTTAAAAACATTTACTACTTTAACAAGGCGAACTACGACAAAATGAACAAAGAGCTAGAGATATTGTATATTACAGTCTATTGTCATCTTTTGAAAGTCGTTCGGTTGATGCTAACTGGTCATTTTTGCGAAACAAAATATAGGTTTTAATTTAGAAATACGGGCCACTAATATTTATCTCAAATCATTGAGCTTAACCCATATTTTAATAAGTCTCTCAATGCACAAAAACAAGAAAAAACGTTTATACAAAAGCGGCAGAAGCTCGAGTACTAAGGAGGCATGGCAAAAGTACGGAGATTGTATGAAAATATAAACAGCGGCTTACTTCGGGTATGCCAGGACATAAGTACGTGAGCTAAGGTTGAGCTGGTTATTCTTAGGTTTCCTGGTTGTCTAGGATAAGCTGCTTATCATGCTTACTTAAGCTAAAACGATTTACAATGTAATTCAAACCAATGCAATCCAATTTATTCCAATCCAATCCACTCCAGTCGCAGTGGCGGCGGCTCCGGCGCGACAGCTGTGTGCCGTCAGACGTCATTGTTCCCCGCACAAGCGCAGCACTGCACTTGAGGAGCCACGTGAAACTGCTAAGCCTCGACCGGTGTAGCTTACGCTACAAAATTTCTCTTTGGTCCTATCTGCTGTTAAATATAAATACTTCTCCAATAACCTACCTTACATCCGAAAAACTAGCCCAAGACAATTTTCGCAACAACTATCCCCTGCCGAATACTAACAAGATTTTATGTAATCATGATGAGCCAATTCTATGCCAGAGAGCGACTTCCCCTGCGTATTTAGCACATTTTTTTCAGTATTCACTTGGGAAGAATATTCCAACCCTTCTTGTTTGGGTGACCCAGACTGTCCATACATGGAACCGATGTCATAACTGTAGAAGGAATTGAATGGCTTCTAAATAACCTTAAAATATCTACCTCCACAGGAGTTGATAACATTTGTTCGAAAATACTACAACATACCAATGCCGTTCCTAGAAAGATTTTGTGCAAGGTCTTTTTGTAGTGCTTATCATCCGTATAGTTGCCGAGCGACTGAAAAACAGCTAAAATTCTGCCATAAATTTTTCGCCATTTCGCCATTCCCACATAAATCTGGGACAAAATTCACCGGAAAACTACCGCCCTGTTTCAATATCGTGCATACGTTACAAATTGCGTGGACATATTATCGCTTCTATTATTTACTCCCACCTCTAAACAAATAACTTTCTATTTGACAACGAGCACGGCATCAGAACACGTTGTTTTCCTATGATACGCAGGGTTTCGAATTTACCTCTGACTTGCACAATAACAAGGACAGTAACTTGCAAACGGACTGTATTCTCCTTGCTTTTTCTCACGCTTTTGACCATGCAGCCCATTGCCATTTAATCTCTAAGTTGTCCGCGATTCGACTATATTCATTACATTGTCTTGGCTTTGTAACTTTCTTAGTTGGTGTGAACAGTTCATGGTAGTGGATGATTATACTTCCCGCTGTCCCCTGTCACATCGGGTGTGCCTCAAGACAGCGTTTTGGTCCCTTACTTTTGTAAATACTTATTAGTGACTTGCCTTCCCGCGTTAAATTTTCCATGCACCTTTTTGCTAACGACTGCACACTTTACCAGAAAATAAATGACCCCACTGCCCACGCAACACTTCAAAAATACCTGAACCTTAACTAGGGTTGGTGCAACACATGCCAAATGTCTTTAAACTAACTACATGACAAATATTATACTTAAACTAAATACGCACTAACTCTAATGTTTTTTACTTCCTGAACAAAAATTTATTTTCTGCGGTATAAAATATAACTACCTAGGCGTGCTGCTAACGGCAAATATTTTATGTTCCACCCACATTGACGCCATATGTGCTAAAGCCTCACGATCTTTAGGATACGTACGTCGAAATTTGCACGCTTCTCCGTCTAAAATTCCTCAACCAGCCTTTTTGTATTTTATTATTTTATCTAACATTTGTCAACTATCCTTTATTTTGTATTAACACAGCTAGAATTTGCGTCCTCAGTTTGTCCCCTATCAAAACTATTTGAATGACAGACAATAAGCAGTACAAAATCATGCGGCCAATCACTGCAGTCGAACCCCGCAGATACGGAACACTAGCGGGTTGTTTATTTTTTGTAACATGCCTCGGTGGCTCAGTGACTAAGGCGTTGCGCTGCTGCGCCCAAGGACGCGCGTTTGATTGCCGGCCACAACGGCAGCTTATCTGGAGGAGGCAAAAAAGCGAAAATGCCTGTGTGTGCGCGTGATTTGGGCGCACGTTGTGGTCAAACGCTGCGTGGTTCGCTTGTGCGTTCGCAAGATCTGTTCATCTGGAGCTCAACCAAGACTTGATAGAAAGCTTCATTTTAGGCCTGAAGAGTTGTACGTGATGGTGTATGTTGTTTAAAAATGTTTAGAGGAAGGACGAACAAAGTGTTGTGCGTGCTTCAAAAGACGCTCAAAGGCGGCAAGTAGCCAACAGACAGACGAACGTCCTCACCTTTGTTACAATGTCAAAAAATACAGTAGAACCTTCTTTGTTTAAGCTATTGTCTGGGTGGCTCCTGCGATATTCTGATCTGGTCACAAAAGTTGGGGCTAGAGAAAGCGCTGTGCAGGCATCCGGTAACTGACGTGGAGATGATTTAACTCCTAACCGATAGACGTTTCAAATCCTCGGTGCGTGATGTGATTTTACCGACGTATATAAACCGCGTCTAGTGTCTCTTGCAAGGTTTTTATGGAGGGAACGTTTAGGGAACTGTCATCATGACGCAGATCTTCCTTTAGTTGGAGAGATTGTTCAGGTTTGTCTTTTTTCAGCAAGGCAGCGGTCGTGGAACCGACGCAAGGTGACAGCCGCTATCCGCCCTAATATGAGAGGTGATAGTATTACGCCGTATCTACGACAGTGGGAGAGGGCAGGGGTACGTGTCCAGTAGTTTATTAATGTCTCTTGAGACAGAAGAGTTGGCACGAAGGCGCAAATCCTGTACCGCTGCCGTTGAGTCCGTGTGAGTTTGTAGAGTAAAACTTCCAGGGGCTTAAAGAAGTTCCTGTAATAGCGCTTATAGTCCGTCCCGGATGGCCATAAGCTCCATCCGCATAGAAAGCCAAATGCGGAGTGTTTCAGAAACACAGTTTTGGTTCGCCTCTGAATCAGATGGACATTCAATCGCCTTAATTAAAACGCCGTCTTGGGATCCAGCGCCCACAAATCTCTCTACAACCTGGGGCTGGTTGACTGCCGCTCGTTATGGTGCACCCGCGAGTTGCGCGTCTGCGTTTCCAGTCGACCGACTATGTAGTCGAATGAGCGGCCGGTTGTCGGTCACTTGATGGTCCAGCCAGTGCGGCCTAGGTACAGGGTGGGCTGTTAAGGCGGGTAGAGAACGGCCAATGTAAATCGCCAACGCCGCTGCCTCCGCAACAAAATTGTTTGTACTGGCGGGCTGAGCGGCGCTGATGTACAAACTCATCCACTGTATTAAAATGAGCTTATGCCTGAAGAGATGGTATTTACTGAGCAGGGGTACTACGCTCTCACTACATCCCCTCTAGTCACATTGAAGCCCTCATTCTAAGCTCACTTGCGCTCTGCTCTCTCAAAAAGGGCGTAGCAGCTTCAGGTCCTCAAGCTGTATGCCTATGAAGTTAAATTGCCTGTGCGGCTTAATAAAGTAACCGAAGGAAACACTTTATGGCAAGCCAATATAAAAAGCAAGGTGTGGGAAGCCGTTGATGAAAAACAAATGAGTCAACACAATTTAGGGCACAGCTTCTGGGGCTTTACCCCTCTAAGAACACATCTACCTGATTGTAAAATTGAATGGTGGTCCATACTAATAAATGCCAGTCATAAACGATAGTAAGGCTTCAGGCGAACCACGTGTATACTCTCAGTGTCACACCAATTTGCGTTAAACGATTCACACCGTAGTGCGCTATCTGCGGAAACTTTGTCCAACAGTGCCGTCACCTCCTGTTCGTTCCCTCACCGATGTTACCCTTGAAGTGCGTCAAGCACTAGTGACACCTACGCAATCAGAAACGCACCCGGCGCCGAAAGCTATGATGTACCTGGCAGCCGGTCATCTTACAGGCCCTCCTGTAATTGTAGCCAGGAGGCACCACCAGAAACGCCGTCTACAGTTGCCCGCCTGTCAACATTATGAGATCCCCTCTCCTACCCCCCTCCGTGAAAACCGACCGTTGCCAAACATTCGATCAATATCTCCTTTCCTACCACTGCGGAGAAACTGGCCGCACCGACTCTCACTACCCTAACGAACGACTAGGTCGGCGGTGTTTCTCTGTACACGCACCCCGTCGTTTCCCAGAAAACGAACGCACGAGATAGACAAAAACCCTTCCCACTGCAGCCAAATTCAGCGGATTTCAACCGTTCCCCGTTGCCGTGTACATACCACTGAAAAACAACTGCAGCAGCACTGGCTTTACACATGAAAGCTCCTCTGAACACGAAAAGAAAACTTCAAGCGGCAGCTTCCGTAGGTGTTGTAGCATTTCGCCGAAAACTCGAAAACAATGTAACCAATGAATGAATCATAGAAGACTAAGATTTACGACGCGCCAACAGCATGACGTCCTTGTCTGAGCCAGATGTGACTATCGAACAAGGCTACCACCACACGGCACAAGACATTGAGCACGTGACTAAACCATTGATTAACCGGGCGAAACCAACTAAGCCTATCAACAAACATCAACACAAAAAATCCGCGATACAACGACATGACGCACCGGAAATTTGGAGAAAACGACGTCCGATGTAAAGATATCGTTCCACTTTCTTGAAATAGTAATACCGACAAACAGTGGAGCCGACTATTTGGGATAAGTAAATTACTGAGGATGATGATGTACAGAGCTACTACCAGCTTGGATGGTCTGCATATCAGAAGAGCAAAAGCTCTTCTTTTGGCGCCACGTTGAACGTGTAGATAGCGTGTAACCATAAAGAGCACCCGGAACCTCATACCTCACAAAATGTAGCCCAGAGAAAAAACCAATGATCTTGAATAAACCATTTTCAAAGCAAGGTTTCTCTCCGCGAACAAATCAAAGAATGCACATCCATAAAACCGCCGTCAACAGAGTGACGTGCCCAAACGAATGTCAGTAAGTGGAAGGCCGAAGCGCTTGATTTCGGTAATTTTTTCGCTTGTGTTATTTTTACCAGAAATATATCTTTGTATTGAGAACACTGCCGGAAAATCAAATAATCACACGGGGACATTTAATGCACCACAACCCCGTTCTCCATTCAAATAGGATGGACTGAGGGGCATACATCTTCAAGTGAAAAAAACAAGTTCTTCGTTTGTATGCATATAAGATACCTTTGTGGCGTATTTCTTAACGCTTCGCTGTACAGCCCCCACGCGACAGGTGCCGTCGCATGATACAGAATGTTATTTAAGCGTGGTCATAGGCGGGGCCTCAAAACTAAAGCGACCTAAATCCTACCATATCACAGTTATTATTATAACAACATGTAGAACCAAGTCTATAGGACAAAAAATTTGCGATAGAAAAATTGAAAGGTGAACCCGCTGGGGCTCAACGCCCCGCCTTCTGCGCCGGTATACAGAATTCTACCACAATGCCCTAACGACAGGTTCCTTTCAACTGGAAAAATAAAATAGCGCATGCAGTACTATCACACGTAACATGGTGCGCTTTGCAGTGAAGCGTTTGGAAACGCGTTCAAGGACAAACGCGCTAGAAACAGCACACAATTTAAAAAATAACAGAAAACCTCGTTCGAGTAAGTATACCATGGGTGTGCTCGCCTGCTTCGTATAAACATAGCCCGTTCTGTTTCCCTTGAGGTCGTTCTAGAAATTAAGAATAAATATTCTGACTTTCTTAGAAATGCAAAGTCACATTGTGATAAGTAAGGTGCACCCGCTGTCATCACCATGAAACGCAGCATTGGGTAGCGTGCTTGTGGGTAGCCGTCATCGTCATCATTGGCTCTTCGGCAAGGCTGTGCGTCAAGGCTCTTCGAAGTGCAGAAAACCAAGGCGCCATGACATCGGCGAGGCTGATCGAGTGAGCAATCGAGGCAGTGTGGAGCGCACCACTGGACGCACACCATCACAGAGCCGTCAGAGCGGCCCTTCCGCTATCAGCGACCGTGAACAAAGCGACGCCAGCCGAAACAACACCGCAAGTGTTGTTCCACGATGGCTCGCGTATAAACTGCATCCCGTGTCTTCAGGGGAGGGACCGGATGGCGTGTCTCGGCACATGTTTTGTGCGGCATGTAACTTCTGGGCCGGTTTTCAGCGCTTTGCGTGCCGTGTCTTGCCCATCAATCGTCTTGGTCTCGTACATGGGTGTTCACCCATAGGCGGCATCTTCCATCCGTCTTGATTTGAAGCGCAACAAAACACATGGATGAAGAACAGGGTAGACGAGACAGGCACTTTATCGTCTCCTCGTCTACTGTATCCTCTCGTCTGTCTCGTCGACAATATTCTTCGTCCCTGTGTTTTTGTGGCGCTTCAAATCGATGCAACAATTCACCAACTAGGTCAGCAAGAAGTTCTTCTCTCCTGTCCGTCTCTTGCTATTCACTCGCGAACGATTGTATTCCGTTGGCGATCGCGACTGGAGTAGTTTAAAATCTTAGCGATTGCTTTATTGCCCGTGCGTGACACGTGTGTGGCGAAGTGGAATAGATCTCAGAAGCCTAATGCCTGTTGGCAGCAAGCTTTGACTTCGCGACCCTTGACTACGCCAACTCTTCTAGAAGAACGCGGTCAAACGAGCAGCCGAACTGGCAGCCGAACGTGCGGTAACTACGCAGGTCGGCTGGCGTGCGACGGCAGGAGATCGAGATTACAATGACCGCGTGATGGCGCCACTAAACATCAAGCGAGCGCTTGCGGAGCTGGAGCTCGAGGTCCAGGCTGGAGCGGCAATGAGCCAAGCTTCCATGGCTGATTGAGCTCATGAAGCTGCTGCATACTGCCGCTTGGTACTCAATAGGACAAGAGCTGATTCTTTTATTTTACGAGTGTCACCACGACCAGGACCCCTACCTACAGCGATTCCAGCAATTTGTGACCATCCTTGCCTGGCCGGATGAAAAGCGGTCTCGGTCCATAAGCTTGTGTCTAATGACGCAGGCGTTGACGTCCGCATGCCGGCTGCCAACTCAACGTGCCTACTATTATAGAAAGTTTTTGCAAACGCTCGTCCTGTTGTGCTGGTATAGCGAAGAAGGCTCGGACAACTTGTTTCGGGGATACAAACCGGGAAACTCGGAAACGCCCCAAAGTTCACCCTGCGCTTCCTCTTGTACTTGAAATATCAATATTGGCACCAGGTGGGGAAGATGAAACACACTTATGAAGCCCGGTGTAAGCAGAAAGTGGCTGAGAAGATCCTGGGGCTGGGCCAGCAGAAGCTAGCGCTGTGCCTGAATGAGTGATGCTGCGCCAGGAATGACAAAAAGAGTTGTGAGAATTGGATTGCAATTGCCAGCAGGATTACTAACGAATCAAGAAGATCCCAGAAGAATTGCACGTGAAAATACTTCTACGCACCACATGGAGCTTAACGAAGGTTACCCATACAAAAGGGTGCTAAAGGCCTACAGAACAAAAATTTTGCTTTAACCAAATTTGTTCCAAGTGTGTTGTCTACGCTTTAAAAATAACCATCACAAAATCCTAAGCTTCGTAAGCACGGAGCACACCAGGTACCGTCTTTCAAAGCAGCTGCAAGCCGACGACGTTTGCGCCTGGTGGAGAGTCGCTGAAACAAGATCCGAGCAGCCTGGGACGAAGAATGGGGAACCTGTCCCGTGGAGCTCGCGTTTCTCCGGTGACTTGCAGGGCGCTTCTCCGGGGGCAGGGACGCGTTCGCCGGGGTTTTTCTGCTACACCACCGCGCTATACTGTTGTCGCCATCTCATGTTTTACTCTACCAACATAGGTAGCAATATCCGCCTTTTTCTTTGAGTGCAATAAAATACATTAGAATCCTACTCACTATTCACCTGCTTGAGAACGTTCCGGAACTAGCAAAAACCTGTTTCCATAAAAGTAATATTTCTATCAAAGAAATAACGCGACAAGCACACTTGACTTACAAATGGCATTCCTATTCCATCGATCAATTAAAGAGAGGCAGTTGTTTTTTTAACTCTTGACCGCTGGCACTTCCTCGTCCATTATTGGCCGTATTTGGTCTGGCCCAACGCCACCTCCATACCTTAGACCTTTTTAAAAGTTGATGACCTCACTGCAGTTGTTGTACACGCGGGTGTAATCATTTGTGCGACTGTTGCTAACTCCTAAAGTCAACCAAAATCAGCCTTGCTCATGGTAACAAATACATCCGCACAAATATCGGCCATCATCTTCATGAAGTGCGAAACCTAACAAAACAGCTTAGCTACTCTCACAAAACCATAAATTTGATTTTTTTTTTTCAATTCCCAATTGAAGTGTTTACTTTTGTAGGGCGATAGACTTAGTTCACTTGAAAATAATTTTTTTCAACAGCACATGTCTCTGGAAAGGCAGAAAACAGCGGTGGATAGTTAACTGGTTTCGTGTTTTAGTGCAAAATTTAGCTGTGAAAGCTGTCTTATAATTATAGATTCCCCCCACGGGTTCGATTCCCGGCCGCGGCGGCCGCTTTTCTGATGGAGGCGAAAAGCAAAAACGCCCGTGTGTACGAGATTTCGGCGCACGTTAAAGATCCCCAGGTGGTCTAAATTAATCCGGAGCATTCCACTACGGCGCGCCTCATCGCCTGCGTTGCGTCGGCGCGTTAAACCCTAAAATCAATCATCAAAATCAATCAATTATAGATTCCTTTTATATTTTTATTCTTGATGTGCAGCAAAGCTATAAATACTGGGCTGATATTCTCCGAAGCTGTTTACACGCAATGTATAGTAAAAATAGTGATTGATCTCCGCCCGCGTGCAGTTTATTCCCTTCAAGGAGAGCGATGAGACAGCCAAGGCACCGCTAACCAGAGCCGCTTTTCGCTATCGTACGAGCAACTAGCATTGTAAAAAACTGCGCGCTTTTTTACTCGCAGTGCCAACGATTCCTACTCAGGCAGTTATCCTGATGCAAAAAGCGCTGTCGTACGTCCTGCTTCATTACGATTGAAAGCAACGCGTTGTCGGAACTGCACCTAACTACATTATATTGGGCAAACGTTAGTGGGAGTTTTTGTGTGTGGAAATAACAATGGGAAAGGCGACGCTACCCCGTGCATTTGACGGTCACTCTGCGTGGCCGCCGGTACCGGCGCGGCCGCTTCTGCTCCATCATGTACGTCAAGTCCGGCCCTTTTCTCTTCACTTTTGGTTCCGTAAACGCCAATGCCGTGAGGCGTTTCCGTCACTGGCATTCATGTTTGAAACGTAATATTTTGCATTTTGCGCTCTTTTTATGTGTACTACTAGGTGACATAACTTTGAAGGTAATTGGCCTATAAGTCATCTACACCTAAAACAATCGCGATACCTGCACCACAGCTTAGGAAATAAAGGTTGTGGAACGTACATCTGTAAAACGAAGGAAAGAAAGTAGCACTTACACTGTGCAAACAAGAGAAATAAGTGTAACATCGCTAGTGAGACGATTTTATTTTTTTATTCCGCACCTCCATTAACAACATTTCGAAATAACATCGGCGTGTACCCAGACATGCGTTTGCAAACTCAGCTCATCATAACCAATTTTCTGTGGTTAGCTACAAGGCAGCGTGATGTAAACATGTAAATTTAAGGGGTTCCCCACAATGCACGTATTTTGAGGGTTTCTTTGACATGTCGACGCAACTATAGGGTGGAGGAACACTTTACACTTTGCGGCCTTTTTTAAAAACACAAATTTTCCTCTTCACGTGGTACAGGCTGCCACTACGTGCTTCATTTTTTTCCAAAATGTTGCTATTTTTCACGTTGCATTTCAGCGGAATATAAAACACGTAAAATACCCTATTTGGAATTTAAAGATTCCTTCTTTGCGCACTCCTCCATAAACAATTAATAGACTGATCTACAAAAGCTGACGATGCGAACCACAACGGAAAACTTGGCAGCACGAAAAGAAGAAACGACAAAAATCCAGTACGTTGACCTTATTTAGGAATAAAATATTTCAGTCGTTCTTAAAAATCGCACGCTTTATTGAAACAATTTTAGTAGTACATGCTCACTGTACACAAGAAGTAGTACTTTATTATGATTGATAACCGGCCTGAATACCAATAAATGACAGGGAGTCCCTGAAAAGTACTTCGTCCATATTTGCAGATGAACCCTTGGGGTTACTTTTACTTTGTAACGCAGGCCCCCTTTTCGCACTTTCCTGGTTTGCCAGCGACGCCATTCTAAAAATAAAAAAAGGCAGTGTGAGCAGCAGTAAAATTTTTGTTCCACACCAAAACTGCCATTATGCAGGATATTTTGAAAGTTTCGCGTCCGCAGTGTAACGCCAGTTTTATGCAGAACCCAAGTTTTACGACGGAGTAGTCAAGTACCGGCAAAATTACCGTAGGTACAATGCACTAAAAACCTCACTTATCCGAAGCAATTTTATGCGTGCCCGCGTTATCTTACTACCCACGCGAATGGGACGACCGGCCCGCGGACAAAATTGAAGTGCCGCGGTTCTGTTCTCCGCACTTTCAGCCTTGTCAATCGGTTCTCTACGGCATAGCTTTCTTCTCACCCTCACAATTTGTCACTCTCAGCCCCAGCCGCTACCCATTACTTTGCGCAAACCTTTCCCCTATATTCGCTTGCATCTCCTCTTGCTGTGCGACTGTGGCCGGGGCAGTGTGCATGTGTTCTTTATTCAAACTGAGCAGTGAATTGCAACGAGGTTATTATAACAAGCCTAGTCTTCCAGATGTGTTTGTCGTGATCGTGTGTGCTATGATTCATACTGGGTGGCGGGAATTTCGTCAACGCACAGCGGTAAAATGTTTGGTTTTCTACAGCGGGTTTGTAACCGGCACTGAGTTATGCTTTTCGCGACTACTTTCTTTAGAAATTTGTGTTTCCGAGCCCTACAAAGCATTGTTCTTCAAATGGAGGGACGCTTGAAACACTTGCCGCGAGAAACTGTTTCTAGGCATGCTTTTGTTCGTATTTTGCGACAACGACATTTTACGACGCTTTTGCACGCTTCCCTTAATAATCGGAGTTCTACTAATTTACATGAACATTACAAAAAGTTGTTATGTAAATACAAATGGGAAAAATATTCTGCTAAACTAATGAATATAAAATTAAAAGCTTTATATTAAAACTTCATTTTACATACCCAACAGGGCGTTCCGTCATCTGCATCAACACCCGGCCCACCTACACTGTCGTGGCACCCAACTCGGTTCTAAAGGATTATGAAAAAAAAAACAAGCCACATAACCCGTTATTCCTGGAATCATTGCAAGGTCGGCTATTGCTCCGTTTTGCTTTGTTGGTTGAAATGCGCTATTGATTTTTTTTTCTTATCAGATTAGCGACTTGCTCCTGCACAAAGTAGATAAATATTGCAGTATGTTCCGTGTGATTCCTAGAAACTCCCCGGTCTTATCCCTTCTACCACAGTCATCTTTTCCTATGTGTACTTTAGGCCTAACCTTTATCATAAACCGAAGCCTTTGGTACCTACACATACCGCTGTGTACGGTAGATTGGGAGAAAGACGCCGAATGCGGAAAAGCGTCCCACACGTATTATGCCGGGTAATCCCAGCCTCACTCACCCATTTCAGACAAGTTGAAGGTACCGTTTGGACTAAGCATCCAAAGAACTGAGCTGAGGTTAAAGCTATATCTATTGCGGCGGCCCAAGACAGTGCACAGCAACGCTGTCAGATGCGCCGCAAAATTGAGCGCATTGCTACATACGAATGTTTGTAAGATAAAAATAAAAATAATAAATATAGATATAGGACAAACCAGCGTCACAAACCCAGTCGTATAGAGTTACGCAGCTTAGTGTTTTATTGGGGCAGGCTTTACTGATATATGCATAGCGAAGTCGAAATACTTAACAATCGTGAAATCATTCAAGTCGAGCATCAGGCTACAGTGTTATGCCCAGAATCAGTTCCACCATTTGTTCAGCTGCCCTGAATGCGTCGCACAAAAGGATCGTTTTTTATCTTGCCCACCTGTCCCTTTTTCCTCTAACGGCATACATACCTTACGACTACTACGCACGCTCTTATTAGTCGTTATCATCAGCTCGTTTAAAGAGAAAGTTTTTTTTTTTAATTTGGATGATCGCCTCCTGTCCAAAAACCAATGCATTTCCCTATGGACCGGTTGGTAGCCCGAAAACTTCGATGAGACCTCTGGGCACAGGGCGCGTACATCAAACCCGCATTTAATTTGTTAAGACGGTTACTTAAAAGACGCAAAAAAGGATCGGTTATAGATAAAGCAATATACGCAGATGTCTTGAAGAAGGAGTACAATGCTGTATCTTTATCTCATACACGCCGTATCAGTATACATTCACATCATTCATAGAAGCGTTTAGTTCGCATGCAAAAATTATTGCATCAGGTAGTTTCCAGTTTGCGACTTGGATTTTTGAAGGTTTGGTGATCTATTCGACGCACGCACAGCCACGGTTTGACGCAATTTTAATGAAAGCTTTGCTGCACATTCCACGCAGGTTTTTGTCAAAAAGCGTTCGCGCTCCAATGTTTTATTGAAATTTATGTATTATGTTTTGTATTATGCAATGAAGTAAAGACTTCAATGCTATAATTACTGGCTTCGATAATACCATGGCAAAATTGAGTCCATCAGAAACACTATCAAGAAGGAAAATTTTTCATTTGGCCTCTGAGGAATGCATGGTTTATTCGCACTCTTGCCGGATTTTCGGTTGTGTCATTTGTTCGCGACCTTTGGTAGATTCAGTAGCAGCGATTCCATTCTCCATGGTAAAACAAACGCTGTATGCCATGGAAAGAAATATCACTTTTTACACCTTGTATCAATGTCTCAATTGTGTAGACGTTCCTTTCATAATAATGACTGGCTTCGTAGCTTCTGTGGTTGTCAGCGCGTAATTGTGAAGATAAGTGGATAAAATAACGTTTGCAACATCTATTTTAAATCTGCACATAAAAACCTTTCTGCAAGGCAGACAATCACACTTGTTGGCAATGAGCTTTAAAAAAGTCCCGATAAGATTGATCTGCTAATGTTTGGTGTGAGAAAGCTTGAGCTGGTTTGTGGCATTCACGTAATGTTGTTGTTGACCTTTTCCTCGCTGATGCGTGTTCCTGTGCTCATATGCTTCATTTTTCGAAACACTTCTATGTGCCCCAAGATTTACAGGATTGCCTAACATACACAGGGCAATATTTATTTTACACACGCTGACAGATGCACGTGTAGGAATCGCATCTTTCACGCGAACTCTATTCGGCTAGCATTCTCGGAAAGCTTTGCTGTAGCGTGCCACACGAGGCGGATTCGCTTGCGCAAGAGAGGTGGCTTTGCCCTTGTACCTCTCGGTCACGGATCAGTTCCAGCACCAGACGTGCGCCACCCATGAACGAAGGGTCGCGAGATGTCTCATTGAAACCGGTGAACGCATCGGAGAGTCTCGTATTCAGCGTCGCGTAGTGAGCGGACTTTTTGGCCAGCTGCTCTAGGGACCGACGTACGGCGTAAGAATATAATCCTACAGGGTTGAGCGGGGGAACGAGTCTGGGTGGGCCATTCCTTAGGAGTTCGGAACGCACTCTCGCCGTCGCCATTGCATCGCTCCACTGCTCCGGTGTCCCTTTCTTCAGTTGAACCGCCCAGATCTTAGCATGTTGTTTTATGACTCGGTCCTAATGCTATTGTAAAGGCACACAATTCACATGTATGCTGTATATTTTATGGCACGCTGCAATAAATGGTGTCCCTGCGGTCTTATCTTGGTGCCTCCCGCCTTTGTCTCTTCTACCGCAAACAAGTTCTGCCGCAGTCTTTGCTCGCACTGCTTCTTTGCTAATTTCTGATGGCAGCGTGGTTGGGCATCTTGAGAGTGTGAACATTTTACCCCACAAAAAAAAGCAGAATAAAAAGGTCGGAGACAGTTCGCTGCCGTTTGCTCAAAGCAGTACTTTATCTGACTTACACATCCGTGACGGGGTTCACTGTTCACCCTCGATGCCGTAACGTGCTCCTCTCATGTGATTTTACCTCATTGGCGCATACGCTAGGCAGACTAGTGCTGTGCTGCAGGCAAAGCGTTGCTACAAGAAAATGATGCGCGCTCAGCATGAAAATATGGAAGTGGTATTTGATTGCCGTACCTCATGACCGCTTCCTTCAGGGGCGCCACTAGAATCGTAACTGTAATTCCAAACAGCGCAAGAAGACGAAGCAGTAAACGACGACACATGGCGCTGCTAGCAACCGGTCGGTTCATTCTGGCGTTTGCGAAATGTACCCAAGGAATGAAGGCGTATTTTTGCGCTGTTTTGAATTCCAGTTGGTGTGTACCAACTATCTCAAACCACCTTTCTAGCGATACTAGAATTGCCCTTCCGGCCCGTTTCGACAGCAGTCGCGAGTCGTTCCAGCCCCATTCCAACTGTCGGCGCTGCTTTGCGGCACGTTCACGACTACGGTTTACGGTTTGAATGCGTTGTAAATACATTTTTATATATTTCAGTTGCTCTGTTAGCAAACGTGGCGTAATGTACCAGATTTGCACACTACATTTTTATAAGCGCCGGGTGTGTGTAACAGACCAGTGTACCGAAGCTGGCATATGCATAGAACCTATTGTATTTCCACTGCTGTGAAATGCACCAACAGCCGCCGTAAGCATCCCAGGCGGCACAGAAAGTGTGCCCCAAGACCGGCCCGTCTATGGCCGCTTTCTGGCATGTCCGGCCAGCATCCAGGTTCTGGCAGCCACTGATCATGCGCTGAACGGCCGACATTCGGCAACCAGCGCTTCGGTATTTTTCCGTCCGCCCGTGTCCCGACGCACAACGGCAGCTAACCGGCTGCCAGATATTCAGTTCTATTACGGCTGCCGATGTTGAGAAAGAGAACGGCCGAAGTACGGCCTTAGGGCATCCGTTTTTTCTTCGGGAAGCGGTAATCGGCCGAAGCACGGCAAGCGACCGGCCACAGAATATGCGTATTCTTGCGGCAGTTGGTGTTCGAAAGGAGGCCGGCCGGAGCGCGGCTGCCGTGCATTCGTTGTTTCAACGGTGAACCGCGCGTCCGGCTGTAGAGAATTCGTTTTCTTCAGGCAACCAGTGTTATGAAAGATACCGGCCGACGTACGGCCCCAGAATATACGTTTTTCGTTCGGTTAGCTGTCCTCGGCCGAATTACGGCAAGCGAATGGCCACAGAATATTTGGCAACCGGTGTTCAAGAGGAGACCGGCCTACGTAAGGTATCTGGTTATACGTCATTTTTTCGGCAAACGGCATACAGCCGAACAACGGCACGCGCCTTGGCGCCGAGAATTCATGCACATACGTGTTTGGAAGGAGACCGACCGGATTTTTCCGGGGGGAGAAAAAGCCGTTAGGGAGCCGAACGACGGGGACGCGTTTTTCATCCGCTCCGTGTTTGTACGTTTTAAATGAACGAACATCGTTTGTCAAACAGTAATGAGTGTTCTCGGTGAACGGGCAAGGTGCAAGGACTCACTGGACATTAGCAGGGAACCTTTTAGGCCATCAAAATGTCATTTATTGCCACAAGAAGACTGTGCCACACCGACGGGTGAGCTAGGCCTCGCCAGTCATCCCCGCTACCACGCCTCTGCCGCCGGCTTCGTCGACGCATCAGCTCAAGGCTATTCGCCCCCTCAAGAAATGAAGAGCATTGGAGACATCGACCCGGCAGAGATGTCCGATCCGAGATGGAGATGGTTCAGCAAAATAACTGGCCTTCAAGGGCGTCGAGCAAACGGCCACCACGCAGGAGCTAAACCGCCACCATGTGAAGGACTCCCCACCAAAGAAAGGCAAGTGCGAGCAAAAGCGCAAGTTATTCTGCTTACAATTAAACTGCGACAAGCAATGTTGCACTATGTTGTTGGTGATAAACGTAGAAGAGACTCGCTCGTGCATTGGTAGGATCAACTTCATGCCCTGCACAATGTTACTTCATGGGATTTTACGACTGCCTATTTAGAAAAAAAATTATTTTAAATTTGCGATAACAACAGAGCCTTGTCACTGACGAAGACTAGCTCTTAATTTAGTTCCGATTTTTGAAGGTGAGTTTAGCTACTCTTTGGATATGACTCATTTGGTTAAACATAATCGCCAGCATCCTAGCAAACACGGATTTTGTCAGGATTTTCTTGCTCAACGCAGATTGTTGAGTTCACGCACGATTTGGCTCTTGCAATAGATAACCTTAAAGTGGTTGACTGTATATTCTTGAACTGCAAAAAAGCAAATGATGGTGTTCCATATCACCTTCTGCGTAGTACATTTTATCCTATGAACTGAATAAATCGGTTTTTGCATTGTTATTACTATTGGCCCTATAGCTCTGTTCAAAAGTACGTGTAGTTTACCGGACTATAGCGAATGAACGTGATTCCGTATACCTGCAGCTTTATTCGACTTTAATAAAATCCTGATGTGCTGATTCAGAAAAGTTTTTGGATGTTAAACAGTGTGTTAACGGCACCTTTACAAGAAAACCTTCATTCCAATTGAATACGTATACCGTAAATTATGGTGCTGTGACAACGGCCGAGGAATATAAATACATAGAAGTTTATTTAGGGAGTGGTTAGAAGTTAAATAGGCAGGTTCACACCATAAAAGTTACGGCTGCATATGTTTTTGGCTTTCTGAGATGAAATTTCAGTGAACCTCCATCTAACTGAAAAGAACAACCGTATTTCACTCATGTGCGCTCAATCTTGGAGTACGCATGTGTTTTCGTGGATCCCTGCACCAAAGAGCTGGTTGATACGCTCGAAAACATACAGAATAAAGCAGTGCGATTCGTATTAGGTAATTGGCACGCTCAACTTAGCATGAGAGAAAGTAAAAGGAAACTGAAATGGCGGGACGTGAAAGATCACAGACGAAACCACAGGTTGAACTTTTTTCGTAATATCTATCATTAGAAAACTGGAGAAGAAGGGGAGAAGTATATCCAAGCGCCATTCTACATATCGCAAAGTGGGACCGCTAGCTTAAAGGGGCACTGACACAAAAATTTTGCATCTTGTTTTTTTTGTCGCGATAAGTAGCTAGTGACCTACTTATAACCTGTAGAAACCTTATTTGCTTCAGCGTGCGACGGTTGTTTTTTTAGAGGCATTTTCAATGCGGCCAGTCGCAGTTTCGGTTTCAGCGAGTGCCGCGAAACGATGGATTTTGTGGATTTTGTGTGAACAAAGCTGACCACGTGACCGTCGGAGGTATATCACAGAGCAGAGCCGCCATAGCACTGTCGAATCCGCATCGACGGCAGTTTCTGCGAATGCCCCCACGTACTGATCTCGTGAGGCGCTTAATTAAAAAGCGAACGTGGATGTGACGCAGGCGCTGCGAGTACAAATGCTACCGCGGCTGAAGAACGACGCGCGACGCTCGAGACTGTGGGTGGCAAGACGCGCGCTGGGAGCAGCCGGCCGGTCTGCCTACAGGTCCGCCTACAGATGTGTTCGGCTCAGCACTGCGGTGGATATTCGAGTGCTGCTCTCGTATGCGGTGCAGATGACAATTTTTAATGCAACCCGACATCGCATCATTAACTCCTTTCTCATCTAAGCCACCATGGTCGGGACTTGGGGACAATTTCGTTCAGCGGTAACAAGCTATCACTCGAGCTACCTGCGCCGGCCTGGGCCACTTCGCGGCCGTGGCCGCCGCCTGCACAGCGACTGTGCGGCTAGCTCAGTGAGCTTTTCGTGCCTCCGGCGCGTTTTCGCATCCAATGGTAATAAACAGTTATAGAAACAGAGTGCCTGGAATCGCTGTAGAACTTTGGTCGCGGCTAGCTGCCCGATTAGCTGACGAAATCACGGCGCCTCCGCCGCCAATGATCGGGTCGTTCGTTCTCGAGAGCAGAAGCTCCGCCCTCCGGCCCTCCGATTGGAGCGGCGAGCCGGGCGAGCCGGCGAAAGACGCCGGCAGTGCGGAAGCGGCAAACACAAACTCGTGACGTGTTTGGATGTTGTTTATTTACAATTGCGCGTGGTCCTCTGCTGGCTGCTCGGTTGCGTTTCGCACACTTCAAAATTGATTTTAAATATGTTCTAGGCTGTATTCGACGCTGATATTTTGCAGATGATGTATATGTGTTCCCACCAATCTATCTCCGAAGTTATCTCGCCTTCAAAATTTTGTGTCAGCGCCCCTTTAAAGCAAATTATTAACTTTTCTTTAAAGGTGACGCCTTGCGCGATTCATTTTATTTTACATCAATACTGCAGTGTAACTATCTTCCACGTATGATTGCATTAACTCTTTATATTGACGATTTTCAGCGCGCTTTGTAGAATTATTTTGTTATTTTGTCTCATATTTAATGCTTAGTGTTATGTATCTCCCTTCTGTAATGCATGAAAAGGCAAGCTGGCATCAAAAAAAAAAATAAATAAATAAATAAATGAATAAATAAATAAATAAATAAATAAACTTCCAGAGGCGCAAGTTTGCCTCCGACGGGCTGGGAACCCTACGCATTCAACCTTGACCAATAAAATATTTATTGCCCTATTCGTTGCAGTATGCAAGGTTTCCTGTATGCATGCTACAATTGCTATGTTATTGGTTTGAAACAAATTATGTAGCTCTAATTTTACGCCTTTCCTTGCGTGAACACAGAGGGATACAACTGCAGCCACCTGAAGCAGGGCGTCATTCGCAACGCGTCTAGAATTTTTTGAACGTAGTATGACATTAGAAGAAAATTAAGTTCTGTTGGACTATTAAGTGGTGTGGACGTATACTCATGAAAACAACATTAAAATAGATTGAAAATGAAAGTACCTGTTCGCTCCTTTTTAGGATCAGCCCTGGGCAAGATCATCAGAAAAGTTGATCGAGTAGATAGTGTCTTTACAAGAAAAATGGGCAAAAACTGGAGATACTTTTTTGTGAGGGAGTTATATTAAATGCTCCTGAGTGTTTTGTTGAGAACCAAAACGCTTCTTAAAGGCATTCACTCTGGTTTTATATACATCAAAATTGGTCAAGCATCTATTATAAAAATAGTTTATGCAGTCATAGCATGAAAGTGTTCCGGAATATTGCCCTAAAAGAAATTGGCTAAAAGCGGGGCAATTTATCTCTCTGAAATTCAACCCACTAAAGTATGCTGCCTCCGCCGCCCCCCCCCCCCTCCTCTTTCCCCGTTTATTACAGGTAAGCCGCCCCACAGAGGATATCAGGACCTGGACAATACATCTATTCAAGCTCTACAAAGAACTGAATATTTTCTGTGTTCGGCAGTAAAAGAGGCACAGCAATTAAAGGAACGACAATTTGTGAGCACTGTTTAATAAATGAATTATGCTGTCAACTGAGGCTGGTAATTAAGCAAGGCTGCGCTGAAAGCTTGACGGCTGGTGGTTGCGCGCGAGTGCACTTTGATGTGGCTGCAGTGGACCCAAAATGCTGGGTTTGTGCTGCTTCTGCACTGCGCGAATGAGTCATCTGCTTGCGCGACATGAAGTGACCGGCCTCAGTACAGTTAACGTACTGTGGCTGAACTCCAATGCCCGTAGCAGGGCCGTATTTCCGGTAGCTTTAGTCCGGCTGGAGTCCGACGACCGCATCTCGGCTGTCCTCCGGCGGCCGTACTTCGGCCGTACACGGGTAGCTTTAGAATGGCCGGAGCCCTACGGCTGGAATCTGGCCGTATGACCGGAAGCCGGTCGACTGGCCGACGGACACTGGCCGTTGGACAGCCATGGGAGTACGGCCGTATACGGCCAAAAGGCCCACATTTGGACATGGGCCGAACATGGCTGCCGGAAAACGGCCGGACAGAAAATCACCGGCCAAAGTACACCGGCCTGTTTTAGGCCGAACAGTCCTGTGCTGCCTGGGATACGCCTACTGACGTGGTCTTGCTAAAGCCAGAGTCTGTAATGTAAATCGGTTTTGCACGTATACATAATTTCTTAGACCACTGAAGACTGACAGCACGCCATTACACGTGTCATTATCATAACTCGGATATTGATCACTACATTAGAAAAGCAATGAGGTGTAAATTGCAGGAACATTCTACGAAAAACATACGGTGAATAATACGAAATAAACACCGGGATCAGCACCGGAGGAAGAATTTAATTTTGGGCCGCCTTGACCAGAGGTGAGGGCACGCGAACATTGGTCATATGCGACCTATATTCTCCGAGAACCGCGCGGCGACGGGCGTATCGAGTTAGACGCGTCCGCGATCATGCCCTTCTTGAAAACATCTTCATATGACGCAGCCAGCGTGGAGGATACCGTGCAAACTCACATCAGAGGGCATTATCAGATACGACACTCGCAACTACACCTTTTATCGTTTGGGAACTGTTTACCCTGTACTTAAAAAAATATTACGCCAATTGACGTGCTCTCAATGAACTCGATAAAAAAACGAAAGTGCACGCGAAGCTTGTGTACGTGATTACTAAAACTTTCACCACTTGATTTCGTTTCGCATTTGGGCGAAACGTTAGCTAATCGTTTCCCTTTCCGCTCCTTTACCATGCCAATGTCCTATGAATTAGCAGCGCCTTTATCTTCTGTTTGAGTCTGGTGAGTCCTACCTGGCTTAAGTTCAGACGAATGTATTCAGCATTTCTACAGCTTAAGTGCGATTGTTTTATTCCCGTACGAGCTATTCCGTTTCTTCCCGACTCTGGAATTATTTATCAACAGGAATTTTTTTTTATGGCCGGGTACACCAAGATCTCACCGGCGTCATATGCTTCACGGAAACTACATTGCCAGAAAAAAGATCAAATGATGCAGCTGCGCCTGAATTCGAGCCACGAAGTCTGTCGCCGCAACGAGAAATACACAATGTTGTGATAACTGCACAATGAATTCAATCGCAAGTAGGTCTACCGTCTAAGAAAGGCGAAGCGAAGTAGTACATCATGGTGCTAATGAGCGCCGACAGTCGGCGCCTCGATGTCAACGTCTTCGAGCACGCGGGACGCGGGTGAATTAAGGCACCCTCCACCAGCTACTGCTTTCAGTTTCGGTTTAGGTTCGTTTGGTTCGCACCGGTTTCAAGGGGCCGTGGTTCGGTCGCATTTACGCAGTTTTCCGGCGCGTGCAATCAAGTGTCTAGCGTTCATGCGTCTAACGGTACCATAACGACGTGATTTCAGTAGCTGTGTGCAAGGTCATATGAATGCACAATCAACAAATAATGCTCCTGTGAATTCACATTTCACTTACGTGTTTTACCGATTCCTATGAAAGAGGCATAAACCCCAAATTTAGTTTCGTTTTTTCATCAAATTCCCTTTCTTCTTGCTATGAGACGTGAATGTGCCTATAGTAAAGGAAGCAGAACTATGGTGTTTGGCTACATTATAACGTGGCTTTTTGACACATAAAAGTTGCAAGTGGTTATCAGGTAAGAGGTAATCACATTCTAAAAGATATTTTTCAACGACGTATATATGCACAACGAAGGCACATTTGCTGTACGAGCTGCAACACAAATCTAACCTCTCGCTGTTCCAGTATCAGGACTGAACAAGGCGGCAAAATAAATCACTTGTGCCTGATGCGTTTGGAGGTGACAGTGGCGACACGCTGCTACCGCCACTGATGCCCGTGAGAGCGGTCCCCGGATAACGTTTGTTGGAGTTCGAGCTCTCTACAAATCCGTAGCTCTTTTTAAGTGGTCTAAATGTATAGACACGATCATATTGTTTCGGGCGCGCTCTAGTTTCTGCGCGAGACTGCACCTTGCGTCCAATGTTTCTTCCTGTCTTTTTGGTCTGACTCACTATATAAAAAAGTGCACGCCAATTGTGTCTTCGTGTTTATTCTTTCTTGTCACATATATAATACATAACACCCATAATATTTTTATTCTTAATATTTTTGATTTACGCACCCAATGAATTTCATGGAACGCTACGGACTGCGTTAGCAAAGCGTCAGCTGCGGTGGGCTCAGTTGCGGACATATCCTGGTGGTACCGCGTTCTGTGGGCATTAGCCGGATAAATCAACGTATACTGAGGGTAACAGACCCGCAAAAAGAATATAAAACCAAGCGGTTGGCCGAGCGAACGCACACTCACCGAAGAAGTGGGGTTGAAACGCAGCGCAAGGCAATGCAGTGGCGTCGGACGTAACAAAAAAGAAACAATCAGGCAATAACACATTCGGCACGCTTAATCGCTTAGCAGAGACAGGTCGCTATCTCTAAATCTGGTCATGCTCATGTATAAAAATAGGGCCGACGCATTGTGGAATATTATTCTACATTCGTAGCCTAGAAAACGTCACAAAAAGATCGATTTAAAGAGGATCCTTTAGCGCTCATGCCGAAGCGGGAGAATGAAGTTAAAAAAATACGCAGGCTTCATTGTTCGAAAATATAACAGGCCATAGTACAGCTAATTCAATGTGAAGCTTTTGGGACAAGATTTTATAAATCTTTCAAATGCTATGTTTCTGAGCCTCTTCCCGGGGTTATATTCCCCGAATAAGAAGAGTATATTTTGGCCCCCCTTTGCGTAAAAAAAACCCCAAAAGTGATCGCGATCAAAAATTCTTTACTTTTACATATAATGCACCAATTGCACTCGCGAATGTATCTAAAATACTTATGAAAGCTGCAGGAAAATATTCACAAACTGCCATTCAATATAGGTTTGGTCAAAGCCAAACCTCGGTATGAAAGGTGGCTCAGTCACTGCAAACCTCCCTGTTTTGCCCAGCCTTTTAGAAACCGCTTTTTCAATTAGAGGGTTGCTTTTTCAGTTAGCCCTGGCTAAAGCCTTTGGCCGCGCAACTCACAAAATTCATTTCCCAGTGCTCGCGCATGTGAATGTCGGCTCCGTTATTCTAGATTGTCATTAAATGCGATAAAAAAGCTGCTACACGAGTCCAATCCTAAATGAAACAATTGTGAGAACTTTGAGGTATTGTCGAGTTTCAAGTAAGGATGCCATTTAGGAACAGTACAGTTGTCTTTAACCTCAAGCCATTTTGTCTGAAATTGTTAACATGAGTGGGTTTACGTTGTGTGAGAGTGAAGTTAATTCATTTGCGGTGCTAACAATGCTGAGTTAGCGTGCTTTGATAAATAGAGTTTCAGAAGAGCGATCTCAGTAGCGACAGAATTTTATTAGCAGGCGCGAAGCACTATCAACTGGAGCCAGTGCATAGGCAATTGGCTTGGATACTGACAGAGCACACCAGAGGGATTTGTGATCCTCAGTTGAAGCCCCTCGTCCGGTATATGTACCAATAGTGCAACTAGAAGAGTGCCAAAACCCAACCAAGTGTTGGTCTGAAGCAATATCAACTAGAGCAAGTGCATAGGAACTGAGTTTTGAGACTAGAAGAGCACACCATAGAAATTTGCAAACCCCAGTTGGAGAACCTCGCCCACTACATATAGAGTTGTGGCAATAGGCCATTATCAAACTAAAACCGAGTATTGGTCTGAAGAAACTGGAAAAAGCCGGCTTGTACGCTAAAGAGGAACAAGTCTAGAGTTGTCCGTGTTTTCGCGTGCTTCTGTCTGCATTGTATCCGTGGTTGTTAAAAGATGAGATGTGCTTCATGTGGTGGGCATGTGAAGTGTTAATATCCACAAAGTTCTCAGGGTTTTTGCTGTGTTTTTTCGGCGATCAGGATGGGGTGCTTCAGCAGTTCGAATTCGTTCATTCTCGTTAGAAATGGTGGCCTGGGACTGCTGCACCTGTTTTGACTACAGAGTGCCTCCAGGCTTCCTTTCCTGAGAAACAAGACAGCTCTTTTCCACGAAAGGCGGCGCAAACGACGTTTTTAAACTATTTACCATATTTTGATGTGTCATTCATTGCACTCATACTAAAAGCACACAGGAGTTACTTGAAGGAGGTGGTTTGTGCCCATGAGTCCCAACGCCTGGTTTTCTTATAAACACCTTGCTATTGCACCACGAAAGAAACTAGACTAGGATGTGATTAGTTAAAATTACCTGTGTCTGTTTATAACTCCTTATACTGTGCAGCTTCAGGTAAAGACGTTTTAAAGCGAATAAAAGAAAAGCCTCTGAAGCATTCAGTAAAACGCCTGTTCTTTTATCTATATATCGGCAGGCTACCTGTAAGTCCATCGCTGTGGAAGAAAAGGATATTTTAGAGGTACCCTGAATAGCAAACATTGCAGTAACATGCGGACACATTTTATTTGACTTCTCTGACGCAGTGTCTCTCTGGGACATTCTAGAGCACACACTAAATAAACACTTTTGGGGTCTCTGTACAAATACGCATTCATTGAAAACGTAATGATGGTTTCCTTAAACTTTACACGTTTCTGGCATGAAGCCCGCAGTCTCTGAAGACTGCGTATGGCCGTGTGACATTAGCACCCTGATGCACGAGCGGCGAGGGTGTACTTTCTTAAAAGCATCGCTTATATCAGGCGCCCAAATGAAATTTTGGACTGGTCACCTGATTGGGCAAACTAGGCGAAATGTTTTTAATATGGATCATCCGTATTTGCGGTTAAGGTTTTTCAGATCATCATGTGGGATTAGCGGGTGTTTTTGTTTTTTGTTTCATTTTTGCTCTATTAACTCTGTGATAAAGAAAATAGCCTTAGTTTCTCAGTGTAGAATCGTCGAATTTGAAATGAACACCGAAGGGTTCGAAAAAGAGAGCATTGCATAACTTGAATAAGACCCGTGATTTCTTATTGTAAAATCTTCTATTAGCCTAAAACTTCGCATTCTTTTTGTAATAGAAGTGCTTTACTATAATTTAGGTCGGTATATATGGGGGCAGCATATCAACTGCATGATGTGGGGATTTACATAGCAATGGAAGTGCCGGACTTGCACCTATCCGGGGATCGAAAGCCGCTTCCGGTTATGCGCGCAGATGAGAGGGATGCGTTTACTTGCAGCCAGGCATCAAGCTCTTACCGATGACATGCCCGTTATTCTGGTGGGAAATTTTAGCGTGGTCGTGTCATGGCCTGTTGCGACACCACTACAGGTTCCCTGTCGTCGAATCATTTGGGAGACGAACTGCCCATGTTTATCTTCTGGAATACAAATTTAGCTCCTCCAGTTTGCATTGACCGAATTGGCTAGGAATAATGTTCATCCGCGAAATACAAAACAAACCTGTTACATGCAATCTTCCACCAGCGCCTTGATTCGCAGGCGACCATTATCCACAGATTGGAAGGGCACTGGATTCTTTTTTTGTTCTGGTGGGTATATCTCGCATCTTTACTTTTACCTTCCGTAACTCCCCTTATAAAATATTAGTCTGGTTATAAAACAGCACCAAGAAATACAGATACTTATCTCTCGAATATGTTTAGAGCGACACGAGATACACAGCCATTTTTACTATGAGGTTGGTCCGTTTGTTTCGCGGCCGTTGTTTTGAGTGACGCGACACCGCAAAACGCCCATTGCCTAGAGTATTAACGCTCCGGCATCATGTGCTATAGATGGTATTGAATGAAAAGTTACGCTGGCTTTTGTTTTGCTCGACAATACTGGAAGCGGCTATGACTGCGCACGGTGTGCCTGCCTATTCGCTTTGCGCCAGCGTCTCGCAGAAAAAACAAAACGGCGTCCGTACTCCCTGTTTAAAATTGATTCTTGGCAGTGTTGTCAAGATATAATATTAATCGCACTCATATTACGTGGGGGCGCTCTCCCTGTTATCGGGAACTTTGCAGCATCGCATAATGAAACCGTGGCAGCGAACGAAAGCGACACGAAGCGCTGAGTGCACATGCTCCCGATGCCTGCGACCAGAAATGTCAGCAGAAGTTTCCACTAATGCGTGTGTGAGTAAGAAAACTCAATAATATTTTTGAAGAATTGTTTCACACGCGCACTTATTAAGATAAGATGGTGGCGTAGCAGCTTATGCACCGGAGGACACCTCTCGAGCCGTGCGATGCTCACACTCAGCACTCGGTATAAGCGCTAGCTGATCTCGAGAAGCCTTTGAAGAATCTCTTGAACTTGTGTTTCGCATTGCAAAATTTCGGCAAAGGTACTTCTTTTGTTCTCCTTGAACAGGTGACACACCTTCAAGGGGTGTTAAGCTTTCAGTAGCATAAGCGCGTGACTTGATCCATCAAGACGCTGTATAACGGGTACTGATGCTCCATTGTTCTTCCTGCTCTGTGTAGTCGTGCGACGATTTCGACGTGTCTGACGACAAATAGATTGTAGGATACTGCACGAAATAGCATTCGGCGCCGCAGTACTACTTCGCGGTCGATGGGGGTCAGCTTAGAATATCAAACAGCTTTTCTTTTGCAATGTGTTGAGCTTTGTCGGATGCAACCACGGACAAGTGCCACCATTTTGTAGAGCCCGACGTAAACAGTGGCAAATGATGTTGTGGCGGCCTTATCTTAGCAACACCGACGTTTGGCGCTTTACACGCGTGGTGCCTGAATGCGTTCCACGCGAGTGCAGACAACATATAAAATAACCGCACCCCCGGGGATTCTACCACCCAGGTAAACCAATTAGGCTTCAACTAACCGCAATAGAGGACGTATAGTATCACCCGCACAGGAATCAGAAAAACAACCTGTTTAGAAGTGTTTGCTCTTTCGCTAAAATATATAGCACGATTTCACCACAAGGCGAACGGTAGTGGAACATGTGTTTTCTGGCGACTGTTAAAAAAAGAATTGTGTAATTAGACTCCAGACGGAACAACATTTATGGAAAGGCATCGTGTCTTTTGAACTCGTGTAAAGTAACATTTATGTAGTGAATGTGCACTTGTGATTTATTCAAAAAAAATCATAAGCAGTGTAACATCTTGCGAAAGGAACCCAAACACCCATCATCATCGTCATCTGTATCAGCTTACTCAGGTCCACTGCCGGACGAAAGCCTCTGCAATTAGCCTTCAACCGGTGGTGCCCTCTGCTGCTCGACGCCATATTTGACACCAAAATATCTTTATGTCACCCCACCATTCGTTAATGACCTTCCCCTCCTTCTAGACCCCTCTCTTGAATGGTCCACCGGCTGTCGGTTCGCCTCACTGCATCACCAGACCACGTCCATTTCTTTTTCTGTATCTCAACTATGATAGCTTTTACTCTAGTTTTTGCTCTCATCAAGGTAGCTCGTTTCCTGTCACTGAGTGTTCCTTCTGACATTATTCATTCCATGCCCAATTGAGCCCACCTAAGCTAGCTTTAGTTTAGTAAGGCACCAATTATCTCCTCTGCGCCAGATTTCCCTTTCCGGGTTGGGCTCAGCTTTAACCGTCTGTCCGATATAGGTGTATTCCTTTACTTCTTCTATTGTTTCGTTTCCTAAGCTAGTTGGACGTTTGTCGCATGCTCGTTTTGTAATAACTGAAATATATTTATTTTACACCACGGCGGTGCTCTCTTATTGTAATTGCTCAAGCATTGTTTGCACGTGTTCTGCAGTCTCACTCAGCAATACTATGTCATCAGCAAAGCTCGAGTGGCTCAAGTATATTCTGCATTTATTCTTGGTCTTAAGTTTTCCGTACTTTCTAAACACCCCCAGAAGATGTGCTGTGAAAATTTTCAGCGAGGTGTTAACTCCCTACCTTACTCCCTGCCGGATCGGGAATTAATTTCTTTGCTTCTGAAGTAAAGTTCGTGCTCCAAAGCTCTTGCTTATGGCTGATTGTAGGGTTTAACGCGCCGACGCCACGCAGGCGATGAGGCGCGCCGTAGTGGAGGGCTCCGGATTAATTTTGACCACCTGGGGATCTTTAACGTGAGCCGAAATCTCGTACACACGGGCGTTTTTGCTTTTCGCCTCCATCAGAAAAGCGGCCGCCGCAGCCGGGAATCGAACCCGCGACCTCGTGCTCAGCAGCGCAACGCCATAGCCACTGAGCCACCGCGACGGGTCTCTTGCTTATGGAGCAAAGCGCTTGCTCTTTCACATCAACGCTGTGTCTTTACCCGTTCATAATAGCACACAGTGGATTTTAAAATACATAGGTGTAGCAGATATGTAGGGTTTATATTTATTTAGATACCCTGCGACCATTAGCAAGGCTAACAGTTGGTGTTCAGGCATGGTAGCGCTCAGGTAAATGAGGTGTGATGCGGAGCCCTAGCAGGCGGGTTTCAGCAAAGGCGGGGTGCATGGCTTCTTTTCGGATGGAGGCAAAAAGCGAAAACGCCCATGTGTCGTGATATCTCCACACGTTACCGATACCCACGTTGCCAAATTTATCCATATCCTTTAACTACGGAGCGCCCTATTTACCAGTGGCAGCTTCGGCCTATTAAAACCTAAAGTTAATGCATACAAGCGCTGCGATGCAAACGGGGGTAAATCCGGCGCGGAACATCTAACTATGTATAGATTTTGCGGTTGTTATACGCTTCGATTCGGTGAGTTGATAATGTGTGGTGCGCGCTTCTCAACAGCTATATAAAGCCAGATATGGCGCTTCACACGTGGAAGGTTCTCATTTGTGGTCAACACATGCGCACACTGCCTTGGCGACTAAATAAAAATGAAGTAAAACATTCTGGGAAGCTTGCAACTACACTACATTTGATTCAAAAATAAACACAGGGAGGCACAAAGTAATGTTACGTAGTGCCGTACGGCTTGAGAGCACAAATATACAGAAACATGTAATCAAGGGGCGAAAAACTACATAGGGGCTGCTTTCCGCAACAACACGCATTTTTTTCCAGTTCACACAATACATAATATCCCTTAGGAAGCTCGCAACAAACGGTGACATTCCACATCCTGCCCCACCGCTCCCTATATTTTTTCTGGAGCAGGCATCATTCTACCGTTTCAGGACCGGGTTCGCGTATCTTGTAGCCGCCGTTGTTTTTTTCAGTGTTAGGCATGGTTACATTCTGTGCATGGGCGCGGGCTGCATGTATGCTCTAAAAAGTGGCCGTTGGTTTACCTGCCACCTTAAACTAGGTTGCCCGGCCCAAACAATAGCTAAACTTAAACGATGCAGTCCAATTGGTAAGCATACTTTCCAACTGGTACTTTCCAACACACACTTTCCAATTGGTAAAAACATGTTTTTTTTTCACATGTTGCTCATTGGCGACTTTGTACAATGTTCGATGGCTAAAGCAAACATACTTCCCTGTCACGATGTCTAGACGATGATGCTGACAGACGCGTACAAATTTACAACATAGATAAAAAACGCATTAAAAAAGGGCATTGTTAAATCTGCCGCTGGGTATGCGCTGTTCACCATAATAATCATGAAAGCACCGCTGTCAGTAAAGTTAACATCCCCGTTAAGGGCAGCCATGGCCCAGGTCTCGATTGTGTCGTTCTTCCGCTATATTTTCTGATGCCGCTAAACCCGGGAGGATGACCGCACACGACGAAGGAGACCACTGACGTCCCATCCGGCTTGAGGTACCCAGAACCGCGTTCCGTTGACTGCTCTTTTTGCTGATCACCCTGCCCTCAGCCGGAGGTCGGCATGGCTGGCCCAGACCGTACAGTGACGACGGACAGTAAGTGTCGAATAGATAAGCTGCGCCGGCAGCAACGCATCTTTCGCGTATGTACTGATAGACTGCTCAAGGCAGCGAATGAGCTTCTGGAAGCCCCGTCTTCATCTCCGCACGACTTGCAAGCGACCATTGATATGCTTGAGAGCAAAGATGCCACAATTTACGAGATAGACCAGACAATTATCCATATTCTTGACCATAAGGAAGTCGAGCGCGAATACTTCGAGGCCTTGGCGTACCGAGGAAGTATATGCCACGCCCTCAAACGGCTCCGCAATGCCTTGAAGGTCTCAAAGGCATCCGGAATGATAGCCACCACCAACGCCACTCCTAACAGGCCAAATTTCTCTCGACCACTGACCATTGTGGCCAACAGCGCTCTCCCGAGAACCCATCGAGGTGACTCTCTCGTTCGCTCACGGGCAGTGACCATGCCAATTGTGTAAGAGGTCAAGGATGCAACATTTAACGCTAAGACACGTGAATGGCAAGGGTCTGGGAACCATTTCGAGTCGGCATCCCGTGAACAAAGGGATTTTTCTGACATCGACAGCGTGAGGCCAGTATGTCCGTCGAAGGATGACATCTCCATGAAGGTGGTGCAAGAAGACGATCTGGTGGTGCAAGAAGACAATGCGACGTGCGACGCGGGGAAGCGATTCTTGTTCTTACCAGAGAAAAAGAAGACTATCAACAACAATTTTCCCGGTAACTTCTCGCACGTTTCCGTACAGGAACAAGCCGTCGTCGCAGCGCGGGATGCTCCATACCAAAAGGCTGAACACACGAACTTGCTGGTGCCACCCAACACCGAGGCAGCGTGGAGTGTCTCAACAAAAGCGCAAGGGTGAAGACCGCGAGGATACGCGTGCAACGGACAAGGACGACTCGGCTGCTTCCGTCCAAATGGAAGACGAAAAACATGCGTTTAAGGACCGGAAAGAAAGGCTAGATACTCCGCAGTTTGGGCTTGAGAACATCTTTGTTACCGAATTCATGAAGGGTGAATCCTTATCGGAAGAACTTAAGACCCGTCCAGCTCCTACCGTCGAAGTAGTTGAAAAGGCTGCAGTCACGAGCGAATGGCAGCCGTATGATCGATCTGAAATTGAAACGGCGAAAGAAACCTTGCTGTTCACTGCTTGTCAGTTGCAAGAAACCACGAGATGTGGTCAAAAAGCCGTGGAGCCGCACAGTACTCTGACACCCAGCACGAAAGCACGCTTCTCAGGAGTAGAAAAGACCGAAAGGAAAACTCGAGGCAGCCGACATACTGATTGGGGAAGACCACTCTACGGCTACACCAAAAATTGGAGAATTGCCCGACACCACCTTTACTACAGTTTATACAAACCTACGGGACTGAAAACGCTTGACGGAGCTATTCGCCCAGGTTGGCTGTCATACGCTACGCCTTGGCGCCACCAGGGTGTGCTGAAGCCTGCGCGATGGTGCATGCATCGATGGAAACAGAAGAGGTGACAAATTCGAAGACCGCTTCGCAAGGGCTGACTACGGACCGAAAACCAAAGTGTTAGGATTGCGGATTCAGTGTTCAACCATCGGTTATCTTGGGCGCGGGAGGATGGTAAATCTCCCGCTGGGTATGCGCTGTTCCACATAATCATAATGAAAGCACCTCTGTCAGTAAAGTTATCATCCCCGCTAAGGGCAGCCATGGCCCAGGTCTCGATTGTGTCGTTCTTCCGCTATAGGCATGGTTTCCTAGATACGCAATGAAGGAACATTGACGTTGTATTATTTCTAGTATATCAGACACGTTATTATGCGCACAGTTTCATGGAATCAAACCTGAATATCAAGTCTTGATGACTGTGTGTGAAGTCATGGGTCTTTGGCGGTGTTGGCGACTTTGGTTTAGAAGTGTTTGCGGAAAAATGCAATGAAAACGCACCATTCGCACAGAATATCTCTTCCTTTGAAACATAGATAATTAATGTTTGGCATGATTGCCTGTATATGTATGAGTGTGCTTTGGGGCCATGGGTCATCGCCTATATACCTATTACTGGATGGATTGTTTACTTCAGAAGTTTTTATAAACTTCCCAGACGTACACGTACCTGCAAGAAATTGTGAAAGTTTTATGTGTTCTTAAAGGGGCACTGACACAAAATTTTAAAGGCGAGATAATTTCGGAGATAGATTGGTGTGAACACATATACATCATCTGCAAAATATCAGCGGCGAATACAGCCTAAAACATATTTAAAATCAATTTTAAAGTGTGCGAAACGCAACCGAGCAGTCAGCAGAGGACCACGCGCAATCGACATCCCGCTGATAATTTGTAAATAAACAACATCCAAACACGTCACGAGTTTGTGTTTGCTGCTTCCGCACTGCCGGCGTTTGTCGCCGGCTCGCCCGGCTCGCCACTCCAATCGGAGGGCCGGAGGGCGGAGCTTCTGCTCTCGAGAACGAACGACCCGATTGTTGGAGGCGGAGGCGCTGTGATTTCGTCAGCTCATCGGGCAGCTGGCCGCGACCAAAGTTGTACAGCGATTCCAGACACTCTGTTTTTATTACTTTTTACTTACATTAGACACGAAAACCCCACTGAGGGAGCCGCACGGTCGCTAAGCAGGCGGCGGCCACGGCCGCGAAGTAGCCCAGACCGGCGCAGGTAGCTCAAGTGATAGCTTGTTACCACTTCACGAAATTGTACCCAAGTCCCAACCGGCAGCTTATATGAGAAAAGAGTTAATGATACGATGGCGGGGTGCATTACAAATTGTCATCTGCAACGGTTACGAGAGCGCCAATCGAATACCCGCCGCAGTGCTAAGCCGAACACATCTGTAGGCGGACCTGTAGGCAGACCGGCCGGCTGCACCCTGCGCGCGTCTTGCAACCCACTGTCTCGAGCGTCGCGCGTCGTTCTTTAGCCGCGGTGGCATTTGCACTCGCAGCGCCTGCGTCACGCCCACGGTCGCTTTTTAATTAAGCAGCTCACGGGATCAGTACGTCGGGGCAGTCGCAGAAACTGCCGGCGATGCGGATTCGACAGTGTTACGGCAGCTCTGCTCTGTGATATCCTGCGACGGTCACGTGGGCAGCTTTGTTCACACAAAATCCATCGGTTCGCGGCACTCGCTGAAACCGAAACTGCGACTGGCCGCATTGAAAATGCTTCTAATTAAACAACCGTAGCACGCTGAAGCAAATGAGGTTTCTACAGTTCATAAGTAGGTCACTGGCTACTTATCGCAACAAAAAAAAAAACAAGATGCAAAATTTTTGTGTCAGTGCCCTTTTAAGCGCAACCTAAGCGCAACTTTGCCGATTATTGGATGAGGAATGTCACGTCAGGTGTTTCTCACTTAAAATTTGTTTCTACACACCTTTATCAGGCTATGTTGGCTGGTAGTCTTACAAATGTTCACTTAAGCCAAAACATTTTTTGTAATTATCAAAAACCAAACCTTAAGCCCTTCTGTCTCAAGAGCTACAAGGATGAATAGGTGTTTTCAAAAACCAAGTGAAAATACTTTTCACTGCGAAGCAGTATAAACCGGCGGAAAGCAACCTTCACCATTGGAACACCAACGGGAGCACTTATTGAACCTTTTCCACCTTGTTTACCTTTATCATTGTTTACCATTACTTTTGGTGGCTTTAATGGATTGCCTGCACACGCCGGTATAAACCTCAAGCAGATTCTGAGTGCCGTGCCGTGTCTACTGCCAAAGCGATAAGTCATTGAACGAGCAACCATTGACACCCAGAAATGTGTCCAAATTCGTCAAAACGCGCATTTAAAAAACGACTTATGCGCATAAAGAACCGCACCACGATGTACGTGTAAAGCAAGCCGCATGGCCAACACCACGACAGCGCCCGTCGATTAGGAATATTCTGCAACAGTGTCACCGGTATTTTGGTCGAAAGATCCACCAATTGTGATTTTCGTATTCGCCCCTATTAGCGCTGTTCTTGAGGTGGAAAAGGTCCATTCTTTGTTAGCTTGAAAGCTATTCTGGCCAACATTGTCGCGTCGGCAGCCCTTGTTGACCAGTCGTTTATAGTTTTTCTGCCGGAAGAATAATAAAAAATCTGAGTGACTCCGCATAGATAATCTTCTTCTCTCGATTCGCGGGCTATTTCACGCCTAATAAACGCCCATCCTCAGTTCCCGGTATATACGTGCACAGGCTGGGGGTGGGGGAATGGAGTATGCATTCAGAGTAGGCCTGAAAGCTATTACGAATGACATACTCGTTGTGGTTGTGGGAAATGAAATTTCGGAGTCTCATCATTTATTGCGCCCTTTCAGCTGCCCTCCGTAATCGAGCGGTTTTGCTCTGTATTTGTTTGATGCACACACAACCAGATGCCTGCGACTGGAAAGCGAAAGGAACGCACACATGCGTGCCCGCTAGAATAAAGGTAGATGTCTTCGAGGTGTTAACGCGTTATGGAACGTACGCGTGTCGTTCGCTTGGAGGAAGAACGAAAACTGAAAATTTGTCAGCCCGAATGGAAGCGTGAATTGGCGCGAAAACGACACAAAGCCACTGCCATTTCCCCCTTAAGTTCCCACTGGTCGAGTACGCGTGAATCGCTCCCGAACCAGCAACTGGCCCACTTCGAATGCTGCCATGGGTTAATATCACTTGCTTGGCTTAAAGGGCTTCCAGAGCGGCGGTTCGACAGTGTCTTTCAATTCTAAGCATCCGTTCATGACTGGTTGCCGGTTTGTGCGTGTACGGGATCTAGTGGAGGACGCGGGGGGGGTATGCTCAGGTATATGGTTTATGCCCTTACTGTTGACATGTCCATTGTGTTGGCGTGAGGTTTAAACGTGGCTGTCAAACAGCGCAATGTGACCTGATTTGTGTCCTCATTAGTAGAGTGAATTTGGTTGTCGTGTTAGCAAACAGTATGATGGCTACGACGCGGGAGGGAGAGAGAGTGCTGTAGTTTTGTCCGCTGTGATAAAGCTCCGGTTTTTCCAAATTTCATTATAGCAGTTGGCTAGGACGCATGCTCAGTCGCAAATTAGAAGCAAACGTGTTTTATTTCGTGCGCTTTGTGGAGGCCGGGCAGATTCGTAGGTCATCCTTCTGCACAGAGTGGAAAGGCACTAAACATTTTTCGATATGCTGGGTCATTCAGGATACGGTGCAAAAAATACACTTCCAAGGATACAACTTCTAAGTCATTGACGTAATATTTCAATCTGAACTTCGCAGTTACAGGAGGACAACATTGCAGAAAGGTCCGAAAGACCACTCTCCCGAAGATACCATTTCCGATGTTTTGTAATAGCGTCCAAGTCTATGGGTTGTCCTAATGCCAAATTTACCTTAACAATCGCAACTCTAACAAATGGGTTTACCGGTATTTTAAAGGTGCACCAAGGGAAGTTATTACTGCGGTATAGCCCAGCTTAAGGGGTTCAGTCTGACATCTAATGTATCACCAGTGCTTTTAAAAGCTTGTTTCCCACTTGTGCGCAAAATTAAAAAGAAATAATTTAATGCATACCACGCGTTAAACAACACCTACTTACCTCTGAGGGGGAACTTTGGGATGCTGCCACACCGTACTGTCCATGATGACATGGCGAGAGGAGCAGTGCTAAACACAAACATACAGTGATCATTACAGCTTAACCTAGCGTAAAAAAATTGGTCAACTAGCTTATGAGCTTCAGCTGCTGCCTCTTGATACTTTTTTGAAAACTGAGCAATACCAAAATATTTCCTCCTTTTCAATTCGCTAACGTAATTTCAGAGCAGACCAATTTAAATCCATAAATTATTGCTAAACCACTGTTAGTTTCACCGTATTGCGAAACAATTGATATAAAAACACTTCCTTTTGCTTTTTGACCACAGGTTGCAGCAAATGTATGGCCAAAAAACGTTTCTCCGCCAGTTGGGAGTGCACGATCGGTTTTTGTAACCATAGAAAAACATGAAAATGCTTTGTGCAAGTGTGTTTCAGCTTACCAGAATATGTCAGCAAACCTTAGTTAAATGAACAATTTCTTTCCATGGCAGATTGCACACGCAAGTAATTAGCAGAATAAACGCAAAGTAATTTTATTCATCTACACTGTCAGATTTAGGACAAAAGCAACTTTAATTTGTTCTGCTGCGTTGGCGAATTCTGTCTAGCTTGAGATTAAAATTTTATTGCCGGGAATTTGAACGGAGATCGAAAATACTTCACAGTACTAAGCACACTCTCTGCGTTTTCAAAACAGCGATGTGTCGTGCCTTCCTCACTGTCGATAATTTGCAGCGAGCCCGATGATACGTGTCCGCCATTAGTGGTGCTGGCATGCTTATCTGGCCTATGTTGTATACATTATGGTAGAAGCTCGGGACGCGATTCATGACGTATCCAAAAATCGAGACACGGTATGGCAGCGCACGTCAGGCTTGCCGTGCTGGGGAACCTCATTAAAACTGATAGCGACCACTCTAAACAATAGTAACAATATTCCTGTACACGTGCTTGTGGCAACTATAACAGCCGTTTTTCCCTTGAAAACATTGACAATCCCTTAATAATATTACCCGCAGGGCGCCACATCATCTTTCAGAGATGTTCTCGTAATTTTAGGTCACTGCGGTAGTTGTTCGAGCCGCCGCACGAATGATGCTTTTTCTTTATTGTGTCTCTATAAAATAAATACTTATTTCGGGCCAGTATAAATGACGAAAACGATGTTTATTTAAGCCGCATTATACCATAGATACAAACAGGTGTAGTACAAATTCAATTTAGTAGGCACTTAAAAAACATTCATTCATGCTTGCTTTGAATGGGCTGAACGAACGTATAAATCGGGGGTAACCTTTCCGCTCCTGACATAAACGTTCTTTTTTTTTAATAGCCTCTTCAGTACGACACTCGAGAATCGTGTATTTTGGCCTATGAATACATAGCTCTGTGTGCTGGCAGATGTTTTCGACCTGAGTTTTTTAAGCAGATTGCTTCCTAGACACCTCAATTTCAACGAGAACATTTCACAAATAAAAATTATTTGCAATTTTTTTTATTCAACAAGAAAGCTAATACGGGAGACCTAAAGGAGAATTAACTTGCGTTTTACATCGTGCCTCACAACATGTCACAGGAACATGAACTTCCGTTCTACCAATGGCAACTGCAATGAAGCACCGACCAACGAGTCCGCACAAACAGCTTACACGGTCGCAGGCTGTCTTAAAGGCAACAGCTTCTGCTGTGCGCTACTAATGAAAATACTCAATTACCCAGCTATACAAAAGTGATTCAATTGTAATCGGTATGCCTTGGACATGGTCGTAGTAAAAAACTTCGCTTCCATAAAAAATGAAACTTTCATGTATCTATTCCCATGCAGTGTAGGGCTCCCAAGGTAGGAGTACAAGTAAATGAATAGTTTCCAGTAAAATTATAAACTCCGCTTTGTTAACTCTGATAAGAAATGTGGGTTTGGGGCTTTTCCACAAGCCGTGTTTCTTCGAATCCGCAAGGAGTTATTTACTCTGTGCTTCCTACTTTTGAGAATGCACCTTCGTGTAACTTCATGCGGGTCAAACCAAGGGCCCCCGAAAGGGGACCAAGACCAGGGGGCCCGGCCCGTCGGCCACCCCTCTGACATCTAGCGGTCAGATGGATGTCGGGCCGTTCCTGCCTGCAACGCAGCGTAATGAGCGGCCTCCGACATCCACGCCCACAGAAAGGCCCACAAAGCCCCTTCCGAGAGTACAAGCCCTGAAAGACAACACATGAACGCACACACACCAGTCATTCTTAAGTGACTGGTAATATTGATACACTCCTACACCCATGCAACAATATATGGCTTTCGGGGCACATTCAAATGTCTTGAAGGGAGGCTATAGTTGTAGCATTCTTGAAAGAAGAGATGGAACCTTCCTCTCCCGCTAGCTACCGACCAAATGACCTGACCAGCTGTCTGTGCGGACTTCTCGAGAAGATGATCAATAGAAGACTTATGTACTTTTTAGAGTAGAATGGTTCACTCGAGATCTGCCAGGCTGGCTTAAGGGCGGAGAGATCCAACAACATCAACTGGTTGCGTTGGAATCATATGTTAAAGATGTCTCTTTCCATAACAAGTATTGGATAACAGTTTTCCTCGATTAGGAAAAGGCCTATGACACTGCCTGGCGGTACGGCATCTTGAATTACCTTTTAGTCATTTGGTGTCTCCAGCTGAACACCATCGCTAGCTACATGTCAGAAAGGACCTTTCAAGTGAGGGTTGGTAGTGCTTTTTTGTATGTATACGCATCGGAAAATGGCGTCCCTCAAGAAGGGATATTGAGTTATACACTATTTATTGTTAACGTGAACTCGCTCCGGAAGGCCTTGCCCCCAACCATTTCCTAATTTGAGTACGTAGATGACGTCCAAATATCTTTTAATTCTTGTAACTTTTCAATTTGTGAACGCCAAATCCAGCTTGGGGAGAACAAACATGCTGGGGGGGCGGACGCAAACGGTTTTGAATTGAACCCTGTAAAATGTACTTGTGTGGTGTTCTCACGGAAGGCCGGTATTCATGCGGGCCCTGATATTTCTATTAAAGGAGTAGTATTCCCTGTCAGAGGGGAAAAGAAGTTTCTGGGACTAATATTCGATATTAAACTCACATTTATCCCTGGCCTGAAGCAGTTAAACAAAATTGGCTGAAAACAATGAACATTCCTAAAATCCTGTCACGCCAATCCAACGGTGCTGACAAGCAGCCCCTCCTGCGCCTTTATAAAGCAGTAGTAGGATCTCGCTTGAATTATGGCTGTGTCGTGTATGGGTCGGCGACGAAAACGGGGCTAAAAATACTCTGTATTAGCACATCAGATGGGCTGAGATTAATTGATCGATAGTGCTAGAGATACCCAGTTTCTCAAGTCTCTGTATTCGTCCAATATGGTAGGCCCCATGCCTGCCTATAGCATTTCCGTATAATGTTTATCTCATCAGTTTCACGAGCCGAAACACGGAGGTAAGGTGTACTGTAAATGATTCGGGTAATTGTGAAGGCATGGGCAATTCTCGTTATCTCCGCCTTTGTCGTACCATGATTTTTCCTTGTGATTCTCTTGAATAACTGAATTATTTGTCAGAATGCGTTCTTGCGTTTCCTTTTTTTTTCGAAGGAAGGGAGTTTTCATTTCGTGGTCTGGATGGCTTTTCTTGAAGTTTGCCTCTATGTGGGAGTCCGCCTGTGTTTTCTGCGATCCGTACACTGAGAGCTGGCCATACGCTCGAAAACACACGCAATAGGGCAGTTTGATTCGTTTTAAGTAATTCTGATTGTCAACGTAGCATGAGAGAAAATAAAAGTAAACTAAGTGGTAACGCGTAAAGATCGCAGACGAAACTTTAAGTTTAACATTTTTTATAATATCGATCATTCGAAAACTGGAATCCGACAGTAAAAGACACATAGGCAATATAGCAACGACAAGTTGTGGGCAGTGTTTAATAAATTATTTTGCTGTCAACTGATGTTCATGAATGAGCAAGGCTCCGATGAATTCTGAACACCTGGTAGTGTCGGGCTGAGTGACATTGATATGGGTGCACTGGACCCAAATGGTGGGTTTGTGGTGGTGCACAATGCGACTGAGTCATCTGGTTGCGCTGCTTGCAGTGGTCTTCCACCGGCCTGAGTAGGGTAGCGTACTATGCTGAACTCCAATGCCCGTAGGATAGCCGAACTTCCTGCAGCTTTAGACCGGCTAGAGTGCCATGACCGCATCTCAGGTTTCCTCCAGTGGCAGTATTTTAACCACACACACAGGTGGCCTTCATATGGCCGGAGCACTGCGGCTTGAATCTGGACCTATGAACGTAAGCCGGTCGACTCGCAGACGGAGTGGTCGTTGAGCACCTATGGGAGTACGGCCACGCACGGCCAAAATTCCCCCATTTGGACGCGGGACGAATATGTCTGTCGGAAAAAGGCCACACAGAAACCCACTGGCCAATGTACATGGGCTTGAGTGAGGCTGAACAGTCCTATGCTGCCCCTATTTGTGCTCCAACCTTGGTGTACAGCTATGTGGCCTAGGCGGCCAACCTCCGCCCTTTTCGTCATCTGCACAGAGATTCCTGCGCGAATTCAAATCCATAGACTCAACAATCAAACTTGATGATGAGAAATGTACATCTGCCCTGGGCATCAATGCCTTCATTACACTGTCCTCTATGTTCATACGCAGCCATCCGACGCTTTCCCCCCTGCAATAGACGCGTTTCAAAATCCACGCAGTAAACAAATTGCTAGCAAAGCAAAGCTCGTTTCAGTCGTAATTCAATTAGCGCCAAAGGTTTGTAAGCCTGACGGCAACTACTGCTCTTGACAGCAGCACTGACAAAGGCTTACTTTTCGCCATCATCCATACCGAGTGCCACCACGTGAGCGATATGTTTTCATGGACAGAAAGATGGCACGCGTCGGCGGGATATAGCCCGAACATCGCAAGTCCCGTAATAATAGCCACGAGTGCTGCTGTGGCGTATGTGTTCTTGCGGCGTATGGGGCGTATGTTTTCTTGCATTCACTATCGCTGGGTTAAAAATGTGATCCGAATAGACATGTAAGCCAGATGCCCTCCAGTGCACGCTACCATCCTTTTCTCATTACAATACCACTCAACCATTTCACAAAGAAATGCCAAAATCTAACTTACTTAAAACAGCGTTTTATACTGATTCTAACATTAAAATTGTATTGATGTGCCATTTTACTTTACATAGCGCTAGCAGTATTTGAAACGAAGACTTCAAATGTCTTAGGTAGGCGTAAATGGCACACGTTGTGTGGTCTTTGGATATGGTTTCTTCAACAGATTTATATTGTCTTGTTCTCTGGTGCAAACAAATATTTACAAGCTCTAGAACAGCTGGAGTACAAGCCGCACTGAAAAAATGGAGCTTTGGAGCCCAGAATTTACCATACAATGCCGAATTGCGTCAAAGAACGGTGTTGTACCGAATTCGACCTATTTGCGTACCCCTACAGGGTTTTCGTACCAGGTGTCTGTTAAAGCCCTCTGCAGTTTTATCGGTCTTCGTCGATACTTTAGCCAGAATGGCCATTTTTAACTCTATTTTAACACCTTTCTTAAGCTTGCCGGGCACGTCCGCTGATCTATTTGCATTTAGGCAACCTTGGCACCTGGCCTTTCCTAACTTAAACTGTCGTAGACGTCAGCAATTTTTCTGTGGTGCTTCAAGTCCACCGCTTCAACCGAAACATGATTGATTGATTGATTGATTGATTGATTGATTGTGGGGTTTAACGCGCCGACGCAACGCAGGCGATGAGGTGCGCCGTAGTGGAGGGCTCCGGATTAATTTTGGCCACCTGGGGATCTTTATCGTGCACCGAAATCTCGTACACACGGGCGTTTTTGCTTTTCGCCTCCATCAGAAAAGCGGCCGCCGCGGCCGGGAATCGAACCCGCGACCTCGTGCTCAGCAGCGCAACGCCTTAGCCACTCAGCCACCACGGCGGGTTCAACCGAAACAAAAAGGACGCCAGTGCTAAAGCGGAGGTCGTACAAATTAGTTGGAGCGCTTCTTTATCACTAATTGACATTCGCCTGCCACCGTACTGATAAAAAATCCCCTTTCTTTTGCCCTCATTCTAGGGAAAGTTCCCTCAGTACAAAAAAATTTTTCGCCCCTTACTAAGGAGAGTTAAGAGAAGTGTAAAGCTTTATACCATCAAAATGGCGTCAAAACTGCTTCATAACATTCCCTTAAAGTGCATCCGACCTTCGCAGAAAGGCCGTGCAATCAATCGTCCAAATTTCGAACACTGAAATTTGAAACGGAGAAGGAACCTTCGCGGGAAGTTTTTTCTCGCACTAAGTAAACGCATCTACAAACGATTTGAATGTATGAGTAAGCCTTGTTATGAAATGAATGTATCCTATTGTAGAGCTTCTGCGTTCTCTATGTGTGTTGTCGTTTGTGGAAGATTTCTTTTTCCACAATTTTCAAGCAACCATTTCACTACAAGGGGAGCCCCGTTTCACGCAAGCGCCATGTACCAGAAAAACTGAGGGCTTTCGGTCAGCCAACTGTTCCATGGGGAAAGGCTCTAGCTTTTTGACAGAACGCCATCGCTTCTACTAAGAACGCTTTCGCTTTAAAACAAAAAACAATTGCAAATGAAAAAAAAAACATCAAAACAACATAACCAAAAAATCTCTGTAGAGGATCTAAACCATTCTTTTTGGACTGCTTATTTCAATTAAAAAAACATTATTTCTCTTCGATTAAGTTTTTGAGTTGATGATGATCTGTGGATATTTTTTTTAATTTCTGGCATTGTTACCTTTTTGTAGCACGGAAAGCATAACTAAGTCAGTTTTCACGTCCCAGCGGTGTAGTCCGCATTGGTAGGCTGCATTTGCAATTACTGGTTAACAAGCCTGCTAACTTCAATTGCTACATATTTACATTTGACTTGTTGTGTCCTCACTTGTTATGGTATTTTTAACTCTCAAAAATAGGTAAACCCACAGACGACATGTGATACATGAGCACTTTGGGTAATCCCAGAGCACGAGACCAATTTATTCTGTCAGTTAAGTGGTGGTATGATTTTCAAACATGAGAAGTGGCAGACCATACTCCCAAAAACATGCAGTATACACGTCAGAATCCGTCTGTCATGGCCCTCGCCATTAGGAGAGAAAGTTATCAGAAAATGGCTTGAAACAATGTTCCACAAATAACAGTTAAAAACATATGCGAGCAGCTTGGTGCAGATAGCTAACAAAACCCTTTTTCGTTAGTTTCGTGCAAGACAATTTCGTGCAAGGCATAAGTGAGGAGACATTTTTTTTTCAAAAAGCAGCGTTTTGAAAAAAAGAGCAAATATTAAGGAAAATAACGAAAGTAATATTTCCTCAGCTTTTCAAGTCACCATCCCTTCGATGTTGTACCTTAGTACCTGACTTAGTAGTTGTGACCTTTAGTAGAGAATTCACGCGCCATATTGTTTTCGCTATGGACATACTGGAAACATTTCTGAGCTCGCGTATCGATTTTCAGTTTCTTTATTCCAATCCACTGAACTCGTCGCAGTCAGTTTGGTCTTCAAGTTATTTTTAGTTGACACAGATGCTGAAACTATTGCTACTTTTTCATTTAATGAGTGATGTCCGACAGGTAGTCTACTAGAGCCAGAATGTTTTTTTTTCTTTGCGTAATGCTGACATCAGCCCGATGCGAAATAATTTATACACCTACCTCCAATCTTTAGGACTTACAGGAAATCAAAATAGGTATTTATTGTTTCTGTTGTTTCACCTACGCGCATGAATATCCTTGTGAATCGAAAAATTGTAAAACTGGGCACGGAAAGTGACCACGGTGTGATCACGTTTCCGTGCGTGAAAAGCATTATTGAGACAGGGCATGCATCACATTGCAAATAGGAGCGATATGGAAGTTTTCACAAATTTTTAATTCGATCGCATACTCGCCATTTCAACGCTAGTGGCGGTTATATAGTGCAGGGGTGAATAAAAAAAATAAAAACAACTAAGTGCACTGCCTCCGACGTATGTCGCACCGTATGGTCACACTGTCATTAAACTGCGCGCATGCGTTGTTCGTTTAGAGCGTTTGACGGAGTGGCCTACTGTTTGGGGAAATGTTTGATAACAAAGAGACGCCGGAAATCTTTTTTGAGCTGTTTTTGCATTCTTAGCTGCCACCGAGCATCCTGCTACCTACTACTCTGGAGCCAAGCGCGGAAATGGCAGATTGCAGCTAGCGTGGTGATCATCAACAATATCCTACTCTGTCGTGACGCAGACTAAAAAGGCGCCTCAAAATAAATGACCGGCACCGCTTCTTTATCAGGCATTTCCAAGAAATGTAGGCCGCACTCTCAAAGGCTCTCGAAGAAGTGTGCATGCGCGCAGTTTAGTAGCACAGTTTAGTTTAGTGCAGCATGCGTCATAGGATCCACGCTCAATTAGCATTTTTTTTATTCCCCCTGTACCTTTTTGACGTTCCCCATTCGAATCTATTTAAAAACCCCTTTCAAGTATATGTCAAGTTGCTCTAATTTTTTTTTTTTGCATTGCATTACAGCAAGTTAAGGACACGATTCGTTTTATTCAAACGTATCTGACGGTAATCGCCCAAATAGATTACTTTTTCACGTTCAATAGTACAGTGCATTGAACCTTTTTTTGATTAGACACGTCCACCCTTACTGGAAATATATATTTTACATAAATATGGTTCGCCAATTTTTGCACAACGCACTTCTGCATTTTTGTTTTTCATAAAGCTTCGGATAACGTAGTAATTTGAAGCGAATTTGTTGTAAATATATTATTCCTCTCATCTTAGGAATATTTTGTGGCATGTCTTCAAAGTTTGATGTAGACCGAAATTTATACAATTCGGCTTTAATTTTTTCTCAACTCATCTACTGCCCTGGCAGGGTTATTAAAAGTGCCTAAAGTGATATTAGGCGGAGATTTACCTTCCTTGCTTGGAATGAAAGAGATTGGCTTTCTCGTGCTTTCATGTTTGGTGATTTAGCTATCATTAAAGCTTTAATTAGGATTTAATAGATATAGGGGAAACTTTGGCAGTTTTTTGACGCTGCCAATGAAATATATTTTTACACCTGGCAGGAGGCGTGAGGTAATGAGTAGAACATTTTAAAAAAAATCTCCGTGAAGCATATAAAAATATGAAAAACTATTCTCTGCCAAAGCTCTTGTAATATGCTAATTTCTCAGTGTAACATTTGCACGACAGAGATTTTTGTGTGGGCCGATAAACCACCACGCATTTTGTCCGAAAACAAGCAATGCCACTTCAAACAGACAGGTCGATCACGGGAAATAAATGCAAAAAAATGTCATTTACGCCGATTTCATATTCCGAACGTAAAAAAATTTAACTAAGAATGGATGGAGGTTAGAGATGTATTGTGGGTCACCAATGATGCCAATGCAACCAATTCTGTTACGGAACGGGAGCCATTGCGTCATAGTAGGGCTGTTCTTCCTAACAGTACTGCACCAGGAATATCAGCGTACATATTCAAAGTAACAGTTACTCTCGAATATTCTGGTTCCCTAAGTTATAGAACAATTGCTGAAGTTGGTAGAAGATTTATACGCAGCGGAGTATTGCGAAGATGCGTGTTACACGAATAGTTTTGTTACACGAAAAGATTTGTTTACGGCGCACTGACTGCCATTTCAAACGCATGTTGTGTCCAGCCTTTTAAACCAGGAATTAAAACAACATTTAGCTATATTACAGTGGCGTTAGGTGGTAACACGAGCAGCCTCTACATTATGTAGTATCAGTAATGCCGGATAAATTAAAGGCCATAAAATTACTCTCCCATAAAACGCCACAAAATGGTACCTGTACTTCCTGCATGCTAGATGCGGCGCGTTTTGTGTGTCCTGAGTTTAAATGTTTCAGTGGTAATCTTATTTCTCTGCACGCGAAGCAATATTCCAAGCCACTAATAATTTGTACACAAAGGTAAATTCCACACAGTCTGTCTGATAAGTATAAAGATTTTTCGATTTTCTACAACTTCTATACGACAAAATTTCAACTTTAAACTACGACATTTTTGCCCTCAGCAATAGAATGGAAGGTTTACTAGTACGTTTGGTAGGCAACTATTACCACTTCTTTCGAGTTTATTTATTCGACGGTTTACTAGTACGTTTGGTAGGCAAGTATTACCACTTCTTTAGAGTTTATTTATTGAAAGAAAGTTTAATATTGCTATACCCTTTTACAGAAAACAAAGAGCAGCGTCGGAGCCTGGCCGTCCTTGGTCCATGCTCATGTGTACGTACTGTCATACGAAGAATAACTGCATAATGTATTGCCAGGCGGGGTGTGCACTACGCTTTTGAAACAAAGGTGGTCGCCAATGCGATGCCATCGAAAAATATACAAATTAAGCCGTTGCTGACTATTTTCACAAGAAAGATTTATTGCCGTAGCGTGCCTCGGTCCACTGGGAATAATTTTGTGGCATTACGCATGTATTTTATAGTAGGGGCTGGGATCAGTTGGTAGGTCTATTTTGCTTTTGCATTACTGAATTGTTTTCTGAGGGGAGACATCCTCATTGTGCTTTTGTCTTAGGCGCATTGCCTTTAGTGCACATATCCTTGCAGAACTGCTAAAAGCTCAATTAGCATTTTTTATCGTGTTCACTTAGCAAAGGTTTTAAATTAGGCACAAATATTTGAGTAACATAAATTTTGCAACTGTCGTTTATTTTTATGAACATCTTGCACGGTAGTAATCCTCGTCAGCACGTATTGTTCATGCTGGATGTACTAACCCTAACACCGCTCAGACCTTCTGAAAAATTTATTGTGACAATCAATACTTGTCTCTAAAGGAAAGAACATCAAAAGGGGGAACAAGAACTTCGCAGAACACTCGAGCTTATGTAGTCCATTTTTTTACACGTACGAATAAACTAGATTCATAACACTCGCAGTGCCTCTTGATTAGTTCCAAACACGGTGTCAAGCCACTACTCCAATTAAAAAGTTCGTATTCCCCATATTGCACCTTTATTTTTGTTGTGGACAAACATACAAGATAAAAGGGTGTCTGTTCAATATTGCTGAGCGTGTTGTGAGCAGCGGAGGGTGCAGTAATTGCATTTTCTGAATTATTTCAGAGTTTTTATCCCAGAATGCACAGACAATGACACGCTAGTTTGTAGGTTCGGTTTATAAGAGGCACCAACCATTATGATTACGAGGAACTTCAATGTTTTTCAGAATTCTTTCACCTTATACAAAAGTAATATGCTGCTATTTTATGCATTGCTGCAGCACGAATTCCGCCTGTTGTGTACAGACGGCATTCGGCGTCACAATAGTTTCAAGGCAGAAAACGAAAGTGTGGATATCTATGAGGACTTACGGAGAACAGCGCCAAACAAGACGCACAAACTGTAGCAGTGCATTTTTGCCATCTTCTATTTCTGAGCTACCGGCACGACGTCGAATGCACTCTCTTTTAAGTATGTTTTGAAAACTTGCCATTTGCAATCATCATGTTTAAAAATGCCATCGAGTGTCATGTGCTGGTGTTTCCAAGAAACGACTACCATTCTCTTTCAAATGCTGGGTGAAAAGTCAACGATTCAGTGGTTTCAAAATTTGACGTTTTCCATCTTTCCAAATATCGAATTGTTATGACTTCAATTGGGTGTTCCAGAAATGGTGCGAGTAGATAAGTAGTTTTCTTCGTTAACCTAACACTCATTTTTTATCTATACGAATTATCTTCCAACTGAGAGTATTTACAAATAACGCTGTAGTTTTTATTATCTATACCACTAAGGACTAACATTTCTTTAACTATGCACTAATTGTTACGATCTTATAAATCTGCAAGCGAGTAACGGTTGTCTCTCTCAGTATTTCGGACAAAACAAAACCATTGAAGTATTGTTCCTTTAGAGAAACAAATCTTCTTAGCCTAGTTTAGTAGAAAAGTATTTTATCATTTTATTGGCTAGTAACCTAAACGAACCGTGAGGAGCTTAAGGAACCTAATAAAAGTTGATGGTTAGCAAGCACACGTTGAATACTTGCCTTGAACAGAATATGTTAGCAATAGCTCTCATAAAAAGGGAACATAACACAAACGTCTCCAGCTCGCTGGCCCACATCTCAGTATGCCATGCTGGGTACTCGATGCAAACAACCGCAAGAAAATTTGTCGTAGCTTGATTTCCGGCAAACGTTGCCGCGTCTGCCACAATCTCTTCGCTATGTTTCCTCTAGAGGGTGGTCACATAGAGATTGACATTCGGTGTTTGTTTTTACTGGGGCTAGGAACGTATGAATTTCTTGGGTGTTTTTTTCTTTTGTAGAAGAGATAATTATGCAACAGATAATAACACAACTGCGCCTGCGATCCACCACTTCTTGAGTAAAACTTCTTTTATTTTTCAAAACCGATACTTCCTCGACAGAAAAAAGGTAGCAATGAAATGGAAGCATAGTTTCAATACACAAGTTGACGACAAACGCCATACAAACAAATCTAAAGTTGGTGTGTGTACAGTACAAAGACTAAACAGACTAATAAGCCGCACTGAGCATGCAGAAGACAGAAAACACGCTTGTATCAGCATTTCCTTTACGGTACACGAAGGATAGAGGATAAAAGGTCTGCTGGATAGAGGCTCCGGCTTACCGGTGTCCACTTACTTCTTAAATGTGCGGAATATGATGCAAAAACGCGGAAATAGCTGCTGAGGAGGCACATACGCCGAATTTACTGCACTCAGTACATTTTTCTCCTGGCAAACCTAAGTTTTCGTATAAGCTCCTTTAGAGTAATAATTTAACTAGGTATATCTGAAGACCATCTCGTGTACGCCCTAATCACACCTTGGTAATCTGTCATGGGGACTGGAGGGGTTGCTTAGTAACATTACAATCTTCTGCTTAGTTTTTCGAAATAAAATAATTTGAAGAAAACTTTTACATAAGAGAACCTGTAGAAAAGCGGCCTTAAAGAATGCTGAGTAGCCCTTACTTGTGGCTATCGACTTAGCCCTTCTGACGTATTTTAAAAGCAAGCAGAAAGCAAGAGAATAAAACTGTAAATTGTAGATTTACATACCATAAGGAACTTGTAACATGGCGACCGCGAATACTCATTATTTCTCTTCGAGTGAATTCTCCGCGTGGCGTCGCTTCGAGGTTTCCACTCCATTACACCGTGGAGTTGTTAAAGATTTTAGTTCCGGCGTGGAGCGTTCCCAGAAAATATTTTCATCGATGAAGCCGAGAGAGTGAAAACGCTAGGCAAAAAAGAGTAAAGAAAGAGACGACGCGGCAAGGAGCCTGCGAGCAGCTGTTGAGTGCGCGCTTCTGAACAAAAACTTGCAGCTAGGGAGGTTCTGGCAATTGAATTCTGTACCTTTACTCCATGACTATAGGAACCAAATCTCTGCGCCGTCCAAAATACCCAAGGAGTACAGGATTTTGCAGACAATTGGAACGAAGGAAAATTTTGTGTTGGTATTTGTGCGCTACAACTGGAATTACAAAAGTGCCAGGTATAAATTTTCCTAAGTATTCGTGAAAAAAAATTATTTTGAAGCAGAAATCTCCGTCATACATAAACCTTACAAAACATTTCATCTAGTTTTCATAAGCGTCTCATAACTAGACGCGAAGGCAAATGCGCACGTGGGTTTGGTAGATTGGAGATAAATTTCCGCTCCCCTCCACAATAATGCAGGGCAAAAAAGTAGGACACGACGATCCCATAAAACAAAAAAACAACGAACCAGGGAAACAATAAATCCCTGGTTGGAATCTAACATGGGTACCTCGATTAATAAAAATGGCTTCTACACGAATGCGTTTGGGGCGTGACCTCTCGCGTACAGTTCTCCTCACCCGTTCGCGCGTTTTGGCTTCTGAAATTGGGTGCACAGACGCCGAATTCATGACAGAGTCGCCGAGGTCGTCATGCCGGTTGCCGCGGGCTCTGCTCGTGCTAAAGTGGTCTACTTTGGGACATACGTCAAAGCCTGCAGGCAAAACGATTAAGGTCGGCCAACAATGGACAACTTACAGCGCCAAGTTGGATATCCGTGTGTGGTCGGATAGCCTAGACTCCGATGAAGGGATATGTCGGCAAGGTATGATTTTTGATGCCTTGCAAGACTAGTGCAAGCTTCTTCATTTTTTCGAGGCGAAGCATCTCATGGTCGGGGCTATGCCCTCTCTTGTCGTTGTCGTTGTTGTTGCGGCGTCCACACCCCCAATGCGCATGCTCGGCTTGCTGAACGCCCGGTTCCGTCTATGGCTCCTGGAGCGACAGTGTTTACGCGGTCTTCCTGGGCCGACACGAGACGAGCACGCTTCACGCGCCTTCGACGTTTCATCATTGCCGGCAGCGGTGTGCGTCGGCGAGTCTCTGTGGGCCGTGATTACAAGCAGCTCACATCCATGCGGGGAAAGCGCATCGACCTCATCGTCAACAACTTTAGGTTCATCCACAACAACAGCACTTGACTTCACATTTCGCAGAGAATAAGGCAGTCATAACCAAACCGGAACGCAAACCACAGCTCGACGTCACCTACGGTGACCATGGTGATGATAATACTTAAATAATGACAAACTGATACCACGTATAACGTCTCACTATCTCTCTTTAATGCCTCTCCCCTCTAACACTCCCCTGCAATAAAATCACATCATCTTCTCTTAGGGGAACCCCGAGTAGTATGCGAAACAGCCGTGGGGTCAACGCAATTTCCCAAATCTTAGTTACAGTAACTGAAAAGTGTGGTAGTTACCATGAAAACCAAACGGTAAAAATAATGGTAGGCTCGTACCTCAACCTCACGGAAACGAGGAACTGAAAACTACTGGGCACTTGAATCAACCCTATGCCTGATTCGCATACTACTGAGGGTTTCCCTAAAGGAAGATGGTGTAATTTTTCGAACGCACTAGCTCCTGAACGCGGGCACCACTTTCAAACCTGACAATCGTTCGTTGAAATAGGAACCCGGCTCTACACACCAGTGATATTTCTCATATAATATATGATATGTACAATGATTATAACAGTTACCTAAATCATACACCGAAGTAACCACCACAAAGTTGTCATCAATCCTATACTCTTTGTACGTATTTGGCGAGCAGTCCCCACGAAAATAAGAAAGGAAGAACTACAAAGACAACATTATTTGTGCTCTTAACCACGCTGTGGGCACTCTTTCTCTAGTATGGTTGTGGCTGGTTGTACTTTTATTTCTGACGACGACTTTAATGCTTACGCGGATATGAGTGCATTTTGCATTTACTCGCACAGCGGACGCAAAACTAGAAGTCTGGTGGCTGTGAATAGAACACAGAATAGGGCACGCCCATCGTTGTTTGCGCTGGCAATGCGTCGCATTCGTGCACAAAAAGGGTGAATTCTTGTGGTATTGCCCATCGAACTTCTCATCTTTGCGAAAAATGTTTTGCTGGCTTCTTTCAAAATCACTTTCCAGCTTGGTTTTTTTTCTATCTCAATATTGCAACTAGTTGTTTGCCGTTATACGGCAACTGCTAAAAAAACTGCAGCCGGCAGCTCAAGACCTTCAGAGAGAACCAGAAAATTTTAGAACCTCGTTGAAGAATTGTAATTATATTATGAGAGCATAAGTAAAGACTATTGCTTCAATACCATTCCAAGTTTTTTCTTGTGCAATGCATGTTATAACACCAGATGTGCTTAAGCTCTTTGTTCCAGAAAGCTCTTTGTACCAGAAACCAATCATCATTAGCGAAGTGAAGAGGGTGCAAACACAATACCAAGAGCTGCGAGGGAAAGTAGTGTGGATGTTTGGCGCCCACGAGCAGGTGTCGGCAGTGCAGGCATCAAAAACGTGGTTACTGAAGTCTGGAAAATCGAACGAGGCACCTTTACGTCGTAGAACCGGTGAACGTGGCAATGTGCTACCCCAAAGGACTGAGGGGTACGGTGTTAGCATAGGTGCGGAATAATAACATGGACTGCAAATGGGGTCAAAACCAGGTTGCGTCGAGACGCAATGCGCAACACCTAGAAAGAAATGAGGCGAGACAGGAAATTTCAGAATTACTAGTAACCAATGAAGTATTTTTAAGCGGAAAATAAATAAACCTAAAAACAAATTTAGGCACCCATATCCTGTCAAACCCAGTCAACCTCGCCTTCCGAGGTCGCGTCATTGCGAAAGGCGTAGTCAAATGCACACATGGGTTTGGTAAATTAGAAATAGATTATGAAACAACGATAAAATTGATAACCTAACCCCCTAAATTAGGCACTACAGAAACCAATTACAACACTGTCGCCGCCGGAAACATAAAGAGGCGAACGAGGAGAAAAAACGCTTCCAGTAGCCATAATAAAATCGGGGTCGCTCTCATTGTAACACCAGGTTTTATGCCATTGTACTCGTGGTGTGATCTCTCGCAGGCGGTTATCCTCATCAGCTCACCAGCTCACGTGCGATCGCGCCAGACGTGAGCAGCACCGATGGCAAGTTTGCGACAGAGGCGCGGAGTTGTCAAAGCCGGGTTCAGCAGATTCTAGCACAGACTAAGACAGTTCAATATGAGAGAGATGTCAAAGCCTGTGGAATAAACGCTCCGGGCTTGCGAGTAATACAGTACATTCAGTGGAAGGAAGGAAGGAATAGTACAGGAAAGGCAGGGAGGTTAACCAGAATACTGTCCGGTTGGTTACCCTACTCAGGGGGGAGAGGATACGGGAAATGAAAGGGAAAGAAAGGACAGCGGTACATATTAAAGGAGAAAATGAGAGAAAGAAAAGTAGAAAAAACACAAGGCGTGACCAGGCAACTCTAAAGGCGGTACAAACAACGCACAGAACCAGAAAATGCACAAAACTAATACGGTCCACTGATAAAAGGGGCGAACTAAGGGCACTGCACTCTATTAATGTCCCTACAATCGTTCAGACAGGCCCGTGTCCTTCAAAAAGAGCAGTAGGGCTTTTATAGCCTTTTCGGCCTGTGTCGGACAGCGCCTATGGCACAAAATTGTCTGCGCCGTAAAGGGGAGGTCGTCGAGTCGGCGAAGTGTGGTGGAGAGCTGTTGCCTCGGCGTTATGAAGCGGTCACAATGGCACAGAAGGTGTTCAATCGTCTCGTCGGTGGCGCACGCATCACAAGCAGGGCTGTTGGCCATTCCAATGGTGTAGGAGTAAGCACCGCTGAAGGCAACACCTAGCCACAGGCGACAAAGTAAGGTGACGTCCGAGCGTGGCACGTTATTAGGTAGGTGGCGCTGCAAATCTGGGTCGAGCGAGTAAAGACGAGCGTTAGAGAACTCGGGTGTATTCCACTTAGCGAGAGTGATTTCCCGGGCAATGGACCGCAGCGACCTTGCAGCATCAGTGCGTGATAGAGGGACGCGGGTCAATCTTGCACTTGTGTGGACGCCATGAGCCGCTCTATCCGCCTGTTCGTTCCCAGTAATGCCGCAGTGGCTTGGGAGCCACTGGAAAACGATATCATGTCTATGCCTGACTAATGTGTCATATAAGCACCGGATTTCAGCCACAAGTTGTTCGTATGGGCCGCGGCGGAGGGCAGATTGGATGCACTGAAGAGCGGACCTCGAGTCGCATAGCACAACCCATTTTTCTGGCGATTCCTGCTGGGTGAATAGAAGGGCCTCCCGAATAGCTGCCAATTCAGAAGCGGTTGACGTCGTCGAGTTTGAAAGCTTAAAATAAATTTCGGTCGACTTCTGTGGTATCAAAACAGCGCCGGCAGAACTGGACGTGGTGACCGACCCATCCGTGTAAACATGGACCCGGTCTCTGTATGCCTCATGTAGAAAGAGTAGGGATAGCTGTTGAAGACCGCTAGGTGGAAGGTCCGCTTTCTTTTTTATTCCCGGGATGTTTAAGTGCAGTTGTGGCTGTGACAGGCACCAAAGTGGCGACGAGGGCCGAGACGGAGGTGTATAGCTCGATGGCAAGCTCCCACTGTGAGCGGCAACCACCTTACAAAAAGATGCCTGCGGTCGTGTTGGAGGCAGGGATGCAAGGTGGTGATGGGGCAACCGGGTGAGTTGCCTAATGTGTGCCCTCAGTGTCTCCACTGCCATGTGGGTTGTGATCGGGTGATCCCTTGCAACGCAAATTGTTGCCACAGTTGAGGCGCAACGCTGGAGACCGAGACATGTACGAAGACCATGGGCCTGTATGGCCTGAATTGCCTGTAGGTTGGTTTTACATGTGTTGGTTAATACAGGCAGGCTGTAACGCAAAACACCGAGAAACAGGGCATCGTACAGGCGTAACATTGAGTGCACGGAGACACCCCACGTCTTTCCGGCCAGAAACTTGAATAGCTGGACCACTGCGTTTAGCCTTTTTTTCAGGTATGAAACCTGAGGAGTCCATGATAAATCCCGGTCCACGATAACTCCCAGAAAACGGTGACTTTTGACGTAAGGAATATGTTGTCCATTTAAAGAAATCTTATCCTGCGACATTTTTTTTGCGGGTGAAAGCAACCAGTGCACATTTCTCCGGAGATATTTCCAGCCCTTTTCGACGCAGGAACAAAGACGTTAGCGTTGCGGCTTTCTGAAGTCGGGCCCGAATCTGACGGCGTGAAACTCCTGATGCCCAAATGCAGATGTCATCAGCATAGATGGAGAGCTGGACGTTGGTTGGTAATGCGGTGGTGAGTCCTATCAACGTGAGGTTAAACAATGTAGGGCTAAGCACACTTCCTTGCGGGACTCCATGAGAAACAAAGTGCTGTGATGTTGGGCCATTTGAAGTCTAAACGAAAAAAAATCTTCCTGATAGGAAGCTTTGGATCCATCTAAATGTCCGTCCACCGACTCCTGCATCTTGTAGGCCGCCCAGAACGGCGTCGTGTATTACGTTATCGTACGCTCCTTTTATGTCTAGAAACAAAGCGGCTGTCAAACGTTTGAGTGATTTGTTGTGCTGTACCGATGTGACAAGGTCAATTACGTTGTCGATGGATGAACGTCCGCGTCGGAATCCAGCCATAGCATGGGGGTAAATTTTACGGTGCTCAAGGTACCATTCCACACGACCTAAAACCATCCTTTCTATTAATTTTCCAATGCAGCTTGCAAGGGCTATAGGACGATATGATGCCGGGTCAAGGGGAGACTTGCCTGCTTTAAGAACTGGGACCAGGCGGTTAGCCTTCCAATCCTCAGGGACCAAACCATCTTGCCATGACTGGTTCAGCCGATACAAAAGAGTGTGACGGGCTTCTTGGCCGAGGTGACGCAGGGCGGCGTACGTCACTCCGTATGATCCTGGTGAAGATCTACTTCGGCACAGAAGTAACGCCGCATCGAGCTCTTCCATTGAAAATGGGACGTCCATGCAGGAGTCGCGTGATACGGGGACGACGCGTATGTCCGCTTGGCTGGTCGAAGCTGGACCATTGGCGATTCTTAAGCAAAAGTCCTCCGCTACGTCGACCTCTCGGCGTTTCTGATGAAGCGCCAAAGCACTGAAAGGCCGACGTTGCTGTGTTGTTTTTCGAAGGCCCCTGACAGTGTTCCAGATGTTAGATAGAGGTTTCCGAGGATCAAGTTTCTCGCAGAACGATTTCCAGCGCTGTGCTTGTACTTGTACGATGCGACGTTGAATTTTTTTCTGTGTACGTCGGGCCTCCTGATGGTCATGAATAGACTTAGTGCGCCTGTATCTTCGTTCTGCACGACGACGAATAGCTCTGAGATGTTCTAGCACTTCGTCAAATTCTGTAAGCTTGAGATGCACCCAGAAAGAACGCATGGAATCTTGCGCAGTGCTGGTTACGGCACTTTCAAAAGTCGAGGAGAGCCCTTCGCAGCAGAGATCTTCCATGCGAGATTTAAACCTCTTCCAGTCTATTCGTCGAATGGTTTTCCCAGGAAGAAAACCATCAAAGCCCTCGATCCTCAGGTATGTTAGAAGGTGGTCACTTCCACGGGTTTCCATGTCTGTGAACCATTGAATACTGTCAATGAGACTTCTCGAGTCAGTGGCAATCTTTAAAATCTATGCGAGGAAAAACAGCCGCGTCTTTAACGAAGGAAGCTCACGGGTTCGATTCCCGGCCGCGGCGGCGGCTTTGCTGATGGAGGCGAAAAGCAAAAACGCCCGTGCGTACGAGATTTCGGCGCACGTTAAAGATCCCCAGGTGGTCGAAATTATTCCGGAGCCCTCCACTACGGCGCGCCTCATCGCCTGCGTTGCGTCGGCGCGTTAAACCCCCCCCCCCCCCATCAAATCAATCTTTGACGAATGGGGAGGGTCCTCCAGCTCAGCTGTTTCGCCAGTCTTGCACAACCAGTGTGAGGTGCGCTAGTTTTTGTGTTCAGTCGCTTAATTACTTCTCAACAACCATGACAACAAATCAGTCGAAAAATTATTGCCAAAGCTGAGAGGGCAAGCTATGTCATTAAAAATGGTCGAAATACCTTGTGAAGATAATGGGAAAATTTTTGAGTGCCAAGCCTATTAGTTTTTGGCATTTTTGTACGCAATGTAACCAGATGAAGTATTAGAGAGCACAGTGCAGAACCGTTGCAACCTGCTGAAAAGAGCGAGTATTCATGGTATGGGATGAATCGGAATACTAACAGTAAGAAAAAACAGGCGCCCGCATCCTGTACTCAACGATTCCTCCGCCTAATTTATTATTTCGTTGAAGGCTGTCTTCAATAAAGTATCGATTATTTTTAAGGTGGAATTGCCAGAAATTACAATAAAAACCATGCCGGCCAACTTCGCGGTGCACCTATTAGAATGAAATGGGCAGGATCATGCGGAGAGTCGTGAGCCTTTGTACAGCAGGGCTACTGCTGCTGCAACGTGTGTCAGACCACTTATCATGCAACTTGCTCACAGAGTTTTTCATAGCTACTCAAGATTCGGAAGTTTCAGCACTGCAGTGTGTAAAATGCTTTTTTGTCTTTCATCGCCCACCTGAAGGAAGAACCGACGTTTCCTTTTCCTTTTTGGAGAATTTTTTTAGCTTCGTGACTGTGAATGAGCTGCACCTTATTGTGGGCGAAGACCTAAGCATAATTTCTGCGGCAGATAATAAAATCTTGTAAATTACAACTGGTTATCGAATAAGTTTGTTTAACAATGCCATAAGACAATCAATAAAATAAATAATGTTTAGGAAAGAAGGAGATGACCAGCTTGTGTAGTACTATAACAATCATTGCATAGAGAAGAAGTGGAATAAAAGGTGTTCTGAGCGGTGCCAAGGCCTGGGGCCCAGTTCCTCAACATTTAATGCCGTGAAATCCCGAGGAACGGCTCAGTGGACTGCATGATAGCGCAGCACATCTACGAGGCTCGCGAGGCCTGGGAAACTCCTGGTTGAGATACTTCGTGATTCCCTCATCTCGGAGGGCTAGCCTTGGGCAGCGCCCGCCATGGCCGGCTGCTCCGCGCTCCACACCACCCACACTGAACCCGGAGACGACGCAGAGGACGTGGGCCAACTGCTACGGCTCCGAGACACCCTCCGAGTACAGATTTCCGACCTCGTCAAAGCGGCATACCGCGCACTGGAGCAGCGCCTTGGGAAACCAGGTACGCTGAAAACCCTCTACGAATCCACCCACCAAAAACAGATCACCCTCGTACAGCTCGACAATCAAGTCAGCAACCTATGGGATATTGATGACTAAACAACAAAATAAGAGGAATCTGATTGATACTTCGGAATAATTTTTCGAACTATTCTCGTGCTTCGAGACACGTTATCAAAAAATAGCTACGTTTGCACAACCCCCCAAGACAGTAAAGGCAAGACTTCGTGGAGACCCCCTGAAACCGTAACTAAAGGTGGATTCCTCCGAACGACAAGCAGTTCCACTCGGCTCTCCAGTTGCCTTTGAAGAACCCTTTGTCCCTGCCTACGCATAGCTGACAGCACCGACCAAGGAGGAAGCCTCTAAGTCTTCGGAATTCGTCGTGAACTCTGCACCTTGTGTCACGCAGCATCAGCAGACCCAGCTGATACCACAGGGGGGAGAGGCCGAAGAAGTCGGAACAGATCCCGTCGAGAATGTGTAGGAGCATTCAGTTGCGGCTGCTCTGGATTCAGACAGTGCCGCTGTAAACACGAAATCGAATTGTCGCAGGACACAGAAGGTTATGTACGGGGACAGAGGACAATATATGAGTGCTCGAGCTGAGGACCCTTCGCTAACTGCAGGTGACTTTCAACAACGAACAGGGCAACCATTCTCACGAAGGAGGGCGATGCACTCTACTGTTTACTCGTACCGAAGGAAACGGGGACCGAATCACGTGGAACCAAAGTAAATCCGGCGTTGCCAAAAATCCCGACACAAGATAGCCCAGTATTTATCCAAAGCCCCGGATCCATGTTTTGACGGGCTTTTTTTTTACCCGCGTTCAACAGAGCCGTTACTAGGAAGCAACACCACACCTCAAAGCACCGTTGGAAAAGGAAGTGGCTGAGGACATGAGACCGACCGGACAAAACGATCACAACTAGAATTCTCAACTAGAATGCAGTTTCATCTGGAAATAAAAATTGATTAGATTTGAATGATTTTTATTGATTGCTGTGATTTGAATAGGTACTGCTTTTTGAATGACAATGTGTTTTGCATGATTGACAGTTGTTTTCTATAAGATTATAAACGTATACTCCCATTTTACATGTCAATAAATGTAATTTACGGAATCTCAGTTTTGCCTCTCCGTACAAAAGAGCTACAACCACCTCTACATTGTAAAGAAGAACCCATTATAGGCACTGATCATGAGAAGCCTTTTTCTGGCTTGAAGATGGAATTTAAAATTCGTAGAAATAAAGTATTTCGTATTTTTAAAAATTAGGCAGTAAGAGACGTCACCATAGCAGCCATCTATAACCCCTAAACAATAAAGTCTGGATAGGCTGTGTCGCTTAAGAAAAACGACAGACGCCGAGATAAAAAGACGTAAGCCTAGCAGAACAAGTATATGACCCCTGCTTCTCCACTCGCCAGAGACGCCTCACTCGTGGGATATGTTATATGGAGTAGAACACCGATTTTACCATTTCATGGCGACCGTAAACAAGCATACTAATGTTGTGGCGCCATGAATCCCGAGCAACAACAACTACGCGTACACAGTCAAACAAAGTCATAGCGAACTGCAACATGCGCTACGGCTGGTTCTATGTATCCGATAGTTCGAAATAGCCCAACGCGCCTATAAAGAGTTTTTTGTAACGAGTTCGCAATACACGCGACCCCTCACCTCCAACCTCCTCTTCTCATCCCCGCATGCAAAAACGACCACAATAAGTATTCCGTTACCATACACAAACTATCTATTTATTGCAAGCAATAAAGCTACTTGCCGCTGTGACAGCCTACTTTCCGAAAACAGCGGTGATTCTTCTGTTCACGTTCGTTTCAGCGGCGTCACCTGCACAGCATTCTCTACATGAGACATCATTTGCATCAGTTGCAGTCCGTGTCCTTAAAAATCAGAGCAATATTGGTAAAGCACATTTAGCCGAAAGCACTTCATTAAGCACCGGACGGCTTTCACTCGCGAAAACCTCCGCCTCTTCGGTGCCTCCAGCAGTGCCAGCAGCCATGACATTGGTGACGATGTCAACGTCCGAGGCACTCACAGTGAAGGCAACGTAGTCGCTGACACTCATGAAATGCACGAAGGGCACCCATTTCAGCACAAAATCATGAACGTTAGCTAGTTTTTTCACAGTTCATTGATCCTTCCATCTTTGTCCGGACACACTAACTGGGACGATTAAATCGTGAGTCAGGCGTGTCGGAAACTGTTACGGAAAGCGCCAGGAGTCACGTCGCTCCACGGGAGGCTCAACATCTCGATAGAAGCCAAGCAACTTCTCAATCGCCGGTCCGAGACCATGTATTTTCGAGGTAACTCTAGGAGCGCCGAGTTCGATATATCAGATGTGAACTTCGTACAATTCATATGTTTCGAGTGTATTTTCATAACAAATCTTTCTTTCTTCAATATGTAGCATAATTCGCTCTATCTGGGTTTGACTGCAACAGCAGTTTCCCTGGACGCATTTGCAAATACTTCAAGGTATTCTGCAAACCACTGGTCTGCAGGGCTGGAAAACACCAACCACCAATAAAATAACAACAAAGTATATATAATGTACCGCACGATGAACTCACGCCGTATTAAAACAAATCATGCACAGTAATTTAATGCCGCGATTCACGCCAGCCAGTGCGAATCGTGGCATATGTGATCATAACGGATATCTGGGAGCCTACGACTGTCAGCCTAACATGCCGCGCGATCCGCGGCTCAGTTGGAGAAATGAACCGCTCTACTGCGCACTCTCCCTCTGTGAGAAGAGAGGCCAGTAAGACAAGGGGGAAATGGATTGTGCAAATGAGAGGGCGGCTGCTGGCGGGGTAAGAAACGGAAGATAAAACGGAGAAGATAGCTATCGTAGACAGAACTGATTGTACGGGCTCGACGGCGAGGAAACAGGCCCACGGCACTCTCAGTTTGTCCCTTGGTTGGTCGAAGCATTCGCGTGGGTATTCCGATTACGCAGATTAGGCAAGAAATGGAGACGGAGAACCGAGGATGCTATTGCATTGTTTATACGGGGAAATCGGCGCGACTCAAAAGTCGGTCGTAAAACTCTGGTTGTCGTGTAAGCCCTTGACATATATCCTCGGTGCTACTCTGGATAAGTGCATTTTTTGTAGCCCACGTGGAGAGAGGTGTTAGAGGATGACCTAGTGTCAGGGCATTAGCGAAGCAGCTTAACGACAGAAATAAAGTGCTGACGTAAAAAAATGTGAAGAGTACCAAACGAAGTGGCGAAGGAAATATTACAGCAATCTTCTTGTTGGAAAAAATTAAAAGGAATTTGAATGACAACGAATAATTGCCGAATTGTATTAAAAGCTTTAAAAAGTCGTTTCGTGTGGCAACGAAAAGGAGCAACAACCAGGGAGAAATCTTTATACACTAAGTTTCTCCTAATACAGCCGAGGAAATCGGCGCTGCCTGCGTCACGGACTTTAAAGCAACCCGCAAAATCGGCAGATTCCGACACAGCGGTTCTCGTGTTACGGTTGATACATCTGCTTAAAACAATTAGTAAACAAGATCTTCGCACCAGTAAACCGGCAACAACACTCCAAGGTTCATTGCATAATCGCAAGGATTCACGAGCACCCGCTCCATCGGCTTCTTATATGTTATGGTTCGGCCAAAGCGCAAGCCTCGTTCAAGGTTTATTATACTTGGCGAAAACTTTTATGGCAACGGAGACAAGGCTATGGGGCGGGGGAGGAAGGTTTGTGGCGGGAGCTTACTGCTTTGTGTTGGTATAACAAAGCAGTTCTCAATAAATTGGTTTCAGTTCCAGTTTAGACGTCAAAGATGCGATTTTCTACAGCTCATTTATACGCATGAGCTCCATGGTTTAGCGGACTCACCCATGGCCACCCAGCCTGCTGGAATGTTGGCGTTTTGTTAACTGCACTTCATTTGTCAACACAAGCCAACGCTTTTGCCTGAAGATTCCTACCGCCATCAGATAATATTTCGTGGGCGATATCGCCCATCGCGGTATCAACCACAAGCAATGTGCATTTTGTCAGCTCTAGAAATGTGACAGCATGCACTGGTGTGTAAACTGTTCTGGAGCGTAGACCTTTTCAGCACCCCAGACATGTGTACCCTCCTTACGTACCGCGGGTTCGGTTCACCGACAGAGAAGCACGCAGACACAAGGCGCGAAGTTATTCCCCATTGATATCGCGCTGAGTGCGTTGAAGGGTGAAACCACACTCTTGTCATTCCGTAAATTTACATGCGCTTTCAGTGAACAAACAAAGCTGTTTTATCAATGAGGGTCTTCAGTGTACCACTAAGAACCTCTGCCTTGTGCCACGTGAGATAGTTCGAAGGGTTAAAAGTTGTTCGAAGGGTAAAGGCTGTTGAAACCGCCAGGCAGTTTTTGAAACATCGAACCATGGATTGTGTCACAAGCAGAGTTTGAAACGTGTAAAGTAGAAGGATCCATTTTTATGAAAAATTGCTTGACGTAAGGCAGAGCGCGATGCTTTCAGAAGAATACGCAGTATACGGGATGTTATGTCTGCTTGGTTACGAACAATCGAAAATCAACGCGAACAAGTTCTTTGCCAGATTATATCAGATGTATATTTTAATGGCAGAAAATCTCATGATCAATCTCAATCACAGCAGCAGGGTCATCGTCAAAAACTCTTAGATGGGCATGTGCTTGAAAAGAAAGAACAAAAGACTCAAATTGTGCGGACAAAAGAAAGATAAAGATACGGTTCGTAGTACAAAATAAAAAACACCGGGAATTTTGCGGAAGCTCCAGAAAGATTTTTTCTAGCTAACCATCATCGGCAAACCTATTCTTTGAACAATTTGCACCCAATTAAGGAAGGCTTCTCACGTAGAGCATCAATATTGAAGAGGAGCAAGCACATATATCACTGCTTTATTCAAAGGCCAACATCTCCGAGATCCAAACACCATAAAAAATGAGTCGAACGATGCAGTTTAAGGTTTACCGCAAATAAATTGAGGCAATTTGCACTAACGTTTATTTATGTTAGTCTCGTTTCGATAGTGTCTTTAACGTACACGATCATTGTTTTCCGAAGAGATCGCTCTTAGAAACAGTAGGGCTGTTCGATTTACCGTCCCGTACTCACCGCAGATTCTCTGAAAGCAGTCAGTCAATCGATTTTCTTGTGTATCCTTATGGCTTCGGGGAATCCTCGGACTCCCGCGGAATATCCGGGGTGAATTCGAGTCTGTAAATCGAAGAGCCCTAGTGTTCGGGCCGTTTGTAGGCTTTTTGTTGAGCGAAGTAGGATCATCGTTGGCTAAACGGTTTGTTGCTCGCAACAACCGATCGCCAATACGCGCGGTCGACCGCTCCAGGTTGAGTTCGCAACAGTTAGGTTTTTTTTTGTGTGGGTAGTTTTTAAGGAATTGCGATATTGTACTTCGCATCATTTGTCGTGCACGGACTGGAGTGGCACGCTTTAGGTAACTTTCAGCCGAGGCACATAGCAGCCTACGATACACTGCAGGGACTGTCGTTTTTCAAAACGGTCACTCAGTAATGTGCACTGGTACAAACAAGGCTCCCTGCGTTCAGATTGAGGGTACGATGGCTGAAACTGGCGCCACACTCGCAAGCCCCGCATGTGCAGTGAATCTTTGAGTGTTCCAATCGTTCGATAATCGCATATATGTTTGTGCATGTGTATCAGTAGCACCAAAAACGTACGTTCAACCCGAATTTGCTACCACATCGAAACTACATGCGTATCGTGCGTCTGGTGCAGAGGCATAAGCAATGCTGGCCGCGCATGGGGAGCATTTAAGCACTGCAACCTTCACAATCGTCTCCGAATATTTCGAGGCCACGCGTGTGTCTCAGTTAAATTTTGTATTGGGCTCTCATTGTGTGGATGAGTGCACCCCGCACAAGAGCAAATGCTTCAAAAAAAAAGTGGGTCTCCTCTGGATTGGTTAAGGCCGAAGATCTCTTTCTAGTAGCTTGTGTACATCATTGCACAGCAAAGAATACAATCTTTGTAAAAACACATGACTTGATGTAAATAAATATATTTCTAGAAAATATACCGCTAGAGAATAGATGAGAGAGCAGCCTTTTCTAGATGGTTATATCACACTGAAAGCTTTTTTTAATTTTTCAGAAGAGGATAACCTCTTTCTCATCGCAATAATGTTTTAAGCACTGGCTATTGTCATTATTGGCAGTAATGCATTATTGTCATGTTTCAAATTTTGTGGCCTGTAGAAATGTGTGTCATTTTTGAAAATCGTTTGAGTGGGTTTGGTGCCAATGTGAGCACAACCTTAAATATGGTTCACTATGCTTCCCTAAGACCTCGCGGCCATTATTAAGGCCTAATTGAATGCATGTTTTGAAGGAAAAAAATTGTTGCCATAATATTGCACCGACACATCATGTGGGCTTCAAGCACTGCGTGGGAAGAAGAATTGAACCTGGTTTAAGCTGCAATCACCTAGAAGGTACTTCAGAAACAAAAAAAAATTGCTTCAATTGTATTTTTGTTAAATAGTTCATCACATAGCCTTTCCAGCCTCCTTCAGCATAATTGTTAGGCTGTGTCTAGCGTTCCGTCCAGATGGAACGGCAACTGTCACTAAAGTTCCGTCCAGAGGAAACACAACTCTCGTTGAGAGCAGCCTCTCTTGGTTTTTACCCAACCGGCCAAACCGCTACTGCTCACTGACTAGCCAGAATCACTGATAATTATTAATCATTATTAATAACTACAGATGATCGGACTAGCTCTAGCTCAATCCGGACGAATCTCCAAGCCGCCACTCGACGCACACATCACAATATTTCAGCCAGAGCAGTCGTTCCTCATTTTTACCTAACCGTCCAAACCGCTTCCACTCAAAGACTAGCCAGAGTCACTGTTAATTATTAATCACTGGTAATTAGAGGAGATAGGGCGTAACTGGCGATGGCTACGTCGACCTTGGCTCCAGCGAGCGGGAGCGGTTCGCCCGCTTGAGTGAAAACCCCAAGACCGACTGCTCTCATCGCGTGAATTGTAAAGCGGGCGTGAAGTTTTGCTATTACAAAACGCTAACCACGGCCACACACACAAAAACAAACGGTGCGCGAATCGAACCAGGAACTACAACATCCGTAGTCAGCCGCGGTACCACTACACCAAATCCCAGAACTAGAAATGGCGGCTAATCGGCTGGTTTTGATTTGGCGTTCAGTCTGTATGGAACTTTAGCAGTTTTTAGCGTCGTTCTGTCTGGACGGAACGCTAGACACTCCTTAATTGTTCAGGCAACGTTATTATCATTTAAGTCTGTGCTTTGTCACAGAATCGTGGAGGCAATTTACTGTAGTATCAATGAGAGAGCTCATCTCGGCACCTTTTTACCCATACATGAACTGGTCATAATGAACGGCATCTACTTGCAAAAAGAGAATTGAGGTATAAACGTGATCGTGGACATTGTCACTATGCTGTGATAGTCACTTCGACCATCCTTAAATCCAGGTAATGTTGTATTTTAACGTTCTCATATTCTCACTTGGAGTGTGAAGAACACCTTGCTCGACACCTTAATATCGCATTTAGAACTTTGAAGGATTAAGGCTAATGCAACTTGCTTGCTGTTTGCCACTCACTTCCCTCTTGCAAGCTGCTGACTGTTACACCTTGCTGTGGAGATCAGATGGCATGCCCTACTTTGATGATCTGGATGGACCTCTCATCAGATGTCACTGGCTGTTTTTCAGGTTGGTTATAATAGGTGAGCCCCTAGTTATATAAAAGTATTGTGCAATGCTATGACGTCCACTGAGAAATTCAGTTAAGGCCAATCAACACGGCAGACCAAAACGATTATTTGGACCGCGGTCCGCGCATCACGTGAGAGACCATCACCAGTTCGCGCGGACCGCCGTTGGACCACGCAGGACCGCAGCCTTCGCGGTCCAAATATTCGCCGAGGCTTTTCGGTCTGCAGTCTCGACGGCGGACCGCGACATCAATCAGCGTGGTCTGACAGCGGCCGCGTCGCATGGGCGGAGCCGGGTCCAGTTGCGCCAATAGAGAACGTTGCGGGAGCGCGGCTGTTTCGAAGCGCTCGAAAGAGCCTGTCAATCACCCCAGGTAGGCAGCGGGCTAGGCTTACAATCGCGGCGCATACTTAATGCGCGCTTTCACTAGATACCCCTTTGTCTCTTACTAGTGCGATTCTGGCCATCATTATCACATTGTTTCACGCATGTGGAACTCAATATGAGGGAAGAATTTGGTTCCAGCGAGCGGTGACGAGCCGTATGCAACCCGGGTCGCCCCGCCGTCGCTGCTCGTCGTGTCTCCTTCATGCAAACGACGCCGGCGGCTGTGTGAGCGCGCCCGCGCCGCGTGCATGTGGCTGGCTGTTATTGTGTGGATGAAATGGTTCATGCAGGCTTGTGCGTTCTATGTTATCGCGGCCAAACGGCGCCTGTGTTAAACATTCTAGCTTGCGAGTTCAGACGGTCGGCTATTCGTGGTCCGCTCAGCCGGCCCGCCGTGGGGATGCGCCTTGCTCTGCGTCGGACCGCAGCGGACCTTGACGTCGCGTCACGTGAACGATTAGACCGTGTACTTGGTCCGTCTTCTGGATCGGCCTTTTCCAGAACTTGCCTAATTTGACCGAGAGTGAGGTGATTTGGTCTTCCAATAGCACTGTATATATATATGCATGTCGGCTTCTTCATTTCAGCAATTCATTGCTCTCCAAGTTTGGAATCAGTGAATTTGGATGTATTGTATTTAACGTCTTTATGTAAAGTTTAACCTGAACCTTTGCTGCCATTGTTCATTAGACGGCTGAAACAAAATCAGGAAGGTTGGAGTTCTTAGTAAAAAAGAGAGAACTAGTATGCTCAACGTGTGACATTTCCAAGGGACACGGCCGCTTTATGTCCCTCTTTTGGTGCAGCCCGCCGAATGCTCCTCTCCACCTGTGAGAATGATAGTTCTCTTTCCCTCCTCCGCGTCGCCTGTGGCGCGCGCTATCAGTAATGCGGCGGCGTCAATTCGGAAAGTGGCCACACCATCAGCCATCAGCGCTAGCGGTTCTAGGTTAGGCAGTATTACTGCGCTTTGTCATGCTTCACTTGAGACACCTTGCTGAACAGGCTGCAGTCACATATTTGCGTGGAGTAGATGCATGGTCCTTAATATGGGATTGCACTATTCAGCCTATTTTACTGGAATTTTCGATTCTGAAGCCTGTTCGTGAGCTTTGGACTTTTTCTGAAGAAACTTCGAGCTGCTGATGACGACATAAAAAATATCATGGTGGCGCGGGAGAGTTTCATTTTTTCCACGTTCGGCTCAATGTGCGATCAGCTTAAGAGTCGAACTGGGTTCACAATTCGCAACTTTTGTCGGATCTGAGGGGGCCTTGAGAACAAAACATTCCCTAACTTTCTGCATTCCATTAAACATCCCTCTCTCTCTCTCTGTCTCTCTCTAGAAGATTTGTTCTGAGGTTCTTAATGACGTGGTTTGGTCAAATAACAGGAACGATGGGTTGTTTTCTCGCACTGGATTTAGCACAACATGTTGTAGTGTGTTGTCGCCACCCATACCTAGAAACATCGCGTTGTTTTTCTGCTGGCTGTCAATGACAATACAGATAATGATGAACCCCCACTCTTCCACAGAGTTGAGCACACTAAAATTCAGGTTACGGAGCCGAGACCCGTCACGGTGGCTCAGTGGCTAAGGCGTTGCACTGCTGAACACGAGGTCGTGGGTTCGATTCCCGGCCGCGGCGACCGCTTTTCTGATGGAGGCGAAAAGCAAAAACGCCCGTGTGTGCGAGATTTCGGCGCACATTAAAGATCCCCAGGTGGTCGAAATTAATCCGGAGCCCTCCACTACGGCGCGCCTCGGCGCCTGCGTTGCGTCGGCGCGTTAAAACCCTACAATCAAATCAATCAAGGTTACGGAGCCGGTCATGTTTGTGGTTCCCGCTAAAAAAATACCCTAAGGGGATAACATCAGCCGTGGAAAGCCCCCGCAGGTCAAACCAAAGGAGCCTGCAGGCTATTTCAGTGGCATTGCCGGTTCGAGGTTCACGGCCGATTCAAGGCCGAACATTTCGTCGACTTGACAGCCATAAACTACTTTTTGCTGCATTGACATTTCGCCAGTAATCACGCTGCAGTATGGCTCTTCTAGTGACCGCAAGCTTTGTCCCTCCACTTGAAGCCGTTCCTTTATTAGGTTTGTTACTCGAGCCTCCTGCAGAAGGTTCGATGGGATTTTTAATTTGTGCTTTGACACGGCAGCTCCAGCAGTTTGCGGCCCCTCACATGCGCGTAACCTTTACAAGAAGTCGCCTTCCACAACACTTTCCCGCAACGTGGGTTCCTGCCTAGTCAGCGCGCCTTATCACTATTGATAATCTGTTCCATGACAAATTTGGCACACCCGTCTCCTTCTTGTACGGCTTCCGAAAGGGTCTTTAGTGCTTGCACAGCTCGGTTGTCCTCATAGTGTTGAACTTTCTCTAAATTAATCACAAGTTTGCTGAAGTTTTTGCAAGCGTTCGTTTAGTCTGCACTTTCGTCTCAAGACGATGTGCTTTTCTTTTCGTCGCTTCAGTGCATCCAACCAGGTTAAATGTCATCTGGCATTCTTCACCTTTCAATTTACCATGTTCCTAACCTTCAACACACTCGCCTTAAGGTACATTTTCTTGCGTCTGGTATTCACTGGCGGCGCTTTGAGCATAGACTTCTTCTAGACGAGGTTGTTTTGCTTTTTTCCCTACCTGCTGCTAACGCATGTTCTCTTAAAATTCTTGCTTGCATGCATATGCGCTTGCGTCTTACTAAAATCCTTTCGCGGGAAAGGCATTGCCACCATGCGATTCCTTTTTGAGCAGTGCAGCTCAAGAGCACCCTTCCATGACCTGGAGGGAGTCCTACAAGGATGGTTTCCACTTAATTTGATAAAAATGTTCGTTTTCTGCAGATTTTCGTTTTTTATGGCGAAGAGGAATGGCAGAACCAAGGGATCACATCGGAGTGACCATCGCAGAATGTTTACGGAGGCAGGTGAAATGTGCGTATACATTTGTTTTGAGTTGATATGGATTGTATATGCTTTATTGTGTAACTCAGTTTCTTTTCAGCTGCCCACCTGTTCGAAGATAGTCACCATATTTGATATTTAATGATAATATATTCAACGTTAAAACCAAGTTCGTTTTGTGTAGTATTTTTAAGCACCCCAGCACACACCTCTAAGCTCTCATAAAATGCTTGATAAGTTTCCAGAGCATTGTAGAAGGATAGCAGAAAAATGATCACGACATGAATGGACAGAGCAAAACGCAAGTCACGCAAGCTTATTTATTTGCTGCAAATCTCATTTTGTAAATTATTCGCAAGAAATGAAAGCAGTTTCTAATTAGCATTGCATAGCACCTTTCCTTTTCATGTCGTCATCATTTTTGTGCAATTTCGCATATCTGCCGTCATACCGTCACCCAACCTGCCAGCATCGACGCTACCATTGCCGTGAGCTACCGACGTCTACCAGCATGCCGTCAGCTACTGACGTCTACCAGCATGCCAACATCCATCACCCTGCCAGCATGCACTCATCTGCCGTTATGCCATCATTAATGCCATTACCATAATCCACCATGTTGATGTTTGATGGATTCCATCAATTCCACATTTTCAATACGGGGGCCAGTGCCGTTATCAGACGATCGCACGACTTGTAAAAGAGCAATCTATTGGGACTACGGGCACAAATATTGTGAAAGGGGAGTCGGCGGTGGCGATGAAAAACTGAGAACCGGTGTCCAGTAAAGCGGCTTCGCCATCATATAAAATGGGGGGGTGCAGCCATATACAGCTTCCCTGTTAAAAGGGTACCGTTATTTGTTAGCAAACCCGGGATAACTCCGGCTTTACGATGGGTCATGTAGATGCCGCCGCAACGCAAGGGGCACAGCGTTTGGTGAGGTATGCTGAAAAAGAAGTTGCCTTGGCTCCGTCGTGCTTATTATCATCATTATAATCACCTTGACATTGCTTCATTAAAGCAATAAGAATGCGTCTCGCCGGCTCGTTCTGTCCCCAAGGGACACTCTGGGGGTATGTCCATGGGCCGGCCTGAGTATAAGCCGAACCTACCATTGTGACAACAGGCGTACACCTGCAATCTCACGTTTATTTACAAAAGGTTAACGTTAATTCGAACGTCGCTATACTTTAGGCATGGCTGCTAAACATTCGCTGTAACTGGGCGCCAACAATGCGAATAAAGGAGCACTCGTCGTCATTGCATAAAGTAAAAGAAGCAAAAATAGTGCGCATAAAACGTCTTAATAGCAAATATTTTAGAAGTGATTTTAGCAAGTGCGGCGTCAAGCTTCGCAGCCCAGCCGGGTCATGCCCCAACAGAACAGAAGGTGCGAGCGGGCAAGGGCACTCTCCGAAGCGCACAGCGGCACCCACCATGCCGATTTTATTGTTTATGAATAGTAGGATATTGCTATGGGACCCCAAAGCTCACAAAAGGGCTTGGGTGTCATAAAGTCTTTTTATATGATTTCCCGAGTCATTGCTTGAAAAGAAAAAAAGAAAGATAAAGCCGTGGTTTCTAAAAGTACTTTTTAATCGGAATACAATGACGTTCTTTGCAAAAACTTTAGTAAAATTTAAGGTTTGTTGTATTGAGTCCGTAAGGGAACGCCACCCCTTTTTTCATGTTTTGTCCAATTTTTACCGCTTAACTGATAATCTCACTCCCTAGATAATATTAATGGTAGTGTTTATTGTAAGAGGTTAAATCCCAAACTAAACGTTTTGAACTGTAGCGACGTCAGTAAAAAATAGACACACTAGAGTGCCTCCGAAGGGACTAGGAAAATGTTTGATCTCCCCAAAATGTTCTCTGAAATTCGCAGTTAGAAATGTCTTGACTTCTCTCTGTGTGATTTGGAATTGGTACTACGCGTTCATGTTTGTACCGCCTTGTGTGCACTACAGAGCGTTAAAAACTTCGCTATTAGATTTTTATTTCTTTAAATGAGCATGCGACGTCAAGACCTGTCATATATTTTGGCTATATCAAAAGCAATGGTTCAAAGTTTTTGAAGAGGTGCCTAAACAAAATATAAAGATATTATTGAATATTTTCTAGCGTCCTGACCGGCATAGAAGAGGGAAACGGGAAGGCAAGGGAAGCTTGATAACGACATTTATCACAAAGTAAACATCCTATACAAACAAAAGTAAAGAACACTACACCCGCGAAATAGCGGCGAAGCTCTTTACAATGAAATATAAAATGTCGTAAGACACTTATGCCCGAGAGCCTAAACAATGTCCTAGACAGATGTTATATTAAAGCAAGTCTTACATAATGCATGCGTGTTGTTGTGAGGAAATCGCCGGGAGCCGCGAAGAGCTGGTACCCGGGTGCCGTCGTTTTGATATTCATCGACTAGCGTAGTGAGGCTGGGATTCCGGAGGCCCTTGCCTTACCGGAGTCATCGTAGCGCAGCAGAACGGTGCGATTCTGCTGACCGAAAACACATGCCCGTCACCGCTCGAGCCGCCAAGGCGTGTGTTGGCGGGGAGTCGGAAGACCAGAGCCGATGCGCAGTCGTCCTGCCACCGCCCAGAATTGTGTGACGACGTCGATGCCTTGGGTCGCGTCACTCCTGACTGTTCCGGACACCGGGTATTCACGCCGCACCAGCCTCGATCTCTCTTCCTCCTCTTTTCTTCCATATTCTTCGGTGTGAATATGACAAATATACGTCCTTCGGTATGACAAATATACGTTCTTAACAATATCGCTGTGGTACTAGCCGGACAGAAACATCCAGAAGCAGAAATAATTGCTTTGTCTTAAGAAATTGCGGTTATTCGCTCTTTACCTTTACAAGCTACATTACCCGGTGATTCCATGCTCGACCAATCACACATTATACAACAAATTGTTTTATTCATTAGTCCTCATACATAAATTACGATTGCTTCTTAAATTTAGTAGTGCACAATTCCCGTAATCTGTCAATAAACAAGCCCCTAAAGATTGCCTGTCGTAGCAGAAAAGGGCTGTAAGTCATGCTTTATTGAAACTATTCCAAAAAAATTGCCTAATTTCGTCTTATCAAATGACTACATTCCCATGCGGAGTGTTATCTCAGCAGCTGTTATTTATATCTCGCTCCCACTTTAAAACACACAAAATAAAGTTGGCATTTTTAAACAAACAAAGCTGCAGCAAAACGCCGCTGCTGAAATGATAAACCTATTTTTGTCAGCTAGGGTAACACCGTTTTCTTTTTGAATGGCCTAGTGGTAAACAACGTCGGTTTGTTTTGTGCGATAGCCACGGAAGAAGGCGATAAAAAAACAGCTCCGAAGATACCAACTCTGTTCGAACATATGGCCTAGGAGCTTATGCAAGAGCAGGAAAATAAATTCGAATATAAATCCTTCTTCCAGTTCATCATGTGAGTGTGACCGGGAAGTGGCGGAGCATGACCAGTGGGAGGGGAACAAAAAGGGGAAGTTACAAGGAACGTGTGGCTGCAAGATGCCCCAAGATAGTGTGCGCGAGCTTACACAAATGGAGAACAATTATGTTGACGAACTTGCAAAAGCACTTTTGTATCCACCATGTCAGTTCCGAGGGGGAGGTGAACAGCAGGACGATTGGTGTCGGCAGAAACGCGAGGTAGTTAGTTGGCGGGCATCAGCTAAAAGCTGACACCAGATGACGTTTGCAACGAATTAGGAAGCACTCTGCCAAATTTCCCCATTCTATGGTAATCAGAAAAATGTACCGCAAATCGTCTCCCTCAAGGTAACAGAGCTTTCATCCAGAAAGTTCAAATCTCTTCGTTAAGCATTTGGGCCTTGTCATTCTCTAATCAAACTCCTTGGTTTTATGAAAACACAAAATGTGTAATTTGTTTCCGGACATTTGTGTATAAAACATGGCTAGGCGACAGCCAATGTATATAATAACGAGCCTAATATTTAATGAATATTTGTGAAACACGGGTAATTTATCCATAACCAAGCTTTTTCCAACTGCGAATTGTTTTCGATAAAAGCTGGAAAAACTTGTAGGCGACAATATAGGATCCCAAATAAGCAATAACGAATTCGGCATCTGTACGGGCCTCCAAAAAAAACGAAATTCCTCAGAAGAGATATTCTTACAAATATCTCAAGTGTGTGGTTTTGTATAAGTAAACCATATTGAGGTGCATACGTCCTAAATATGTGGCATTCAGTGCCCGCACTCTGGTTTCTTTTGATTTTACCCGTCATGCCGTTATACTTTAGTAGAAGGGTATGTCACAAAAATTATTCTTTCCTGTAGCAGAGTACTGGGGAAATATCGTGAAATTTAGTATTTCACATTGTTATGGGAAGTACTTCTCAAAAAAGCAGTTCGATATTTCAACGAGGAGCGAGACTGTCAGGAAATTGGGGGTGCGCCTTTGTCTCTTCCTACTGCCTTCGGCGCACAATTATCAAACATCCAGCGTTAGTGGGCACCTAGGACACGATAAAAATGTACTCCTGTTAACTAAATTCAGGCCAAAAACTTGCCACAGGATGTTTATGAGTCAGACAATCAGTAATTCCGTTGGGGCTACCATTTGTAATGTATACAAACTGCTGGTCTTTTCCTTAGTTAAATTTTTCAGCTGTATTGGAAAGACAAATTTCCCACATATAAACTTTCTTGAGCCTAACGTTCGTTATTACTAGACGCTGAACATTTACTGCTGTTCTTCACTAATGCTGCTCTACAACTATGATGAATATCGCTTCTCTGCAGACATTTTGGAATAATGCTGAACGCCCAGAAAAGCATTGTTCTCTTTGTCAACGGAGCATAAATAACCCTGTTCTAGTATGTCAAGTTCTCTTCTGTCTTTCAGGCTTACCTTTAAGGCGCCATTTTGTATCTGTGATTTGACGGAGAGGGAGCAACACATACCGCGTCTCCTGTCAAGGTATTAATTTCAATTCTGGCGCAAACCGCTTTCAGTCTCGGAATTCGATCGCATATTTCAAAGATAAACATGAATATTTTACAAAGGTTGGAATATTTTTTGCTCCTAAGTATACAGTATGCAGACTTCATATACAAACACCATATGGCTTTATAAGAACAGCTGGGGACTTTTTTGCTAGCTTGGAAGCTAATCCTGGCAGAGAATATGTTAAAAAAGGGAGGGTAAATCGTTTTAAATGGTCTTTTCTATTCCTCATAATGGCTATAGTTATAAAAAGGCGGTTTATCCACATTTCTACGCCATAATTAGGTAGCACATTTTTGTAGTCGGGAGAATCTATGGCACATCACTTATTAAAAATGCCTTTTTTGGATAGTTTTTGTTGACAGCGTATAATAAAATTTGCATGCAGCGATAAGGTCACACTTTCGTTGCTAAGTTTGGGGCCACGTTCTACCCTTTCCTGCGTTTTTTTCTGTCTCCGCCACCTTCTAGTGTGTACGTCACCTATTCGCCCCTGCGCGTCACGAGGCAGAAATGTTCCAATTGGACGGCTTTTTCTTTTATTTTCTGCGAAGAGAAGCGCTGTCTACCTCCCCTTCATCTAACGTTATCTGATTCAAAAAAGCAATCAAAAATTTTGCTAGCGGCAGTGTCTCTACGCTAGTCTGCAAAAGTCTGCTTCAAAATTCAGACCCCCCAGCATTCTACGGAGCTCCTATGGTTATCGGCACACACGGGACTAGACGCCGCGGAGCGGGCTCATCAGGCGGCACGAGCAGTCGTCCCCCATGCGCCTAACCAGACCACTGCTCACCACTTATAGGGAGGTTACAGATTACTACCGCCTATCCCGCAACACGCTGCCCCGGCTCATCTATCCCTAACCCCATCTGAGGAACGGGTGTGGCGCCTCCTCCAAACGGAATCGCTCCCCAACCAAGCCCTCCTTATCACATTTACCCATCCGCCTACCCCTCTCCCCTCTGCCCGCACTGTGCCGCTAACTACACAGTGTAACACCACATGTGGGCCTGCCCCTATGACCCCCAACCCAAAATAACTCTCCCTGAGCATTGAACGGAGGCATTGGGCCGCTAGGACGAAGTTTTCTAGCGCCCACTGGTCACCCGAACACAAGCTGGGGTGGCTGCCACTTAGGTCAGTCGTGTCAATAAAATCTCTCTCTCTCTCTCTCTCTCTCTCTCTCTCTCCGCCCTGCCTCACGCTTAACAGTATCGTGTTTGTCCATAATTGTCTTGTTAAATGTGTTACCACGCTTGTAGATAAAGTCAGTTGGCTAGGCCGATACGACGCCGACACGCCGGCGACGCCGACTTCGGAGTTCGCAGAGCGCCTTGTCACACAATGCTGACGGTGGCATGAATATGTCGGCTTCAGACAATAACATCTAGTTTTGGCGATGACGAGAACCGCATGCGACGGTGTAACTTGCACTTTTTCGTAATTGAGGATGATCAAATATAAGACACCGAGGCATTTCAGTAAAAAATAATCACTTTCTATTCCAAAAAGGTGCACATTCCAACAAGCAATGTTAAATTCCGGCGTGTACATAGATTAGGCAAGTTCACGACTGAAGAAAAAGTCCAATAATGGCAAAATTCAGCTCATAGAAAGACAAGAATAATATCTTGGGCGCTGCTCACAAACTAAAAGACACAGAATTCGCTATAGGAGAAAACGTTTGCTTTTCTATTCGCCTAGCTCCCAGAAAATTACTATAGCTTGCCGGTAATCTAGATAAACGATTTAGGCTGCGCATTGATAACAAAACGTACTTCTACTATAATGCAACAGGCACCATCTTCTTACGCATTGTCTTATACACCGTCGTCTCATCCACTGTTATGCCCCGTCGTGCTATACACCATCGTTTTAATAGCATCTACATGCCGCCACGCGCCCCCAAGATGCAAATCTGCCTTTGTCACCTCGCATAGCTCCGTCAATAACGATTGCTTTTACCAACATTCGGAGCCTACTGCAGAAACGTAACTAAGTCTGTTCCTTCTTAGACAATACTAGTGCCGACATCCTTGTCGTAAAATTGCTTTGGCTGAACCCGGACATGAAGGATAGCGAAATGTTCCCTGATACAAAGCATATAACATATATCGTAAAGATAAGATTGAGAAAGCTTGCGGTGGTGTTTTGCTAGCGGTTAAGAATACCCTTTCTCATACCTTGTAACATTCGACCCTGCCGTCGAAATAATATGGGTTCCTCGGTTAACGGGCTCAACTAAAACACTAATAGGTATGTGATACAGTCCTCAAATTAATAGTTTTTCTTTCTGCATGACTTGCGCATGAATATGGCTACGGCTACCAAGTTATGTGCTGCAGATGAAACGTATCTATTTGGTAACTTCAATTTTCCGGGCAGTGACTGGGTGTATCTATTATCCCCCTGCCGCGCTTCTTAAAAGTTATTCAAAATAACTTCATACTTCAATATGTTCCTAGTAGTTAATGAACCTACCGGAGGATCCCACATCCTGAATTTAGTTTTTACAAGTTCTCTCAAAAGTGTTCACTATTGTATTGAACAGGGATGGTTTCAGTGATTATAATATGCTCATAATAAAACTTCACTTGCCACTACTGCCTCGTGGCTTCAACGTTAAAAACATTTACTACTTTAACAAGGCGAACTACGACAAAATGAACAAAGAGCTAGAGATATTGTATATTACAGTCTATTGTCATCTTTTGAAAGTCGTTCGGTTGATGCTAACTGGTCATTTTTGCGAAACAAAATATAGGTTTTAATTTAGAAATACGGGCCACTAATATTTATCTCAAATCATTGAGCTTAACCCATATTTTAATAAGTCTCTCAATGCACAAAAACAAGAAAAAACGTTTATACAAAAGCGGCAGAAGCTCGAGTACTAAGGAGGCATGGCAAAAGTACGGAGATTGTATGAAAATATAAACAGCGGCTTACTTCGGGTATGCCAGGACATAAGTACGTGAGCTAAGGTTGAGCTGGTTATTCTTAGGTTTCCTGGTTGTCTAGGATAAGCTGCTTATCATGCTTACTTAAGCTAAAACGATTTACAATGTAATTCAAACCAATGCAATCCAATTTATTCCAATCCAATCCACTCCAGTCGCAGTGGCGGCGGCTCCGGCGCGACAGCTGTGTGCCGTCAGACGTCATTGTTCCCCGCACAAGCGCAGCACTGCACTTGAGGAGCCACGTGAAACTGCTAAGCCTCGACCGGTGTAGCTTACGCTACAAAATTTCTCTTTGGTCCTATCTGCTGTTAAATATAAATACTTCTCCAATAACCTACCTTACATCCGAAAAACTAGCCCAAGACAATTTTCGCAACAACTATCCCCTGCCGAATACTAACAAGATTTTATGTAATCATGATGAGCCAATTCTATGCCAGAGAGCGACTTCCCCTGCGTATTTAGCACATTTTTTTCAGTATTCACTTGGGAAGAATATTCCAACCCTTCTTGTTTGGGTGACCCAGACTGTCCATACATGGAACCGATGTCATAACTGTAGAAGGAATTGAATGGCTTCTAAATAACCTTAAAATATCTACCTCCACAGGAGTTGATAACATTTGTTCGAAAATACTACAACATACCAATGCCGTTCCTAGAAAGATTTTGTGCAAGGTCTTTTTGTAGTGCTTATCATCCGTATAGTTGCCGAGCGACTGAAAAACAGCTAAAATTCTGCCATAAATTTTTCGCCATTTCGCCATTCCCACATAAATCTGGGACAAAATTCACCGGAAAACTACCGCCCTGTTTCAATATCGTGCATACGTTACAAATTGCGTGGACATATTATCGCTTCTATTATTTACTCCCACCTCTAAACAAATAACTTTCTATTTGACAACGAGCACGGCATCAGAACACGTTGTTTTCCTATGATACGCAGGGTTTCGAATTTACCTCTGACTTGCACAATAACAAGGACAGTAACTTGCAAACGGACTGTATTCTCCTTGCTTTTTCTCACGCTTTTGACCATGCAGCCCATTGCCATTTAATCTCTAAGTTGTCCGCGATTCGACTATATTCATTACATTGTCTTGGCTTTGTAACTTTCTTAGTTGGTGTGAACAGTTCATGGTAGTGGATGATTATACTTCCCGCTGTCCCCTGTCACATCGGGTGTGCCTCAAGACAGCGTTTTGGTCCCTTACTTTTGTAAATACTTATTAGTGACTTGCCTTCCCGCGTTAAATTTTCCATGCACCTTTTTGCTAACGACTGCACACTTTACCAGAAAATAAATGACCCCACTGCCCACGCAACACTTCAAAAATACCTGAACCTTAACTAGGGTTGGTGCAACACATGCCAAATGTCTTTAAACTAACTACATGACAAATATTATACTTAAACTAAATACGCACTAACTCTAATGTTTTTTACTTCCTGAACAAAAATTTATTTTCTGCGGTATAAAATATAACTACCTAGGCGTGCTGCTAACGGCAAATATTTTATGTTCCACCCACATTGACGCCATATGTGCTAAAGCCTCACGATCTTTAGGATACGTACGTCGAAATTTGCACGCTTCTCCGTCTAAAATTCCTCAACCAGCCTTTTTGTATTTTATTATTTTATCTAACATTTGTCAACTATCCTTTATTTTGTATTAACACAGCTAGAATTTGCGTCCTCAGTTTGTCCCCTATCAAAACTATTTGAATGACAGACAATAAGCAGTACAAAATCATGCGGCCAATCACTGCAGTCGAACCCCGCAGATACGGAACACTAGCGGGTTGTTTATTTTTTGTAACATGCCTCGGTGGCTCAGTGACTAAGGCGTTGCGCTGCTGCGCCCAAGGACGCGCGTTTGATTGCCGGCCACAACGGCAGCTTATCTGGAGGAGGCAAAAAAGCGAAAATGCCTGTGTGTGCGCGTGATTTGGGCGCACGTTGTGGTCAAACGCTGCGTGGTTCGCTTGTGCGTTCGCAAGATCTGTTCATCTGGAGCTCAACCAAGACTTGATAGAAAGCTTCATTTTAGGCCTGAAGAGTTGTACGTGATGGTGTATGTTGTTTAAAAATGTTTAGAGGAAGGACGAACAAAGTGTTGTGCGTGCTTCAAAAGACGCTCAAAGGCGGCAAGTAGCCAACAGACAGACGAACGTCCTCACCTTTGTTACAATGTCAAAAAATACAGTAGAACCTTCTTTGTTTAAGCTATTGTCTGGGTGGCTCCTGCGATATTCTGATCTGGTCACAAAAGTTGGGGCTAGAGAAAGCGCTGTGCAGGCATCCGGTAACTGACGTGGAGATGATTTAACTCCTAACCGATAGACGTTTCAAATCCTCGGTGCGTGATGTGATTTTACCGACGTATATAAACCGCGTCTAGTGTCTCTTGCAAGGTTTTTATGGAGGGAACGTTTAGGGAACTGTCATCATGACGCAGATCTTCCTTTAGTTGGAGAGATTGTTCAGGTTTGTCTTTTTTCAGCAAGGCAGCGGTCGTGGAACCGACGCAAGGTGACAGCCGCTATCCGCCCTAATATGAGAGGTGATAGTATTACGCCGTATCTACGACAGTGGGAGAGGGCAGGGGTACGTGTCCAGTAGTTTATTAATGTCTCTTGAGACAGAAGAGTTGGCACGAAGGCGCAAATCCTGTACCGCTGCCGTTGAGTCCGTGTGAGTTTGTAGAGTAAAACTTCCAGGGGCTTAAAGAAGTTCCTGTAATAGCGCTTATAGTCCGTCCCGGATGGCCATAAGCTCCATCCGCATAGAAAGCCAAATGCGGAGTGTTTCAGAAACACAGTTTTGGTTCGCCTCTGAATCAGATGGACATTCAATCGCCTTAATTAAAACGCCGTCTTGGGATCCAGCGCCCACAAATCTCTCTACAACCTGGGGCTGGTTGACTGCCGCTCGTTATGGTGCACCCGCGAGTTGCGCGTCTGCGTTTCCAGTCGACCGACTATGTAGTCGAATGAGCGGCCGGTTGTCGGTCACTTGATGGTCCAGCCAGTGCGGCCTAGGTACAGGGTGGGCTGTTAAGGCGGGTAGAGAACGGCCAATGTAAATCGCCAACGCCGCTGCCTCCGCAACAAAATTGTTTGTACTGGCGGGCTGAGCGGCGCTGATGTACAAACTCATCCACTGTATTAAAATGAGCTTATGCCTGAAGAGATGGTATTTACTGAGCAGGGGTACTACGCTCTCACTACATCCCCTCTAGTCACATTGAAGCCCTCATTCTAAGCTCACTTGCGCTCTGCTCTCTCAAAAAGGGCGTAGCAGCTTCAGGTCCTCAAGCTGTATGCCTATGAAGTTAAATTGCCTGTGCGGCTTAATAAAGTAACCGAAGGAAACACTTTATGGCAAGCCAATATAAAAAGCAAGGTGTGGGAAGCCGTTGATGAAAAACAAATGAGTCAACACAATTTAGGGCACAGCTTCTGGGGCTTTACCCCTCTAAGAACACATCTACCTGATTGTAAAATTGAATGGTGGTCCATACTAATAAATGCCAGTCATAAACGATAGTAAGGCTTCAGGCGAACCACGTGTATACTCTCAGTGTCACACCAATTTGCGTTAAACGATTCACACCGTAGTGCGCTATCTGCGGAAACTTTGTCCAACAGTGCCGTCACCTCCTGTTCGTTCCCTCACCGATGTTACCCTTGAAGTGCGTCAAGCACTAGTGACACCTACGCAATCAGAAACGCACCCGGCGCCGAAAGCTATGATGTACCTGGCAGCCGGTCATCTTACAGGCCCTCCTGTAATTGTAGCCAGGAGGCACCACCAGAAACGCCGTCTACAGTTGCCCGCCTGTCAACATTATGAGATCCCCTCTCCTACCCCCCTCCGTGAAAACCGACCGTTGCCAAACATTCGATCAATATCTCCTTTCCTACCACTGCGGAGAAACTGGCCGCACCGACTCTCACTACCCTAACGAACGACTAGGTCGGCGGTGTTTCTCTGTACACGCACCCCGTCGTTTCCCAGAAAACGAACGCACGAGATAGACAAAAACCCTTCCCACTGCAGCCAAATTCAGCGGATTTCAACCGTTCCCCGTTGCCGTGTACATACCACTGAAAAACAACTGCAGCAGCACTGGCTTTACACATGAAAGCTCCTCTGAACACGAAAAGAAAACTTCAAGCGGCAGCTTCCGTAGGTGTTGTAGCATTTCGCCGAAAACTCGAAAACAATGTAACCAATGAATGAATCATAGAAGACTAAGATTTACGACGCGCCAACAGCATGACGTCCTTGTCTGAGCCAGATGTGACTATCGAACAAGGCTACCACCACACGGCACAAGACATTGAGCACGTGACTAAACCATTGATTAACCGGGCGAAACCAACTAAGCCTATCAACAAACATCAACACAAAAAATCCGCGATACAACGACATGACGCACCGGAAATTTGGAGAAAACGACGTCCGATGTAAAGATATCGTTCCACTTTCTTGAAATAGTAATACCGACAAACAGTGGAGCCGACTATTTGGGATAAGTAAATTACTGAGGATGATGATGTACAGAGCTACTACCAGCTTGGATGGTCTGCATATCAGAAGAGCAAAAGCTCTTCTTTTGGCGCCACGTTGAACGTGTAGATAGCGTGTAACCATAAAGAGCACCCGGAACCTCATACCTCACAAAATGTAGCCCAGAGAAAAAACCAATGATCTTGAATAAACCATTTTCAAAGCAAGGTTTCTCTCCGCGAACAAATCAAAGAATGCACATCCATAAAACCGCCGTCAACAGAGTGACGTGCCCAAACGAATGTCAGTAAGTGGAAGGCCGAAGCGCTTGATTTCGGTAATTTTTTCGCTTGTGTTATTTTTACCAGAAATATATCTTTGTATTGAGAACACTGCCGGAAAATCAAATAATCACACGGGGACATTTAATGCACCACAACCCCGTTCTCCATTCAAATAGGATGGACTGAGGGGCATACATCTTCAAGTGAAAAAAACAAGTTCTTCGTTTGTATGCATATAAGATACCTTTGTGGCGTATTTCTTAACGCTTCGCTGTACAGCCCCCACGCGACAGGTGCCGTCGCATGATACAGAATGTTATTTAAGCGTGGTCATAGGCGGGGCCTCAAAACTAAAGCGACCTAAATCCTACCATATCACAGTTATTATTATAACAACATGTAGAACCAAGTCTATAGGACAAAAAATTTGCGATAGAAAAATTGAAAGGTGAACCCGCTGGGGCTCAACGCCCCGCCTTCTGCGCCGGTATACAGAATTCTACCACAATGCCCTAACGACAGGTTCCTTTCAACTGGAAAAATAAAATAGCGCATGCAGTACTATCACACGTAACATGGTGCGCTTTGCAGTGAAGCGTTTGGAAACGCGTTCAAGGACAAACGCGCTAGAAACAGCACACAATTTAAAAAATAACAGAAAACCTCGTTCGAGTAAGTATACCATGGGTGTGCTCGCCTGCTTCGTATAAACATAGCCCGTTCTGTTTCCCTTGAGGTCGTTCTAGAAATTAAGAATAAATATTCTGACTTTCTTAGAAATGCAAAGTCACATTGTGATAAGTAAGGTGCACCCGCTGTCATCACCATGAAACGCAGCATTGGGTAGCGTGCTTGTGGGTAGCCGTCATCGTCATCATTGGCTCTTCGGCAAGGCTGTGCGTCAAGGCTCTTCGAAGTGCAGAAAACCAAGGCGCCATGACATCGGCGAGGCTGATCGAGTGAGCAATCGAGGCAGTGTGGAGCGCACCACTGGACGCACACCATCACAGAGCCGTCAGAGCGGCCCTTCCGCTATCAGCGACCGTGAACAAAGCGACGCCAGCCGAAACAACACCGCAAGTGTTGTTCCACGATGGCTCGCGTATAAACTGCATCCCGTGTCTTCAGGGGAGGGACCGGATGGCGTGTCTCGGCACATGTTTTGTGCGGCATGTAACTTCTGGGCCGGTTTTCAGCGCTTTGCGTGCCGTGTCTTGCCCATCAATCGTCTTGGTCTCGTACATGGGTGTTCACCCATAGGCGGCATCTTCCATCCGTCTTGATTTGAAGCGCAACAAAACACATGGATGAAGAACAGGGTAGACGAGACAGGCACTTTATCGTCTCCTCGTCTACTGTATCCTCTCGTCTGTCTCGTCGACAATATTCTTCGTCCCTGTGTTTTTGTGGCGCTTCAAATCGATGCAACAATTCACCAACTAGGTCAGCAAGAAGTTCTTCTCTCCTGTCCGTCTCTTGCTATTCACTCGCGAACGATTGTATTCCGTTGGCGATCGCGACTGGAGTAGTTTAAAATCTTAGCGATTGCTTTATTGCCCGTGCGTGACACGTGTGTGGCGAAGTGGAATAGATCTCAGAAGCCTAATGCCTGTTGGCAGCAAGCTTTGACTTCGCGACCCTTGACTACGCCAACTCTTCTAGAAGAACGCGGTCAAACGAGCAGCCGAACTGGCAGCCGAACGTGCGGTAACTACGCAGGTCGGCTGGCGTGCGACGGCAGGAGATCGAGATTACAATGACCGCGTGATGGCGCCACTAAACATCAAGCGAGCGCTTGCGGAGCTGGAGCTCGAGGTCCAGGCTGGAGCGGCAATGAGCCAAGCTTCCATGGCTGATTGAGCTCATGAAGCTGCTGCATACTGCCGCTTGGTACTCAATAGGACAAGAGCTGATTCTTTTATTTTACGAGTGTCACCACGACCAGGACCCCTACCTACAGCGATTCCAGCAATTTGTGACCATCCTTGCCTGGCCGGATGAAAAGCGGTCTCGGTCCATAAGCTTGTGTCTAATGACGCAGGCGTTGACGTCCGCATGCCGGCTGCCAACTCAACGTGCCTACTATTATAGAAAGTTTTTGCAAACGCTCGTCCTGTTGTGCTGGTATAGCGAAGAAGGCTCGGACAACTTGTTTCGGGGATACAAACCGGGAAACTCGGAAACGCCCCAAAGTTCACCCTGCGCTTCCTCTTGTACTTGAAATATCAATATTGGCACCAGGTGGGGAAGATGAAACACACTTATGAAGCCCGGTGTAAGCAGAAAGTGGCTGAGAAGATCCTGGGGCTGGGCCAGCAGAAGCTAGCGCTGTGCCTGAATGAGTGATGCTGCGCCAGGAATGACAAAAAGAGTTGTGAGAATTGGATTGCAATTGCCAGCAGGATTACTAACGAATCAAGAAGATCCCAGAAGAATTGCACGTGAAAATACTTCTACGCACCACATGGAGCTTAACGAAGGTTACCCATACAAAAGGGTGCTAAAGGCCTACAGAACAAAAATTTTGCTTTAACCAAATTTGTTCCAAGTGTGTTGTCTACGCTTTAAAAATAACCATCACAAAATCCTAAGCTTCGTAAGCACGGAGCACACCAGGTACCGTCTTTCAAAGCAGCTGCAAGCCGACGACGTTTGCGCCTGGTGGAGAGTCGCTGAAACAAGATCCGAGCAGCCTGGGACGAAGAATGGGGAACCTGTCCCGTGGAGCTCGCGTTTCTCCGGTGACTTGCAGGGCGCTTCTCCGGGGGCAGGGACGCGTTCGCCGGGGTTTTTCTGCTACACCACCGCGCTATACTGTTGTCGCCATCTCATGTTTTACTCTACCAACATAGGTAGCAATATCCGCCTTTTTCTTTGAGTGCAATAAAATACATTAGAATCCTACTCACTATTCACCTGCTTGAGAACGTTCCGGAACTAGCAAAAACCTGTTTCCATAAAAGTAATATTTCTATCAAAGAAATAACGCGACAAGCACACTTGACTTACAAATGGCATTCCTATTCCATCGATCAATTAAAGAGAGGCAGTTGTTTTTTTAACTCTTGACCGCTGGCACTTCCTCGTCCATTATTGGCCGTATTTGGTCTGGCCCAACGCCACCTCCATACCTTAGACCTTTTTAAAAGTTGATGACCTCACTGCAGTTGTTGTACACGCGGGTGTAATCATTTGTGCGACTGTTGCTAACTCCTAAAGTCAACCAAAATCAGCCTTGCTCATGGTAACAAATACATCCGCACAAATATCGGCCATCATCTTCATGAAGTGCGAAACCTAACAAAACAGCTTAGCTACTCTCACAAAACCATAAATTTGATTTTTTTTTTTCAATTCCCAATTGAAGTGTTTACTTTTGTAGGGCGATAGACTTAGTTCACTTGAAAATAATTTTTTTCAACAGCACATGTCTCTGGAAAGGCAGAAAACAGCGGTGGATAGTTAACTGGTTTCGTGTTTTAGTGCAAAATTTAGCTGTGAAAGCTGTCTTATAATTATAGATTCCCCCCACGGGTTCGATTCCCGGCCGCGGCGGCCGCTTTTCTGATGGAGGCGAAAAGCAAAAACGCCCGTGTGTACGAGATTTCGGCGCACGTTAAAGATCCCCAGGTGGTCTAAATTAATCCGGAGCATTCCACTACGGCGCGCCTCATCGCCTGCGTTGCGTCGGCGCGTTAAACCCTAAAATCAATCATCAAAATCAATCAATTATAGATTCCTTTTATATTTTTATTCTTGATGTGCAGCAAAGCTATAAATACTGGGCTGATATTCTCCGAAGCTGTTTACACGCAATGTATAGTAAAAATAGTGATTGATCTCCGCCCGCGTGCAGTTTATTCCCTTCAAGGAGAGCGATGAGACAGCCAAGGCACCGCTAACCAGAGCCGCTTTTCGCTATCGTACGAGCAACTAGCATTGTAAAAAACTGCGCGCTTTTTTACTCGCAGTGCCAACGATTCCTACTCAGGCAGTTATCCTGATGCAAAAAGCGCTGTCGTACGTCCTGCTTCATTACGATTGAAAGCAACGCGTTGTCGGAACTGCACCTAACTACATTATATTGGGCAAACGTTAGTGGGAGTTTTTGTGTGTGGAAATAACAATGGGAAAGGCGACGCTACCCCGTGCATTTGACGGTCACTCTGCGTGGCCGCCGGTACCGGCGCGGCCGCTTCTGCTCCATCATGTACGTCAAGTCCGGCCCTTTTCTCTTCACTTTTGGTTCCGTAAACGCCAATGCCGTGAGGCGTTTCCGTCACTGGCATTCATGTTTGAAACGTAATATTTTGCATTTTGCGCTCTTTTTATGTGTACTACTAGGTGACATAACTTTGAAGGTAATTGGCCTATAAGTCATCTACACCTAAAACAATCGCGATACCTGCACCACAGCTTAGGAAATAAAGGTTGTGGAACGTACATCTGTAAAACGAAGGAAAGAAAGTAGCACTTACACTGTGCAAACAAGAGAAATAAGTGTAACATCGCTAGTGAGACGATTTTATTTTTTTATTCCGCACCTCCATTAACAACATTTCGAAATAACATCGGCGTGTACCCAGACATGCGTTTGCAAACTCAGCTCATCATAACCAATTTTCTGTGGTTAGCTACAAGGCAGCGTGATGTAAACATGTAAATTTAAGGGGTTCCCCACAATGCACGTATTTTGAGGGTTTCTTTGACATGTCGACGCAACTATAGGGTGGAGGAACACTTTACACTTTGCGGCCTTTTTTAAAAACACAAATTTTCCTCTTCACGTGGTACAGGCTGCCACTACGTGCTTCATTTTTTCCAAAATGTTGCTATTTTTCACGTTGCATTTCAGCGGAATATAAAACACGTAAAATACCCTATTTGGAATTTAAAGATTCCTTCTTTGCGCACTCCTCCATAAACAATTAATAGACTGATCTACAAAAGCTGACGATGCGAACCACAACGGAAAACTTGGCAGCACGAAAAGAAGAAACGACAAAAATCCAGTACGTTGACCTTATTTAGGAATAAAATATTTCAGTCGTTCTTAAAAATCGCACGCTTTATTGAAACAATTTTAGTAGTACATGCTCACTGTACACAAGAAGTAGTACTTTATTATGATTGATAACCGGCCTGAATACCAATAAATGACAGGGAGTCCCTGAAAAGTACTTCGTCCATATTTGCAGATGAACCCTTGGGGTTACTTTTACTTTGTAACGCAGGCCCCCTTTTCGCACTTTCCTGGTTTGCCAGCGACGCCATTCTAAAAATAAAAAAAGGCAGTGTGAGCAGCAGTAAAATTTTTGTTCCACACCAAAACTGCCATTATGCAGGATATTTTGAAAGTTTCGCGTCCGCAGTGTAACGCCAGTTTTATGCAGAACCCAAGTTTTACGACGGAGTAGTCAAGTACCGGCAAAATTACCGTAGGTACAATGCACTAAAAACCTCACTTATCCGAAGCAATTTTATGCGTGCCCGCGTTATCTTACTACCCACGCGAATGGGACGACCGGCCCGCGGACAAAATTGAAGTGCCGCGGTTCTGTTCTCCGCACTTTCAGCCTTGTCAATCGGTTCTCTACGGCATAGCTTTCTTCTCACCCTCACAATTTGTCACTCTCAGCCCCAGCCGCTACCCATTACTTTGCGCAAACCTTTCCCCTATATTCGCTTGCATCTCCTCTTGCTGTGCGACTGTGGCCGGGGCAGTGTGCATGTGTTCTTTATTCAAACTGAGCAGTGAATTGCAACGAGGTTATTATAACAAGCCTAGTCTTCCAGATGTGTTTGTCGTGATCGTGTGTGCTATGATTCATACTGGGTGGCGGGAATTTCGTCAACGCACAGCGGTAAAATGTTTGGTTTTCTACAGCGGGTTTGTAACCGGCACTGAGTTATGCTTTTCGCGACTACTTTCTTTAGAAATTTGTGTTTCCGAGCCCTACAAAGCATTGTTCTTCAAATGGAGGGACGCTTGAAACACTTGCCGCGAGAAACTGTTTCTAGGCATGCTTTTGTTCGTATTTTGCGACAACGACATTTTACGACGCTTTTGCACGCTTCCCTTAATAATCGGAGTTCTACTAATTTACATGAACATTACAAAAAGTTGTTATGTAAATACAAATGGGAAAAATATTCTGCTAAACTAATGAATATAAAATTAAAAGCTTTATATTAAAACTTCATTTTACATACCCAACAGGGCGTTCCGTCATCTGCATCAACACCCGGCCCACCTACACTGTCGTGGCACCCAACTCGGTTCTAAAGGATTATGAAAAAAAAAACAAGCCACATAACCCGTTATTCCTGGAATCATTGCAAGGTCGGCTATTGCTCCGTTTTGCTTTGTTCGTTGAAATGCGCTATTGATTTTTTTTTCTTATCAGATTAGCGACTTGCTCCTGCACAAAGTAGATAAATATTGCAGTATGTTCCGTGTGATTCCTAGAAACTCCCCGGTCTTATCCCTTCTACCACAGTCATCTTTTCCTATGTGTACTTTAGGCCTAACCTTTATCATAAACCGAAGCCTTTGGTACCTACACATACCGCTGTGTACGGTAGATTGGGAGAAAGACGCCGAATGCGGAAAAGCGTCCCACACGTATTATGCCGGGTAATCCCAGCCTCACTCACCCATTTCAGACAAGTTGAAGGTACCGTTTGGACTAAGCATCCAAAGAACTGAGCTGAGGTTAAAGCTATATCTATTGCGGCGGCCCAAGACAGTGCACAGCAACGCTGTCAGATGCGCCGCAAAATTGAGCGCATTGCTACATACGAATGTTTGTAAGATAAAAATAAAAATAATAAATATAGATATAGGACAAACCAGCGTCACAAACCCAGTCGTATAGAGTTACGCAGCTTAGTGTTTTATTGGGGCAGGCTTTACTGATATATGCATAGCGAAGTCGAAATACTTAACAATCGTGAAATCATTCAAGTCGAGCATCAGGCTACAGTGTTATGCCCAGAATCAGTTCCACCATTTGTTCAGCTGCCCTGAATGCGTCGCACAAAAGGATCGTTTTTTATCTTGCCCACCTGTCCCTTTTTCCTCTAACGGCATACATACCTTACGACTACTACGCACGCTCTTATTAGTCGTTATCATCAGCTCGTTTAAAGAGAAAGTTTTTTTTTTTAATTTGGATGATCGCCTCCTGTCCAAAAACCAATGCATTTCCCTATGGACCGGTTGGTAGCCCGAAAACTTCGATGAGACCTCTGGGCACAGGGCGCGTACATCAAACCCGCATTTAATTTGTTAAGACGGTTACTTAAAAGACGCAAAAAAGGATCGGTTATAGATAAAGCAATATACGCAGATGTCTTGAAGAAGGAGTACAATGCTGTATCTTTATCTCATACACGCCGTATCAGTATACATTCACATCATTCATAGAAGCGTTTAGTTCGCATGCAAAAATTATTGCATCAGGTAGTTTCCAGTTTGCGACTTGGATTTTTGAAGGTTTGGTGATCTATTCGACGCACGCACAGCCACGGTTTGACGCAATTTTAATGAAAGCTTTGCTGCACATTCCACGCAGGTTTTTGTCAAAAAGCGTTCGCGCTCCAATGTTTTATTGAAATTTATGTATTATGTTTTGTATTATGCAATGAAGTAAAGACTTCAATGCTATAATTACTGGCTTCGATAATACCATGGCAAAATTGAGTCCATCAGAAACACTATCAAGAAGGAAAATTTTTCATTTGGCCTCTGAGGAATGCATGGTTTATTCGCACTCTTGCCGGATTTTCGGTTGTGTCATTTGTTCGCGACCTTTGGTAGATTCAGTAGCAGCGATTCCATTCTCCATGGTAAAACAAACGCTGTATGCCATGGAAAGAAATATCACTTTTTACACCTTGTATCAATGTCTCAATTGTGTAGACGTTCCTTTCATAATAATGACTGGCTTCGTAGCTTCTGTGGTTGTCAGCGCGTAATTGTGAAGATAAGTGGATAAAATAACGTTTGCAACATCTATTTTAAATCTGCACATAAAAACCTTTCTGCAAGGCAGACAATCACACTTGTTGGCAATGAGCTTTAAAAAAGTCCCGATAAGATTGATCTGCTAATGTTTGGTGTGAGAAAGCTTGAGCTGGTTTGTGGCATTCACGTAATGTTGTTGTTGACCTTTTCCTCGCTGATGCGTGTTCCTGTGCTCATATGCTTCATTTTTCGAAACACTTCTATGTGCCCCAAGATTTACAGGATTGCCTAACATACACAGGGCAATATTTATTTTACACACGCTGACAGATGCACGTGTAGGAATCGCATCTTTCACGCGAACTCTATTCGGCTAGCATTCTCGGAAAGCTTTGCTGTAGCGTGCCACACGAGGCGGATTCGCTTGCGCAAGAGAGGTGGCTTTGCCCTTGTACCTCTCGGTCACGGATCAGTTCCAGCACCAGACGTGCGCCACCCATGAACGAAGGGTCGCGAGATGTCTCATTGAAACCGGTGAACGCATCGGAGAGTCTCGTATTCAGCGTCGCGTAGTGAGCGGACTTTTTGGCCAGCTGCTCTAGGGACCGACGTACGGCGTAAGAATATAATCCTACAGGGTTGAGCGGGGGAACGAGTCTGGGTGGGCCATTCCTTAGGAGTTCGGAACGCACTCTCGCCGTCGCCATTGCATCGCTCCACTGCTCCGGTGTCCCTTTCTTCAGTTGAACCGCCCAGATCTTAGCATGTTGTTTTATGACTCGGTCCTAATGCTATTGTAAAGGCACACAATTCACATGTATGCTGTATATTTTATGGCACGCTGCAATAAATGGTGTCCCTGCGGTCTTATCTTGGTGCCTCCCGCCTTTGTCTCTTCTACCGCAAACAAGTTCTGCCGCAGTCTTTGCTCGCACTGCTTCTTTGCTAATTTCTGATGGCAGCGTGGTTGGGCATCTTGAGAGTGTGAACATTTTACCCCACAAAAAAAAGCAGAATAAAAAGGTCGGAGACAGTTCGCTGCCGTTTGCTCAAAGCAGTACTTTATCTGACTTACACATCCGTGACGGGGTTCACTGTTCACCCTCGATGCCGTAACGTGCTCCTCTCATGTGATTTTACCTCATTGGCGCATACGCTAGGCAGACTAGTGCTGTGCTGCAGGCAAAGCGTTGCTACAAGAAAATGATGCGCGCTCAGCATGAAAATATGGAAGTGGTATTTGATTGCCGTACCTCATGACCGCTTCCTTCAGGGGCGCCACTAGAATCGTAACTGTAATTCCAAACAGCGCAAGAAGACGAAGCAGTAAACGACGACACATGGCGCTGCTAGCAACCGGTCGGTTCATTCTGGCGTTTGCGAAATGTACCCAAGGAATGAAGGCGTATTTTTGCGCTGTTTTGAATTCCAGTTGGTGTGTACCAACTATCTCAAACCACCTTTCTAGCGATACTAGAATTGCCCTTCCGGCCCGTTTCGACAGCAGTCGCGAGTCGTTCCAGCCCCATTCCAACTGTCGGCGCTGCTTTGCGGCACGTTCACGACTACGGTTTACGGTTTGAATGCGTTGTAAATACATTTTTATATATTTCAGTTGCTCTGTTAGCAAACGTGGCGTAATGTACCAGATTTGCACACTACATTTTTATAAGCGCCGGGTGTGTGTAACAGACCAGTGTACCGAAGCTGGCATATGCATAGAACCTATTGTATTTCCACTGCTGTGAAATGCACCAACAGCCGCCGTAAGCATCCCAGGCGGCACAGAAAGTGTGCCCCAAGACCGGCCCGTCTATGGCCGCTTTCTGGCATGTCCGGCCAGCATCCAGGTTCTGGCAGCCACTGATCATGCGCTGAACGGCCGACATTCGGCAACCAGCGCTTCGGTATTTTTCCGTCCGCCCGTGTCCCGACGCACAACGGCAGCTAACCGGCTGCCAGATATTCAGTTCTATTACGGCTGCCGATGTTGAGAAAGAGAACGGCCGAAGTACGGCCTTAGGGCATCCGTTTTTTCTTCGGGAAGCGGTAATCGGCCGAAGCACGGCAAGCGACCGGCCACAGAATATGCGTATTCTTGCGGCAGTTGGTGTTCGAAAGGAGGCCGGCCGGAGCGCGGCTGCCGTGCATTCGTTGTTTCAACGGTGAACCGCGCGTCCGGCTGTAGAGAATTCGTTTTCTTCAGGCAACCAGTGTTATGAAAGATACCGGCCGACGTACGGCCCCAGAATATACGTTTTTCGTTCGGTTAGCTGTCCTCGGCCGAATTACGGCAAGCGAATGGCCACAGAATATTTGGCAACCGGTGTTCAAGAGGAGACCGGCCTACGTAAGGTATCTGGTTATACGTCATTTTTTCGGCAAACGGCATACAGCCGAACAACGGCACGCGCCTTGGCGCCGAGAATTCATGCACATACGTGTTTGGAAGGAGACCGACCGGATTTTTCCGGGGGGAGAAAAAGCCGTTAGGGAGCCGAACGACGGGGACGCGTTTTTCATCCGCTCCGTGTTTGTACGTTTTAAATGAACGAACATCGTTTGTCAAACAGTAATGAGTGTTCTCGGTGAACGGGCAAGGTGCAAGGACTCACTGGACATTAGCAGGGAACCTTTTAGGCCATCAAAATGTCATTTATTGCCACAAGAAGACTGTGCCACACCGACGGGTGAGCTAGGCCTCGCCAGTCATCCCCGCTACCACGCCTCTGCCGCCGGCTTCGTCGACGCATCAGCTCAAGGCTATTCGCCCCCTCAAGAAATGAAGAGCATTGGAGACATCGACCCGGCAGAGATGTCCGATCCGAGATGGAGATGGTTCAGCAAAATAACTGGCCTTCAAGGGCGTCGAGCAAACGGCCACCACGCAGGAGCTAAACCGCCACCATGTGAAGGACTCCCCACCAAAGAAAGGCAAGTGCGAGCAAAAGCGCAAGTTATTCTGCTTACAATTAAACTGCGACAAGCAATGTTGCACTATGTTGTTGGTGATAAACGTAGAAGAGACTCGCTCGTGCATTGGTAGGATCAACTTCATGCCCTGCACAATGTTACTTCATGGGATTTTACGACTGCCTATTTAGAAAAAAAATTATTTTAAATTTGCGATAACAACAGAGCCTTGTCACTGACGAAGACTAGCTCTTAATTTAGTTCCGATTTTTGAAGGTGAGTTTAGCTACTCTTTGGATATGACTCATTTGGTTAAACATAATCGCCAGCATCCTAGCAAACACGGATTTTGTCAGGATTTTCTTGCTCAACGCAGATTGTTGAGTTCACGCACGATTTGGCTCTTGCAATAGATAACCTTAAAGTGGTTGACTGTATATTCTTGAACTGCAAAAAAGCAAATGATGGTGTTCCATATCACCTTCTGCGTAGTACATTTTATCCTATGAACTGAATAAATCGGTTTTTGCATTGTTATTACTATTGGCCCTATAGCTCTGTTCAAAAGTACGTGTAGTTTACCGGACTATAGCGAATGAACGTGATTCCGTATACCTGCAGCTTTATTCGACTTTAATAAAATCCTGATGTGCTGATTCAGAAAAGTTTTTGGATGTTAAACAGTGTGTTAACGGCACCTTTACAAGAAAACCTTCATTCCAATTGAATACGTATACCGTAAATTATGGTGCTGTGACAACGGCCGAGGAATATAAATACATAGAAGTTTATTTAGGGAGTGGTTAGAAGTTAAATAGGCAGGTTCACACCATAAAAGTTACGGCTGCATATGTTTTTGGCTTTCTGAGATGAAATTTCAGTGAACCTCCATCTAACTGAAAAGAACAACCGTATTTCACTCATGTGCGCTCAATCTTGGAGTACGCATGTGTTTTCGTGGATCCCTGCACCAAAGAGCTGGTTGATACGCTCGAAAACATACAGAATAAAGCAGTGCGATTCGTATTAGGTAATTGGCACGCTCAACTTAGCATGAGAGAAAGTAAAAGGAAACTGAAATGGCGGGACGTGAAAGATCACAGACGAAACCACAGGTTGAACTTTTTTCGTAATATCTATCATTAGAAAACTGGAGAAGAAGGGGAGAAGTATATCCAAGCGCCATTCTACATATCGCAAAGTGGGACCGCTAGCTTAAAGGGGCACTGACACAAAAATTTTGCATCTTGTTTTTTTTGTCGCGATAAGTAGCTAGTGACCTACTTATAACCTGTAGAAACCTTATTTGCTTCAGCGTGCGACGGTTGTTTTTTTAGAGGCATTTTCAATGCGGCCAGTCGCAGTTTCGGTTTCAGCGAGTGCCGCGAAACGATGGATTTTGTGGATTTTGTGTGAACAAAGCTGACCACGTGACCGTCGGAGGTATATCACAGAGCAGAGCCGCCATAGCACTGTCGAATCCGCATCGACGGCAGTTTCTGCGAATGCCCCCACGTACTGATCTCGTGAGGCGCTTAATTAAAAAGCGAACGTGGATGTGACGCAGGCGCTGCGAGTACAAATGCTACCGCGGCTGAAGAACGACGCGCGACGCTCGAGACTGTGGGTGGCAAGACGCGCGCTGGGAGCAGCCGGCCGGTCTGCCTACAGGTCCGCCTACAGATGTGTTCGGCTCAGCACTGCGGTGGATATTCGAGTGCTGCTCTCGTATGCGGTGCAGATGACAATTTTTAATGCAACCCGACATCGCATCATTAACTCCTTTCTCATCTAAGCCACCATGGTCGGGACTTGGGGACAATTTCGTTCAGCGGTAACAAGCTATCACTCGAGCTACCTGCGCCGGCCTGGGCCACTTCGCGGCCGTGGCCGCCGCCTGCACAGCGACTGTGCGGCTAGCTCAGTGAGCTTTTCGTGCCTCCGGCGCGTTTTCGCATCCAATGGTAATAAACAGTTATAGAAACAGAGTGCCTGGAATCGCTGTAGAACTTTGGTCGCGGCTAGCTGCCCGATTAGCTGACGAAATCACGGCGCCTCCGCCGCCAATGATCGGGTCGTTCGTTCTCGAGAGCAGAAGCTCCGCCCTCCGGCCCTCCGATTGGAGCGGCGAGCCGGGCGAGCCGGCGAAAGACGCCGGCAGTGCGGAAGCGGCAAACACAAACTCGTGACGTGTTTGGATGTTGTTTATTTACAATTGCGCGTGGTCCTCTGCTGGCTGCTCGGTTGCGTTTCGCACACTTCAAAATTGATTTTAAATATGTTCTAGGCTGTATTCGACGCTGATATTTTGCAGATGATGTATATGTGTTCCCACCAATCTATCTCCGAAGTTATCTCGCCTTCAAAATTTTGTGTCAGCGCCCCTTTAAAGCAAATTATTAACTTTTCTTTAAAGGTGACGCCTTGCGCGATTCATTTTATTTTACATCAATACTGCAGTGTAACTATCTTCCACGTATGATTGCATTAACTCTTTATATTGACGATTTTCAGCGCGCTTTGTAGAATTATTTTGTTATTTTGTCTCATATTTAATGCTTAGTGTTATGTATCTCCCTTCTGTAATGCATGAAAAGGCAAGCTGGCATCAAAAAAAAAAAATAAATAAATAAATAAATGAATAAATAAATAAATAAATAAATAAACTTCCAGAGGCGCAAGTTTGCCTCCGACGGGCTGGGAACCCTACGCATTCAACCTTGACCAATAAAATATTTATTGCCCTATTCGTTGCAGTATGCAAGGTTTCCTGTATGCATGCTACAATTGCTATGTTATTGGTTTGAAACAAATTATGTAGCTCTAATTTTACGCCTTTCCTTGCGTGAACACAGAGGGATACAACTGCAGCCACCTGAAGCAGGGCGTCATTCGCAACGCGTCTAGAATTTTTTGAACGTAGTATGACATTAGAAGAAAATTAAGTTCTGTTGGACTATTAAGTGGTGTGGACGTATACTCATGAAAACAACATTAAAATCGATTGAAAATGAAAGTACCTGTTCGCTCCTTTTTAGGATCAGCCCTGGGCAAGATCATCAGAAAAGTTGATCGAGTAGATAGTGTCTTTACAAGAAAAATGGGCAAAAACTGGAGATACTTTTTTGTGAGGGAGTTATATTAAATGCTCCTGAGTGTTTTGTTGATAACCAAAACGCTTCTTAAAGGCATTCACTCTGGTTTTATATACATCAAAATTGGTCAAGCATCTATTATAAAAATAGTTTATGCAGTCATAGCATGAAAGTGTTCCGGAATATTGCCCTAAAAGAAATTGGCTAAAAGCGGGGCAATTTATCTCTCTGAAATTCAACCCACTAAAGTATGCTGCCTCCGCCGCCCCCCCCCCCCTCCTCTTTCCCCGTTTATTACAGGTAAGCCGCCCCACAGAGGATATCAGGACCTGGACAATACATCTATTCAAGCTCTACAAAGAACTGAATATTTTCTGTGTTCGGCAGTAAAAGAGGCACAGCAATTAAAGGAACGACAATTTGTGAGCACTGTTTAATAAATGAATTATGCTGTCAACTGAGGCTGGTAATTAAGCAAGGCTGCGCTGAAAGCTTGACGGCTGGTGGTTGCGCGCGAGTGCACTTTGATGTGGCTGCAGTGGACCCAAAATGCTGGGTTTGTGCTGCTTCTGCACTGCGCGAATGAGTCATCTGCTTGCGCGACATGAAGTGACCGGCCTCAGTACAGTTAACGTACTGTGGCTGAACTCCAATGCCCGTAGCAGGGCCGTATTTCCGGTAGCTTTAGTCCGGCTGGAGTCCGACGACCGCATCTCGGCTGTCCTCCGGCGGCCGTACTTCGGCCGTACACGGGTAGCTTTAGAATGGCCGGAGCCCTACGGCTGGAATCTGGCCGTATGACCGGAAGCCGGTCGACTGGCCGACGGACACTGGCCGTTGGACAGCCATGGGAGTACGGCCGTATACGGCCAAAAGGCCCACATTTGGACATGGGCCGAACATGGCTGCCGGAAAACGGCCGGACAGAAAATCACCGGCCAAAGTACACCGGCCTGTTTTAGGCCGAACAGTCCTGTGCTGCCTGGGATACGCCTACTGACGTGGTCTTGCTAAAGCCAGAGTCTGTAATGTAAATCGGTTTTGCACGTATACATAATTTCTTAGACCACTGAAGACTGACAGCACGCCATTACACGTGTCATTATCATAACTCGGATATTGATCACTACATTAGAAAAGCAATGAGGTGTAAATTGCAGGAACATTCTACGAAAAACATACGGTGAATAATACGAAATAAACACCGGGATCAGCACCGGAGGAAGAATTTAATTTTGGGCCGCCTTGACCAGAGGTGAGGGCACGCGAACATTGGTCATATGCGACCTATATTCTCCGAGAACCGCGCGGCGACGGGCGTATCGAGTTAGACGCGTCCGCGATCATGCCCTTCTTGAAAACATCTTCATATGACGCAGCCAGCGTGGAGGATACCGTGCAAACTCACATCAGAGGGCATTATCAGATACGACACTCGCAACTACACCTTTTATCGTTTGGGAACTGTTTACCCTGTACTTAAAAAAATATTACGCCAATTGACGTGCTCTCAATGAACTCGATAAAAAAACGAAAGTGCACGCGAAGCTTGTGTACGTGATTACTAAAACTTTCACCACTTGATTTCGTTTCGCATTTGGGCGAAACGTTAGCTAATCGTTTCCCTTTCCGCTCCTTTACCATGCCAATGTCCTATGAATTAGCAGCGCCTTTATCTTCTGTTTGAGTCTGGTGAGTCCTACCTGGCTTAAGTTCAGACGAATGTATTCAGCATTTCTACAGCTTAAGTGCGATTGTTTTATTCCCGTACGAGCTATTCCGTTTCTTCCCGACTCTGGAATTATTTATCAACAGGAATTTTTTTTTATGGCCGGGTACACCAAGATCTCACCGGCGTCATATGCTTCACGGAAACTACATTGCCAGAAAAAAGATCAAATGATGCAGCTGCGCCTGAATTCGAGCCACGAAGTCTGTCGCCGCAACGAGAAATACACAATGTTGTGATAACTGCACAATGAATTCAATCGCAAGTAGGTCTACCGTCTAAGAAAGGCGAAGCGAAGTAGTACATCATGGTGCTAATGAGCGCCGACAGTCGGCGCCTCGATGTCAACGTCTTCGAGCACGCGGGACGCGGGTGAATTAAGGCACCCTCCACCAGCTACTGCTTTCAGTTTCGGTTTAGGTTCGTTTGGTTCGCACCGGTTTCAAGGGGCCGTGGTTCGGTCGCATTTACGCAGTTTTCCGGCGCGTGCAATCAAGTGTCTGGCGTTCATGCGTCTAACGGTACCATAACGACGTGATTTCAGTAGCTGTGTGCAAGGTCATATGAATGCACAATCAACAAATAATGCTCCTGTGAATTCACATTTCACTTACGTGTTTTACCGATTCCTATGAAAGAGGCATAAACCCCAAATTTAGTTTCGTTTTTTCATCAAATTCCCTTTCTTCTTGCTATGAGACGTGAATGTGCCTATAGTAAAGGAAGCAGAACTATGGTGTTTGGCTACATTATAACGTGGCTTTTTGACACATAAAAGTTGCAAGTGGTTATCAGGTAAGAGGTAATCACATTCTAAAAGATATTTTTCAACGACGTATATATGCACAACGAAGGCACATTTGCTGTACGAGCTGCAACACAAATCTAACCTCTCGCTGTTCCAGTATCAGGACTGAACAAGGCGGCAAAATAAATCACTTGTGCCTGATGCGTTTGGAGGTGACAGTGGCGACACGCTGCTACCGCCACTGATGCCCGTGAGAGCGGTCCCCGGATAACGTTTGTTGGAGTTCGAGCTCTCTACAAATCCGTAGCTCTTTTTAAGTGGTCTAAATGTATAGACACGATCATATTGTTTCGGGCGCGCTCTAGTTTCTGCGCGAGACTGCACCTTGCGTCCAATGTTTCTTCCTGTCTTTTTGGTCTGACTCACTATATAAAAAAGTGCACGCCAATTGTGTCTTCGTGTTTATTCTTTCTTGTCACATATATAATACATAACACCCATAATATTTTTATTCTTAATATTTTTGATTTACGCACCCAATGAATTTCATGGAACGCTACGGACTGCGTTAGCAAAGCGTCAGCTGCGGTGGGCTCAGTTGCGGACATATCCTGGTGGTACCGCGTTCTGTGGGCATTAGCCGGATAAATCAACGTATACTGAGGGTAACAGACCCGCAAAAAGAATATAAAACCAAGCGGTTGGCCGAGCGAACGCACACTCACCGAAGAAGTGGGGTTGAAACGCAGCGCAAGGCAATGCAGTGGCGTCGGACGTAACAAAAAAGAAACAATCAGGCAATAACACATTCGGCACGCTTAATCGCTTAGCAGAGACAGGTCGCTATCTCTAAATCTGGTCATGCTCATGTATAAAAATAGGGCCGACGCATTGTGGAATATTATTCTACATTCGTAGCCTAGAAAACGTCACAAAAAGATCGATTTAAAGAGGATCCTTTAGCGCTCATGCCGAAGCGGGAGAATGAAGTTAAAAAAATACGCAGGCTTCATTGTTCGAAAATATAACAGGCCATAGTACAGCTAATTCAATGTGAAGCTTTTGGGACAAGATTTTATAAATCTTTCAAATGCTATGTTTCTGAGCCTCTTCCCGGGGTTATATTCCCCGAATAAGAAGAGTATATTTTGGCCCCCCTTTGCGTAAAAAAAACCCCAAAAGTGATCGCGATCAAAAATTCTTTACTTTTACATATAATGCACCAATTGCACTCGCGAATGTATCTAAAATACTTATGAAAGCTGCAGGAAAATATTCACAAACTGCCATTCAATATAGGTTTGGTCAAAGCCAAACCTCGGTATGAAAGGTGGCTCAGTCACTGCAAACCTCCCTGTTTTGCCCAGCCTTTTAGAAACCGCTTTTTCAATTAGAGGGTTGCTTTTTCAGTTAGCCCTGGCTAAAGCCTTTGGCCGCGCAACTCACAAAATTCATTTCCCAGTGCTCGCGCATGTGAATGTCGGCTCCGTTATTCTAGATTGTCATTAAATGCGATAAAAAAGCTGCTACACGAGTCCAATCCTAAATGAAACAATTGTGAGAACTTTGAGGTATTGTCGAGTTTCAAGTAAGGATGCCATTTAGGAACAGTACAGTTGTCTTTAACCTCAAGCCATTTTGTCTGAAATTGTTAACATGAGTGGGTTTACGTTGTGTGAGAGTGAAGTTAATTCATTTGCGGTGCTAACAATGCTGAGTTAGCGTGCTTTGATAAATAGAGTTTCAGAAGAGCGATCTCAGTAGCGACAGAATTTTATTAGCAGGCGCGAAGCACTATCAACTGGAGCCAGTGCATAGGCAATTGGCTTGGATACTGACAGAGCACACCAGAGGGATTTGTGATCCTCAGTTGAAGCCCCTCGTCCGGTATATGTACCAATAGTGCAACTAGAAGAGTGCCAAAACCCAACCAAGTGTTGGTCTGAAGCAATATCAACTAGAGCAAGTGCATAGGAACTGAGTTTTGAGACTAGAAGAGCACACCATAGAAATTTGCAAACCCCAGTTGGAGAACCTCGCCCACTACATATAGAGTTGTGGCAATAGGCCATTATCAAACTAAAACCGAGTATTGGTCTGAAGAAACTGGAAAAAGCCGGCTTGTACGCTAAAGAGGAACAAGTCTAGAGTTGTCCGTGTTTTCGCGTGCTTCTGTCTGCATTGTATCCGTGGTTGTTAAAAGATGAGATGTGCTTCATGTGGTGGGCATGTGAAGTGTTAATATCCACAAAGTTCTCAGGGTTTTTGCTGTGTTTTTTCGGCGATCAGGATGGGGTGCTTCAGCAGTTCGAATTCGTTCATTCTCGTTAGAAATGGTGGCCTGGGACTGCTGCACCTGTTTTGACTACAGAGTGCCTCCAGGCTTCCTTTCCTGAGAAACAAGACAGCTCTTTTCCACGAAAGGCGGCGCAAACGACGTTTTTAAACTATTTACCATATTTTGATGTGTCATTCATTGCACTCATACTAAAAGCACACAGGAGTTACTTGAAGGAGGTGGTTTGTGCCCATGAGTCCCAACGCCTGGTTTTCTTATAAACACCTTGCTATTGCACCACGAAAGAAACTAGACTAGGATGTGATTAGTTAAAATTACCTGTGTCTGTTTATAACTCCTTATACTGTGCAGCTTCAGGTAAAGACGTTTTAAAGCGAATAAAAGAAAAGCCTCTGAAGCATTCAGTAAAACGCCTGTTCTTTTATCTATATATCGGCAGGCTACCTGTAAGTCCATCGCTGTGGAAGAAAAGGATATTTTAGAGGTACCCTGAATAGCAAACATTGCAGTAACATGCGGACACATTTTATTTGACTTCTCTGACGCAGTGTCTCTCTGGGACATTCTAGAGCACACACTAAATAAACACTTTTGGGGTCTCTGTACAAATACGCATTCATTGAAAACGTAATGATGGTTTCCTTAAACTTTACACGTTTCTGGCATGAAGCCCGCAGTCTCTGAAGACTGCGTATGGCCGTGTGACATTAGCACCCTGATGCACGAGCGGCGAGGGTGTACTTTCTTAAAAGCATCGCTTATATCAGGCGCCCAAATGAAATTTTGGACTGGTCACCTGATTGGGCAAACTAGGCGAAATGTTTTTAATATGGATCATCCGTATTTGCGGTTAAGGTTTTTCAGATCATCATGTGGGATTAGCGGGTGTTTTTGTTTTTTGTTTCATTTTTGCTCTATTAACTCTGTGATAAAGAAAATAGCCTTAGTTTCTCAGTGTAGAATCGTCGAATTTGAAATGAACACCGAAGGGTTCGAAAAAGAGAGCATTGCATAACTTGAATAAGACCCGTGATTTCTTATTGTAAAATCTTCTATTAGCCTAAAACTTCGCATTCTTTTTGTAATAGAAGTGCTTTACTATAATTTAGGTCGGTATATATGGGGGCAGCATATCAACTGCATGATGTGGGGATTTACATAGCAATGGAAGTGCCGGACTTGCACCTATCCGGGGATCGAAAGCCGCTTCCGGTTATGCGCGCAGATGAGAGGGATGCGTTTACTTGCAGCCAGGCATCAAGCTCTTACCGATGACATGCCCGTTATTCTGGTGGGAAATTTTAGCGTGGTCGTGTCATGGCCTGTTGCGACACCACTACAGGTTCCCTGTCGTCGAATCATTTGGGAGACGAACTGCCCATGTTTATCTTCTGGAATACAAATTTAGCTCCTCCAGTTTGCATTGACCGAATTGGCTAGGAATAATGTTCATCCGCGAAATACAAAACAAACCTGTTACATGCAATCTTCCACCAGCGCCTTGATTCGCAGGCGACCATTATCCACAGATTGGAAGGGCACTGGATTCTTTTTTTGTTCTGGTGGGTATATCTCGCATCTTTACTTTTACCTTCCGTAACTCCCCTTATAAAATATTAGTCTGGTTATAAAACAGCACCAAGAAATACAGATACTTATCTCTCGAATATGTTTAGAGCGACACGAGATACACAGCCATTTTTACTATGAGGTTGGTCCGTTTGTTTCGCGGCCGTTGTTTTGAGTGACGCGACACCGCAAAACACCCATTGCCTAGAGTATTAACGCTCCGGCATCATGTGCTATAGATGGTATTGAATGAAAAGTTACGCTGGCTTTTGTTTTGCTCGACAATACTGGAAGCGGCTATGACTGCGCACGGTGTGCCTGCCTATTCGCTTTGCGCCAGCGTCTCGCAGAAAAAACAAAACGGCGTCCGTACTCCCTGTTTAAAATTGATTCTTGGCAGTGTTGTCAAGATATAATATTAATCGCACTCATATTACGTGGGGGCGCTCTCCCTGTTATCGGGAACTTTGCAGCATCGCATAATGAAACCGTGGCAGCGAACGAAAGCGACACGAAGCGCTGAGTGCACATGCTCCCGATGCCTGCGACCAGAAATGTCAGCAGAAGTTTCCACTAATGCGTGTGTGAGTAAGAAAACTCAATAATATTTTTGAAGAATTGTTTCACACGCGCACTTATTAAGATAAGATGGTGGCGTAGCAGCTTATGCACCGGAGGACACCTCTCGAGCCGTGCGATGCTCACACTCAGCACTCGGTATAAGCGCTAGCTGATCTCGAGAAGCCTTTGAAGAATCTCTTGAACTTGTGTTTCGCATTGCAAAATTTCGGCAAAGGTACTTCTTTTGTTCTCCTTGAACAGGTGACACACCTTCAAGGGGTGTTAAGCTTTCAGTAGCATAAGCGCGTGACTTGATCCATCAAGACGCTGTATAACGGGTACTGATGCTCCATTGTTCTTCCTGCTCTGTGTAGTCGTGCGACGATTTCGACGTGTCTGACGACAAATAGATTGTAGGATACTGCACGAAATAGCATTCGGCGCCGCAGTACTACTTCGCGGTCGATGGGGGTCAGCTTAGAATATCAAACAGCTTTTCTTTTGCAATGTGTTGAGCTTTGTCGGATGCAACCACGGACAAGTGCCACCATTTTGTAGAGCCCGACGTAAACAGTGGCAAATGATGTTGTGGCGGCCTTATCTTAGCAACACCGACGTTTGGCGCTTTACACGCGTGGTGCCTGAATGCGTTCCACGCGAGTGCAGACAACATATAAAATAACCGCACCCCCGGGGATTCTACCACCGAGGTAAACCAATTAGGCTTCAACTAACCGCAATAGAGGACGTATAGTATCACCCGCACAGGAATCAGAAAAACAACCTGTTTAGAAGTGTTTGCTCTTTCGCTAAAATATATAGCACGATTTCACCACAAGGCGAACGGTAGTGGAACATGTGTTTTCTGGCGACTGTTAAAAAAAGAATTGTGTAATTAGACTCCAGACGGAACAACATTTATGGAAAGGCATCGTGTCTTTTGAACTCGTGTAAAGTAACATTTATGTAGTGAATGTGCACTTGTGATTTATTCAAAAAAAATCATAAGCAGTGTAACATCTTGCGAAAGGAACCCAAACACCCATCATCATCGTCATCTGTATCAGCTTACTCAGGTCCACTGCCGGACGAAAGCCTCTGCAATTAGCCTTCAACCGGTGGTGCCCTCTGCTGCTCGACGCCATATTTGACACCAAAATATCTTTATGTCACCCCACCATTCGTTAATGACCTTCCCCTCCTTCTAGACCCCTCTCTTGAATGGTCCACCGGCTGTCGGTTCGCCTCACTGCATCACCAGACCACGTCCATTTCTTTTTCTGTATCTCAACTATGATAGCTTTTACTCTAGTTTTTGCTCTCATCAAGGTAGCTCGTTTCCTGTCACTGAGTGTTCCTTCTGACATTATTCATTCCATGCCCAATTGAGCCCACCTAAGCTAGCTTTAGTTTAGTAAGGCACCAATTATCTCCTCTGCGCCAGATTTCCCTTTCCGGGTTGGGCTCAGCTTTAACCGTCTGTCCGATATAGGTGTATTCCTTTACTTCTTCTATTGTTTCGTTTCCTAAGCTAGTTGGACGTTTGTCGCATGCTCGTTTTGTAATAACTGAAATATATTTATTTTACACCACGGCGGTGCTCTCTTATTGTAATTGCTCAAGCATTGTTTGCACGTGTTCTGCAGTCTCACTCAGCAATACTATGTCATCAGCAAAGCTCGAGTGGCTCAAGTATATTCTGCATTTATTCTTGGTCTTAAGTTTTCCGTACTTTCTAAACACCCCCAGAAGATGTGCTGTGAAAATTTTCAGCGAGGTGTTAACTCCCTACCTTACTCCCTGCCGGATCGGGAATTAATTTCTTTGCTTCTGAAGTAAAGTTCGTGCTCCAAAGCTCTTGCTTATGGCTGATTGTAGGGTTTAACGCGCCGACGCCACGCAGGCGATGAGGCGCGCCGTAGTGGAGGGCTCCGGATTAATTTTGACCACCTGGGGATCTTTAACGTGAGCCGAAATCTCGTACACACGGGCGTTTTTGCTTTTCGCCTCCATCAGAAAAGCGGCCGCCGCAGCCGGGAATCGAACCCGCGACCTCGTGCTCAGCAGCGCAACGCCATAGCCACTGAGCCACCGCGACGGGTCTCTTGCTTATGGAGCAAAGCGCTTGCTCTTTCACATCAACGCTGTGTCTTTACCCGTTCATAATAGCACACAGTGGATTTTAAAATACATAGGTGTAGCAGATATGTAGGGTTTATATTTATTTAGATACCCTGCGACCATTAGCAAGGCTAACAGTTGGTGTTCAGGCATGGTAGCGCTCAGGTAAATGAGGTGTGATGCGGAGCCCTAGCAGGCGGGTTTCAGCAAAGGCGGGGTGCATGGCTTCTTTTCGGATGGAGGCAAAAAGCGAAAACGCCCATGTGTCGTGATATCTCCACACGTTACCGATACCCACGTTGCCAAATTTATCCATATCCTTTAACTACGGAGCGCCCTATTTACCAGTGGCAGCTTCGGCCTATTAAAACCTAAAGTTAATGCATACAAGCGCTGCGATGCAAACGGGGGTAAATCCGGCGCGGAACATCTAACTATGTATAGATTTTGCGGTTGTTATACGCTTCGATTCGGTGAGTTGATAATGTGTGGTGCGCGCTTCTCAACAGCTATATAAAGCCAGATATGGCGCTTCACACGTGGAAGGTTCTCATTTGTGGTCAACACATGCGCACACTGCCTTGGCGACTAAATAAAAATGAAGTAAAACATTCTGGGAAGCTTGCAACTACACTACATTTGATTCAAAAATAAACACAGGGAGGCACAAAGTAATGTTACGTAGTGCCGTACGGCTTGAGAGCACAAATATACAGAAACATGTAATCAAGGGGCGAAAAACTACATAGGGGCTGCTTTCCGCAACAACACGCATTTTTTTCCAGTTCACACAATACATAATATCCCTTAGGAAGCTCGCAACAAACGGTGACATTCCACATCCTGCCCCACCGCTCCCTATATTTTTTCTGGAGCAGGCATCATTCTACCGTTTCAGGACCGGGTTCGCGTATCTTGTAGCCGCCGTTGTTTTTTTCAGTGTTAGGCATGGTTACATTCTGTGCATGGGCGCGGGCTGCATGTATGCTCTAAAAAGTGGCCGTTGGTTTACCTGCCACCTTAAACTAGGTTGCCCGGCCCAAACAATAGCTAAACTTAAACGATGCAGTCCAATTGGTAAGCATACTTTCCAACTGGTACTTTCCAACACACACTTTCCAATTGGTAAAAACATGTTTTTTTTTCACATGTTGCTCATTGGCGACTTTGTACAATGTTCGATGGCTAAAGCAAACATACTTCCCTGTCACGATGTCTAGACGATGATGCTGACAGACGCGTACAAATTTACAACATAGATAAAAAACGCATTAAAAAAGGGCATTGTTAAATCTGCCGCTGGGTATGCGCTGTTCACCATAATAATCATGAAAGCACCGCTGTCAGTAAAGTTAACATCCCCGTTAAGGGCAGCCATGGCCCAGGTCTCGATTGTGTCGTTCTTCCGCTATATTTTCTGATGCCGCTAAACCCGGGAGGATGACCGCACACGACGAAGGAGACCACTGACGTCCCATCCGGCTTGAGGTACCCAGAACCGCGTTCCGTTGACTGCTCTTTTTGCTGATCACCCTGCCCTCAGCCGGAGGTCGGCATGGCTGGCCCAGACCGTACAGTGACGACGGACAGTAAGTGTCGAATAGATAAGCTGCGCCGGCAGCAACGCATCTTTCGCGTATGTACTGATAGACTGCTCAAGGCAGCGAATGAGCTTCTGGAAGCCCCGTCTTCATCTCCGCACGACTTGCAAGCGACCATTGATATGCTTGAGAGCAAAGATGCCACAATTTACGAGATAGACCAGACAATTATCCATATTCTTGACCATAAGGAAGTCGAGCGCGAATACTTCGAGGCCTTGGCGTACCGAGGAAGTATATGCCGAGGAAGTATATGAATTGGCGCGAAAACGACACAAAGCCACTGCCATTTCCCCCTTAAGTTCCCACTGGTCGAGTACGCGTGAATCGCTCCCGAACCAGCAACTGGCCCACTTCGAATGCTGCCATGGGTTAATATCACTTGCTTGGCTTAAAGGGCTTCCAGAGCGGCGGTTCGACAGTGTCTTTCAATTCTAAGCATCCGTTCATGACTGGTTGCCGGTTTGTGCGTGTACGGGATCTAGTGGAGGACGCGGGGGGGGTATGCTCAGGTATATGGTTTATGCCCTTACTGTTGACATGTCCATTGTGTTGGCGTGAGGTTTAAACGTGGCTGTCAAACAGCGCAATGTGACCTGATTTGTGTCCTCATTAGTAGAGTGAATTTGGTTGTCGTGTTAGCAAACAGTATGATGGCTACGACGCGGGAGGGAGAGAGAGTGCTGTAGTTTTGTCCGCTGTGATAAAGCTCCGGTTTTTCCAAATTTCATTATAGCAGTTGGCTAGGACGCATGCTCAGTCGCAAATTAGAAGCAAACGTGTTTTATTTCGTGCGCTTTGTGGAGGCCGGGCAGATTCGTAGGTCATCCTTCTGCACAGAGTGGAAAGGCACTAAACATTTTTCGATATGCTGGGTCATTCAGGATACGGTGCAAAAAATACACTTCCAAGGATACAACTTCTAAGTCATTGACGTAATATTTCAATCTGAACTTCGCAGTTACAGGAGGACAACATTGCAGAAAGGTCCGAAAGACCACTCTCCCGAAGATACCATTTCCGATGTTTTGTAATAGCGTCCAAGTCTATGGGTTGTCCTAATGCCAAATTTACCTTAACAATCGCAACTCTAACAAATGGGTTTACCGGTATTTTAAAGGTGCACCAAGGGAAGTTATTACTGCGGTATAGCCCAGCTTAAGGGGTTCAGTCTGACATCTAATGTATCACCAGTGCTTTTAAAAGCTTGTTTCCCACTTGTGCGCAAAATTAAAAAGAAATAATTTAATGCATACCACGCGTTAAACAACACCTACTTACCTCTGAGGGGGAACTTTGGGATGCTGCCACACCGTACTGTCCATGATGACATGGCGAGAGGAGCAGTGCTAAACACAAACATACAGTGATCATTACAGCTTAACCTAGCGTAAAAAAATTGGTCAACTAGCTTATGAGCTTCAGCTGCTGCCTCTTGATACTTTTTTGAAAACTGAGCAATACCAAAATATTTCCTCCTTTTCAATTCGCTAACGTAATTTCAGAGCAGACCAATTTAAATCCATAAATTATTGCTAAACCACTGTTAGTTTCACCGTATTGCGAAACAATTGATATAAAAACACTTCCTTTTGCTTTTTGACCACAGGTTGCAGCAAATGTATGGCCAAAAAACGTTTCTCCGCCAGTTGGGAGTGCACGATCGGTTTTTGTAACCATAGAAAAACATGAAAATGCTTTGTGCAAGTGTGTTTCAGCTTACCAGAATATGTCAGCAAACCTTAGTTAAATGAACAATTTCTTTCCATGGCAGATTGCACACGCAAGTAATTAGCAGAATAAACGCAAAGTAATTTTATTCATCTACACTGTCAGATTTAGGACAAAAGCAACTTTAATTTGTTCTGCTGCGTTGGCGAATTCTGTCTAGCTTGAGATTAAAATTTTATTGCCGGGAATTTGAACGGAGATCGAAAATACTTCACAGTACTAAGCACACTCTCTGCGTTTTCAAAACAGCGATGTGTCGTGCCTTCCTCACTGTCGATAATTTGCAGCGAGCCCGATGATACGTGTCCGCCATTAGTGGTGCTGGCATGCTTATCTGGCCTATGTTGTATACATTATGGTAGAAGCTCGGGACGCGATTCATGACGTATCCAAAAATCGAGACACGGTATGGCAGCGCACGTCAGGCTTGCCGTGCTGGGGAACCTCATTAAAACTGATAGCGACCACTCTAAACAATAGTAACAATATTCCTGTACACGTGCTTGTGGCAACTATAACAGCCGTTTTTCCCTTGAAAACATTGACAATCCCTTAATAATATTACCCGCAGGGCGCCACATCATCTTTCAGAGATGTTCTCGTAATTTTAGGTCACTGCGGTAGTTGTTCGAGCCGCCGCACGAATGATGCTTTTTCTTTATTGTGTCTCTATAAAATAAATACTTATTTCGGGCCAGTATAAATGACGAAAACGATGTTTATTTAAGCCGCATTATACCATAGATACAAACAGGTGTAGTACAAATTCAATTTAGTAGGCACTTAAAAAACATTCATTCATGCTTGCTTTGAATGGGCTGAACGAACGTATAAATCGGGGGTAACCTTTCCGCTCCTGACATAAACGTTCTTTTTTTTTAATAGCCTCTTCAGTACGACACTCGAGAATCGTGTATTTTGGCCTATGAATACATAGCTCTGTGTGCTGGCAGATGTTTTCGACCTGAGTTTTTTAAGCAGATTGCTTCCTAGACACCTCAATTTCAACGAGAACATTTCACAAATAAAAATTATTTGCAATTTTTTTTATTCAACAAGAAAGCTAATACGGGAGACCTAAAGGAGAATTAACTTGCGTTTTACATCGTGCCTCACAACATGTCACAGGAACATGAACTTCCGTTCTACCAATGGCAACTGCAATGAAGCACCGACCAACGAGTCCGCACAAACAGCTTACACGGTCGCAGGCTGTCTTAAAGGCAACAGCTTCTGCTGTGCGCTACTAATGAAAATACTCAATTACCCAGCTATACAAAAGTGATTCAATTGTAATCGGTATGCCTTGGACATGGTCGTAGTAAAAAACTTCGCTTCCATAAAAAATGAAACTTTCATGTATCTATTCCCATGCAGTGTAGGGCTCCCAAGGTAGGAGTACAAGTAAATGAATAGTTTCCAGTAAAATTATAAACTCCGCTTTGTTAACTCTGATAAGAAATGTGGGTTTGGGGCTTTTCCACAAGCCGTGTTTCTTCGAATCCGCAAGGAGTTATTTACTCTGTGCTTCCTACTTTTGAGAATGCACCTTCGTGTAACTTCATGCGGGTCAAACCAAGGGCCCCCGAAAGGGGACCAAGACCAGGGGGCCCGGCCCGTCGGCCACCCCTCTGACATCTAGCGGTCAGATGGATGTCGGGCCGTTCCTGCCTGCAACGCAGCGTAATGAGCGGCCTCCGACATCCACGCCCACAGAAAGGCCCACAAAGCCCCTTCCGAGAGTACAAGCCCTGAAAGACAACACATGAACGCACACACACCAGTCATTCTTAAGTGACTGGTAATATTGATACACTCCTACACCCATGCAACAATATATGGCTTTCGGGGCACATTCAAATGTCTTGAAGGGAGGCTATAGTTGTAGCATTCTTGAAAGAAGAGATGGAACCTTCCTCTCCCGCTAGCTACCGACCAAATGACCTGACCAGCTGTCTGTGCGGACTTCTCGAGAAGATGATCAATAGAAGACTTATGTACTTTTTAGAGT